>NC_135233.1:670821674-671421674 GCF_051348905.1 Ranitomeya variabilis | reverse complement strand
CGCATTCTGTTACTTAATAGCAAATAGTAGGGGACAAATTTATTCAAGTGGAATTGAATTTTTACTAACATTTTCCCAAGTTACCAATTTTCTTCCTTTTTGTATCCCACATTTATAATTAAATTCACAGACTATAACTTTGCGCGCAAATCAAGTTCCCCTGAAAAATCTGCTTGATTTGCCGAATTTGAATTTTGTCTGATCCTCTCATCTTTAATTGTCCAAAATTAAAGTGGTGGAATTACAAGAATAAAGTGCTAGATACATTCTAATTTCCTAATAAAGTATCAGTTAATTTCTGTCCAAATTTACGAATGATGGGAAACTGATCATCAGAAAGTGGAGAGCACTGATTTACAAACATCGGTTTTTCTCTTTTCCACCAGTGCGAAAAGCAAAGTTTATCAAGTAGAGTGACTGCAGACTTGTGAACCCTCACAGTGTGCATAGTGCGCGTAGTCAAGTTTTTCTGGTGCCGGTGGTGAGATCGGAGGTCATGTGACCACAGTTATACAATATCCATATTCTAGGCCACATCACGACTAGATGTGTGCGATCGCTCTCAACGTGCATTGAGCACGTCTGAATGTGGCCAGAAGTGTGATCCTGTCGGCTGCATCAGAGAATCCTTACAGTGCACAGTGTGAGCGCTGTCACATAGTGACTGCAGACTTTCGTGAAAATCTTGGGACAGTGCCTTTTAAGACGGAAAAGTGACTGAAATAAAAACGCAAATGAAAACTCAGAGTCCATTTCTTTACTAAAAGTGATGTACAGACACCGAGATCTTCATGCCCCTGGGAACCTGTCACGTCATTTTTGGCATGTAAACTGTCCCCAGTTCGTTGTTAGTGCTGCAATGTGCATCACTAACGCGTTTGTTTAATTAAAAACGGTGCTGTAATCATGGGCAAAAAGCACTTTATATAGTTAGATCGTACCTGCTCATTAGTCATAGGGGTGTGCCTCATTTCGTTCAGTCACGCTTGTCACCGGCCACGCAGTTTGAAAGTTGTTTCCAGGGTTGCTCGACACTGCGCAAGCGCGGCTCCACAATGCGCAAGCGCGGGATTTCACAGCGGATTCGAGTGACATAGGCGCAACCCCGGGAACATCATTACAGTCTTTATGTGAGAATTGTGTCACAACCTGTTTGATAAATCTCCCCAAATAACCCGGAGACAGTTCTGAATTTACCAAATTGCTTTCTTTTTTTTTTTACAATCAGTTAAGCAGAAAGTGGAGCAAAAACTGGAGCAGATGGGAAAGCATGGAGGGTATCGTCTACACAATGCCCATGTTCTGTGTATGGACGCCATACTTAATGTCGGTCTGGAGATGGGAAGTCACAACCAAGATTGCTGGCCGCATGTGTTCAGGTAGAATGTGTTTACTTGTCGCCTGGGGGTGTGATACGCTCAGTTATTTTTTGTTATGTTAGTAAAATTTCAAGTAGAGTTTGTCATGGTAATAATTGTCAAGTTGAGTTTCTTCAGGATAATTCTCTGTTCTCCCTGCCAGGGTGTGTGAATATATCAGCACATTGGAGCACACGCACTTCAGTGAGGGGATATCGCAGCTACCGCTGACAATCACTCAGTCCACAGACTCGCAGGGTCTTTGCGCTGATTCTTTAGACCAAACGAAAGAACAGGAGGCTTCACTTGGGAAGAGTCCAGTCATCCAACCTGTCCCAATCCAAGAGCTTATCAAGGAGGGCAGCAAGGGTCGGTCCTTTGACTTCCGTGGAAATGCCTTGATGAGTTCAAGCAATGCTGCTAAGGCTGTGTGTACCTTGTCCACGCAAGCAGACAAGTGAGAATCCTGATTTGCTACAGATCGGTCTACGTATTGTAACATGCTTATTTTCATCCTTAAATTCCAATTGGTTAATATAAAACTTTTAATTGTGCTTAGACTATTTGAAGGCGCTGCAGACAAGCTCAATCTGGTGGCACTAAGTGGCTTTCTCTACCAGCTGAAGAAGGCTTCTCAGGCTCAACTTTTCTATTCAGTCACTGATACGGTTGACTATTCCCTTGCCATGCCAGGTGAGACTTTCCTATAATGGGAATATGAAAGTGGCAAAACCTAATCTAAAAGGGATTATATGGAGAACTCGATGGCTGGCTAAGGCTCTAGTTATGATGGCTACTTTTCCTGTGTTTATATACAGTGACACTTGTCTTCTGTAATTCACTCATGGTTTTCTACATTTACAGGTGAGATTAAATCTACTCAGGACAAAATAAGTGCTCTACATCTCTTCCGTCTTGGCGATGTCATGTTACGTATCATCCGCAGCAAATCTCGTCCTCTTCTGCACATTATGCGATGTTGGAGTATAGTGGCCCCTCATTTTGTAGAGGTAACTGTATAGTGTGTATGGTGTCCTCACCCTGTCCTGATAATGTGCTGATCTAATATAATATATAGTAATATGGTGGTCGTGGAAAGAGGGGTAAATAGGCTATCTGAGCTGAAGGGTGGCTTTTCAGAGATCCAAGAGTAAAGCTCCATTTACGCTGAAACATTTGTCATGAACATGGACTCCTAGGAACACTCATTTCATGATAATCTTGCAATGTAAACAGACTGACAGTCACTTGATGAACCAGCAAATCGCTGTTTCGTTGGGTGAAACGATCTTTTGTGCTGCACAAAGGTTCATTGTTCTTCCTCTGGAAGTAGGACATGCACTGTCCAGAACAATGGCAGCCTATGCAAACTGAATGATCTATTACAGATCATTAAAGAGAAGCTGTCAGCTGGCTTTTGCTATGTATTCTGAGGACAGCATGAGGTAGTGTTTAAAACATAGATTTCAAGGATGTGTCCCTTATCAAATTGTTGTTTACTTACAATGAAGGTTTTATCACTGGGAAAATGTCATTGCTGTAACTAGCTAACCACGTGAGCACTAGTCTGACTCCGCCTCCTCCTGTGACAAGCAGCTCACTGTCAATAGGTTGTACATACAGGGCCTGGTGTGGGCGGGATTAGCTTTCTCGGCTCTGCTACATGCTAAATCTAAGAACTGTGTCACAACTGCTGCACCCAGTAAACTAAGTGATACATTGTTGGATCCAGGGTCTCTTTGCCTGCATCATGCTGTTCTCAAATGATGTAGCAAAAACCTGCTGACAGATTCCCTTTTAAATGCACATGTGAAGAGCTGTCTGCCTCTGTAAAATATAGTTCCTTTATTGCTACAAATGAGGTGGTGTAAACCCAGCTTAGAGGGTAGTGAATTCCAGAAAAGGAGATGTCTTGGAGGAAGAACATGATGAGGAAGAATGCAAATTTTGTAGAATGGAGATTATGTATGAGGTGTACTCTAGAAGTGAAGACAGGTTGTACTATTATATAGGCTCTGTGACTGGTGCTGTTATTTTGTAGAGGAATTAATGAAGCTTTAAGCCGTTAACGACCGCCGATACGCCTTTTAACAGTGGCAGGTAAGGGGCCTTATTCCTCAGCGCCGCTTTTTAATGCTGAGAAATAAGTGTATAGCTTCCCCCAGCGTCGGAAAATTCTGGGATTTCGACTACAGAGTCGGGTCGGTTTTTATCATCCCCAGTTACGTGATCACCGTTATTCACCAAATAACGACTATCACAAAAAAAGGCAGATTTCTCATTAATTTCTCCTCTGACCTAATCTAGCATACCAGAGGAGAGAGAGAATGGGTTCCACCGAGTCCCCCCTCGATACCTCCGGCATCCCCAGACCCTCCTGCTACATCCCCAGGCTCTCCGTGTCATCTTCCTGGAAGAAAATGGCAGCCGCTGAGATCTGCCGGCAGGCACTCAGCAACAATAGCAGATTTTTCCCATTGGTTCATTTTGTTCACTGTGATAGACCCTATCACAGTGATCAAAATAAAAAAATAGTAAATCAAACCCCCCCCCCCTTTGTTAGGTAAAAATAATATAAAAAAAATGTGTTTTTTTCATTCTTTGCAGTTAGGGTTGGGGCTAGGGTTAGTGCTGGGGTTAGGGTTGGGGCTGGGTTTTGGGTTGGGGCTGGGGTTAGGGCTGGGGTTACAGTTGTGGTATTGGGGTCATGGTTGTGGTGTTGGGGTCATGGTTGTGGTGTTGGGGTTATGGTTGTTGTGTTTCTGTTGAGGTGTTGGGGTTAGAGTTGGGTGTAGGGCTGTATTTGGGTTGGAGTTACAATTACCATCGATTCCAGACAATTTTGCGTTCAAAAAGTCAAACGGTGCTCCCTCCCTTCTGAGCCTGGCCAAGCGCCCAAACGGTTGCTTTCATCCTCATATGGAGTATCGGCGTACTCAGGAGAAATAGCAAAACAAATTTTATGGTCCATTTTCTCCTAATACCCTTGTGAAAATAAAACAGTTTGGGTCTGAAGCAAATTTTTTTTGAAAACAGTTAAATGTTAATTTTTTCCTTCCACGTTGCTTTAGTTCTTGTGAAGTACTTGAAGGGTTAATAAACTTGTTGAATGTGGTTTTGTGCACCTTGAGTGGTGCAGTTTTTAGAATGGTGTCACTTTTGGGTATTTTCTTTCATATTGACCCCCCAAAGTCACTTCAAATATGAGGCGGCCCCTAAAAAAATGGTTTTGTAAATTTTGTTGGAAAAATAAGAAATTGTTTGTCAACTTTTAACCCTTATAACGGCCTAACAATAATAAAATGAGTTTCCAAAATTGTGCTGATGTAAAGTAGACATGTGGGAAATGTTATTTATTAAGTATTTTCTGTGACACGACTCTGATTTAAGGGCTCAAAAATTAAAAGTTTGAAAATTGCTAAATTTTCGCCAAATTTCCTTTTTTTTCATAAACGCAAGTTATACTGAAGAAATTTTACCACTATCATGATGTACAATAGGTTACGAAAAAATAATCTTGGAATCAGTGGGATACATTGAAGCGTTCCAGATCTATAACGTCATAAAGTGATAGTGATCAGAATTGTAAAAATTGGCCTGGTCACTAAGGGGTTCAAGTCTTTGACACAGAATTATCTCAATTATTGAAGTCTAACAGAAAATAATAATCATGTTGCCATTTATTTGATTGGTCTTTTTAGAATGTTTAAGATTACGATTAACAAAAATCTCCAGACTATGCCATAGGGGTTTGAGTTCCCAATGGAGCCCTTTTTTTCTAGAAATCACTGGTAGTCTGAGTTTACAATTTTTAATAATGTGATCTTCTCACATGACATCTGAATGTTTTTTTGATGTCCAGTTTGGCAGTCATGTACCTGTGATTTTTCCAGTCGTTACATTAGCTACATTCCTTATTACTTTCCTTCTATATCGTAGGCAGCTTGTCATAAAGAAAGGCGTGTTTCTAAGAAGGCGGTCTCCTTCATACATGACATCATGACTGAGGTTCTGATGGACTGGAACGAGCCTCAACAATTTCACTTTAATGAAGCCCTTTTCCGTCCTTTTGAGCGTATCATGCAACTCGAGTTATGTGATGAAGATGTTCAGGACCAGGTGAAGTAAAAAAAAAAGTACAAAAGACCACTGAAATGGAGGGGTTTGGTCACTTGCCTCAGGGCCAGATCTCTACTGACTGAAACTAGAGGCGTTGGACAGCCTAGCTTTAGCCCTTCATTTGACACTGGAAATATAGTTGGCAGAAATCAACTTGCAAGACTCTGTCCAGTGGCCACGTTTCTAAACTGACCTGAGAACTGCCCCTTTTGCCTTCTGACATCCATGGCTCTTCTTTTGATTGGCTTGGTGCGAACTCATCGCTTTGGTGTGTGCACCTGTAACATTGCACCAGGTAAGCTAATCAAAAGAAGAGCTTCAGATACCGTGAAGAAAGAGGCGGTTCTAACGGCCAGCGTCGGACTGGAGCACCTTGGGCCCACCAGAGAAAATCATTCTTGGGGCCCACTATGTAGCTACATAGAAATAGATACAAGACCACCAATTGTGGGGTAAAAAGCGCAAATATCAGGGTATAATATAAGGTAGTTCACGTCTTAATTATGTAGCAAGGGTTGGGGTAGCCCCCTCACAGAATATAATGTAGCCCCCTCATAAAATATAATGCAGTCCCCTCTCATAGAATATAATGCAGCACCCCACAAAATATAATGCAACCCCCTCAGGTATGACGCAGTCCCCACCATAGAATATAATGTAGCACCCCCATAGGGTATAATGCAGCCCCCCTCATATAGTATAATGCAACCCACCACAGAATATAATGTAGTCTCCTGAGAGAATGCAGTTCCACCACAGAATATAATGCAGCCCCCCCATAGAGTATACTGTAGCCCCCTCATATAGTATGATGTAGCCCCCCATAATATAATGTAGTACCCTGAGTATAATGCAGTCCCCCCACAGAATATAATGTAGCCCCCCAGGGCCGTATTTAGAGTTTCTGCTGCCCTAGGCACCTTTAGTGCTGCCTCCCCCTTTGGTGAGTATGACACTATCGGCAGTGACTTTGGCAAGAATCGCTGATGTGAAAGTCGCCTTTTGCAGCAGATCCGGCAGTTTTTCTGCATCTGCCGCGTAACGGATCACTTACAGCAACACTGCGTTCGGCCTCATTCATTCCCTATGGGATTTGCGGCACTTGCCGTGATCTGGCAAATGTGGTACCATACCTCCCAACTTTTGGAGAAGAGAAGGAGGTATAAAGTTTGCGGCACGCGTAGTGCGCCGCGGCAAATTTTAGGCCACGCCTCTGACCACACCCATTTCACAACTAGTCACACCCATATCCACGTCCCAACCACAGCCATTTAGCACTGCTGATCACACTGTTTTATATACAATAATTATAAACAAAAAAAATATGGCCACACAGTGCTCTATACTGTATAATGGCCACACATGATGCTCAATACTGTATAACGGCCACCACACATGATGCTCCATACTGTATAATGGCCACACACTGTTCTCCATACTGTATAATGGCCACACATGATGCTCAATACTGTATAATGGCCACACATGATGCTCCATAATGTATAATGGCCACACATGATGCTCCATAATGTATAATGGCCACACATAGTGCTCCATACTGTATAACGGCCACACACAGTTCTCCATACTGTATAATGATCCCACATGATGCTCAATACTGTATAATGGCCACAAATGATGCTCCATACTGTATAACGGCCACACATGATGCTCCATACTTTATAATGTCCATTGGCCACACATGATGCTCCATACTGTATAATGGCCACACACAGTTTTCCATACTGTATAATGATCCCACATGATGCTCAATACTGTATAATGACCCCCCCCCCTCCTGTATGCATGGCTCATCTCCCTCCCATCCCATATGCATGGCTCATATGTATCCCCCCCTCCTGTATGCATGGCTCATGTCCCCCCCCCCCTGTATGCATGGCTTATATCCCCCCCCCCCCCCTGTGTGCATGGCTCATATTCCCCCCGCCCCCTGTATGCATGGCTCATATTCCCCCTGTATGCATGGCTCATATTCCCCCCTGTATGCATGGCTCATATTCCCCCCTGTATGTATGGCTTATATTCCCCCCCTGTATGCATGGCTCATATTCCCCCCCTGTATGCATGGCTCATATTCCCCCCCTGTATGCACGGCTCATATTCCCCCCCCCTGTATGCATGGCTCATATTCCCCCCCCCCCTGTATGCATGGCTCATATTCCCCCCCCTGTATGCATGGCTCATATTCCCCCCCCCCTGTATGCATGGCTCACATCCCCCGTATGCATGGCTCATATTCCCCCCCCCCCCCCGTATGCATGGCTCATATCCCCCCGTATGCATGGCTCATATCCCCCCGTATGCATGGCTCATATCCCCCCGTATGCATGGCTCATCTCTCCTTCATCACCCCGTCCCTCATACTCACCTGTCCCTCACCGCGCGGTCGTGGCGACATCCCTCTGGCTCGTGTCCCGACTCCCGGCGCAGCACCTTCTTCCTGCGTGAGCGGTCATGTGATACCGCTCATTAAGGTCATGAATATGCGCATATTCATGACCTTAATGAGCGGTACCACGTGACCGCTCGTTCAGGACGAGCTGCAGACGCCGAGACAGGCATCGCTGGAGCAGGGTGAGTATCGTCTTCAAGGAGGGTGGGTGGGAGGCGGGCGGGCGGCCGGGGGAGGGCCCTGGAGCAGTGGGGGCCCTAGGCAGCTGCTGGCCAGTATGCCAGCAGGTGTCAGTGCCTGGGCCCACCGGAGAATCCTCCGGTTCTCCGCTGGGCCAGTCCGAGCCTGCTCACTGCTGCCGTCCAGTAGCTATGGAATACTGACGTGACCGATAGAACGGGTCCTGCAAATCAGTTATCAACAAGTCTAATCTGAAAGCAATATTTTTTCAGCTCTATGGAATTGTATGCTGCACTAGAATTTACCATATACAGTGGGGAAAAAATGTATTTAGTCAGCCACCAATTGTGCAAGTTCTCCCACTTACAAAGATGAGAGAGGCCTGTAATTGACATCATAGGTAGACCACAACTATGAGAGTCAAAATGAGAAAATAAATCCAGAAAATCACCTTGTCTGATTTGGCAAGATTTATTTTGCAAATTATGGTGGAAAATAAGTATTTGGTCATTAACAAAAGTTCATCTCAATATTTTGTGTTATATCCTTTGTTGGCAAGGACAGAGGTCAAATGTTTTCTGTAAGTCTTCACAAGGTTGGCACACACATTGTTGGTGGTATGTTGGCCCATTCCTCCATGCAGATCTCCTCTAGAGCAGTGATATTTTGGGCCTGTCACTGGGCAACACAGGCTTTCAACTCCCTTCAAAGGTTTTCTATGGGGTTGAGATCTGGTGACTGGCTAGGCCACTTCAAGACCTTCATATGCTTTTTACGAAGCCACTCCTTCATTGTACTGGCGGTGTGCTTGGGATCATTATCATGTTGAAAAACCCATCCACGTTTCATCTTCCTTGTCTTTGCTGATGGAAGGAGGTTTGCACTCAAAATCTTATGATACATGGCCCCATTCATTCTTTCATGTACACGGATCAGTCATCCTGGTCCCTTTGCAGAGAAACAGCCTCAGAGTATGATGTTGCCACCCCTGTGTTTCACAGTAGGTATGGCGTTCTTTGGATGCAACTCAGCGTTCTGTCTCCTCCAAACAAGAAGAGTTTTGTTTCTACCAAACAGTTCTACTTTGGTTTCATCAGACCATATGACATTCTCCCAGTACTCTTCTGGATAATCCAAATGCTCTCTAGCAAACTTCAGATGGGCCCAGACATGTACTTGCTTAAGCAGGGAGACACGTCTGGCACTGCAGGATCTGAGTCCTTGGTGGCATAGTGTATTACTGATGGTAGCCTTTGTTACAGTGATCCCAGCTCTATGCAAGTCATTCACTAGTTCCCCCCGTGTGGTTTTTGACCCCACGGGGTGAGGATCTTGCGTGGAGCCCCAGATCGAGGGAGATTATCAGTGGTCTTGTAATGTCTTCCATTTTCTTATTATTGCTCCCACAGTTGATTTCATCACACCAAGCTGCTTACCTATTGCAGATTCAGTCTTCCCAGCCTGGTGCAGGGCTACAATTTTGTTTCTGGTGTTCTTCAACAGCTCTTTGGTCTTCACCATAGTGGAGTTTGGAGTGTGACTGTTTAAGGTTGTGGACAGGTGTCTTTTATACTGATAAGATCAAACAGGTGCCATTACTACAGGTAATGAGTGGAGGACAGAGGAGCCTCTTAAAGAAGTTGTTACAGGTCTGTGAGAGCTAGAAATCTTGCATGTTTGTGGGTGACCGAATACTTATTTTCCACCATAATATGCAAAATAAATCTTGCCAAATCAGACAAGGTGATTTTCTGGATTTGTTTTCTCAGTTTGACTCTCATAGTTGTGGTCTACCTATCATGTCAATTACAGACCTCTCTCATCTTTTTAAGTGGGAGAACTTGCACAATTGGTGACTGACTAAATAAATACGTTTTTTCCCCACTGTAAATCCAATTTATGCTTAATATGTGAAATTTCTCATTTTTTTATTTTGTGAAAGTGCTAAATATGAAATGTTACTTCTATGGCAAACTTGTGATACAAACATGGTTATCTGGTGTGTTTCTTTATTTGACTTTCAGGTGGTGACATCAATTGGTGAACTGGTAGAAGTGTGTTCTCCTCGGATCCAGTCCGGATGGAGACCTTTGTTTAGTGCCCTAGAAACTGTACATAGCAGCAAGTCTGATATTAAAGAGTATCTTGTCGGAGAGTACTCTATGGGTACGTTGGAAGCGCAGTAACACGTTGCTCCCTATTGGAAAATTTTTACAAAATTTTGCATCGCAGAGATTTTAAATCAGTGTTTTCCTTTAGATATGTGCTTGTATACATCTTAAACCTACCGTATTTTTCGGACTATAAGATGCACCCAGGTTTTAGAGGTGGAAAATAGGGAAAAAAAAATATTTGCAGCAAACAAATGTGGTAAAATATTTAATAACATAAATAACATACTGTTATATTATTATATGTATGTCAATGGCCACACTAAGCTGAATGTGCCTGCCCTCGTCAGATCGCAAAATCAATTTTGAGCCACAAATATGATTCCATTTTTTTTTCTTACAAAACGTTAAGCTTTTATGAAAAATCAAATAAAGATGCTTATGAGTGTAAAGTGCAGGTTGGCATTTTCAGAATGTGCTTTGTTTTCAGAAATATTGGGGGTCTCCCTTTTTTTGGTTTTTATTGTTGTCAAAAGTGTGAAAGTTGTGTAACACTACCTGGCAGTAAGAGCTAACTTACTTTCTACTCATATTCATACTAAGGGCTTGTTTCCACTTGCGAGAAACACGTCCGTGTCTCGCATGTGTAAACCAAGCTCTGGCACCGGCACTTTGGAGCGGAGCGTGCAGCTCCATGTGTTCCTATGTGGCCGCATGCTCCGCTCTGGAATGCCGGCGCCAGAGCTTGGTTTCCACATGCGAGACACGGACGTGTTTCTCGCAAGTGGAAACAAGCCCTAAATCCCATAGTAGATCTCAATTGCACTATGTGATGGCTAAACTGGAGCAAGGTAGTGATAAATTACTGTCACCTGACTATATTTCCATAGTCCTGCGACTCCCATAGGATTCTACGGTAGTCTGGTCAATATTGCTGACCCTGGAAAACAGTCGGTTATTATGAAACTATTGGACTGTGACCTAATCAATGTGGGGGTGAGAGTGGAAGAAAAGGAAGTGTTTGAATGTTATGAATATATTGCTGGCATTCTCTATAGATTGCAGTGACTGTGCAGTTAACTTTTCACTGTTGAGGACATACTAGGAAAGACTAGCAGTGAAAAGAATATTGCAGATAAGGTAGCTTTAAAGGCAGTCTGTCACCGGGTTTGTGCTATTTAATATGACAGTATTTTATCAAACGTACAACTAACAGACAAGTAAGTAAAACATCAATAGTATCAGAGTCTCTGCCCCTATATTATGCTGCTTTCAGATTACATAGCAAGAACCTTGCGACAGATTCACTTTAAAGCCCAGTATCTTGGCTATGAAATTATACCTGGGCTTGTAGCTTGAGGCACAGCACCCATTTTAAATGGAAAATCATGAAAAGTTTTATCTCCTGGATCTGTGTATGTAAGGAAGCAGTTGGAAGAGGGAAAACTGCAAATTATATCAGGAAGAAGGATCACAGCCTGTTAATGCCATTTGTCTTCCTGTATGACCTGTTATCGTTCCTTTACCATTAAAGAGCAGTAGTAGATTCAAATTGTTTGAAAGCCTTTATGAATGTAAAGAGCTGGGTCATATTTTCACAATGGGTCACGTATCTGCTTTTAGAAAGTATTGTATTTGGTTATGGGCGTTGTGGGTAGGCAGTTTGGAAAATCTCAGATGGAAGGTATGTGTCACCGAGGTGGCTAGCCTCAGTGATGTAGGTCTCAGAATGAAGGCTGCAGTAATGGCAGGTTGCTGAGAAGTTGGGGTTGTTGTTTTTTTTTTTTACCGGATTTTGGGTCTGGGATTTAGGAGTGACCAAATAGCCTGGGTGGGAATGGTCAGTCAGATACCTTCGTTTTTTGTAGTTTCTATTAAAGACTGCTAAATCAGCTCTGGTGGGGTTGGTGTTTGGAGAGGCAGTTAGTCTAGTTGCTGATCCACCTGAGAGAGGAGCAGGGCCTGTGTCACTGCAAGGGTGAGAAACTGTGTGCTTATGGTAATTTGCATACCCAGAGAAGGGACTGATTGATTTCTTTGGTTCCTTTTGTTTGAATACTATGAAGGTTTATTATGTTTAATAAACCTCACTTTGTTTGACAAGAACCCTGTGCCTGTGTATACCTGACGCTCTACCAGAAAGTGAGTGATCCTTACAACTGGTGGATGAAGTGTGGGTGTGAAGTCCCAAACATCAAAGACGAGTGCAGTATAAAGGCTGAATGTCCTGGGTAAAGGCAGCTGCAGCACTTCAAACACAGTGTCTTCTCTGGGTAGGCAAATCAAGCACATGGTCTCTCATCCTTGCAGTGACAACACCACACCCATCTTAGGCTTCTTTCACACTTCCGTCTTCTGGGGGCCGTCGCAATCCGTCGTTATGGCAAAAAAACTGATCCTGCAAATGTGCCCACAGGATCCTTTTTTTTTGCCATTGACTTGAACTAGCGACGGATGGACACACGTCGCATCCGTCGTGCGACGGATCCGTCGTGTTTTTGCGGACCGTCGAGACGAAAAAACGTTCAATGTAACGTTTTTTCGTCTGTCGAATCCGCCAGTTCTGACCGCGCATGCGCGGCCGGAACTCCGCCCCCTCCTCCCCGGAACTCACAATGAGCAGCGGATGCGTCGTAAGACTGCATCCGCTGCCCACGTTGTGCACAATGTCCATTGGTACGTCGGGCCGACTGTTTGTGACCGCCCCGTACCAACGGAAATGTGAAAGAAGCCTTAGCTGATTAAGCTCTCCTTTATAGGAGCTGCAAAAGCTGGATTGGAGGTATGGTCGCTCCTAAATTCCAGATTCAAAATCCAGTCAAACAAAAAAAAAAAAACAATTAAACTGCCATTACTGGAGCCTTCATTCTGGATTCCAGGACATTTACAACACCAAGGCCAGCCACCTCGGTAGCAGACTACCCTGCATGTTCCAAGTTGCTCTGTAACGATAATCTTCTGCTGATAAAATGCTGATTTTATTGAAACTGCAAAACCCAGCCCACTAAGTGACACATCACTCTGCTCCTTCATTATGGTGCTCTCAGATTACAGAGTAAGAACCTGGTGGCAATTCCCTTTAAATTCTCTTAAGTCCTGGACAATCCCTAAGATTGTATGGCTTGGTACTTTCAAAAGAGACCCTTTTAAATCAGGTCTTTAACATTCATCGTTTGACTTTGCACGTTAGTGGAAACGATTGTGAAAATGATTGCATTGAGTAAGTGTGGTGTTGTCCTTCATTTTTCTAACCCACTAATGTATTGTTTCTTAGGGAAGCGCCAAGCTCCGGTGTTCGACGTGTTTGAAGCATTCCTGAACACTGACAACATTCAAGTCTTTGCCAATGCAGCCACTGATTACATTATGTGCCTTATGAAATTTGTGAAAGGATTAGGTATATATTTTTAAATTCTGTCTGTGCTATGCTTGTTAGCTGGGAGTGTGTATTGTCACCAAAGAACATCGGTGGTGTTATAAGGTGGACGGTGGGTATTCTGTAGGATCGCTTTTCTGTGCCTTCACCTACCCTGAGTGCGGCATGCTGTTCTATTTAGGAGAAAAAAAATTAACTGCACTTCTCAATGGTAGAGTAACGCCAATCAAAACATATATAAACATCTCACCTGGCTATTGCCCCATCTACTAAAGTCCAGATTAACCCTTTAGTGACCAAGCCAATTTTGATATTAACCCCTTTCTGACGTTGGACGGGATAGTACGTCCGAAGCCCCGCTTTGAGGTGGGCTACGGCAGTGAGCCCACCTCAAAGCTGCGACATGTCAGCTGTTTTGAACAGCTAACACGTGCACGCAGTAGGCGCGAGTGGAATTGTGATCTGGTCGCTCCTATTAGCTAGTTAAATGCTGCTGTCAAACTCTGACAGCAGCATTTAACATGCGCTTCCGGCCATCGAGCCAGAAATACGCGCACCGCTGACCCCTGTCATGTGATTGGGGGTCAGCAGTACGTCGGCATGGCAACCAGAGATCTCCCTGAGACCTCTATGGTTGTTGATGCTGGATTGCTATGAGCTCCACCCTGTGGTCGGCGCTCATAGCAATGCAGTAATTCTGCTACATAGGGGTGATCAGAGCATCGCCTCTATGTAGCAGAGCCGATCAGGCTATGCCAGCTTCTAGCCTCCCAAAGTAAAAAAAGTGTTTTAAAATTTTTTATTTTTTTCATATTTTTAAGTTCAAATCACCACCCTTTCGCCCCATTCAAGATAAAACAATAAAAATCAAACCTACACAAATTTGGTATCGCCGCGTTCAGAATCGCCCGATCCATCAATAAAAAAAAAAATTAACCTGATCGCTAAACAGAGTAGCGAGAAAAAAATCAAAACATCAGAATTATGTTTTTTTTGTCTGCCGCGACATTGCATTAAAATGTAAAAACAGGCGACCAAAAGAACGTATCTGTACAAAAATGGTATCATTAAAAATTCAGCTCGGCATGCAAAAATTATCACTTAGATAAAAAATAACCTAGACATGTTTGGTGTCTATGAACTCCTAATGACCTGGAGAATCATAATGGCAGGTCAGTTTTAGCATTTAGTGAATATAGCAAAAAAGCCAAACGAAAAAACAAGTGTGGGATTGCACTTTTTTGCAATTTCACTGAACTTGTTTTTTTTTTTTTTCCCATTTTCGAGTACACAACATTTAAAAACCAATGGTGTAGTTCAAACGTACAACTCGTACCCCAAAAAATCAGCCCTCACATGGCCATATTGACGGAAAAATAAAAAAGTTATGGCTCTGGGAAGGAGGGGAGCGAAAAACGAAAAAGCAAAAACGAAAAAAAGCTCCGGTCATGAAGGAGTTAATGACCAAGCCAGTTTTTAAAATTCTGACCACTGTCACTTTATGAGATTATAACTCTGGAATACTTTAACGGATCTCACTGATTCTGAGATTGTTTTTTTTCATGACTCATTGTTCTTAATGGTAGTGCTATCATTTGTTTGATATGACTTTTGTTTACTTTTGAAAAAATTCTGAAATGTTGCAAAAAATGTGAAAATTTAGCAATTTTCATACTTTTAATTCTTATGCCCTTAAATCTGAGAGTTATGTCACAGAAAATAGTATTTTGGTTTCTCCACATAAATATTTTATTCCCGTTTCATGAAATCTGATTATTTCAATACTTTCTGGAGTCCATGTCTTTTCAGATTTGGAGGATTAGTATATCTAGCTGTCCTTAGGAGTGGAGAAGACTTGTTTTTTTCACTGGACAACCTCTTTAAATGCTTTAGAATAATTGAGACATCTCTGGTGTCATTGGTTTTGTATTATACAAAGTTTGTGCAATACCCATTATTTTTAAGGATGTTGAAGCAGAACAGTCCTCCACATAGATTCCTGGCCTGTAAACACCAGGGCACAACACAGGATTGGCCAGCAATACATGAATACATACGGAGCTGCAGAAAGTGCTACTTTTATTAGTTATGTTTGCTTTCTCTAGAACCCAAAATAATATAATAACGGTACTGAATATGATTTTCAGGTGAGAATGATTGCAAAGAAATTGGAGATTGTATACCATCGTCTGCTTCATCATCCACAGACCTCTGCCTACCGGCTTTAGATTATTTGAGAAAATGTTCTCAGGTAAAATAATTAATTTATTCTCTGCAGATCATCAAAAGCTTTTTAAATATTTCATATGTCTGGTTACTACAGTGAAATGTAAACTGGACCCAAAATATTAGAAACGCTTTTCAGGCATAACTTTGTGAAATTCTTGGCAGCTTTTCGACATTACTGTGCCGAACAGAAGTGTCGCAACTCATCTGTTGGGTGACCCGAGATCAGGGGTTTCTTCCCGGTCCCTAACACTAGGGGGCACCCTGGCTTCCTCTATTCCCTGGGATACTTCTGAAGGTGTAGATGCCGGGTGGGGGGTAGGACGCCACTCTTGCCTTTTCTCCTGAATCAGCCCTCCATCTGTTCCCTTCCACCACCCAGGGAAGAGGGGAGCTGCCGTGCACCACAGTACACCAACCTGACAAACAAGGGGTAGCTGAAAATACCAGGCATACAAATATTCACTCACCTATAACAGAGGAATGAATGAACAGAGGGAGTGGAGGATGGGGGAAAAAAACACAATAAGAGAAGGAAATTATCACACTTACAGACCCACGTGACAGTCACAGTTAACTCATCCAAACTCCTTCTCATATAACCTCCAAACAACTCTCCTCCCAGACATGCAGCAAAAGCTACCTCTGATATGGGTTTCAATCAGGACCCAGATTATATTGGGATGGGAGTGACTAGCTCAGACTCCCAGAGTTTCCAACATGGCCGATAAACCCCTGGTCTGCCAAATGAAATAAACACCATTTAAAAAGGAGATGAAGTGCTTCTCAGTGCAGGAGTAGGAGAAATCAGATGCTGCGGTCTTCTGGCTCCTCTCTGTTGCGTTAACCCTGTGACAAGAAGTTTATGAATAGATATTTAAAGTACATGTCCATAAACCAAGAAACCTTATAATAAAATGATGGTTTATTTAATATACAGCTACTGGCTAAAATCTACAAGATGCCAATGAAACCAATCTTCTTGTGTGGGCGCCTGAGCACTTTACCCCGCCGAGTTCAAGAAAGATCAGGAAGCAGTGAAGATGGCATTGATGCGGTGTTATCCGAGTTTGATGACGACACCGGTAGGTTTAGCATTCCACTTTTCTAATACCCAAGAATCAGTACAGAAAACATAGTACACTACTAAACTTTATTACTGTTCATCCCACTTTACCTCCTGTAGTGGTGATGCCGCAGTGATATTCACAACAGTATAAACCGCTGCTGCTATCACTGTGAAAAATGTGTAATGTGTGTTTCTGCTATGTTTTTTTTTTCTTTTTTCTGTGTTTTTACCTTTTCATTTTAGTGTAATGAGGCAACACACCTATTCTTAATAGTATGTGTGTCACTAGTGGGCTGTAAGCCAGACGCTGTGCACTACATGTGTGTGACCAGCACCTTCTACAAGCCTTTTCTGTGTGCAGTTTTAATACTAAGGCTAGATTCACACTGCTTTAACAGCAGCCCGTTCAACAAATACGTTAACGGGCTGCTGTTAACGCAAGTACCGACTTGTCACATTGCTAGCGCAGATAGAGAATCTGCTAGCTCTATCTACACTAGCAGTGACGGACCCGGAAACGCTGCAGCCCGCGTCCCAGGGTCCGTCACTCAATGACGGCACATGGCTAGCGCACGCCCATTGTGGGAGTGCGCTAGCGATGCGTCCAACATAGAACTTAATGGCGGCGTTAACAGGCTACGTTACACTGCGTTATGCCGCTGTGTAACATAGTCTGTCTAACGGATGCCACAGACGCAGTGTGAACCCAGCCTAAGCGACTACCCCCTCCATGAATAGTAGATGGTTGTTTCATCAGTATTTTGCACCTTCGTTGCATCAGATTTTATCCACGGGGTTCCGCTGCATCCTGTAAGTGGATTAGTTTTCTGACCTGTGGTGTTAAATGCGGCTGCCTTTTTCTGTTATGTTTTTGGCCTAAAGTAACCCGAACACAGTTGGCTAAGGGGGTCTAAGTTCATGCGAGCTCCCCAAATTTAACACAGTGTTTGGGCATTGTGATCAATACTATCAGGGCTAACGTTATACTGTCTGCAGCATTAGTAAATGTGGCCATGGTATTTCAGGCCTTTTTTTGGACGTCTTTTTCCTTTCTGAATCTTTCCGTAATTAAAACGTTTTTATTCTCTTTCCACCTTCCGCACATGAAGAAGTTGTGTGTCCGGTTAGTAAGTGTGGTCTGTCGGTTTCCTTTTCTTTAGGTCTTATTGATGTATGGATAAACCTTTTAGAACAACTTACCGCCGCTGTTTCCAATTGTCCTCGTCAGCATCAACCACCCACCTTGGATTTACTCTTTGAGTTATTGAGAGAAGTTGCCAAAGTGCCCGGTAAATGTATTACTACACTAAAATAACCCTTAGGTACAGGGATACCAATAGGTAGTGTAGTAAGCAGCCATTTCTTTCTTTTTATGATGCCAGTAGAAGTAATAAATGGTCTAGGTAAAATACTGATCTCTAAAATAATTGTTATAGGCTAGCATTGCGTCTCTAGGCTACAGACTTGGGCCACGGCCACACATTCAGTATTTGGTCAGTTTTTTACCTCTCTATGTGTAAGCCAAAACCCGGAGCGGAATAATCAGAGGAAAAGTATAACGGAAACATATGTACCACTTCTGCATTTATCACCCACTCCTGGTTTTGGCTTACAAATACTGAGGTAAAATATTACAAATACTGAGGTAAAATATTACAAATGCTGAGGTAAAATATTACAAATGCTGATGTAAAATACTGACCAAATACCATGACCATTGGTGATGGTGGTAACCCAATATTTTTTTCAAATCCATTTTGGCAGCTGTGTGTGGTTTTAGTCTAAGGATATACTGCCCAACGCAAACCGTTGTCCGTTGTCAATTTATGTTATTGGAAATTAGAACAGGGACAACATTATTAGCATTGTTTTTTAAGCGATGTGAGAGGTATAAAAAAATCTAATCTTTAATGAGACCTTGTGTTATACTTTTTAATGTTTTTACCTTATACATCCTACAGTCAGTGCCCTTTACAATGAGTCCTTTTGTCTTGCAGGCCCTGGCTTTGCCATTTATGCAGTTGTACACCTGCTATTACCTGTTATGTCCATGTGGCTGGCTCGCAGTCAGGGTGATCACGTCTATTGGGACGCCGCTTCTGCCAACTTCAAACACGCAATTGGCTTGTCTTGTGAACTAGTGGTTGAGCACATTCAAAGCTTCATAAACTCGGGTATTTTACTTTCTCTTAGGAAAGTCTATCTCCATGTTACCGTGACTTTGCTGCAGGGGCGGACGTATTAGGCTACTTTCACAGTAGTCCGTCGGTACGGGCCGTCGCAAACCGTCTGCCCGACGGACAGTGTGTTAATGTAGCACAACGTGGGCAGCGGATGCAGTTTTACAACACATTCGCTGCCCATTGTGAGTTCCGGGGAGGAGGGGGCGGAGTTTCGGCCGCGCATGCGCGGTCGAAAATGGCGGACTCGACGCACAAAAAAAGTTACATGGAACGTTTTTTGTGCCGACGGTTTGCCAAAACACGACGCATCCGCCAAAACACGACACAATGCGTCGCTAATATAAGTCTATGGGGAACAAACGCATCCTGCGGGCAACTTTGCAGGATGCGCTTTTTCTCCTAAACGACGCATTGTGACGTAGGCAAAACGATGCTAGTGTGAAAGTAGCCTTATTGGTGCAACCTGCACAGCTGCAAATGGGCCCAAATGGTCAGGTGACCACTACTACCTCCAACTCCGCTCCAAATGAGCTCTTTGGCTGCAGAGGTCCCATTTAATTAATTATGCTTTTGCTTAGATGGCACTCTCATACTCTGCAGTGCTTTACACATATTATCGGTCTCAATTGAGGCTCTCAATCTACATTCCCTATCACTGTGTCTGTGTCCACGGGGAGAACATACAAACTCCTTGCAGATGTTGTCCTTCATGGGATTTGAACCCAAGACCCCATCGCTGCAGTTCTTACCTCTGAGCCACCACCATGCTGTCCATATATTGTTCTTGCCCTCGTCTGTGTGTGTCCGACAGTGCTTTGCTGTGCTTTAGTTTTCTGCATGCTTTTGTTTCATTCTTGCTGAAAAACAAATATATTAACACCTGTTAAACCCTAGGGACTCCCTTCAGTTCACAAATTTTTGGCAATCGTTTTGTGGCTCAAACCAACTATTATTTCACATTAAAAATGATTAAATAATGATTCACTACCATTCTGGAGAATATCTGCGACCATCATAATGCGACCATGTCTACTTACCTTCTCTTTCCACCAACCGATCATCATGGCTTCCCAAGCTGAAGCCTGTACCAGTCATTGCTGGACTAAGCTTGGGAATCTAAGGGCTATTCTTAAGACTTAAATTTAATATTAAATACTTATCCACAATTAAAAAGGACTATATAAAAATGTAATCAATAAAATCTAATATAACTTTTAAGAACACACCAGCAACGACTCAGTCCTTACTTGACTCAAGTCTGTCATCTAAATTTATAAGAGCCCACACAGCCAGAGAGCTGTGTTACCTCCCTTCAATAAAGCAATGCGACAAAGGAATTAACAAAGCGAGGCGGTTGGGACAGGAAATCTTCAAAATTCCTGGTAGAATGACACCACAACTAGTACGCCTTGGTTTAAATAGAATTCTGAACCCGCCATCCTGCAGCATCCTCCAATCAGATGATCCAGAAAGCGCGGGAAAATACATCTCCAGGTCCATATATACTGCCCATCAACCTGGTCAGCTTGGTCATGATGTCTTCATTAACCCTTGTATAACTCGGACAGAAAACCGTAGTTACCTTATAGCCATAAAGGATTGTTCTCCTGGACACATTCAATTCTTTATACACTTCCAACTTAATTGTAGTATGAGTCACAAGATGAAAGAGCGGAAATGGAGTGTTCGCTGGTAAATTTGTATTGGATGTTGTATATAAAGTTCATATTTCATCTTTTCTTTTACTTTCTGTATCATTAAGGGTTACTTTTGCCGTTTTAGCATGGAATTGCATTATCAGTAATTTAATAATATAATTCTAATGTCAAAAAAGCTTCCATTATGAGCTAGAGTTATAAAAACAGCAACAGAGTAATCCAATTCTCAGTGCCTGTATTTTGTCCATGGAGCTCGCTGCTTGGCTGTAAGCACATTACTGGGCACAGGATTCTGTTGTCTGTGGTTCAACTGGAAATTTAAGAACCTCTGATGCGCAATGCTACAACAGAAATTGTCATCATATACAGGTGCTTCTCAAAAAATTAGAATATCCTCAAAAAGTTAATTTATTTCAGTTCTTCAATACAAAAGTGAAATGCATATTATATAGACTCATTACAAACAGAGTGATCTATTTCAAGAGTCTATTTCTGTTTAATCTGTTTATGTTGATAATTATGGCTTACAGCCAATGAAAACCCAAAAGTTATTATCTCAGTAAATTAGAATAATTATCAAAAACAGTAGGCTCCACAATCATGAGGAAGACTGCTGACTTGACAGATGTCCAGAAGGCAGTCATTGACACACTCCACAAGGAGGGTAAGCCACAGAAGGTCATTGCTAAAGAAGATGAATGTTCACAGAGTGCTGTATCCAAGCATATTAATGGAAAGTTAAGTGGAATGAAAGTGTGGTAGAAAAAGGTGCGCAAGCAAACGGGATAATAATAATAATCTTTATTTATATAGCGCCAACATATTCCGCAGCGCTTTACCGTTTAACAGCTTCAAACACAACAGTCATAAGTAACAATGTTAACAATACAATAATTAAAGCAACACAAGACGACCCTGCTCGTGAGAGCTTACAACCTACAATGAGGTGGGGGAGATACAAAGTACAGGTGTGTATTTACAATGATGTATTTACAGTGATGGTCCGGCCATCTTCAGGGAGTGGGGGATAGATGGAAGTAGTGACTGGGCTACACACAAACAAAATAACTGATTAGGGAACATGATAGGCCGCTCTGAACAAATGTGTTTTGAGGGAGCGCCTAAAACTATGCAAATTGTGGATGGTCCTAATTTCTTGGGGTAGAGCATTCCAGAGGATTGACGCAGCACGGGAGAAGTCTTGGAGTCAGTAGTGGGAGGTACGGATTGGGGCAGAGGTTAGTCTAAAGTCATTTGCAGAGCGCAGAGGTCGGTTAGGCCGATAGACAGAAACGAGGGAGGAGATGTAAGGGGGTGCCGCACTGTGAAGAGCTTTGTGGGTGAGAACAAGTACTTTGAATTGTATCCTGTAATGAATGGGCAGTGTTGTGAATTTGCTTTTTGCTCCCTCTAGTGGTTACTAGTTTTTTGACTCTGGTTTTTCTGTCATTCCTTTTATCCGCACCTGGGTCGTTAGTTAGGGGTGTTGCTATATAAGCTCCCTGGACCTTCAGTTCAATGCCTGGCAACGTAGTTATCAGAGCTAGTCTGCTGTGCTCTTGTCTACTGATCCTGGTTCCAGTTATATCAGCTAAGTCTGCCTTTTGCTTTTTGCTATTTGTTTTGGTTTTGTATTTTTGTCCAGCTTGTTCCAAATCTTTATCCTGACCTTTGCTGAAGCTCTAGGGGGCTGGTGTTCTCCCCCCGGACCGTTAGACGGTTCGGGGGTTCTTGAATTTCCAGTGTGGATTTTGATAGGGTTTTTGTTGACCATATAAGTTACCTTTCTTTATTCTGCTATCAGTAAGCGGGCCTCTCTGTGCTAAACCTGGTTCATTTCTGTGTTTGTCATTTCCTCTTACCTCACCGTCATTATTTGTGGGGGGCTTCTATCCAGCTTTGGGGTCCCCTTCTCTGGAGGCAAGAAAGGTCTTTGTTTTCCTCTACTAGGGGTAGCTAGATTCTCCGGCTGGTGCATGTCATCTAGAATCAACGTAGGAATGATCCCCGGCTACTTCTAGTGTTGGCGTTAGGAGTAGATATATGGTCAACCCAGTTACCACTGCCCTATGAGCTGGATTTTTGTATTCTGCAGACTTCCACGTTCCTCTGAGACCCTCGCCATTGGGGTCATAACAGTTTGCCAGGCCCGTATTAAATGTTTAATGCATTGCAGAAGAGGGATTATAAGAAAGAAGATTCTGAGGTTTTTTTTTTTTTTTCTTCTTCCCCTTTACCTCAGAGTGGCTATGCTTGCTGCAGACATGAATGTCCAGACCTTGATTACAAGTGTGGACCAGCTGGCTACTCGTGTGCAGGGCATACAAGACTATGTTATCAGAAATCCTAGGTCAGAACCTAAAATACCGATTCCTGAACTGTTTTCCGGAGACAGGTTTAAGTTTAGGAATTTCGTGAATAATTGTAAATTGTTTTTGTCCCTGAGACCCTGTTCATCTGGAGATTCTGCTCAGCAAGTAAAAATTGTTATTTCGTTCTTACGGGGCGACCCTCAGGATTGGGCTTTTTCGCTGGCGCCAGGAGATCCGGCATTGGCTGATCTTGATGCGTTTTTTCTGGCGCTCGGTTTACTTTATGAGGAACCCAATCTTGAGATTCAGGCAGAAAAGGCCTTGCTGGCTATGTCTCAGGGGCAGGACGAGGCTGAAGTGTATTGCCAAAAATTTCGGAAATAGTCCGTGCTGACACATTGGAACGAGTGTGCACTGGCCGCTAATTTTAGAAATGGCCTTTCTGAAGCCATTAAGAATGTTATGGTGGGTTTTCCCATTCCCACAGGTCTGAATGATACTATGGCACTGGCTATTCAAATTGACCAGCGGTTGCGGGAGCGCAAAACCGCAAATTCCCTCATGGTGTTGTCTGAACAGACACCTAATTCGGTGCAATGTGATAGAAAAACCGCAAATTCCCTCATGGTGTTGTCTGAACAGACACCTGATTTAATGCAATGTGATAGAATCCTGACTAGAAATGAGCGGAAAATTCATAGACGCCAGAATGGCTTGTGCTACTACTGTGGTGATTCTACACATGTTATCTCAGCATGCTCTAAACGTATAGCTAAGGTTGTTAGTCCTGTCACCGTTGGTAATTTGCAACCTAAATTTATTCTGTCTGTAACTTTGATTTGCTCACTGTCATCTTATCCTGTCATGGCGTTTGTAGATTCAGGTGCTGCCCTGAGTCTCATGGATCTCTCATTTGCTAAGCGCTGTGGTTTTACTCTTGAACCATTAGAAAATCCTATTCCTCTTAGGGGTATTGATGCTACACCATTGGCAGCAAATAAACCGCAGTATTGGACACAGGTTACCATGTGCATGACTCCTGAACACCGCGAGGTGATACGTTTCCTGGTTTTACATAAAATGCATGATTTGGTTGTTTTAGGGCTGCCATGGTTACAGACCCATAATCCAGTCCTGGACTGGAAGGCTATGTCAGTCTCAAGTTGGGGCTGTCGTGGTATTCATGGGGATTCCCTGCCTGTGTCTATTGCTTCTTCTACGCCTTCGGAAGTTCCGGAGTATTTGTCTGATTATCAGGATGTCTTCAGTGAGTCTGAGTCCAGTGCACTGCCTCCTCATAGGGACTGTGACTGTGCTATAGATTTGATCCCGGGCAGTAAATTTCCTAAGGGAAGACTGTTTAATCTGTCGGTACCTGAACATACCGCTATGCGTTCATATATCAAGGAGTCTCTGGAGAAAGGACATATTCGTCCGTCTTCTTCCCCTCTTGGTGCGGGATTCTTTTTTGTGGCAAAAAAGGACGGATCTTTGAGACCTTGTATTGATTATCGGCTTTTGAATAAGATCACTGTCAAATTTCAGTATCCTTTACCGCTGTTGTCTGACTTGTTTGCCCGGATTAAGGGTGCCAAGTGGTTCACCAAGATAGACCTTCGTGGTGCGTACAACCTTGTGCGCATTAAGCAAGGTGATGAATGGAAAACCGCATTCAATACGCCCGAAGGTCATTTTGAGTACTTAGTGATGCCTTTTGGGCTCTCCAATGCGCCTTCAGTTTTTCAGTCCTTTATGCATGACATTTTCCGGAAGTATCTGGATAAATTTTTGATTGTTTATCTGGATGATATTTTGGTTTTTTCTGATAATTGGGATTCGCATGTGGAGCAGGTCAGGTTGGTCTTTAAAATTTTGCGTGAAAATTCTTTGTTTGTCAAGGGCTCAAAGTGTCTCTTTGGTGTACAGAAGGTTCCCTTTTTGGGGTTCATTTTTTCCCCTTCTGCTGTGGAGATGGACCCAGTCAAGGTCCGAGCTATTCTTGATTGGACTCAGCCCTCGTCAGTTAAGAGTCTTCAGAAGTTCTTGGGCTTCGCTAACTTCTACCGTCGTTTTATCGCTAATTTTTCTAGCATTGTGAAACCTTTGACGGATATGACCAAGAAGGGCTCCGATGTAGCTAACTGGGCTCCTGCTGCCGTGGAGGCTTTCCAGGAGTTGAAACGCCGGTTTACTTCGGCGCCTGTTTTGTGCCAGCCTGACGTCTCACTTCCCTTTCAGGTTGAGGTGGATGCTTCGGAGATTGGGGCAGGGGCCGTTTTGTCGCAGAGAGGCCCTGGTTGCTCTGTTATGAAACCTTGTGCCTTTTTCTCTAGGAAGTTTTCGCCTGCCGAGCGAAATTATGATGTGGGCAATCGGGAGTTGTTGGCCATGAAATGGGCATTTGAGGAGTGGCGTCATTGGCTCGAGGGTGCTAAGCATCGTGTGGTGGTCTTGACTGATCACAAAAATCTGATGTATCTCGAGTCTGCTAAACGCCTTAATCCGAGACAGGCCCGCTGGTCATTGTTTTTCTCCCGCTTTGATTTTGTTGTCTCGTATTTACCAGGTTCAAAGAATGTGAAGGCCGATGCTCTTTCTAGGAGCTTTGTGCCTGATGCTCCTGGAGTCACTGATCCTGTTGGTATTCTTAAAGATGGAGTTATCTTGTCAGCTATTTCTCCGGATCTGCGACGTGTGTTGCAGAGATTTCAGGCTGATAGGCCTGAGTCTTGTCCACCTGACAGACTGTTTGTCCCGGATAAGTGGACCAGCAGAGTCATTTCCGAGGTTCATTCCTCGGTGTTGGCAGGTCACCCGGGAATTTTTGGCACCAGAGATCTGGTGGCCAGGTCCTTTTGGTGGCCTTCCTTGTCAAGGGATGTGCGGTCATTTGTGCAGTCCTGTGGGACTTGTGCTCGAGCTAAGCCTTGCTGTTCTCGTGCCAGCGGTTTGCTCTTGCCCTTGCCTGTCCCGAAGAGACCTTGGACACATATCTCCATGGATTTCATTTCTGATCTTCCGCTATCTCAGGGCATGTCCGTTATCTGGGTGATATGTGATCGCTTCTCCAAGATGGTCCATTTGGTTCCTTTGCCTAAGCTGCCTTCCTCTTCCGATCTGGTTCCTGTGTTTTTCCAGAACGTGGTTCGTTTGCACGGCATCCCTGAGAATATTGTGTCAGACAGAGGATCTCAGTTCGTTTCCAGGTTCTGGCGATCCTTTTGTAGTAGGATGGGCATTGATTTGTCGTTTTCGTCTGCTTTCCATCCTCAGACTAATGGACAGACGGAGCGAACCAATCAGACTTTGGAGGCTTATTTAAGGTGTTTTGTCTCTGCTGATCAGGACGATTGGGTGACATTCTTGCCGTTGGCTGAGTTTGCCCTTAATAATCGGGCTAGTTCCGCCACCTTGGTTTCGCCTTTTTTCTGCAACTCTGGTTTCCATCCTCGCTTTTCTTCGGGTCATGTGGAGCCTTCTGACTGTCCTGGGGTGGATTCTGTGGTGGATAGGTTGCAGCAGATCTGGAATCATGTGGTGGACAACTTGAAGTTGTCACAGGAGAAGGCTCAGCGCTTTGCCAACCGCCGTCGCGGTGTGGGTCCCCGACTACGCGTTGGGGATTTGGTATGGCTTTCTTCCCGCTTTGTTCCTATGAAGGTCTCCTCTCCCAAATTTAAACCTCGTTTTATTGGGCCTTACAAGATATTGGAAATTCTTAATCCTGTATCTTTTCGTCTGGATCTTCCTGTGTCGTTTGCTATTCACAATGTATTTCATAGGTCCTTGTTTCGGCGGTACATTGTGCCTGTAGTTCCTTCTGCTGAGCCTCCTGCTCCGGTGTTGGTTGAGGGCGAGTTGGAGTACGTGGTGGAGAAGATCTTGGATTCTCGCCTCTCCAGGCGGAGGCTTCAGTACCTGGTCAAGTGGAAGGGCTATGGTCAGGAGGATAATTCCTGGGTGGTCGCCTCTGATGTTCATGCGGCCGATTTAGTTCGTGCCTTTCATGCCGCTCATCCTGATCACCCTGGTGGTCGTGGTGAGGGTTCGGTGACCCCTCACTAAGGGGGGGGTACTGTTGTGAATTTGCTTTTTGCTCCCTCTAGTGGTTACTAGTTTTTTGACTCTGGTTTTTCTGTCATTCCTTTTATCCGCACCTGGGTCGTTAGTTAGGGGTGTTGCTATATAAGCTCCCTGGACCTTCAGTTCAATGCCTGGCAACGTAGTTATCAGAGCTAGTCTGCTGTGCTCTTGTCTACTGATCCTGGTTCCAGTTATATCAGCTAAGTCTGCCTTTTGCTTTTTGCTATTTGTTTTGGTTTTGTATTTTTGTCCAGCTTGTTCCAAATCTTTATCCTGACCTTTGCTGAAGCTCTAGGGGGCTGGTGTTCTCCCCCCGGACCGTTAGACGGTTCGGGGGTTCTTGAATTTCCAGTGTGGATTTTGATAGGGTTTTTGTTGACCATATAAGTTACCTTTCTTTATTCTGCTATCAGTAAGCGGGCCTCTCTGTGCTAAACCTGGTTCATTTCTGTGTTTGTCATTTCCTCTTACCTCACCGTCATTATTTGTGGGGGGCTTCTATCCAGCTTTGGGGTCCCCTTCTCTGGAGGCAAGAAAGGTCTTTGTTTTCCTCTACTAGGGGTAGCTAGATTCTCCGGCTGGCGCGTGTCATCTAGAATCAACGTAGGAATGATCCCCGGCTACTTCTAGTGTTGGCGTTAGGAGTAGATATATGGTCAACCCAGTTACCACTGCCCTATGAGCTGGATTTTTGTATTCTGCAGACTTCCACGTTCCTCTGAGACCCTCGCCATTGGGGTCATAACAGGGCAGCCAGTGTAATGACTGGCGAAGAGCGGACGCGTTTGAGTAACGATTAGCTAGATAGATGACCCTGGCTGCTGCATTAAGGATAGACTGGAGAGGGGAAAGTCGAGTGAGGGGGAGACCAATTAATAGAGAGTTGCAGTAGTCCAGGCGGGAGTGGATCAGGGCGACAGTGAGTGTTTTTGTTGTTTCTATAGTGAGAAAAGGGTGGATTCTAGAGATGTTCTTTAGGTGTAAGCGGCATGAGCGGGTGAGAGATTGTATATGGGATGTGAAGGAGAGATCAGAGTCAAACATAACACCCAGACAGCGTGCCTGCTGCCGGGGTGTTATTATGGTGCCACCCACGGAGAGGGAAACATCAGGTTTAGGGAGGTTAGTAGATGGTGGGAGCAGAAGAAGTTCAGTTTTGGAGAGGTTGAGTTTCAGATAGAGAGCGGACATGATGATGGAGACTGCGGACAGACAATCAGTGGTGTTCTGTAGTACAGCAGGAGTAAGGCCAGGGGATGACGTGTATAGTTGTGTGTCGTCGGCATAAAGATGGTACTGAAAGCCAAATCTGCTGATGGTCTGTCCAATTGGGGCAGTGTAGAGGGAGAAGAGAAGGGGGCCACGGACTGAGCCCTGGGGTACCCCGACAGAGAGAGGAAGAGGAGATGAAGTGGAGCCAGAGAACAGAACACTGAAGGAGCTGTCAGAAAGATAGGAGGAGAACCTGGAGAGAGCTGTGTCCTTAA
This sequence comes from Ranitomeya variabilis, assembly GCF_051348905.1. Taxonomy (NCBI): domain Eukaryota; kingdom Metazoa; phylum Chordata; class Amphibia; order Anura; family Dendrobatidae; genus Ranitomeya; species Ranitomeya variabilis. The sequence continues at coordinate 671,393,099 of NC_135233.1, read as the reverse complement.
TGCCAAGTGACTGGAGCCTAGAGAGTAGGAGAGGGTGGTCAACAGTGTCGAAAGCTGCAGAAAGGTCGAGAAGAATGAGCAGAGAGTGGTCACCGTTACATTTTGCTGTCAGAAGGTCGTTGGTCACTTTGATGAGGGCAGTTTCTGTCGAGTGTAGGGGGCGGAAGCCGGACTGTGAAGGGTCTAGGAGGGAGTGAATGGAGAGGTAACGGGTAAGGCGGGAGTAGACTAGGCGCTCCAAGAGTTTAGAGATGAAGGGGAGATTGAAGACCGGTCTGTAGTTGTTTGTGCAGGATGGGTCGAGGGTGGGTTTCTTTAGTAATGGAGTAATGATAGAGTGTTTGAAGGAGGACAGGAAAATGCCTGAGGAGAGTGAGAGATTAAAGATTGTAGTTAGGTGAGTAGTGACGACTGGAGAGAGAGACTGGAGGAGATGTGAGGGAATGGGGTCGGTAGTGCATGTAGTCGGACGAGAAGAAAAGAGGAGCCTGGAGACATCTTCTTCTGTGATGGGATCAAATGTGGAGAGTGAGCCAGGGGAGATGCAGGGAGGGATGGGAGTCACTGAACTTGGTGATTGGGAGCCGATTTCCTGATGGATATTGTCTATTTTCTCTATAAAGTGGGCAGCCAGGTCATCAGCACAAATGTCTGTGATAGGGGCTTGAGCTTTTGGTCTGAGGAGGGAGTGAAAGGTGTCAAAAAGTTTCTTGGGGTTGTTGGATAGTGAGGAGATCATAGTGGTGAAGTAGGTCTGTTTGGCGATGTGAAGGGCAGAGGTATAGGTATCGGGATAACCGCAGCCTTGACAGGATTGTTAAGAAAAGGCCAGTCAAAAATTTGAGAGAGATTCACAAGGAGTGGACTGCTGCTGGAGTCATTGCTTCAAGAGCCACCACACACAGACGTATCCAGGACATGAGCTACAAGTGTCACATTCCATGTGTCAAGCCACTCATGACAAATAGACAATGCCAGAAGCCTCTTACCTGGGCTAAGGAGGAAAAGAACTGGACTGTTGCCGAGTGGTCCAAGGTGTTGTTTTCAGATGAAAGTAAATTTTGCATTTCATTTGGAAATCAAGGTCCCAGAGTCTGGAGGAAGAGAGGAGAGGCACACCTTCCAAGCTGCTTGAGGTCTAGTGTGACGTTTCCACAATCGGTGATGGTTTGGGGAGCCATGTCATCTGCTGGTGTAGGTCCAATGTGTTTTATCAAGACCAAAGTAAGCACAGCTGTCTACCAGGAAATTTTAGAGCACTTCATGCTTCCCTCTGCTGACAAGCTTTTTAGAGATGGAAATTTCATTCTCCAGCAGGACTTGGCCCCTGTCCACACTGCCAAAAGTACCAATATCTGGTTTAAAAACAACAGTATCACTGAGCTTGATTGGCCAGCAAACTCGCCTGACCTTAACCCCATAAAGAATCTATGGGGGATTATCAAGAGGAAGATGAGAGACACCAGACCCCACAATGCAGACGAGCTGAAGACTGCTATCAAAGCAACCTGGGCTTCCATAACACCTCAGCAGTGCCACAGGCTGATCGCCTCAATGCCACGCCACATTGATGTAGTCATTGATGGAAAAGGAGCCCCGACCAAGTATTGAGTGCATTTACTGAACATACATTTCAGTAGACAATTAGTAAAAATAGAACAAATTGTATACAAAATAAGGGTCAAGGACAAAAATACATAAGGATCATATAAAAGGAAAAAGTGCAATGAAGACCAATAATAAAAATAATCGTATAAAAAGAAAATTTTATTAAAGGTAAAATTTAATAAAACAGCTGAATCAGGTAATGACGCATGTTACAAAAATAGTACTCAGAACCTATAATAGGTTCATTAGGAAAAAAATCATTTCAGTAGGCCAACATTTTGGATTTTAAAATCATTTTTTCAGGCTGGTGTTATAAAGTATTCTAATTTACTGAGATAATGACTTTTGGGTTTTCATTGGCTGTAAGCCATAATCATCAGCATTAACAGAAATAAACACTTGAAATAGATCACTCTGTTTGTAATGACTCTATATAATATATGAGTTTCACTTTTTGTATTGAACAACTAAAATAAATTAACTTTTTGATGATATTCTAATTTTGTGAGAAGCACTTGTAGGTGTATTCTGGAAGTGATCAGAACAGAGTTTCCTAATATATGCAAAGGTTAATGTGTATGCACCATTTTATTTATTTTTTCAATAAATCATTAGAACGCATGAAAATTTAAAAAGACTGTATCTTATTAGAGAAATCTAGCTCCTCCTCTCATCTCCATAGAATTTTATAAACACCAACTGTCATCTATCTCAGTAATATGAAAATCTGTTGATTGAACACAGATTTTACACATTTTAGTTATGAACTGATAGCGAATTATCAGTCCAGGAGAAGAAAGAAGCAAATTTCTTTGAAGAGACATATTACAAAGTTGCTTATTTTCATGCGTACTATTGATTTGGGAAATAAAAATTAAAACAAAGCCTATTTTATGCTTTAATTCCAGCAGTTGAAATCACAAATAATCCCAAAATGGCGAATCTATTTTTAAGAAGTGTCAACCAAATTAACCAGCAGATTATACAACATAGACCTATGTAATACAATTGTGCGTTACAATGCCAGCCCAAGTGTGCACCATTCTACAAGGCAGCCTCCGTGACCCACCTTTACCACTAATTAACAGATTTCTGATCTACAAGGTCTAATTTTTTGGTTCTTTTCCTGCAGACATAGGGTATGAAAATATGATTAACACAATGCTAAAAGAATTATTCAAGCTGCTTGTGTCATGTGTGGCTGAACCCACCGAAAGCATCTCTCGAGTGGGCTGTTCCTGTATCAGGTAGGGATTCGTTGATAGAGCAGATATGGGAATCCTTGTTTTTTCTGTTTTCTGATCCCATCATCTTTTTGATTTATTTTTTAGATATGTGCTGGTAACTGCAGGACCAGTCTTTACAGAGGAGATGTGGAGACTGGCTTGCTGTGCCTTGCAGGATGCGTTTTCTGCTACGTTAGAACCAATGAAGGTAAGACATAAGGGATGCTATAACCAAATGACACTAGTCACGCTATTGAAAATATATAACGAAATATCTCTCTTGTCCCAGAATCTGTTAGGCTATTTCCATAGTGGGTCGGAAAGTTTTTCTGGAGACGCATGTGAAGTGAAGGTGGCAGCACCGTCTTTATCCCCAAATGCAGAGGCTGAATACTGGAGAATCCGGGCCATGACGCAACAGGTAAAAATCCCTCTACCGTATACAATTGAGGTATACTGTTACTGGTAGTGCCACCAGCCAGATTTGGCAGGTCCAGCTGCCAGGCCAGATAGGTGATCGCTGGCTACATGACAGCATCTTTGATTAGCTGAGCTGGTGCGATGTTGTGTGTTGGCGCTCCAGCCCGGCTAATCCATAGCAGATGACAGCAGGTAAGTGGTGATTTGCAGAGCTCCCATCCAACAGTCATGGATTACTGACCTGACTGCTTGACCAGGGTCCTGCAAATCGATTTTCCCATCTCTACCTATTAAATAATGTTTTTTTTCGCTGGCACTCGCCATGTTCACTGGCTACTGGCCAAGAACTGAAAGCTATATTTATGCCAGAAGTCAGTGTGCTTAACCGGGAATGAAAATTTAATAAAGTCTGTGGCCTAAAATTGATGTAGATGAGATGATTCATTTAAAGTGCCGCTCTCGGTCTCTTGATGGATGCATAATAGATTTGTGATTACACCAGAATATCATGGATATGAACAGATGTAAAATATTAGCGTGAGCAGCCATAATTCAATTCTGCAGCAAAGATCTTAGAGACATCTTTATTTTGTGGCTTAATGCAAAATAATATTTTTCTTTCCATTTCCTACTACGTCAGATTGATTTCTTAAGGGGAAACCTGTCAGTAGGTTTTTGCTCTGTAAACTGAGAGTACTCTGGTGCAAGGACAGAGACCTTGATTCCAGCGATGTCATTTAGTGGGTGCAGCAGTTGTGATAGAATCACAGTTTTATCTGCAGCTAATTTACCAGTTCTTTCAATGCTAAGCTGTGTATGAATTTAGCTATCGGAGTTTCCTGCCCCACCTCCACCTACTTTGGCAGAAATGGTGAAAAAATGCCAAATACCGAACATTTTTTGCACACTTTGATGTTGCGCTAAAATATTTGTGACTTTTTAAAGCTTTGTAAATACCAGAAATGAAAAAGCCTTGATTAATCACCCTCAATATATTGACAGAAACCGGCTAATCACTGATGGGGTCATGGTTGGACTAGAAGGCACTAGATATCTAGTCTTGTAGTGTTAATCTCCTTCTGATTGAAATACTGATTTTATTAAAACCGCAAAACGCATACCAGTAAGTGACCCATCACTGGAATCAGTATCTCTGTCCCTACATTATACTGCTATCAGATTACAATTCAGAATCCTGCTGACAGATTCTTTTCTTTAGTTGGTGGCATACAGATTTGAAATATTCAGGATTTTTACTACACCTTTTGTACCATATGTTAAAGCAATACATTAAGGTCATTGTCATTGACAGGTGTTCATGTTAGATGCCCAGTGCTCACCAAAAACCCCAAACAATAAGGAGGGCTTTGAACATGCCCAGTCCTGTGTGCTTATTATTGAGCTGCCTCCAGATGAAAAACCCAATGGACACACGCAGAAAAGGTAAGGCTATTGTGGTAGATTGGCTCACTCGGCTGTACACGGAGGTAGACATAGGAACAGAATGTCTTTGGTTTATTAGATGTGGCATAAACCGAGATGAAGCTCAAAGTAAACACGGCCCTCTGGGCAAAATAGCAAAACAAAACAGAATGGCAGCACTAAGCACAGCCCTTGTATTAGCAGGGATCAGCACGCTCAGGGTTAGCAAGACACACGGTTCAGGTATCAGCAAACCACAAACACTTCTCTGGAGTGTTCCTCTCCAGACACTGAACACTGCTGCCTTTGGAGGCCAGCTACTTAAGTCCCAGACCACACCCTGGGGTGGAGATAAGGTGGGCATCCTCCCACCTGCTCTATGGATGTCTACATAAAACTCAGCCCATTACATTAATTAGCTTTTAACCCCTCACCGCACATAGTGTGCTGGAGGAAAATCTCTGAGTTTTATATCACTGACACCATTAAGCACAGTGAAACCTATCTCCCCTCCAGACCTTTCCAGTGACTTTGTCACACTATTTAAAATATATTTTCCATTTTAACCTGCCTATCAGAAGGAGTCGCAGGAGATCTGGTATAGCAGGTGTTGCCATATTTTTGCATTATTGTTGATTTTTCACCTGATACTAGATAAAAGAGATATAATCTTGCATAGCAATTATTCAGGATGCCATATGTGTTAATTTGACCATAAATTGTATGTCTTCTTGGAAGCCAGTCACCACAATATCCGGAAGAGCCATTAGGCTAACATATTTGAAAAGCCTTCACATTTGTATAATCAAACACTGATATATTTAAAAGGTTCTCATGTTCTGCTATTCGTAAAATTGCTAAGTGCTTGTAAAAATAAGCAATTTTGCAATTTCCTTCTTATTAAAAATCCCATTCGTCCTGATAAAAGTAGGGATTTTTAATGTTACTTTTTACTGCTTATTGCCTAGGGCAGCTGGCCACCACTGAAGTCTAGCAGTGGTGGCTGATCTGGAGCATGACTTTCAAGCACTTTCCAGTAGAAATTGTAAATACTGCTCTGGTCTAGCTGGCTTTAGTGTCTGTGAACTCTTCCAATGCTGCTATACGAGACAACTTTGCTTCTGCATCATCGAAGGAGCACACAGCTCGGGCCAGCAGCACAATGATGCCACTGTCTAAAGTGCCAATCAAGCAGTAATACACAGCCCACCAGCAAGCAGCAGTGCACACCTATCTCAGAAGATGCAAAAACTCCTTTTAATCACATTTTTCCTATAAACATATATTTTTGTCTTTTTGTTACGTAGCTAACTTGTTGGCTTTACTGTGTAGAATGGTAAAGACAGCAGAGTCGTCTCATTATCAACTTCCTGGTTTCTGAGGAAAATATCTGTACTCCATGAATTCCTGGAGTGACAAAGCATACACACCTCACTGCACAAACAATAGAATAAGAAAGTGTGTCTGTCCAAAATTAGTACCTCCTGGGGAAGTTTTCAAAAATACATACGGTAGCTAAAACATAAAAATAGAACAGATAGTCTACAGACATAAACTTGGTATCTGAAAGCTACATTAAATACATGAGACAGTCCCTTTAAAGGGAACTTTTCATTAGTTTTAGCATGTTGAACTGGTCGTATTATGAAATGGAGGGTGCAGAGCCAAACAAATATTTTATTTTATTTTTTAATCTCGGTTGCATACATATTGGCTTATGAAGTTTAGGTGATTACTTAGGATAAGTTAAACCAGAGTACCTTTTTCCCTTTCATACAGGGGAAAAAGAACATGCCCCTAGATAACCTAAGTGTGAGACTTGTAATGATAGACAGCCCTGCTCTCAGTCCTACTATGTGTAGTGTCTACTGTGTAGAGTACTTCAGAGCTGAGTGTGATTCCAAACACATACAGCTTTTATCTTATGGCTGTCTGTGTGGAGGAGGTGGACTAAAGCAGGTCTGACAGTATTGTAAAGTCGATCTGCAGTTCAAGATGTGTTTGTAATTACACAGATCAGCTCTTCTCCCCCTTCTCCCACATTGACTGCTGTGAGTTGAAAGCTGAAAGTGTTTGTAATCACTCTCAACTAGGTGCGAAGGCTGAGTGTCATGATCCGGGTCGGAGTTTGCTTTCTGTTTATCCTACTCCGGCCTGGTCATGGCGGGGTTAACTATTTCTGCCTCTCTTTGATTTGGGAGTGGCTATTTCTTGGTGCTCTTGCTGGCTGCTTGTGTCAGTGATAGTTGTGGGCTTGCTGGAGCTGCTAACCTGTTAGACCCCAGTGTTCCTTTTGCCTCTGACCTCCCTTACCGGTGCCTGACCTGTCTCCTATACCTGACCTAGTGTGACTTTGGTGTGTATCCCCTCTGTTTTTTGACTCTGCTTGAACTCTGACTTCGTCTCCTGTCTCCCGTCTTTGTTACCACACGTCTGTCTGGCTTTTGACCTACTGGCTTACTCTTACTCCGTTCTCTGTCTCACGTCTCCGGTACCTTTGCTCCTGGCTGGTCCTGACCTTCGACTTGTATTTTGACTACGAGTTCTGTTTTCCCCTTTAAACTACAGTACAGACCAAAAGTTTGGACACACCTTCTCATTTAAAGATTTTTCTGTATTTTCATGACTATGAAAATTGTACATTCACACTGAAGGCATCAAAACTATGAATTAACACATGTGGAATTATATACTTAACAAAAAAGTGTGAAACAACTGAAAATATGTCTTTTATTTTAGGTTCTTCAAAGTAGCCACCTTTTGCTTTGATGACTGCTTTGCACACTCTTGGCATTCTCTTGATGAGCTTCAAGAGGTAGTCACCGGGAATGGTTTTCACTTCACGGGTGTGCCCTGTCAGGTTTAATAAGTGGGATTTCTTGCCTTATAAATGGGGTTGGGACCATCAGTTGTGTTGTGCAGAAGTCTGGTGGCTACACAGATGATAGTCCTACTGAATAGACTGTTAGCTGCTTTTTTCTTGCCATAATACAAATTCTAAGTAAAGAAAAACGAGTGTCCATCAATACTTTAAGAAATGAAGGTCAGTCAGTCCGAAAAATTGGGCAAACTTTGAAAGTGTCCCCAAGTGCAATGACAAAAACCATCAAGTGCAACAAAGAAACTGGCTCACATGAGGACCGCCCCAGGAAAGGAAGACCAAGAGTCACCTCTGCTTCTGAGGATAAGTTTATCCGAGCCACCAGCCTCAGAAATCGCAGGTTAACAGCAGCTCAGATTAGAGACCAGGTCAATGCCACACAGAGTTCTAGCAGCAGACACATCTCTACAACAACTGTTAAGAGGAGACTTTGTGCAGCAGGCCTTCATGGTAAAATAGCTGCTAGGAAACCACTGCTAAGGACAGGCAACAGGCAGAAGAGACTTGTTTGGGCTAAAGAACACAAGGAATGGACATTAGACCAGTGGAAATCTGTGCTTTGGTCTGATGAGTCTAAATTTGAGATCTTTGCTTCCAATCACCGTGTCTATGTGCGACGCAGAAAAGGTGAACGGATGGAGTCTACATGCCTGTTTCCCACCGTGAAGCATGTAGGAGGAGGTGTGATGGTGTGGGGGTGCTTTGCTGGTGACACTGTTGGGGATTTATTCAAAATTGAAGGCATACTGAACCAGCATGGCTACCACAGCATCTTGCAGCGGCATGCTATTCCATCCGGTTTGCGTTTAGTTGGACCATCATTTATTTATCAACAGGACAATGACCCCAAACCACCTCCAGGCTGTGTAAGGGCTATTTGACCAAGAAGGAGAGTGATGGGGTGCTATGCCAGATGACCTGGCCTCCACAGTCACCAGACCTGAACCCAATCGAGATGGTTTGGGGTGAGCTGGACCGCAGAGTGAAGGCAAAAGTGCCAACAAGTGCTAAGCATCTCTGGGAACTCCTTCAAGATTGTTGGAAGACCAATCCCGGTGACTACCTCTTGAAGCAAAAGGTGGCTACTTTGAAGAACCTAGAATATAAGACATATTTTCAGTTGTTTCACACTTTTTTGTTAAGTATATAATTCCACATGTGTTAATTCATAGTTTTGATGCCTTCAGCGTGAATGAACAATTTTCATAGTCATGAAAATACAGAAAAATCTTTAAATGAGAAGGTGTGTCCAAAGTTTTGGTCTGTACTGTATACGCTTACCGACTGTTACTGACTTGGCTCGTTTTCATTTTTGCCAGAGCTGTATGTTCATGCACTTAAAGGTAGATCAAGCATCCTTTGGACATGACATTCCTAATACAAGTGTAACATTGCCACCACTTTCGCAACTTGATATTGTCATTATGGCAACCAGGAAGACAATGGACTGATCCTTGCAGAGGCTATGAGTTTACCGTCAACCTACCCAGACAGCACTAGATAGTTAGTGTGTAATTTTGATTAATTCTTAGGAATGAAATCTTTATCATGTCGTAATCCTGCAAGGACGCCCCCACTAACCTTAGAAAAGACCATTTAAAATCCGCACTAAATAAAAAGGTCCGAATCTCTGATACAGTATAGCACATTTTAATAAAGGAAAAAAGCGGAATACTCAGGGAAGCAGTAAGAATAAAATAAAAGGAAAAAACGGTCAATTTTGACCTGGTGACAAGTCCTATTTAAGCATGCTTTCAGAAAGACAATAGGGGACTTAGACATTTTGAGATATTATTTATTTATTTTAAGATATCGGTACTGGAAATGTATGATTGACCCCTATTCTCTTTATCATGAGTTTAATATTTGTGATCAGACTGCTAACCCTGTACGCAGTCATGGCAGCTTAGCGTATAGATGGCGGTTCTAATTATCTGCTGACCACAGCTGCTTCAGGTGATCACTGTTGTCTTGTGTATTGGTGTAATTCTTGCATGTACAGCTTCTAACTTTCTGCCTTTTTTTTCCTGCCTATAACTAACGCTGTGCTACTAAACAGAAAGCTGGGGTAAGATCTATATGTTGCTTGGCACTATTGCATATTGAAGCTAATAAAAATGTCAGGTAGTGGTTACGTGGAAATTCAATTTTTGTGTAATGTTCATATTGTTAACTAAAATATGAAAAGAAGGAGGAACAATTACAGTACTACAATTAATAGCTGAACGTTGGCTGTGTGTTAAAGATTTAAGGGGCTTTCCAATCATATAGTTTTGTTTTTTCTAAACCTTTCCTTGCGGCATAAAACTAATACTCCTCTTCACCCATCCCCCACCACTCATGTGTTAGTGCCCACTGATCTCGGCTTCCCGGTCCCTCTTAGGGTGCGTGTCCACCGTCTGGATTGTCGGCGCTTTGGACGGAGCGGAAACCCCGCTCCGCCCAAAGTGCCGCCCCCTTCTGTACGCACCGTGATTCCGGATGTGTTCATTGCACACATCCGGAATCACCGCACCCCATACATAGGACCCTGTTATTTACCTTGCGGCGACGGAGCGTTGCCACAAGGTAAACAGACATGCTGCGTTCTAAAAAGATGCGCCGCATGTCTGTAAACACAGGGCTGCCGGATGCGTGCGAACACGCATAGTGGAGACGGGATTTCATAAAATCCCCTCCACTGTGCTGTAACATCTGGACGCTGCGGGTTGAACACTGCGGTTGTACACAGCTAATCCGGATGTAATCCGGCCCGTGGACACCTACCCTTAACATACAGGAAATGCTGCTCAGCCAATACCTGGCTGAGGCGGATCATTGCTCTAGTCAGCGATTGGCTGAGCGGCATCTCCCGTGTGTTGAGACAGGATAACCTAGTCCAGACCAATGAGGCTCATCGAGGGATCCGTGAGGTTTTTTTTGTCCGTCCACCAACTACTCCTTTAATATAACAAAGATTACTAAAGTCTCCATCTCAAATTGGTTTTTTACCATTCTCCGTAGTCCAGGATTCTGTCACATAGGCATGTCCTTACATTAACCCTCCGTCAGGGGCAATATGTTTCATAACGAGTTTTGGGGCATTGCGCTTGTCCGGTACAGGCTAGAAAATTGGCTATATTTTCTTTTTTTTTTTATTTCAATGCTCTAAAAGTGATCAGTTACCTTAATAGGAATGTAATAAATGAGAATACACATAATCAGGTGGGGAAAAAAATGTTTAATAACCAGAAAATTAATATGTTTCTAAGTCTTGAGCATCCTCCTCACTCTCTCCATCTTGATCTGTATCAGACACATCTGGACATTCTTCCACATCATCTTCTGAAGCAATGTCACTTTCTTCCCCTAAATCTTCTAGCTGTAAGGGGTCTGTCTCATCAGCAATCAGTATATTTTGCACTTGCTCAACATGAAGGGCATTGGACAAGTCAAATATTCTCCTCGCCATTTCAGAAGAAAAGCTGAAGCAAGAGAGAGAATATGTGTTAGGGCGCAATGTGCCCGAGAAGCACACTCTTATTTCTAACAAAACCTTCTATGACAAATCCACAAATTTAGCACTAGCTATTCATAAAACAAGCTAAAAAAACAATTGGGATGAATAAAAACAGCAAATTCTAACCATCAGGCCATGTGCACACGTTCAGTATTTTTCGCGTTTTTTTCGCGTTTTTTCGCTATAAAAACGTGATAAAAACACGAAAAAAACACTTACATATGCCTCCCATTATTTTAAGTGTATTCCGCATTTCTTGTGCAAATGTTGCATTTTTTTCCGCAGAAAAAAAAGCAACATGTTCATTAAATTTGCGGAATTGCGGGGATTCCGCACACCTAGGAATGCATTGATCTACTTACTTTCCGCATGTGGCTGTGCCCACCATGCGGGAAGTAAGCAGATCATGTGCGGTTGGTACCCAGGGTGGAGGAGAGGAGACTCTCCTCCACGGACTGGGCACCGTATAATTGGTGAAAAAAAAAAGAATTAAAATAAAAAATAGTCATATACTCACCTTCGATGGCCCCCGGAGTCTTCCCGCCTCTCAGCGGTGCATGCTGCCGCTTCCGTTCCTATAGATGGTGTGGTGAAGGACCTGCGATGACGTCGCGGTCACATGACTGCGATGACGTCGCGGTCACATGACCACGATGACGTCGCGGTCACATGACCGCGATGATGTCGCGGTCACGTGACCGCGACGTCATCGAAGGTCCTGCACCACACCATCTATTGGAACGGACGCCGCTGAGGAGATCGGCTGTCTGCAGAGGGTGAGTATAACCATTTTTTTATTTTTTTTATTATTTTTAACATGATATCTTTTTACTATTGATGCTGCATAGGCAGCATCTATAGTAAAAAGTTGGTCACACTTGTCAAACAGTATGTTTGACAAGTGTGACCAACCTGTCAGTTTTCCAAGCGATGCTACAGATCGCTTGGAAAACTTTAGCATTCTGCAAGCTAATTTCACTTGCAAAATGCTAAAAAAAAAACGGGAAAAAAACACAAAAAAAAGGCGGATTTCTTGCAGAAAATTTCCGGTTTTCTTCAGGAAATTTCTGCAAGAAATCCTGACGTGTGCACATACCCTCAAAGGTGTGACGCATTCAGGGGCAATGAGCTCGAGAAGCCAAAACACTGATATCTGATCTCCTGCAGCTCTGCAGCACAAGAGGCTTCTCAGGTTTCACACAGCCTTTAAAGTTAAGGTACCTTCACACTAAACGACTTTGCAACGATAACGACAGCGATCCGTGATGTTGCAGCGTCCTGGATAGCGATATCATTGTGTTTGACACGCAGCAGCGATCAGGATCCTGCTCTGATATCGCTGGTCGTTGCTGAAAGTCCAGAACTTTATTTGGTCGTCAGATCGGCGTGTATCGTCGTGTTTGACAGCAAAAGCAACGATGCCAGCAATGTTTTACAATGGTAACCAGGGTAAATATCGGGTTACTAAGCGCAGGGCCGCGCTTAGTAACCCGATATTTACCCTGGTTACCATTGTAAAAGTAAAAAAAAAACACTACATACTCACCCTCTGATGTCTGTCACGTCCCCCGGCGTCCGCGCTGCTGCTCAGAGCTTCCTGCATTGAATGTGTCAGTGCCGGCCGTAAAGCAAAGCACAGCGGTGACGTCACCGCTGTGCTTAGGGCCGGCGCTTACACAGTGCAGGGAAGCTGAAGGCAGGGGACGCGACAGACACCGAAATGTAAGTATGTAGTGTTTGGTTTTTTTTACATTTACACTGGTAACCAGGGTAAACATCGGGTTACTAAGCGCGGCCCTGCGCTTAGTAACCCGATGTTTACCCTGGTTACCCGGGGACTTCGGCATCGTTGGTTGCTGGAGAGCTGTCTGTGTGACAGCGACCACACAGCGACGCTGCAGCGATCGGCATCATTGTCGATATCGCTGCAGCGTCGCTTAATGTGACGGTACCTTTAGGAAGGTACTGGGAGGAGGGTGTTTCCCAGACAAACCACTGAAAATAGAGAAATGAAACTAAGTGAGCTGCGCCTGTCAGATCAGTTGCCCCTGACGGAGGGTTAAGGGCTGTGTTAGTTGTCCCTGGGCTCCTCTGGGCATTTCCCCACATGTCTGCATCTTGGAGTCCTATTAATATATATTGCAGGCAGAGTCCATCTACCCTATTAGAGCAGATCAATCATACAAAAGAACAAAGCTGATCTTTCTCAGCACTGTCGTTAAAGATTGTCTAACAAATTTTTAAGGAAAAGGAAAAAAAACACTGTTTTTCTGCATGATTGATTTATAGATAACAGTTCTAGATTTTCCGTACCAGGCAACTGACAAGTGTTTTCCATTTGTTCATGTCCAGTACAGGTGGGTGTATTGGCACTTGGAATCATGTCTGTACAGTCCTGTCTTTAAAGTTTTTTTTCTATATACACTTTTATACATATACACTTTGGAGCATGGGGGTTTCCATCTATCAGCCAGAAAAGATGGCCACTGAGTATCAGTGACTCTGACGCAGACCCATCCCTATAAGACTACCCGTAGTGATCCGATATTCTAGCCCCTGGTTTGCGTTGCCATACAGATGGCGATCGACTGCTCACTATGCTGGGTTTGTTATCAGTATGGGATGTCCTAGTGAGACAACCCTTTTAACAATCATGGGAAAAGATTTAGCATACTGTGTTTTGAGTGATCTTGGGCTTAGACCATAAGGTAAAGCTGTTGTAATATAGTTTGAAACCATATGGAATGGTAAATGATCTATAAGATGTGCATTATTTAGTGCACATAATGCTAATGCACATTGAACTCTCTTAACTCTATTTCTCTGTCTTTTTTAAAGTATTCCATTTAGGACAATTGTAGTCAGTTTGCTTTCTCATCAAGTTCTGCTGCAAAACCTGTATGACATTCTGTTGGAGGAATTTGTAAAATGCCCCACGATGACTGAAGATAAATCTGCTCCTCTCCCTGAAGCTAAAACGGTTGGGTTTCTGAGATACATTTCAATGCAAAACCTGGCTGTTATATTTGACCTCTTGTTGGACTCCTACAGGACGGCTAGGGAATTTGATGCACGTCCTGGCTTGAAATGCTTGCTCATGAAAGTTTCTGGCATTGGTGGAGCAGCAAATCTTTATCGACAGTCGGCAATGAGCTTTAACATCTACTTTCAGGCTTTAATTTGTGCCTTGTTGACCAATCAAGACAACATAACTGCTGATGTTGTGAAGAAGATACTTTATGAAGAAGAAGAGCATAGTACAGATTCCTCCCAGCAATGCTCATCAGAGGATGAAGACATATTTGAAGAAACTGCTCAAGTCAGCCCTCCAAGAGGGAAAGAAAAACGACAATGGCGGGCTCGAGTCCCATCGCTGAGTGTTCAGCCGGTCAGTAATGCCGATTGGGCTTGGTTGATTAAAAGACTTCACAAACTGTGTATGGAACTTTGTAATAACTACATTCAGATGCATCTAGACCTGGAGAATAATGAAGATCACCCAGGCATTAAGGGGGATCCTTTCTTCATCCTACCATCATTTCAGTCAGAAACCTCAACACCATCAACTGGAGGTCTCTCTGGAAAAGAAACACCCTCTGAAGATGACCGATACCTGAATAAAGACCATCCTATAGATTTACCACCAAGAGGTTTTGCTGCATCAATGCCACAAAGTCCTAAGCTAGAGAAAAGAGATCAGGGCAGGAAGAAGGAATGGTGGGAGAACGCTGGCAACAAGATCTATACCATAGCTACCGATAAAACAATAGCGAAACTCATGACCGAATACAAAAAGAGAAAGCAGCAGCATAACCTGACGACGTTCGTTAAAGACACGAAGTTGGACAAAAAGGTTGAAATGTTATCTTCCAGAGGGCAGGAATCGCCTATGCCACAAAGGCCCCAACATCTGGTTGACCAAACTCAGATGAGACACTCTTTCAGTGCTGGACCTGAGATATTGAGGCAGGAGAAGAGATCTCGTTCCGGATCCACTGTTAGTACGTTCAATATTTCAATACGGGATGCAGAAGCACAGATACAGGTAATCTACTTTTAAGAGCCATTTGCTAATTGGGAAATGCTGCAATAAAGGGGTTTTCCAACCTTTGTCATTGATCACACATCCGCTTATATACATGCCTCATCACTAATATGACCAGCTGGAGCGGTAGATCTGTTACAGAAGAAGGGGTGCTAAATGCACAGCAGCAACAGGTTGCAATTAAACCTTTTCTGATACCGAGATATTGTATTTTCAACCTGGATATATGCATGTCCCTCAAAGAGGTCTTCAAAAATTGCCACCTCTATTGAATAGGTGGTAATCGTTACATTACTTAGACCCCAACTGATCGTCAGAACAGGTGACTTATGTCTACCATATAATGAAGTGGCTGGTCGTGCATACCATACCGCTCCAGTCAATGTCTGTGGCACTGACAATGATGGCCATGTAAAGTTTTGGCACCCCTGGTCAAAATTACTTCTATTGTGAACAGTTTAGCAAGTTGAATATGAAATGATCTCTAAAAAAGATGATGCATTTTCTTTGTATTTTAGGCTAAAAAAAATGTTCTGCATTTTTTACATTTTAAAAATTACAAAAATGAAAAATGGGCCAATGCAAAAGTTTGAGCACCCTGCATGGTTAGTACCCCCTTTTTCAAGTATCACAGTTTGTAAACATTTTTTATGGCCAGTCAAGACTCTTTTAATTCTTGTTTGAGGGATTTTCCCCCATTCTTCTTTGGAAAATTCTTCTAGTTCTGTGAGATTCCTGGGTCATCTTGCATGCACTACTATTTTGAGGTCAACCACAGATTTTCAATGATGTTCAGATCAGGGGACTGTGAGAGCTGTTGTAAAACCTTCAGCTTGTGCCTTCTGAGGTAGTCTATTGTGGATTTTGACGTGTGTTTTGGATCATTATCCTTTTGTAGAAGCCATCTTCTTTTCAACTTCAGCTTTTTTACAGATGGTGTTGTGTTTGCATTAAGAATTTGTTGATATTTCCTTGAATCCATTCTTCCCTCTACCTGTGAAATGTTCCCCGTACCACTGGCTGTAACATAACCCCAAAGCATGATTGATCCCATGCCTAATGGTTGATGAGATGTTCTTTTCCTGAAATTATGTACCCTTTTTTCTCCACACATACCTTTCATCATTGTGACCAAAGAGTTCTATTTTAACCTTGTCTGTCCACAGGACTTGTTTCTAAAATGCATCAGGTTTGTTTAGATGTTCTTTTGTATACTTCTGGTGCTAATTTTATAGTGGGGATGCAGGAGAGGTTTTCCTCTGATGACTTTTCCATGAAGGCCATATTTGTGCAGGTGTCTCTGAACAGTAGATCAATGTACCACAACTCCCGAGTCTGCTAAAATCTTTCTGAAGGTCTTTTGCACTCACACAGGGGTTCTGATTTGCCTCTTTAGCAATCCTATGAGCAGTTCTCACTGAAATGTTGCTTGATTTTCCAGACTTTTTCCTGACCTCCACTGTTCCTGTTTACTGCCATTTCTTAATCACATTTCAGAGAAAAGGGCAACTTGAAAACGCTTTGCAATCTTCTTATAGCCTTCTGCTTTGGAGGCCTCCACCATTTTCAGAGTGCTAGGCAGCAGCTTAGAAGAACCCATAGTTGCTGATTTTTGGCACAAGTTTAGAGGAAGCAAGGTTTTTATAAAGCTGGAAATTTGCATCATCTGGCCTTTCGCAACGATAATAGTGAACAAGCCATGACTCTAACAGGCTAATTAAGATCTGAAACATTGGTCAAAGTTATCTGAGCACAAAAATCTCCAAGGATGCCCAAACTTTTGCATAGGTCCATTTTCCTTTTGGTAATTTTTAAAATGAAAAAAATGACAATACTTTTTTTTTTTTGCCTAAAATACAAAGGAAATGTGTCATCTTTAACTTTAGACCTTTTAGAGATCATTTCATCTTCAACTTGATTAACTGTTAACAATAGTAGTAATTTTGACCAGGGGTGCCCAAACTTTTACATGCCACTGTATCCTGTTCATCCACCTGTCAGTTGAAGGGTTCCCGTTTTCCTCTGCAGTACTTATATACGTATGCTTTTGTATTTTAGGCATGGACCAACATGGTGTTGACTATTCTAAATCAAATCCAAATCCTGCCAGACCAGATGTTTGCTGCTCTGCAACCTGCAGTGTTCCCGTGCATCAGCCAGCTGACCTGTCATGTAAATGACATACGTGTGCGCCAGGCAGTCAGGGAATGGTTGGGTAGGGTCGGCAGAATTTATGACATAATTTTATAAGTTCATTGTATGGTTCCGCTATCATTTTTACATATAAATTTGCTATTTCCAAATTTCTTCTAATTAAGGTTTATTACATTTTGTAAGTAGAGTACATCATGGATATTTCCAGTTCTGGAATATTTTGCCTATCCCGCTTTACATTTATAACTCTGTCTTGTCCATTTCTTAGAGTCTAATAATTGCTTCATTCTCTGTATATATGTAGCCATGTGTACTCCATGACACTACAATAGTGGTATGACTAACGCTAAACGCGACGCATAGGAAGTAGTCATGAGCAAACGTGCTGGAATAATAACATGTTATCCGAGCATGCTCGGGTGCTAACCGAGTCACTTAGGTGTGCTCGAATAATACAGTTATGTCCATATATATTTGGACAGAGACAACATTTTTCTAATTTTGGTTATAGACATTACCACAATGAATTTTAAACAAAACAATTCAGATGTAGTTGAAGTTCAGACTTTCAGCTTTCATTTGAGGGTTTCCACATTAAAATTGGGTGAAGGGTTTAGGAGTTTCAGCTCCTTAACATGTGCCACCCTGTTTTTAAAGGGACCAAAAGTAATTGGACAGATTCAATAATTTTAAATAAAATGTTTATTTTTAATACTTGGCTGAAAACCCTTCGTTGGCAATGACTGCCTGAAGTCTTGAACTCATGGACATCACCAGACGCTGTGTTTCCTCCTTTTTAATGCTCTGCCAGACCTTCACTGCGGTGGTTTTCAGTTGCTGTTTGTTTGTGGGCCTTTCTGTCTGAAGTTTAGTCTTTAACAAGTGAAATGCATGCTCAATTGGGTTGAGATCAGGTGACTGACTTGGCCATTCAAGAATATTCCACTTCTTTGCTTTAATAAACTCCTGGGCTGCTTTGGCTTTATGTTTTGGGTCATTGTCCATCTGTAGTATGAAACGACGACCAATCAGTTTGGCTGCATTTGGCTGGATCTGAGCACACAGTATGGCTCTGAAGACCTCAGAATTCATTAGTCTGCTTCTGTCCTGTGTCACATCATCAATAAACACTAGTGACCCAGTGCCACTGGCAGCCATGCATGCCCAAGCCATCACACTGCCTCCACCATGTTTTACAGATTATGTGGTATGCTTTGGATCATGAGCTGTACCACGCCTTTGCCATACTTTTCTCTTTCCATCATTCTGGTAGAGGTTGATCTTGGTTTCATCTGTCCAAAGAATGTTCTTCCAGAAGTGTGCTGGCTTTTTTAGATGTTTTTAGCAAAGTCCAGTCTAGCCTTTTTATTCTTGATGCTTATGAGTGGCTTGCATCGTGCAGTGAACCCTCTGTATTTACTTTCATGCAGTCTTCTCTTTATGGTAGATTTGGATATTGATACGCCGACCTCCTGGAGAGTGTTGTTCATTTGGTTGGCTGTTGTGAAGGGGTTTCTCTTCACCATGGAGATTATTCTGCGATCATCCACCACTCTTGTCTTTCGTGGGCGCCCAGGTCTTTTTGCATTGATGAGTTCACCAGTGCTTTCTTTCTTTCTCAGGATAGTACCAAACTATAGATTTTGCCACTGCTAATATTGCAGCAATTTCTTGGATGGGTTTTTTCTGTTTTCGCAGCTTAAGGATGGATTGTTTCACCTGCATGGAGAGCTCCTTTGACCGCATGTTTACTTCACAGCAAAACCTTCCAAATGCAAGCACCACACCTCAAATCAACTCCAGGCCTTTTATCTGCTTGAGGATGACATAACGAAGAGATTGCCCACATCTGTCCATGAAATAGCCTTGGAGTCAATTGTCCAATTACTTTTGGTCCCTTTAAAAACAGGGTGGCACATGTTAAGGAGCTGAAACTCCTAAACCCTTCATCCAATTTTAATGTGGATACCCTCAAATGAAAGCTGAAAGTCTGAACTTCAACTGCATCTGAATTGTTTTGTTTAAAATTCATTGTGGTAAAGTCTAACCAAAATTAGAAAAATGTTGTCTCTGTCCAAATATATATGGACCTAACTGTATGTTCGAGTCCCCGGGGTTGTTTGTCTCTCGGCTGTTTGACCGCTGCAACACATGCATGAATTGCCTAACAAACGGGAAATCCCTGCATATGTTGCAGCGGTCGAACAGCCACGAGACACGGAGCCGCGGGGACTCAAATATTTTTCAAGCGTGCTGGAGATAATCTGTTAGCACGCTCATCACTAATAGGAAATCATTAGCACTGGATCCACTGAGCCTATCTACCTTTCCCAGTAGCTCAAGTAGTCAAAACTCAGCTCTTAATTGCTGAATGGCGCAGTGCCAAGCTGGCATTTGGCTAGTAAATTGGCTGGATCGAACCTCCTTTACATGCCAGTAGGACAATGTAGTTATCTGTACAAGAGGCCTCATAATACTCAATAAATGCAGCAACCTATCTAATTTTTTTTTTTGTTTTAAAGGGGCAATAATCTCTGGTCTCAGACAGAGGGTTTTTCAGAACCAGAGACCCCTTTTAAGTGCGTTTGGACCATAATTTTCCTGTCTCCCATAAATTTCACCAGAAGAGAAACTTTCAGTTGTTTGCTTTTGTGCCTGCCTACTGCACACATAAAGTAGGGATGGCTTTCTGCAGTCAGATGGGAGCAGGCTGCCAGTAGAGAAAAATGAAACGCATGTGGTTTTTCTGTAGCTTTTGTGTTAATGCATTTCGTACAAGTTTTGTTTTTTTTTCTCAAAATATAGCAGGTTGTCGGTAAGTAGTGTTTATTTCAGAAATCTTTATAAGAAAAAAAAATGCCTAAAAAGGTGCGAACAGAGAAAAAGAAAGCAAAATAGTGACACAAATGTGTGTTTGACTTTCGGAACACAAAACCCCACTACTTGTAAACTGTCCGTGAATTCCATACGTTTTGGGCCAAACTTGATTTCTGCCTTTTCTCTGTAGTACGCCTGGCAGTCAGTGGCTGGAGGGAGACATCTCGCAGTATTGGGCCTCATTCAGACTCGGTGGTTTTTCTGTTATGCAATAAATAGACCCATTTTCATCAGTGCTAGGTCCGTTTTTATTATCAGAGATTCATCAGTTGATTTTTGCATACAAGAAGGTTTCTCAAACGTCCCCTATTGAAAAAACATGAAAATCAGACATCACATGGATGGCGACTAAGGGTTTTTTTCCCATTATTTTTTCTCGGATCCAAAGACTTGCATAGACTTGGATCCAAGTCGGCCTTGTCTCTGTATTTCTGAGGACCAAGCAGCACCAAAACACACAGACATGTGAACAGCGCCATAGACAATAATGGGTATGAGTGCCATCTGAACGAGCCCTAACCGTGGTCACCATTTGCACTTTCAACTTTGAAGGTAAGTATGGCGAAAGCAGGGATATGATGGAAGGTTATATACATTTCTGTGTAGCCCCCTACATGTACTCCACAATATGAAAATAGGATGATGAAGAATATGGAAAGCTTCTTAATGAAATCACCAAGTAAGAGTTGGGATTTTATGGCTAAACACTATGCTATGTTATACGGCTTTCCTAAATACATAGGGGCCAATTAACAAAAATTGTCTAAAAGACAAACTATCTCATTTCCTGTAACAACCAATTACAGGCTTTCTTTTTTTCAACAGCAAAATACAAAATAGTAGCTGAACGGTGATGGGGCCACATGGACAGTTTCTATTTAGTTTCTTTTTATTCTCTCCTCTTGGAATTTTTCAGGACATATTTCACTATGTGAACACATATTCTACAGTGGTCAGGAACATATATAATATGCTTCTCAGAAATGTGTATATATAATCTTATACTGCTCATATATAGATGATTCATAGCTTATCCATTTTGTATATGTATATATTTTACATAACTGTAACATCCTGTCTTGTCTCTTTATAAAGTACCAATTCTAGAATACCTTGTCTTAGAAATCTTCATTGTGCTCTTCATCTGTTACTCCTAGAAGTGTATGTCACTAGTGTATCTAGTCCTATTAAGTGAGATGGTAATACCCTGAAGTTAATGTATTCATTTATTTAAATAAGGAATAACCGAGTAATAATAAGAAAAACAGACAGATCCACTTTAATAATTACCATCATATTATCACAATTAGTTGCATTTCTAAACTACATCTCTTAGTGGGAATGTGTCACCAGGTTTTTGTTACTCCATCTGAATGTAGCATGATGTAGGGGCAGAGGCTCTGATTACGGCAATGTATCACTTGCAGTAGCTTTGATAATATCACAGCTTTCTCCAGTCACCTTCCACGACAGCAGTATCGGAGTAATTACACTAATTACTCCAATACTGCTGTCGTGGAAGGTTCCTAGAAACCGAATTACCGGTAAGACTAATTTTATTTTCTCCAGTCACCTTCCACGACAGCACTAATTTCTCCAATACTGCTGTCGTGGAAGGTTCCTAGAAACTGAATTACCGGTAAGACTAATTTTATTTTCTCCAGTCACCTTCCACGACAGCACTAATTACTCCAATACTGCTGTCGTGGAAGGTTCCTAGAAACTGAATTACCGGTAAGTAGTGTTGAGCATTCCGATGCTGCAAGTATCGGGTATCGGCCGATACTTGCTGTATCGGAATTTCCGATACCGAGATCCGATATTTTTGTAATATCGGATATCGGTATCGAAACAACATTAATGTAAAAAGGTGTAAAAGAAAGAATTAAAATAAAAAAAATCGCTATACTCACCTGTCCGACGCAGCCGGGACCTCGGCGATTGTAAGCGGCAGCGTTGTTTCTTTAAAATTCGCGCTTTTACTTGCTTACGTGAATTCCCGGCTTCTGATTGGTCCGAGTCCCGGCAACATGGCCGCCCTGACCAATCACAGCAAGCCGTGACGAAATTACGTCACGGCTTGCTGTGATTGGTCCGCGTCCCGGCAACATGGCCGCCATTAACCAATCACAAGCCGTGACGTCACGGGAGGCTGGACACGCGCTTATTTTGAAAAGCGCGCGTGTCCAGCCTCCCGTGACGTCACGGCTTGTGATTGGTCACGGCGCCATATTGCCGGGATGCGGACCAATCACAGCAAGCCGTGACGAAATTACGTCACGGCTTGCTGTGATTGGTCCGCGTCCCAGGAACATGGCCGCCATTAACCAATCACAAGCCGTGACGTCACGGGAGGCTGGACACGCGCTTATTTTGAAAAGCGCGCGTGTCCAGCCTCCCGTGACGTCACGGCTTGTGATTGGTCACGGCGCCATATTGCCGGGACGCGGACCAATCACAGCAAGCCGTGACGTAATTTCGTCACGGCTTGCTGTGATTGGTCCGAGTCCCGGCAACATGGCCGCCCTGACCAATCAGAAGCCGGGAATTCACGTAAGCAAGTAAAAGCGCGAATTTTAAAGAAACAACGCTGCCGCTTACAATCGCCGAGGTCCCGGCTGCATCGGACAGGTGAGTATAGCGATATTTTTTATTTTAATTCTTTATTTTACACATTTATATGGTTCCCAGGGCCTGAAGGAGAGTTTCCTCTCCTTCAGACCCTGGGAACCATCAGGAATACCGTCCGATACCTGAGTCCCATTGACTTGTATTGGTATCGGGTATCGGTATCGGATTGGATCCGATATTTTGCCGGTATCGGCCGATACTTTCCGATACCGATACTTTCAAGTATCGGACGGTATCGCTCAACACTACCGGTAAGACTAATTCTATTTTCTCCAGTCACCTTCCACGACAGCACTAATTACTCCGATGCTGCTGTCGTGGAAGGTTCCTAGAAACTGAATTACCGGTAAGACTAATTCTATTTTCTCCAGTCACCTTCCACGACAGCACTAATTACTCCGATACTGCTGTCGTGGAAGGTTCCTAGAAACCGAATTACCGGTAAGACTAATTCATTTTTCTCTGCTGCAGATCTAGCAGTTCTCTGAATGCTGAGCTCTGTATAACCTCGCCCACACCACGGATTGGCAGCTTTCTGCCCATGCACAGTGTATACAGAAAGCTACCAATCAATGGTGTAAATGGTTGGAGATATGGCAGCAGGTTTACTAGTACTCTAGTGATAATCTCCTGCTGATAAAACAGTGATTTGATTAAAACTACAGCAGGCAGCCTAGTGACATTTCGCTGCTATCAGGGTCTCTACGTTTGGCTACTCTAATATTAAATGGCACTGTAGCACTTCTTGATTTTGGGTACATTGGAGATCTGAGTCACCTCATGCATGTTTTATTGTGCAAAACTCAAGATCTTCACTCCATTTATTACATGATCCTGCCAATAATTATAAATTGTAAGGCCACATTCAGACATCGGTGTTGTAGGTATGTGTTGTATCCATTTTTTTTCATGATAGAACATACGGTAGTTGTGGAGACACTACTTTCTGTGGGTGCACTCATCCACTGGCCTGGCTGTCTTTAGAAAGTCTGCATGGACCAGGGCTCATCCCACTGAATGCCCGTACTCCTTTCCCATGGACAGAATACTGCTTGTACAATACAGGGGAGGTAACACAATCAGGTGATCCTTTATTGGATCACTAACAGTCAATAAAATATAGTACAGTCCCTGCAAGTACATAAGATGGTGCAAATGACAGAGTCTTACCCTTCCGCTTGCTCTCCGGGAATTAAAACATCTGTGACTTAGGGACTTCCAGGGCCAACTACCCCAACCAGTAGCACTTCGCTTTTGGCGGGCACCCACAGAGAGGAGCATGTCGCACTCAAGAACAAGGGAGTATTTCTGGCAACTTATAAATTACTCTTTATTAAATATAAACCATAGAATTACATATAAATACAAACATGGAAAACAGAATGAGAGAGAACCAAAAAAATCCCCAGTGGAATGTTACATGTTACTATTACATGCCACTGGGGATTTTGGGGGTTCTCTGTCATCCTGTTATCCATGTATGTATTTATATGTAATTTTATGGTTTATACTTAATAAAGAGTAATTTAGAACTTGCCGGTAATTCTCCCTTGTTTGAGTGCATCATCTAATTCTTTGGAGTGGCAATTTACATCCACATCCATTTATGGGATAGGACTATAAATGTGTGGATGTTTGTAACTATGCACCTGATGAATCTGTGGCTGTTTACACACAGAGAGGAGGTAGTGGCGAGCTTAGGAAGCTGACAGCCCATTGAGGTATGTGACCAGGTGATCTGATTGTCCTGACCTGGGTTCTCCAAACGTCTCCATGGGTTCAGTGATGGGCAGTGGTTCAAATCTGTATTTCTCTGGTTGGAGTCATGGTGTCTTGGCTTCTGTTATCTAGACTCTCTCTGTAGGAGAGATATCCCTTTTTATACCTACAGCTGTCCTTCAGAGCAGTATCCACAGGTTTGGAGGGAGGAGGTCATCTCTCATTGTTTGAAGGACAAAATATATACAGTAGGTTAATTGAACACTCGATGTATGAAAAACGACAAGCTGCATGGACTGATACAATGGAGTATCACTTCATACAGGTATTCACCAAATTAACAAACATCGATTGTTCAATTAACCTGCTCCCTCAAGGATAGCCAAACAATAAGCTGTAGGAGCTGATACAATAGGTAATCAGCAGTCTTTCAACATAGCTACAAACATCAGTTCAATCTACAAGAGTCAAAGTTCTGGTTCATATGAACAATAGCTCATGGCCTTGGGCCTACTGAATAATACGTTGGGCATAATTAAGAATAAATGCGGTGTTGTCACAATAGTCTATGGAGCTTTTCAGATGTCTGGTTTTTTCACCCACCATGTCTGTGCAAAACACAAGGAAACTTGTCCGTTTCTTTCCCGTGTCCCAGATGAAAAGTGCCAATACAAGTATATGGATCCATGAAAAAGCATGTACAGCACACGGGTGCCATCAATCTGCTAAATGTATTTAACATTGCAAAGGGTAGAAGAAGTATTGTAATTTATTCATTTACCGGTCTGTGAAAATCACTGAAATGAACACACTGATGGTAAAAATGGACACACTGGTGGTAGAAACAGACACAAGAATGACACACGGATCCAAAACACTGATGACACTGGTACCATTTTTTCACGTGCCTGTTTAAACATGGACGTGTGAGTGAGGCCTCAGACAATTGCAGTAGCGTTATCCGCATGTGTTGCTGAAAAGAAACGTTCGGATGGATGATGATAAACTACCTGTGTATAGTTATCCGTTAACTACATGTGAGCACATATATACCAAAGTATACATGTAGATATGTTGTATGTATCCCAGTTAGCAGCTGTCTAAATATGATTATGATTTTCGGCTTACATTTTCAAAATGGTGCCCCTCTAGCTGCCATACACTTCTAGCATTGGCTTATCTCCCGGGGAAACAAAGAGGTCGGGCTTTGTAATTCACCATAGCAAATTCATCTCTCCTATAACATTATGGGCAAGAGGCCCTTAGATTTCCGTTGATCCCATTAAAAGCTGCAGGTTTGGCCAACTTCAGTATAATGTGCATGGGCTCATTAAGATACACTAGCTTCAACGCCACACGAAAAAGACTGGCACATTCTGTAAGAAAGTTTTAATCACAGAGCCTGAGTAATCTATTTCCATTAATTAATTTAAAAAAAAGTCTCCCACGAGAACTTAGATTACCACTTGCATCGGTTTAAAAAACTATAGAGAATTTGTATCATAAGCATTATATACACATGTAGGATTTATGCATAGTAAGATGCTGTGTCACTTATTTGATGGGATCAAGTAAATGTTGGTGTTCAGTTATCCATTAAAAATCCTCCTTATCCTCTAAGCCCGAGGATCATATCCAACCGGAAGTGTCTATCAATTTACAAGTGTGATAAACACATGGAAACCCTTAATGTAGCTCCTGGATAATGGCTGGAGTGGCTTCTGAGTGAAATGCCTTTAATTTTATTTATTGTAAGATAGGACCCAAGAATCACATTTATGCAGCTGATTGTCAGCTTCCTACCTAAAAACAATATAGTCAAAAAGCTGTAGGTCAGTGGCAGGGCCAGGGCTAGACAGAGCTCATCATTGAGAGGCTTCACAGATTTACAGCTGATAAAACATAAAGTACCGTAATTCAGTGCTTGAATAGGGGTCTCAGGTCCTACTTCATGCTGCTCTGAGACTGGGAAGCATAAACCCCGTGACAAACTTGCCTTACACAAGAGAATACTAGGCAAATAGATTTTGCTACTAGGCAAACCTAAAGGGGTGTTCTCTAGTTGTTAAATGGCTTTAATTAGTTATCCTGAAAATAAGCAAGTTTGCAATTGACTTTCTTATTTTATCTGCTGTCATTCTCTGCAATGAAATATTTTATCTTTTCTAGTGTACAGCTTGTTTACATGTGCCCAGCATTTAGTGCCTGGCCAAAATGCACAGTAGTTACATCCAAGTAGAGGGGTTAACTCTTAACATACCAGTCAGCTCTGCAGTCCATTGAGGTCTAGGCAGCAGTTAGCTGCTCCCCTTTATTCTTTCCCCCTCAACTTCTGTGCTGTGCTACTAATACTACAGTATTACTTTCACCAGAACTGTCACTCAAGGAAAAATAGCCCACCCTGCGAGAAACCAGGACGCTAAGCAGATTGCATTGCTCAGAACTGCTCAAGAGTCAACTTGCGAATACCCCTTTAAGCAGATGCTTTGACCCACTTGGCATCAGGGGCCAATTGTATTCTGGGGAAACACCGTCTACTTTTCTCAAGCTGCAGGTGCAGTAGTTTGGGGCCTTTTATGACTGATCCTGATGGCAGTTCTCCATGATAACTAATTACCTAGTTGAGCTTGGATATCATCTTGTGTTAAGCTCAGAATATCATGCTGTAAATGGCTGCTATGAGACTTGTATGGCATGATCACTACTTTAGAAACAGAGGCATAGAGCTCTTTTACAAACTTTTACAGAATGTAATGGGAGTATTTTGAGCATGTGCTAAGAGTAGAAACGGGAGTAAATATTTTTGTAAACGGCAATTTTTCCCTGTATTATGTATTTTTAATACTCGGTCACCCAAGAGTGCTGGCTCACTTTAGACTGTGCTTATGGTTTGTATATTTCATGTACGGTAATTTTTTATTTCACCCTAAAGTGAATCCATTAAAATACCGTTATTGTCCTATATAATAATTATATGATCTTTGATCCTAAAATGCAAAGTAATCGAGAATACTTCATCGCACCTTCTCAGGCACCTGTCATTTATATGAATGTACTTGCAGTATCTAACACACATGGTATTTCTGTGTAGGGGTCACTAGATGGTTCCGTAGACCCCATTCTGCAGAGCTAAGGGTATCATACAATGGAAAAATAGGTCTGCAGAAACCCCAAAGTTTCAGCAACTAAGAACATCCAATAAGTGTATTAGTATCAAGCTACGATCACACAAGCATTTGTTTTTTCATCTGAGAGAATCTGGCCGATTATGTTAATCACATTCTTAACAGAGTTTGCTCTGGTTCTCTTGGATGAGGAAGAAATGGAGAGAGAAATTTCTCAATCTTCTCCATTGTGTCAGATCGTGGAAATCAGACTGCACTCAGATGCCATCCGAGTGCAGTCTGATGGTTTACACAGACTCATTGGCCAAGTGCAATCTGAAAATCGACTCAAACTCTGGCATGCTGCAATTGATCATTCCGTTTTCATCAGTCATTACTACACAGTTGTGCATTGAGGTGATTTTAATGCTTCTCTCTACATTTACTCTGCCATCACTGACCAATTTGTAAAGTCGATGTTTCTTGTCGTGATTCTTCAAATATTTGCTTGTATTTTTTAGAGATTTTCAGAAGGAAAAATGTAAGATTTTTTTTTCTCTTTGTAAGACCCTTCCAATTCTAAGGTTCATCACGGTAATTGTCCTTGTGCCAGGTACTGCCATTTTTTTTATCCTTTTAGTGTCTACAGAGCTATCTATACGGTTGATAAATGATTTTTTTTGTTTTATTCTTTGCTTTGCATGCTATTCTAACAAAAGGGGTTGTCTGATTTTATAGAAAAAAATTCCCTTTCAGCCATGGATGCTCTTAAAATAGAAACTGATGACATACGCACCTTCCAGTGGCCCTGCGGATCCAGAACCGGCCGCTCTGTAGGTCTGTGTTTTTTTTTTTGTTTTTTTTTAATCCCATATATGCCTGAACATACATTTTTCTATATCTGACAACTCCTTAAATGTTTCTACCTGAATATGAATTAATTTATTTTCACGTCTTTTGTCCCTGCAATTCTGTTCACGGTGTAAATGCTCTGGAAAATGTATCTTTCTGTATATTTTGTTCTGAAATATATGAAAATAAAATAATTTAACATCTAACTAATTTAAATGACTTCTATATGTCTTGTACAATAAAATACATTAAGACACCAAATGTTTCTTGCGGCTTTTCTTGCAATTACCAACCGGTCTAAACCAAAGTTTCATTGAAGACAATCATCTTATTTATCTTATGTTATAGAATGGAGAATGCGGAGGAAGCTGGGATTCAGGCCAGTGGTTCTAGTTTATACAAGAGACTAGAGTGACAGTCAGGCAAATATAATTTAGGGAAATGGGAAACATTTTCTCCTCTCTTTATGATTCTTTAAGAAAAAAAAATGGCTACATTCAGGAAGATGCAAACGCCTCTTAATGAATTTGGAGCGTATGGCAAGAGGCCTGCTCCTTTGTGCTCCTTGCCACAAAGATCTTTTGCATAGGAAACGCCACTGTTCATCGTGAATTAGACGAGTTGTAGTATCACGCCCCAGTGAAAAAATTTGGAAACTTTTAGCGTTTTCATGGCAGTTTTGCTCAACACAGCATAGCACAAAAATAATGGACTTTTCGAAGCAATTTGCGCCAGAATCTGGGTCTAAGGCTATAAATTAAAAGTTGCCAATGTTAATGGATTTTCCTAGAATCCTGTGCAGAAAGTAGTGGAGTTTATTTAAATTAAACACAAAAGTGGTAATTCCGGAGTGTTTTGGGGGGCATTCCTCATAGTTTGTAAGCTTGCGAGCAGGGCCCTCATTCCTCCTGGTATCTGTTTTGAACTGTGATTTCTGTTATGCTGTAATGTCTATTGTCTGTACAAGTCCCCTCTATAATTTGTAAAGCGCTGCGGAATATGTTGGCACTATATAAATAAAATTATTATTATTATTATACCTGTAAGGGTTGGCGTATTCGTGGAAGACTCAGGACAGGGTTGGGGATGGGATTAAAACACAACCTAAGAAATGTTGGTATCTATAGAAATTATGGAAATAACTTATTGAATTGGGCATTAGTGGGTATAACCTTTTAAAAAGTTTATGGCATATTGAAAGTATATGGCATAAAAGGGGTTATCTGGGACTAAGAACTAACAGGTAGACATTTGATAACCACCTGCCTGGCGCCAATCTCTGCCTGCTCAGAGTGGTCACGGACCACTCCTGCAGGCGATTCTGCAGCTTCAGCTGACATGTCGACAGCAGGGGCTGCTCTTCTGCTCTGTTGACTGTACCTCACTGCTGATGTCATACACCGTTGACAGAGCAGAACGAAAGAGTACCAGCTACTCTGTTAGAGGAGAAATGAAGCAGAGGAAGTGTTGGCTGAGCTGGCAGAGGTTATCCCTGTACAAAACAGGTAGGTAATTAACAACTACTGCTTGTTAGTTCCTAGCCCTGTACACAAAAATAATAAAAGTACTGGGTAGTCCTTTTAATTGGAGCTGGTTTCATTTTTAGGATTCCCACCCATCAGATATCAGGAGGATTTTTCAAAATATGGGGATTCCAGAGATGCAAACACCGCCCCAGAGGAGGGACAATGGTTCACTGTGTGCCACTCCTTTTCTCCTTAACATGGAAAATACAGGACTCTGTTACTAATGACGGGCCATATTTGGGCCCCAGGCTGCAAGTTGTGCACCCATACATGGGTCAAATGAGACATTCTCAGGAAAAATGTGAAAGCCCTAAGGGCCCGATTTATTAATCCTGGCATTTTGTACATCAACCTTAATGAAGGGAGTGCTTCGAATTCAGTTGCTCTTTAAATGGCCGTGCGCCACCCCTAGCTGGTGTACATCTGTTGTAATTTATGCCATTTTAGGTACTGCTACAAAACGAATGTTAAAATAAAATTAAGAAACACAACGTTTCAACATTCCAAGTCAGAGAGTTTTTTTTCACAATTTCACCACACTTGGAATTTTTTCCCGTTTTCCAGTACATAAAATGAATGGCGTCATTCAAAACTACAACTCATCCAACAAAACACAAGCTATCGTACGTCTGTGTGGACAGAAAAATAAAAAAACATTATAGAAGAAAAAAAATGAAAACGGAAATTGGCCATGTCAGAAAGGGGCTAAAAAGGGGCAAGTCTAGCATGGCTGCTTTCTTTCTATCGCCTCTGCTGGCCAGTGGCTGGTATTGCAGCTCAGCTCTCTTCTGGTGACATGAATGAGTACCGCTGCTCGTGAAAGAAAGCAGCAATGTCCTAACTATAGAGGTATCTTCTCCAGAAGTTAGATGTGAATACAAAGTTGACCTCGGTCCTTAAACAGGAACTCCAGAGGCTACAAAGAATACCTGTGCTGCCGTTTACAGACAGAGAAAGTCACGATGCCCCAGCTGTTTGGTCCTGCTGGACCCAGGGATTCTGGTTTAATTACATCTGTAATCTGCAGAAGTAGGCTGACAGAGAACTGTCATTGGAAAAAAGGCTGCCGCTGTGATATTTGTGAGTTTCTAGGTATTTTAATCCAGAGCTCTGCTTAATAACAAGATAATACAGTCCAGTATGCGGAGTGTGCCCGCGGCTCGATCACTGCTAGTGCGCTACTACCATCCAAGCTGATTTAGCCTAAACAGCCTCCATAAATAGGTCAGATCGACAATATAGGTCTGTAGTGTTGTGCGGATATAGGTTATGGAAATAATCTGCGGGCCAGTGATTTCCTAATGAATATTTGTGGCTGAGTAGGTACGTTCCTGTCATTATCTGTACAATCCAGGCAGACATTATGTTGTACCTTTCTATCCAGTACCATATTTGGAACGTATAACCAGGGCCGCACTTGGCCTTCATGATGCCCTAAGCACTTTAACCCCTTAGTGACGGAGCCAATTTGCAGCTTTACCCCCGAGGTTGGTTTGCACGTGAATGACCGGGCCAATTTTTACAATTTTGACCACTGTCCCTTTATGAGGTTATAACTCTGGAACGCTTCAACGGATCCTGATGATTCTGACATTGTTTTCTCGTGACATATTGTACTTCATGATAGTGGTAAAATTTCTTTGATATTACCTGCGTTTATTTGTGAAAAAAATGGAAATTTGGAGAAAATTTTAAAAATTTCGCAATTTTCCAACTTTGAATTTTTATGCCCTTAAATCACAGAGATATATCACACAAAATACTTAATACGTAACATTTCCCACATGTCTACTTTACATCAGCACAATTTTGGAACCAAATTTTTTTTTGTTAGGGAGTTATAAAAATACCCAAGTGTGACACCATTCTAAAAACTGCACCCCTCAAGGTGCTCAAAACCACATTCAAGAAGTTTTTTAACCCTTCAGGTGTTTCACAGGAATTTTTGGAATGTTCAACAAAAAAATAACATTTAACTTTTCTTCACAAAAAATTTACTTCAGCTCCAATTTGTTTTATTTTACCAAGAGTAACAGGAGAAATTGGACCCCAAAAGTTGTTGTGCAATTTGTTCGCTGATACCCCATATGTCGGGGTAAACCACTGTTTGGGCGCATGGCAGATCTTGGAAGGGAAGGAGCGCCATTTGACTTTTCAATGCAAAATTGACTGGAATTGAGATAGGACGCAATGTCGCGTTTGGAGAGTCCCCGATGTGCATAAACATTGAAACCCCCCACAAGTAACAACATTTTGGAAAGTAGACTCCCTAAGGAACTTATCTAGATGTGTGGTGAGCACTTTGACCCACCAAGTGCTTCACAGAAGTTTATAATGTAGAGCCGTAGAAATAAAAAAAAATCATTTTTTCACAAAAATAATCTTTTCGCCCCCAATTTTTTTTTTCCCAATGGTAACAGAAAAGTTGTTGTGCAATTTGTCCTGAGTACGCTGATACCCCATATGTGGGGGTAAACCACTGTTTGGGCGCATGGCAGAGCTCGGAAGGAAAGGAGCGCCATTTGACTTTTCGATGCAAAATTGGCTGGAATTGAGATTGGATGCCATGTCGCGTTTGGAGAGCCCCTGATGTGCCTAAACAGTGGAAACCCCCCAATTCTAACTGAAACCCTAACCCAAACACCCTAATCTCAACCCTAACCACACCCCTAACCCGAACACACAACTTACCCTAACAACACCCCTAACTCCAACACACCCCTAACCCTAATCCCAACCATAACCCTAACCACACCCCTAATCCCAACTGTAAATGTAATCCAAACCTTCTTTGGAAAACTTGCCTGCTAGGTGGGTAAAGATCACCCCCAATTTATTATCAGATCAAGACCCATAAATAACACACCTAGACACAACACACACCACCTAGCAGGCAAGTTTCCAAAGTTGCTTCTTGCCCGGCGATTGCTAGAGGAGGAGGAGGCACGATCTGTATATTGTATCCAGAAGCAGTAAGGCGGGGGACCGGGCTGACAGGATGCAACACGCTGTGCGCATGCCCAGGAATACCAGCCCCGCACTGTGCATAATGCATAACACAGTGCGGGGCGGGGATTCCAAAGGTGGGGGCCGCACTGCCCACGCAGGCGCAGTGTGAAAGCCTGGCTTGGACGGCAGACGGCCAGAGCTTACTGCGTCTGCGCAGAACAGTACTACACAGCGCAGGCGCCAGTTTGAAAACGTAAACAGCGCTGAGGGGGCGGCGCAGAAAGACCAAGAAGATGTGAGTGACGGCAGAGGAGCGTTTCGAGCTGGGGAGGGAGGAGCAGCCTACGTGGCTAGAGACACCAATTATGGCTAAGTATCAAATCGCGTTTTTTGGGGTATACTTGAACCTAAAACTAAAAGAGCCACCTTGTTAGAATGCAGCATTACTGCTGCACAAGGTGGCTCTTTTAGTTTATAACGGCTGGAGGGGGGTGACAGTGGCCCTTATGACCAGGCCAATTTTTACAATTCTGACCACTGTCACTTTATGAGGTTATAACTCTGGAATGCTTTAATGGATCACACTGATTCTGACACTGTTTGTTTCGTGACGTGACATATTGTACTTCATGAGTGGTAAAATCTCTTCAATATTACTTGCGTTTATTTATGAAAAAAAGGAAACATGGTAAATGTTTAAAATTTTCAAACTTTGAATTTTTATGCCCTTAAATCAGAGAGATATGTCACACAAAATAGTTAATAAATAAAGTTTCCCACATGTCTAATTTACATCAGCAGAATTTTGGAAACAACATTTTTTTTGGTTAGGAAGTTATAAGGGTTAAAGGTTGACCAGCGATTTCTCATTTTTACAACAAAATTTACAAAACCATTTTTTTTAGGGACCATCTCACATTTAAAGTCACTTTAAGGGGTGTACATGACAGAAAATACCCAAAAGTGACACCATTCTAAAAACTACACCCCTCAAGGTGCTCAAAACCACATTCAAGAAGTTTATTAGCCCTTTACGTGCTTCACAGGAACTGAAGCAATGTGGAAGGAATAAATTAACATTTAACTTTTTTTTTCCAAATATTTTTCCTTCAGAACCTTTTTTTTTATTTTCACAAGTGTAAAAAGAGAAAATGAACAACAGAATTTGTTATGCAATTTCTCCTCAATACGCCGATAACCAATATATGGGGGTAAACCACTGTTTGGGCGCACGGCAGAGCTTGGAAGAGAAGGGGCGCCGTTTGACTTTTTCAATGCAGAATTGGCTGGAATTGAGATCGGACGCCATGTTGCGTTTGGAGAGCCCCTGATGTGCCTAAACAGTGGAAACCCCCCACAAGTGACACCATTTTGGAAACTAGACCCCTTAGGGAACTTATCTAGCTAGATGTGTGGTGAGCACTTTGAACCCCCAAGTGCTTCACAGAAGTTTATAACGTAGAACCGTGAAAATAAAAAATATTTTTTCCTCAAAAATGGTATTTTAGCCCGCAATTTTTTATTTTTACAAAGGTAACAGCAGAAATTGGACCCCAAATTTTTTTGTCCAGATTGCCTTGAGTACCCCAATACCCCATATGTGAGGGGGACCACTGTTTGGGCACGCATTGGGGAAGTAGTGACATTTTAAAATGCAGACTTTGATGGAATGATCTGCGGGCGTCATGTTGCATTTGCAGAGCCCCTGATGTACCTAAACAGTAAAAAAAACAAGTGACCCCATTTTGGAAACTAGACCCCCCAAGGAGCTTATCTAGATGTGTGGTGAGCACTTTGAACCCCCAAGTGCTTCACAAAAGTTTAAAACGTAGAGCCGTGAAAATAAAAAAATCTTTTTTTCCACAAAAATGATCTTTTCACCCCCACATTTTTACTTTCACAAGGGTAACAGGAGAAATTGGACCATAAAGGTTGTTGTGCAATTTGTCCTGAGTACTCTGATACCCCATATGTGGGGGGGGGGGAGACCACTGTTTGGGCGCATGGCAGAGCTTGGAAGGGAAGGAGCGCCGTTTTGGAATGCAGACTTTGATAGAATGGTCTGCAGGCGTCATGTTCAGTTTACAGAGCCCCTGATGTGCCTAAACAGTAGAAACCCCCCACAAGTGACCCCATTTTGGAAACTAGATCCCCCAAGGAACTTATCTAGATGTGTTGAGTGAACTTTGAACCCTCGTGTGTTTCACTAAAACTTATAACGCAGAACTGTGAAAATAAAAAATCATTTTTTACCCTTCGCCATGACAGCACCCACTGGAGAGATAGGGATCCGCCCCAAGGAACAGGAAACCTACAGAGACATAAAAGGGGGCGGTCCCCCTCTCCTCCTCAGTTTAGGTTTCCTGTTCCCAGGGGACAGGATCTCTGAGAAGACTACAGAAGATCATACCTGGGCTAGGAGCATCCGCCTGTGCGGTTTCTGCGGGAACGGCAGGGGATGCAGTCCAGATGCAGCGTCGGGGGAGACTCCGTTAGACGGCTCCCCCCTCGTCTGTCCGGCATGTGGGATGGCTGGGTCCGGGAAGACGCCGCCGATTCCACAGAGCAACGCTGCAGAGGTGCGGCCTTGAAGAGGCTCCAGATGCGGACCAGCAGGTAAAGGGTCCGGGATCTGCGGCACAGCTGCAGCGGCAGCCGGTACACCGCTCCATAGCGCAGGCCGGGATAAGATGGCGGCCGCACATGCGTGGAGCGGTGTAAGAATCCCCATAATGACCCGGAGGTAGAGGAACACTTCCGGGTCACTCACACAGCGGTGAGGGAAAGCGCGGGTTCGCGCATGCGCAGTACACCGCTGTGGAAGAAAAAAAAAAAAAAAAGGTTAACTGACCGGATCTTGGCCTATAAAAAGGGGGAAGTTGCAAACGCACAGGCGATGCAACATGTCGTCCCCAGGCAAAACAGTGGACCCAGCAGGTGAGCCAGCCAGCAGAAGGTCCTCAGATGCCAGCCACAGGAGTGAGACCAAGGATTCAAGATCCAGAAAGTCGCAGCCTCCTATTTCGGTACCGTACAGCTTCACTGTGTGAGTGTAATTTCCCCTCTGCCTATAAAGCTGACACCCTTTTCCACAAATGTCTTCTTCTCCCAGGCCAAAAAGAGACAGAAATCTAAGCACAAACAGTGTGCGTTATGTGACGAGCCTCTCTCAGATTCCCACCCCAAAAAACTCTGCAATCAATGTATGGCGGAAACAATGCAGAGTCCATCTATGTCGGTCACAGATATACGGGCCATAATTAGAGAGGAATTACAGGCCATCTCACAAGCCAGTACCCCCCCTAAAAAATCCGGGAAAGAAAAGGCTATATCCAGCTCTGAGTCCGAGGAGGAAGGCGTTATTCACTCAGACTCCTCGCAGGCATCATCCTCTTCCTCAACACATTCCGACATTGAGGGTCGAGCTTGTTTTCCCCTTGATGGGGTGGACAACCTAGTAAAATCCATCAGGAATACTATAGGTTGTGAGGATGCAAAAGACGACCAAACTGCACAAGACATCATGTTTGCAGGGTTGGCAGAGAGGAAGAGAAGAGCATTCCCAGTAATTCCTGCGGTTAAGGCACTGATAAAGAGGGAGTGGGAGAAACAGGACCAGAGAGGTTTTCTCCCGTCAGCCTCCAAAAGGAAGTACCCCTTTAATGATGAGGAGTTAATTTCATGGACTAAAATCCCTAAGGTGGACGCTGCAGTCGCCTCCACCTCAAAACAGTCAGCTCTACCAGTCGAGGATGCAGGCCTACTTTCTGATCCTCTAGATCGGAAGGCAGAATCGTCACTAAAACGATCATGGGAGGCTTCCACGGGCATATTTAAACCATCAATTGCCAGTACATGCACTGCTAGATCCATGCTTGTTTGGATTGATCAGCTGGATCAACAGATCGAACAGGGGGTCTCCAGACAAAAATTGCGGGATGCGATACCACTAATTAGAGGTGCAGCAGCATTCATGGCCGATGCTTCAGCTGACTCTCTTCGCCTTGCAGCAAGATCAGCCGGTCTGATTAATAATGCCAGACGTGCGTTATGGATGAAGAGCTGGAAGGGGGATACGCAGTCAAAGGCTAAGATCTGTGCTATTCCGTGTGAGGGTGAGTTTTTGTTTGGGAAAGCATTAGACGAGATCCTCAAAAAAGCAAAAGAGAGGAAAAAAGCCTTCCCTGACCCCTCAATTCCTTTCTATAGGAAGACCTTTAGGAAGAGGCCGTTCGGGAAAAGAACACAAAATGAAAGATCGTCACGATGGGCCACAAGAGAGGGAAAACAGGGTGGCACTATGTTTAAAGGCCCCCCCTTCCGTAGAGACAATAAATTCTGAAACACCAGACACCCCAGTAGGGGGTAGGTTAAAATTTTTCTTTTCCCAATGGCGAAAAATCACGTCAAGTTCCTGGGTGCTAAATATTATTAAGGAAGGAATGAAAATAGAATTCCTCCAAATTCCCCATGATTCCTTTATTTTAACAGCCCTTTCCTCACCAGTGCAACAGAAGGCCCTTGAACTGGAAATTAGAAGTCTTATAGTTAAGAATGTTTTAGTTAAGGTGCCAAAGGGACAAGAGGGTAAAGGGTTCTACTCTCCATTATTTTTAATCCCTAAACCCGATGGTTCATTTCGAACAATTATAAATCTTAAAAAACTCAATACGTTTATTAAAAATTATACGTTTAAAATGGAGTCTATTAGATCGGCCATTAAGCTCCTTTTCCCAAATTGTAGAATGGGCGGCATTGATTTAAAAGATGCCTACTACCATCTCCCTATCCATAGTAGGTATCAAAAATACTTAAGAGTGGCAGTAACTCTTGAGGGGGAGATTCATCATTTCCAGTATACAGCCATGCCCTTCGGTCTCTCCACGGCACCCAGGATCTTCACGAAGGTAATGTTAGAAGTAATGGCCTACCTTCGCCAGAGAGACACATTAATCATTCCCTACTTAGATGATTTTTTAGTTGTAGGAAATTCGTCCCTTCAGTGTGCGGAACGATTAGCTGACACTGTCTCGTCCTTAGAAAGCCTGGGCTGGATCGTCAACTATAAAAAATCCAGACTCATCCCACTCTCTCTTCAGACATTTTTGGGGTTCAATCTAGATTCCATAAAGCAAAAATGTCTACTTCCCCAAGAACAAATATCTCTTATAGAGGGTAAAGTAGTGGCGGCCATTCACAAACCTCAAATGTCCCTGAGAGCAGGAATGTCCTTGCTAGGATCCCTCTCCTCCTGTACTCCAGCCGTTCAGTGGGCACAACTTCATACCCGAACATTACAACATCAGATACTTCGGGAACAGAGAAAATTTCTGGGGCACCTTGAATCGAAAATAACTTTATCCGAGGAAGTCTTATCCTCCTTAGAGTGGTGGCTAGATAAAGACAACCTAGCGGGGGGTGTCCCTTGGGTAATATCACCATCCCACACGATAACTACGGACGCTAGTCCCCACGGGTGGGGCGCACACATGGGAGATAGATTCTGCCAGGGAACCTGGGATAAGAATGAGGATTTATATTCATCAAACCTGAAAGAATTGAATGCGGTAAACTATGCACTGCGTCAATTTCTCCCACAGCTACGAGGAAGCCACGTCAGAATCTGTTCAGACAACACTACGACAGTGGCGTATTTAAACAAACAAGGCGGCACAAGATCAGACGCTCTAATGTCTTCCGCAAACAGTACCTTAATCCTAGCCGAAAAGCATCTGTTGTCCCTCTCGGCAGTCCACATCAAAGGAGAGGACAATCAACAAGCGGACTTTCTAAGTCGACACACTCTTCATCAAGGAGAATGGTGTCTCAATCCTCACATTTTCCACAAAATAACATTGTTATGGGGCAAGCCCCAAATAGACCTGTTCGCTACAAAACAAAACAAACAAGTCCAGAAATTCGCATCTCGGTCCCGTGCAGATCACCCGGACATTCTAGATGCTCTTCAAACACCCTGGCAATTCAAGCTAGCGTATGCTTTCCCTCCGATAATTCTGCTTCCACAAGTAATACGGAAGATCAGGGAAGAGCAGGCCAGGATAATACTGATAGCGCCATTCTGGCCCAAGAGACCATGGTTCTCGTGCCTGCGGTCAATGTCGGTGACGGATCCTTGGGTCCTTCCCTCAATCCCAAACCTTCTCTCTCAGGGACCTTTCTTCCACCCTCAGGTGGACAGCCTCCACCTGACGGCCTGGAATTTGAAAGGCAGATATTAAATTCCAGGGGGTTTTCAAAAGGCCTAATTGATACACTCCTGCTTAGCAGGAAACCATCTACAACAAAAATTTACACCAAAGTATGGAAGAAGTTTCTACAGTTCCATACTAGTTCAAACCCCTCTGAGGTCCCAATAAAATCTATACTAGAATTTCTACAGAAAGGGAAAGAGTTAGGTCTGTCAGTTAACACACTAAAGGTCCAGGTGTCCGCTCTGGGTGCCCTCTATGGCCATAATATTGCTGGTAATAAATGGGTATCCCGCTTCATCACGGCTGTGAACGAGTTACTCCTGTCCACATACCTAGGGTAGCTCCTTGGGATCTAAATCTAGTCTTAGACTCTCTAACAGAATCTCCGTTTGAGCCTATAGACACAGCATCTTTGAAACACTTGTCGTTAAAAACAGCCTTCTTAGTAGCCTTAACATCGGCTAGCAGAATCAGCGACATTCAGGCCTTGTCGATAGATCAACCTTACCTTCTCACATTTCATGACAGACTAATCTTAAAACCAGACCCCTTATACCTTCCTAAGGTAGCAGGGAAGTTCCACAGGTCACAAGAGATACATCTTCCTACTTTCTTTAAAGACCCCTCTACTCCTGAAGAACAAAAATTTCATACTCTAGACGTCAGGAGAGTAGTTTTGCAATATATTGAGAAAACTAGTAGTTGGAGGCAGAGTAGGGCTCTGTTCATATCCTTCCAGGGCAAAAAGAAAGGATATGGAGTCACAAGAGCAACATTATCCAGGTGGATAAGAGACGCTATCCGGTTGGCCTATTCCATGAAAAATGAAGAACCTCCGGAGGGTATCAAAGCACATTCCACCAGAGCCATGGCTTCTTCCTGGGCCGAAAAAGGGAACGTGCCAATCGAGGATATATGTAAGGCTGCAACTTGGTTGGCTCCTTCCACTTTCTATAATCACTACAGGCTTGACCTGTCTTCCGAATCTGACCTACACTTTGGCAGGACTATCCTCAGCACGGTGGTCCCCCCCTAGGTGTTGGTCTCTGGAAATCTCTCCAGTGGGTGCTGTCATGGCGAAGGGTAAATAGCCGGATTACTTACGGTAATGCTCTTTTAATGAGTCCATGACAGCACCCAGTCACATCCCTCCCTAATAAAAGCCAATGTAATTACTTCTATGAAGTTTATATTCTGATGATACATTGTGATGGTTGACTAACACTGGCGGTCCTCCGGGTACTCTGAAATTAAACTGAGGAGGAGAGGGGGACCGCCCCCTTTTATGTCTCTGTAGGTTTCCTGTTCCTTGGGGCGGATCCCTATCTCTCCAGTGGGTGCTGTCATGGACTCATTAAAAGAGCATTACCGTAAGTAATCCGGCTAATTTTCCGCAAAACTGATTTTTTAGCCCACAATTTTTTTTTTTCGTAAGGATAACAGGAGAAATTGGACCCTAAAAGTTGTTTTCCAATTTGTCCTGAGTACGCTGATACCCCATATATGGGAGAAAACTACTGTTTGGGCACACGTCGGGACTCGGAAGGGAAGGGAATGCAGACTTTGATGGAATAGTCTGCGGGCGTCATGTTGCGTTTGCAGAACCCTTGATGTGCCTAAACAGTAGAACCTCCCCCCACAAGTGACCCCAATTTGGAAACTAGACCCCCCCATGGAGCTTATCTAGATGTGTGGTGAGCACTTTGAAAGCCCAAGTGCTTCACAGAAGTTTATAACACAGAGCCGTGAAAATAAAAAATCATTTTTTTTCCACAAAAATGATTTTTTTAGCCCCCAATTTTTTATTTTCCCAAGGGTAACAGGAGAAATTGGACCCCAAAAGTTGTTATCCAATTTGGCCGGAGTGCGCTGATGCCTTTATGTGGGGGTAAACTACTGTTTGGGTGCATGGCAGAGCTCAGAAGGGAGGGAGCACCATTTGACTTTTTGAACGCAAAATTGGCTGGAATCAATGGTGGCGCCATGTCGGGTTTGGAGAACCCCTGATGTACTTAAACAGTGTAAACCCCCAATTCTAACTCCATCCCTAACCTCAACACACCCCTAATCCCAACCATAACCCTAACCCCAACTGTTAGGGCTGGCGGAACGGAACAAATAACATTGAAGAGGGTATAAGCTGCGTTTGCAGCCCGGGGTCCACCGTGTAGAGATGACACCTGCTGCTTAGTAATGATGGACAGTATATGGCGGTATAAAGTGAACACACGCGGGTTAACTTCACCCGGTATGCAGGAGGTGAACCCTGTTGCCTCGCAGTGCAAAACCGCAGAGTGAACGCTAATGTTTTGTGATCACAGGCCCCTGCCCCAAGGACGCAGGGATAGAATCCCTCTAGACCCACTAGCATTCGGCGCTGCAACTGTGGTGCCAGAGAGAAACTAAACAAGAGATTTCCCACACTATGTGCGTACAGCGCCACTCTGGCGGACGCCACTAACCACCCTAAGCTTGGGCCAGGAAAGCGCACTATTTGCGCACGGTGCCACTCTGACGGATGCTGCTTTAGACGCAGTGCTGTTGTGCCTAGTGCTGGATGGCACAATCTGGTGCTAGGTAGCTCCAATCACCCACACTCAGACAACAACGCTAGGGAAGGGGTTCCATTAGGAGCTTTCATCAGATTGCATACACACATACACGATTTAGATTTATACTAGCGCATGGCAGAGCGGCCATTCGAACCTTTTATAGCTGCGTCCTTCCGGGACCTTCCCAGTGGTCCAATGAGGGTCGCTTCAGGACCTGAGCATGTGACCCCTGACCTCCAATGAGAGGTGGTCCCATGGGCATGCTCAGTTGACAAAAAGCAGGACTTAGTCCCTGGAGTGTCAGCTCGCCGCTGCTTAATGCTGGTTAGAATAGCTGAGCCTGGGATGGCAATAGTAACCAGACGCTCAGCATCAGCCTGAGCAAGACACTGGGACTGATGTTTCTGCTGAGCAGGCTCCTCTGTGGCTGAGGAAGAATGGGAGACCGCAGAGGACATGGTTCAAGATTCCCCCTGTGCAGCAGTGGGAATTCGACACCGAACACACCCCTCAACCCTAATCCTAACTTTAGCCCCAACCCTAACCATAATTTTAGCCCAACTCTAACCCTAATGGGAAAATGGAAATAAATACATTTTCTTTATTTTATTATTTTTCCCTAACTAAGGGGGTGATAAAGGGGGGGGTTATTTACTATTTTTTTATTTTGATCACTGTGATAACGTCTATCACAGTTACCAAAATGAACCATAAGGAAAAATCTTCCTATTGTTGCCAGGTGGCGGCCGGCAGATCTCAACGGGCGCACTGCGCATGCGCATGCCATTTTCTTACCGGAAGAAGATGCCAGTGGCCATGGGGGGAAGCAGGAGGACCCAGGGACACCGGGAGACTCTGGTAAGGATCGGGACCCTATTTCTCTGTCCTCTGATGTAACTATGTAACCCCAGTGAAAATCTGACTCAGGGGGGACGCTATACACTTATGAGAATCATGAGGTCAAAGGAACTGGCCAAGGAGCTCAAAGACAGAATTGTGCCAAGGCACAGATCTTGCCAAAGTTACAACAGAATTTCTGCAGTACTCAAGGTTCCTAAGAGCACAGTGGCCTCCATAATCCTTAAATGGAAGACTGTTGTGAATTTGCTTTTTGCTCCCTCTAGTGGTTACTAGTTTTTTGACTCTGGTTTTTCTGTCATTCCTTTTATCCGCACCTGGGTCGTTAGTTAGGGGTGTTGCTATATAAGCTCCCTGGACCTTCAGTTCAATGCCTGGCAACGTAGTTATCAGAGCTAGTCTGCTGTGCTCTTGTCTACTGATCCTGGTTCCAGTTATATCAGCTAAGTCTGCCTTTTGCTTTTTGCTATTTGTTTTGGTTTTGTATTTTTGTCCAGCTTGTTCCAAATCTATATCCTGACCTTTGCTGGAAGCTCTAGGGGGGCTGGTGTTCTCCCCCCGGACCGTTAGACGGTTCGGGGGTTCTTGAATTTCCAGTGTGGATTTTGATAGGGTTTTTGTTGACCATATAAGTTACCTTTCTTTATTCTGCTATCAGTAAGCGGGCCTCTCTGTGCTAAACCTGGTTCATTTCTGTGTTTGTCATTTCCTCTTACCTCACCGTCATTATTTGTGGGGGGCTTCTATCCAGCTTTGGGGTCCCCTTCTCTGGAGGCAAGAAAGGTCTTTGTTTTCCTCTACTAGGGGTAGCTAGATTCTCCGGCTGGCGCGTGTCATCTAGAATCAACGTAGGAATGATCCCCGGCTACTTCTAGTGTTGGCGTTAGGAGTAGATATATGGTCAACCCAGTTACCACTGCCCTATGAGCTGGATTTTTGTATTCTGCAGACTTCCACGTTCCTCTGAGACCCTCGCCATTGGGGTCATAACAGTTTGCCAGGCCAGTATTAAATGTTTAATGCATTGCAGAAGAGGGATTATAAGAAAGAAGATTCTGAGTTTTGTTTTTTTTTCTTTTTCCCCTTTACCTCAGAGTGGCTATGCTTGCTGCAGACATGAATGTCCAGACCTTGATTACAAGTGTGGACCAGCTGGCTACTCGTGTGCAGGGCATACAAGACTATGTTATCAGAAATCCTAGGTCAGAACCTAAAATACCGATTCCTGAACTGTTTTCCGGAGACAGGTTTAAGTTTAGGAATTTCGTGAATAATTGTAAATTGTTTTTGTCCCTGAGACCCTGTTCATCTGGAGATTCTGCTCAGCAAGTAAAAATTGTTATTTCGTTCTTACGGGGCGACCCTCAGGATTGGGCTTTTTCGCTGGCGCCAGGAGATCCGGCATTGGCTGATCTTGATGCGTTTTTTCTGGCGCTCGGTTTACTTTATGAGGAACCCAATCTTGAGATTCAGGCAGAAAAGGCCTTGCTGGCTATGTCTCAGGGGCAGGACGAGGCTGAAGTGTATTGCCAAAAATTTCGGAAATGGTCCGTGCTGACACATTGGAACGAGTGTGCACTGGCCGCTAATTTTAGAAATGGCCTTTCTGAAGCCATTAAGAATGTTATGGTGGGTTTTCCCATTCCCACAG
This sequence comes from Ranitomeya variabilis, assembly GCF_051348905.1. Lineage (NCBI taxonomy): Eukaryota > Metazoa > Chordata > Amphibia > Anura > Dendrobatidae > Ranitomeya > Ranitomeya variabilis. Next base: position 671,348,913 of record NC_135233.1, on the reverse strand, counting down.
GTCTGAATGATACTATGGCACTGGCTATTCAAATTGACCGGCGGTTGCGGGAGCGCAAAACCGCAAATTCCCTCATGGTGTTGTCTGAACAGACACCTAATTCGGTGCAATGTGATAGAAAAACCGCAAATTCCCTCATGGTGTTGTCTGAACAGACACCTGATTTAATGCAATGTGATAGAATCCTGACTAGAAATGAGCGGAAAATTCATAGACGCCAGAATGGCTTGTGCTACTACTGTGGTGATTCTACACATGTTATCTCAGCATGCTCTAAACGTATAGCTAAGGTTGTTAGTCCTGTCACCGTTGGTAATTTGCAACCTAAATTTATTCTGTCTGTAACTTTGATTTGCTCACTGTCATCTTATCCTGTCATGGCGTTTGTAGATTCAGGTGCTGCCCTGAGTCTCATGGATCTCTCATTTGCTAAGCGCTGTGGTTTTACTCTTGAACCATTAGAAAATCCTATTCCTCTTAGGGGTATTGATGCTACACCATTGGCAGCAAATAAACCGCAGTATTGGACACAGGTTACCATGTGCATGACTCCTGAACACCGCGAGGTGATACGTTTCCTGGTTTTACATAAAATGCATGATTTGGTTGTTTTAGGGCTGCCATGGTTACAGACCCATAATCCAGTCCTGGACTGGAAGGCTATGTCAGTCTCAAGTTGGGGCTGTCGTGGTATTCATGAGGATTCCCTGCCTGTGTCTATTGCTTCTTCTACGCCTTCGGAAGTTCCGGAGTATTTGTCTGATTATCAGGATGTCTTCAGTGAGTCTGAGTCCAGTGCACTGCCTCCTCATAGGGACTGTGACTGTGCTATAGATTTGATCCCGGGCAGTAAATTTCCTAAGGGAAGACTGTTTAATCTGTCGGTACCTGAACATACCGCTATGCGTTCATATATCAAGGAGTCTCTGGAGAAAGGACATATTCGTCCGTCTTCTTCCCCTCTTGGTGCGGGATTCTTTTTTGTGGCAAAAAAGGACGGATCTTTGAGACCTTGTATTGATTATCGGCTTTTGAATAAGATCACTGTCAAATTTCAGTATCCTTTACCGCTGTTGTCTGACTTGTTTGCCCGGATTAAGGGTGCCAAGTGGTTCACCAAGATAGACCTTCGTGGTGCGTACAACCTTGTGCGCATTAAGCAAGGTGATGAATGGAAAACCGCATTCAATACGCCCGAAGGTCATTTTGAGTACTTAGTGATGCCTTTTGGGCTCTCCAATGCGCCTTCAGTTTTTCAGTCCTTTATGCATGACATTTTCCGGAAGTATCTGGATAAATTTTTGATTGTTTATCTGGATGATATTTTGGTTTTTTCTGATAATTGGGATTCGCATGTGGAGCAGGTCAGGTTGGTCTTTAAAATTTTGCGTGAAAATTCTTTGTTTGTCAAGGGCTCAAAGTGTCTCTTTGGTGTACAGAAGGTTCCCTTTTTGGGGTTCATTTTTTCCCCTTCTGCTGTGGAGATGGACCCAGTCAAGGTCCGAGCTATTCTTGATTGGACTCAGCCCTCATCAGTTAAGAGTCTTCAGAAGTTCTTGGGCTTCGCTAACTTCTACCGTCGTTTTATCGCTAATTTTTCTAGCATTGTGAAACCTTTGACGGATATGACCAAGAAGGGCTCCGATGTAGCTAACTGGGCTCCTGCTGCCGTGGAGGCTTTCCAGGAGTTGAAACGCCGGTTTACTTCGGCGCCTGTTTTGTGCCAGCCTGACGTCTCACTTCCCTTTCAGGTTGAGGTGGATGCTTCGGAGATTGGGGCAGGGGCCGTTTTGTCGCAGAGAGGCCCTGGTTGCTCTGTTATGAAACCTTGTGCCTTTTTCTCTAGGAAGTTTTCGCCTGCCGAGCGAAATTATGATGTGGGCAATCGGGAGTTGTTGGCCATGAAATGGGCATTTGAGGAGTGGCGTCATTGGCTCGAGGGTGCTAAGCATCGTGTGGTGGTCTTGACTGATCACAAAAATCTGATGTATCTCGAGTCTGCTAAACGCCTTAATCCGAGACAGGCCCGCTGGTCATTGTTTTTCTCCCGCTTTGATTTTGTTGTCTCGTATTTACCAGGTTCAAAGAATGTGAAGGCCGATGCTCTTTCTAGGAGCTTTGTGCCTGATGCTCCTGGAGTCACTGATCCTGTTGGTATTCTTAAAGATGGAGTTATCTTGTCAGCTATTTCTCCGGATCTGCGACGTGTGTTGCAGAGATTTCAGGCTGATAGGCCTGAGTCTTGTCCACCTGACAGACTGTTTGTCCCGGATAAGTGGACCAGCAGAGTCATTTCCGAGGTTCATTCCTCGGTGTTGGCAGGTCACCCGGGAATTTTTGGCACCAGAGATCTGGTGGCCAGGTCCTTTTGGTGGCCTTCCTTGTCAAGGGATGTGCGATCATTTGTGCAGTCCTGTGGGACTTGTGCTCGAGCTAAGCCTTGCTGTTCTCGTGCCAGCGGTTTGCTCTTGCCCTTGCCTGTCCCGAAGAGACCTTGGACACATATCTCCATGGATTTCATTTCTGATCTTCCGCTATCTCAGGGCATGTCCGTTATCTGGGTGATATGTGATCGCTTCTCCAAGATGGTCCATTTGGTTCCTTTGCCTAAGCTGCCTTCCTCTTCCGATCTGGTTCCTGTGTTTTTCCAGAACGTGGTTCGTTTGCACGGCATCCCTGAGAATATTGTGTCAGACAGAGGATCCCAGTTCGTTTCCAGGTTCTGGCGATCCTTTTGTAGTAGGATGGGCATTGATTTGTCGTTTTCGTCTGCTTTCCATCCTCAGACTAATGGACAGACGGAGCGAGCCAATCAGACTTTGGAGGCTTATTTGAGGTGTTTTGTCTCTGCTGATCAGGACGATTGGGTGACATTCTTGCCGTTGGCTGAGTTTGCCCTTAATAATCGGGCTAGTTCCGCCACCTTGGTTTCGCCTTTTTTCTGCAACTCTGGTTTCCATCCTCGCTTTTCTTCGGGTCATGTGGAGCCTTCTGACTGTCCTGGGGTGGATTCTGTGGTGGATAGGTTGCAGCAGATCTGGAATCATGTGGTGGACAACTTGAAGTTGTCACAGGAGAAGGCTCAGCGCTTTGCCAACCGCCGTCGCGGTGTGGGTCCCCGACTACGCGTTGGGGATTTGGTATGGCTTTCTTCCCGCTTTGTTCCTATGAAGGTCTCCTCTCCCAAATTTAAACCTCGTTTTATTGGGCCTTACAAGATATTGGAAATCCTTAATCCTGTATCTTTTCGTCTGGATCTTCCTGTGTCGTTTGCTATTCACAATGTATTTCATAGGTCCTTGTTGCGGCGGTACGTTGTGCCTGTGGTTCCTTCTGCTGAGCCTCCTGCTCCGGTGTTGGTTGAGGGTGAGTTGGAGTACGTGGTGGAGAAGATCTTGGATTCTCGCCTCTCCAGGCGGAGGCTTCAGTACCTGGTCAAGTGGAAGGGCTATGGTCAGGAGGATAATTCCTGGGTGGTCGCCTCTGATGTTCATGCGGCCGATTTAGTTCGTGCCTTTCATGCCGCTCATCCTGATCGCCCTGGTGGTCGTGGTGAGGGTTCGGTGACCCCTCACTAAGGGGGGGGTACTGTTGTGAATTTGCTTTTTGCTCCCTCTAGTGGTTACTAGTTTTTTGACTCTGGTTTTTCTGTCATTCCTTTTATCCGCACCTGGGTCGTTAGTTAGGGGTGTTGCTATATAAGCTCCCTGGACCTTCAGTTCAATGCCTGGCAACGTAGTTATCAGAGCTAGTCTGCTGTGCTCTTGTCTACTGATCCTGGTTCCAGTTATATCAGCTAAGTCTGCCTTTTGCTTTTTGCTATTTGTTTTGGTTTTGTATTTTTGTCCAGCTTGTTCCAAATCTATATCCTGACCTTTGCTGGAAGCTCTAGGGGGCTGGTGTTCTCCCCCCGGACCGTTAGACGGTTCGGGGGTTCTTGAATTTCCAGTGTGGATTTTGATAGGGTTTTTGTTGACCATATAAGTTACCTTTCTTTATTCTGCTATCAGTAAGCGGGCCTCTCTGTGCTAAACCTGGTTCATTTCTGTGTTTGTCATTTCCTCTTACCTCACCGTCATTATTTGTGGGGGGCTTCTATCCAGCTTTGGGGTCCCCTTCTCTGGAGGCAAGAAAGGTCTTTGTTTTCCTCTACTAGGGGTAGCTAGATTCTCCGGCTGGCGCGTGTCATCTAGAATCAACGTAGGAATGATCCCCGGCTACTTCTAGTGTTGGCGTTAGGAGTAGATATATGGTCAACCCAGTTACCACTGCCCTATGAGCTGGATTTTTGTATTCTGCAGACTTCCACGTTCCTCTGAGACCCTCGCCATTGGGGTCATAACAGAAGACATTTGGGACCACCAGAAGTCTTCCTAGACCTGGCCGTCCAGCCAAACTGAGCAATTGTGGGAGAAGAGCCTTGGTGAGAGAGTTAAAGAAGAACCCCAAGATCACTGTGGCTGAGCGCCAGAGAGGCAGTAGAGAGATGGGAGAAAGTTACACAAAGTCAACTATCACTGCAGCGCTCCACGAGTCGGGCCTTTATGGCAGAGTGGCCCGATGGAAGCCTCTCCTCAGTGCAAGACATATGAAAGCCCGCATACAGTTTGCTAAAAAAAAAACACATGAAGTGCTCCCAGACTAAGAGAACTAAGATTCTCTGGTCTGATGAGATGAAGATAGACCTTTTTGGTGATAATTCTAAGCGGTATGTGTGGAGAAAACCAGGCACTGCTCATCACCTGCCCAATACAATCCCAACAGTGAAACATCGTGGTGGCAGCATCATGCTATGGGGGTGTTTTTCAGCTGCAGGGACAGGACAACTGGTTGCCACTGAAGGAAACATGAATGCTGCCAAGTACAGAGATATCCTGGATGAAAACATCTTCCAGAGTGCTCTGCACCTCAGACTTGGCCGAAGGTTCACCTTCCAACAAGACAATGACCCTAAGCACACAGCTAAAATAACAAAGGAATGGCTTCAGGAGAACTCTGTAACCATTCTTGACTGGCCCAGCCAGAGCTGTAGATTCTCTCATGCAAGAGATCGCGCTGATTATGCAAATGACACTCAGCACAAACTGACAAAGTTTGATCCAAGTGTTATTCTACTGTGATCCAATTCCCTTGCAGGAGAGAATCAGAGCACAGGTGAGGATAAGATGGAGAAAGTAATTTTTCCATCTTCATTTCCAATGTCCACAGTAATTGGCTGCACTCTGATGACATCAGTGCAATTTGATGTTTCACAAGCACCCAGAGACTTGTATGGGTGCATTTGATCCTAATATAGGAGCTACTCACAGCATGCTGTGATTGTTTTCTCAAAAAGAATCGGCATGATAAAATAATCGCAGATCTGCACTGCCCCATAATATAACACTGGGCTGAGTGCTGAAACATCATAGAGCCCTCAACCGTGTTATATGCAAATGTAAACATACCCTTACTTGTAACTTCCGGTCCAATAGGTAGTGTGTTCCCCTCCTTTGTGACACTATCACGCACAGCTTGCACCAACCCCCCATGTACCCCACATTTAGCCTGCACCCCCCATGTACCTCACACATACACTCATAGCTTCCAACCCTGTGCACCCCACATATAGTCTGCACAACATGTACCCCACACATAGCTTGCACCCCCATATACCTCACACAGCTTGCACTCCATGTAACTCATACAGCTTGCACCACATGAACCCCACATACAGCTCGCATCACCATGTACCCCATATAGTCTACACCCCCATGTACCTCACACAGCTTGAACCCCCATGTACCCGACACACAGCTCACACCACCTTATACCCCACATACAGCCTCCACCCCAATGTACCCAATATAGTCTACACCCCCATGTACCTCACACATAGCTTGGACCACCTTATACCCTGAAAAAACTGGTATATGGGTGAATGTTCCCTGCATATTATCTATACTGGTGCCTGCCTAACTGCGGGGTTGGCGCCCTAGGGGGAGCGTTATGGCACCCCCGCTCAACGATGGCTAGCCACAGGGTCCCTAGATAAACCCCTACAAACCCAATGGGTCCCTCTACCCACACAATCGACTAAAGGTACGCCTGATGTCTATACAAAGGTCACACCTATATATAGGGAATCCTACACCCCACACCGTGTTATAAAAACAATGGAGAAGCTGTTAATAGGCATTTGACGGCAATAGATAGACTCAGCACCATCGCTGTCCACGTTACACCATATTCAGAATCATAGTTTCTCATAGATCTCTATATCTATAATTTTCCTGTATAAAAATTTGCATATATGATAGATAAGCACCACAATAAAGCTGATAGCTGATAATGCTCTTCTGATAAGCACTATAGGTGCTAGAATAAGCAAATTGGTACATTCTAAGCAAACATGGTACTCATCTCAAAGTCAAATGCTGTCCGCCTTTACTATATCGCCTCAACGCGTTTCGCCCCTCTGGCTCATCAGGAGGCTTGATTCCATGACATGTTTCCCGATGGCATATGATAGATCCGACATATATAGTGCTTATCAGAAGGGCATTATCAGCTATCAGCTTTATTGTGGTGCTTATCTATCATATATGCAAATTTTGATACAGGAAAATTATAGATATAGAGATCTATGAGAAACTATGATTCTGAATATGGTGTATCGTGGACAGCGATTGTGCTGAGTCTATCTATTGCCGTTAAATGCCTATTAACATGTTCTCCATTGTTTTTATAACACGGTGTGGGGTGTAGGATTCCCTATATATAGGTGTGACCTTTGTATAGACATCAGGGGTACCTTTAGTCGATTGTGTGGGTAGAGGGACCCATTGGGTTTGTAGGGGTTTATCTAGGGACCCTAGGGCTAGCCATCGTTGAGCGGGGGCGCTATAACGCTCCTCCTAGGGCGCCAACCCCTGCAGTTAGGCAGGCACCAGTATAGATAATATGTAGGGAACATTCACCCATATACCAGTTTTTTCACGGTGGTTTTTGATTTGTGTGGTGAGGCCACAGGTTGGTGGCATTTTAACATAACTTAATAAAGTGACTTTGTATGGGGTAATATATGAATCCTTTACTAAATTTCTACCCTAGGTTAATAATTAAAAAAAAAAAAACACCTTATACCCCACATACAGCCTCCTCCCCGATGTACCCCACATAGTCTGCACCCCATGTACCACATAGAGCTTGCGCCCCCATGTAACCCACATATAGTCTGCACAACTTGTACCCCACATATAGCTTGCATCACCATGTACCCATACATAGTCTGCACCCCATGTACCTCAGACACAGCTTGCACGCCAACTACCCCACATATAGTCTGCACACTATGTACCCCACATACAGCTTACACTGTAGATATACCCCATACAGCTTGCACCTCCATGTACCTGACACACAGCTTGCACCCCACATGCTGCTTCCACTCCCATGTACCCCACATACAGCTTGCACCCCCATGTACCCTAAATATAATCCGCACTCCCTTAAGCCCCACAGAGTCTGCACCTCCTGTACCCCACCCACAGATTGCACCCCCATGTTCCTGCATATAGCTTGCACTCCATGTACCCCTGTACCCCGATTGCCTGTCACCAGTGTCCCATTTTCTCTACTTGCTGATGTTTACTGCAAGGAAAAAATAACTTCTTGCAAACCTTGATGGTTTCTTCACCAGGAGGATCGATGTCTTCTGGCAGCGCAGGAAGCTGATGAGCGCTTCTCTACCCATGAGCACATGGATCTCAAACTCCCAACCTCAAAAAACGCCAGTTTTGGCACTTGACACAGCGTGGGTATGAAGGGAGAAATCTTCCCCCCACACACACACACACACACAACCTGCTGCCCTAAGCGCTCGCCCTCGGGTGCCTAGTGGCAAATACGGCCCTGGGTATAAGGTGCACAAAAATATATTTAGACATATCACTATCTGTTTCAGTTGTATAAAATGAGGGTCCAGATTTTGAGAATAGAAGTTCGCTAAAATTTTGTTCATGTGTTGAGTTTTGGCAGCTTTTTTTTCCCGCACTGAAAACACCGCCTTCTGCAGGAAAAATGTAGCATACGATATATGAGCGTTTACTTATTATTATTATTGTTATACATATTATTATTATTGTACATATATTATTATATTTACTTGAGATTTTTTTTATGCACTCACTTGAATCGGTCAAAAACGCTTAAAAAAAAGAATTGACATGCTGCAGATTTGGACATAATCTTTGATAGGTACAGAAAATCTGTCAGTCGGATCAACCCTCCTTAGCTGTGTATATGGGCATGTAGGAAGATGAATAAAATGATACCTTGATATCTGAAATTCAATATTTTATACCAGAGACGTCCACATTTTTCCTAATATGTAAATGAGCTGTTCAGGGCTATGGGCTGGACATAGATCTCCCTGAGAATCTGCCTTCAGAGATTATTTTAAATAAAAGGGCACAGTACCAGTATTAGACATGTAATGACTGACAGTCTGCTCTCCTGATCTACATGTCTCACCCCATTACATCTATGTGTGCCCCATAGATCTTAAAATCTCTTACATATTAAGAAGAAAGTAGTTTTCTCAGAAGGAATCGCATTATTCAGATTCCTATGACCTGCGTGCCCGTATAGACGCTTAGTAGGGTTACTCCTACTGACAGATTCCCTTTTAAAATACTCAAGAAAAAAGCAGCATTTACATTTCAAAAATCTCATTCATGTAGCTGGTACTGTAAAACATCGGTGTTTTTAACACATGAAAAGCCCCAAAACAGACGACCTGTGCAATGTAAGGGAATGGTCATTCATAATATGCTGAACAGCTAGGTTGTGACTAGCAGCCATCTTGGACAATGTCTAGTCAACTAACTCTCCCCAGAATAGAGGTATGAAACGACATCAGCTACAGGGGGCAGTGATAGTTAATAAGTGGTATTGTATGGTGGTTAGTAGTGTATGTGTTGAATTGATATAGAAACCAGAATCATAGAATGATTGATGTTTAAAGAATTAGGTGAGTAATGACATTAGCTAAAAGGTACATGGAGATTTATAGGCAATACTCATAAATGTTGTCATGTTGTATTATTGTTTGCTTTGTTCTAAAGTATACACACCTTTTGCTGCAGTTTGTCGTTTCCCCTAACTATAAATAAAAAGCCCCTATACTGTAGTTTGGGAACAGACCACCCATCGCCCACTTGTCTGGGCACCTGCGTTCTTCAGCTAACCTGTCTTCTGTATCTGCTCTGTTGCCCTTCTCTATTAAACCTCAGTTCCTGCTTCAAAGAAGGATTGTCTACAGTGTCTTCTCAGACTTTGTAAAGCTCTCAGGACTTTCTAACATGCAAAACTACCTCTTGACCTGGATGTTTCATTGAAATTGGCATTCAGAAGTCATCATTGTATGGACATTAAAATTACCCCATGATAGAATTGTTTATGTAAGCATGGTAGACAGCCTTGTGCTCACACGGTGGGCCCCCAGGAGAGTGCTACTCCCAATTGTATTGCCGTTCACAGAACACTGATACATTTAAAACCTATGGTAGATCAATGTGCTGTGAGTGCTCGGCTCTTATACTCTCCATCTTGCAAGACAAAGGTCCTTTTAGGCCTTCAGCCTACAGGACAGCAGAGGACATCAACATCTCAGGTTGGATGCTAAGAGAAGGAGATGATTCTGTTGGTAAACTCACCTTTGTCTTGAGTTGAACGAAATTTTATTTTTTCCTGGGTCGTTATTACTTTTCAAGGGCCATCTGAGGATATTATCAATTTTTGGCCGCACTAACAAGGCATTCTTACTTTTTATGGGGCACTTAACTGGCAATATTACTTTAAAAGGAGGCATAGGGCAGCACAGTGGCACAGTGGTTAGCACTGCAGCCTTGCAGCGCAGGATTCAAATCCAACTATGGACAATGTCTGCAAGTAGTTTGTGTGTTCCCCCCGTGTTTGGAGTGTGAGAGGAAACCGGAGAACCCAGAGGAAACCCATGCAAACACATACTGATAGGGAATCTAGATTTTGAGCCCCAATGGGGACAGTGCTGATAATGTCTAAAGCGCTGGGGAATTAATGGCATTATATATGAGTAAAATAAATATATTACGACGCCAACATTTCTGCATAGGGTACTGCAGAGACAGCAACAGGCATAGAATTTGGAGAGTTTGTTTAGATTGGGAATAGATGGGGACGAGGCTGTAAATGTGGGAAGTCAAATGTGTCTGTGTTGCAAATGCTGCAGATGAATCTGGGCAGAAAGACCTCATGACAGTCTGGGTAAGATGGAAAAAGTTGGGGAAAAGTAAAAGTATATCACTTGAAAAGTGAAAAGATGTCACTTGTGAGCTTCTTCATGCACAGTACTGTGCAAAAGTTTTAGGCAGGTGTAAGGTTGCGGGATGCAGTGACAGAAGAGAGGCAGAGCAAGGGTTAACAAGATATAGCAATTTAATAAACAGGGAATCCACTCCTCGCAGGGAGGTTAATGGTAAAGGAGGGATATAATAGAGGTAGCAACTGTAAAAATAATAGCAGTCCAATGAAAAGAACTTATCGTGTCCTGAATGGTCCTCTGCAGCAGGTGATCCCGCAGGAGGAAAGGTTGTAGAACAGGCAACGTCTGGGTCGGTCTCCGGTACCTTCCGCTGAGCCCCTAGTCCATAAACAAGTGTAGCCAAAGCAAACAGGGCCCCAGCACTTCCAGTGGCAAACGGAAACGGGCATGAAGCAATTGGCAGGGGAGGCCGCAGGAATCTGTCTGGCACGCGGCTCTCCCTCCTTTGCATATGTGCAGTACTCACAGTCACCGATCGCACGGTACATCTCTCTCGGGCAGTTACAGGGACCAAACAATGCAGCCTGTCGCGGCGCCGGCACCCGGGGGAATGAGCATTCGGCTTGCCTGGCTATGTACTGCTACTGGTTGGCGCCAAACTGCCCATGCTTTTCTTTTTAAGCTTCCCCTCCTACCCGGGTCATGAGGTCAGTCCCACTCCTCATTTCTTCCCCCAGGCAACCAAGGAGGCAGCCTCAACAGTTCCGGACCCGGAACCAGCGGTCCAGTCTTCCTTTTTACACAAGTGTGAAAAAATCCTGTAAAGTAAGAATGCTTTAAAAGATAGATGTATCAATAGTTTATTTTTTTTATCAATTAGCAAAATGAATGAACAAAACATAGATTTAAATCAAATCAATATTCAAAGCATCAATTCATTTAGCTCTACTTGCACACAGATTTTGAAGGATCGTGACAGGGAGGTTGTTCCAGACATCTTGCAGAGCTAACAATAAAACTGTACTTTGTCGCTCTAATCCTATAAGGGTGATTGATTAGTTAGCATAAAACTGATGGGAGATGATTCCCATTAGAAAAATATGCAGCTTTAAGTTTTGAACACTATATCACCTTCTCAAAAAAAAGAACCACCTTGATCCTTACCGAGCCTTGTCACATGAGTCATGACTTAGGATAAAAGCCAAACCAGAATCTCAATTTGCAGACACTGTGTTTCGGGGTACTCCTCGTCCTCTCTGAAGAGACTATTTGTATATTTCTCAGAGGAGCAATGCGGCTTTAAGTCTCCTCACCTCGGCATGCTTTACATGTCACTCTCCATAAGGAGAAACGTTACTACTTGGATCCCGGTCAGACGCCTCTCACACAGCCAAACCAGATCTCACACTTTGCACTGATGAGGAGCTGTATCCTGAAACACAGTGTCTGCAAATTGAGATTCTGATTTGGCTTTTATCCAAAGTGAAGTGACAAGGCTCGTTAAAGGGTCGACATTGACTTTTAGGATTGCTACTTCCAATGGTAGCACTAGAGTTCTAGTCCTCTTCCTCTCTGAATAGACTATTTGCATATATCCCAGAGGAACATTGCGGCTTTAATTCTCCTCATCTCAGCATGCTTAACATGTCACTCTCCGCAAGGAGAAACGTTACTACTTGGATCATATTTTTACTGGGATAATTTATTTGGATATTGCATTTGATTTTTTCATTGGCTCTTTTTTTCTGTAAGGTGATATAGTGTTCAAAACATTAATGCTGCACATTTTTCCAATGGGGATCATCTCCCATCAGTTTTATGATAACTGGTCAATCACCCTTATAGGATTAGTGCGACAAACTACAGTTTTATTGTTGGTTTTGGTCTATTTCCTGGATTTAATCACACAAGAATCCTACATTTGTCTGCAGCTTTCTATCCTTTCCCTGTTTTATCTTATATCATTGAGGCCCTGCGCTTAGTAACCCGATGTTTACCCTGGTTACCCGGGGCCTTCGGCATCGTTGGTCGCTGGAGAGCTGACTGTGTGACAGCTCCCCAGCGACCACACAACCACTTACCAACGATCACGGCCAGGTCGTATCGCTGGTCGTGATCGTTGGTAAATCGTATAGTGTGACAGTACCCTTAGTCTCTGATATAACTGTATCTTGCAGAGCTAACCACAGATCTTCTATGGATGTTGGCATCTGTAAATCACATAGGCATTTGATTGTCTCTAAATTTATTCTGCAGCAGGACAGTGCCCCTGAGCATACAGTCAATGTCATTAAGAACTATATTCAGTATAAAGAAGTCCTGGCAGTGATGATCTGAAACCCACAGACCCTGGATCTCAACATCATTAAGCTTGGGATTGCATGAAGAGACAGAAAGATTTGCTCAGGGCGAGTACATCCTGAGAAGATCTGTGGTAAATCTCCAAGATGTTTAGTACAACCTCCGTGCTGAGTTCTTTCAAAAACTGTGCAAGTGTACCTAAAAGTGTTGATACTTTGATGCTGTTATAAAGGCAAAGAATGGTCACATCAAATATTGATTTGATTTAGAGTTCACATTTATTCATTAGCTTTGCATTTTTGTTAATTGACAAAAATAAATTACACTGTTCAAAAAATAAAGGGAATACTTAAACAACACAATGTAACTCCAAGTCAGTCACACTTCTGGGAAATCAACCTGTCCAGTTATGAAGCAACATCTATTGTGAATTAATTTCTCCTGCTGTTGTGTAAATGGAACAGACAACAGGTAGAAATGATAGGCAATTAGCAAGACAACGCCTATAAAGGAGTGGTTCTGCAGGGGGTGACCTCAGACCATTTCTCTGTTCTCATTCTTTTTGTCTATTGTTTTATTCACTTTTGCATTTTGTCATTGCTCTCACCTGAGAGCACTGCATAGTAGCATGAGGTGGTATCTGCAACCCACAGGCGTTGCTTAGGTAGTGCATCTCATCCATGATGGCACATCACGGTGAGCTGTGGAAGGAAGGGTGGCTGTGTCTGCCAGCACAGTGTCCAGAGCATGGAGCAGATACTAGGAAACAGGTCAGTAAACCAGGAGACGTGTAGGGACCGTAGGAGGCAAAAACCCAGCAGCAGGACTGCTACCTCCTCTGTTGTGTATTCGCTTTTTGGGCTCCCCTGGTGGTTGCTGGTGGTACTGGTGACTTGTTTGCACTTTGCTTCTTCTGTTCACCTGCTTCCATCAGTGTTTGGGAGTTTCCTATTTAGCCTTGCTCTCCAGTCATTTCCTTGCCGGTCATCATTGTAACCAGAGCCTTCGGTTGCATGTTCCCGCTACTAGTCTGCTGATCAGCTAAGTGGACTTTGTCCTTTTGTTTTGTACCTTTTGTCCAGTTTGCAGTTTTTGTAATTCTCTGTAGCTGGAAGCTCTTGCGGGCTGAAATTGCCACTCCTGTGTCATGAGTTGACACAGGAGTCTTAAAGTAATTTCAGGATGGTTTTTGAAAGGGTTTTCAGTTGACCGTGAAGTCCTCTTTTGTATCCTTCTGCTATCTAGTAAGTGGACCTCTCTTTGCTAAATCTACTTTCATACTGTGTATGTCTTTTCCTCTTAATTCACCGTTATTACATGTGGGGGGCTGCTATCATCTTTTGGGGTATTTCCCTAGAGGTAAGCCAGGTCTGTTTCTTCCTCTACCAGGCGTAGTTAGTCCTCCGGCTGGCGCGTGGCATATAGGAAGCCGTAGGTATGCTCCCTGGCTACTGTTAGTTGTGTGGTAGATTTAGCTGACGGTCAACTCGAGTTTCCATCACCCGAGAGCTCGTTCGCTACTTATGTGTTTTTTACGTTCCCTTGCCATTGGGAACCATGACAGTATGACCGGCCCACAAAGTGTTAATTGTTTGGGCTGAAGCAGGAGAAAAAGAAGTGTTGAAGGGAATTTTTTTTTTTTTTTTTTTCCTTTCCCTCAGAGTTTTGCTGCCTAGCCCTTAATTGCTGTCTAGCTGCTTCTTACCTCCTCTTAACCCTTGAATGGCTCTGACCTTAGCTGTTTAACATGGATGTCCAGAGTTTGGCTGCAGGTTTAAATAATCTTGCTACGAAGGTTCAAAATTTACAAGATTTTGTTATACATGCTCCTATTTCTGAACCTAAAATCCCTACACCAGAGGTGTTTTCCGGAGATAGATCTCGGTTTTTGAATTTCAAATATAATTGTAAATTATTCCTTTCTCTCAGACCTCACTCCTCAGGAGATCCTGTCCAGCAGGTTAGGATTGTAATCTCTTTGCTGCGAGGTGACCCTCAAAATTGGGCATTTTCATTGGCACCAGGGGATCCTGCGTTGCTCAATGTGGATGCGTTTTTCCTGGCTTTAGGGTTGCTTTATGAGGAATCTAATTTGGAGATTCAAGCTGAAAAAGCTTTGATAGCCCTATCTCAAGGGCAAGATGAAGCGGAGATATACTGCCAAAAATTTCGTAGGTGGTCTGTGCTTACTCAGTGGAATGAGTGCGCCTTAGCGGCAAATTTCAGAGAGGGCCTTTCTGATGCCGTTAAAGATGTTATGGTCGGGTTCCCTGCGCCTACAGGTCTGAATGAGTCCATGACAATGGCAATTCAGATTGATCGGCGTTTGCGGGAGCGCAAACCCGTGCACCATTTGGCGGTATCTTCTGAAGAGACGCCAGAGAAAATGCAATGTGACAGAGTTATGTCCAGAAGCGAGCGGCAGAATTATAGGCGTAAAAATGGGTTATGCTTCTATTGTGGTGATTCTGCTCATGTTATATCGGCATGCTCTAAGCGTACTAGGAAGGTTGACAAGTCCATTTCAATTGGCACTTTACAGTCCAAATTTATTTTGTCTGTAACCTTGATTTGTTCATTATCAGTTATTACCGTGGATGCCTATGTGGACTCGGGCGCCGCTCTGAGTCTTATGGACTGGTCATTTGCCAGGCGCTGTGGGTTTGATTTAGAGCCCCTGGAAGTCCCTATACCTCTGAAGGGTATTGATTCTACCTTTGGCTTGTAATAAACCACAGTTCTGGACGCAAGTGACTATGCGTATGACTCCAGACCATCAGGAGGTGATTCGCTTCCTTGTGTTGTACAATTTACATGATGTTTTGGTGCTTGGATTACCATGGTTACAGTCTCATAACCCAGTCCTTGACTGGAAGGCTATGTCTGTGTTAAGCTGGGGATGTCGGGGGGCTCATGGGGACACTCCTATGGTGTCCATTTCGTCATCTATTCCATCTGAGATTCCGGCATTTTTGTCTGATTATCGTGATATTTTTGAAGAGCCTAAGATTGGTTCACTCCCTCCTCACAGGGATTGTGATTGCGCCATAGATCTGATTCCTGGCAGTAAATTTCCAAAGGGTCGTTTGTTTAACCTATCTGTACCTGAACATGCTGCTATGCGCGAGTATATTAAGGAGTCCCTGGAAAAGGGACATATTCGTCCTTCTTCATCACCTTTAGGAGCCGGTTTTTTCTTTGTCTCTAAAAAGGATGGCTCTCTGAGGCCTTGTATTGATTATCGTCTCCTGAATAAAATTACAGTGAAATATCAGTATCCGTTGCCTTTGCTGACTGATTTGTTTGCTCGCATGAGGGGGGCTAAGTGGTTCTCTAAGATTGATCTTCGTGGAGCGTATAATTTGGTGCGAATTAAGCAGGGGGATGAGTGGAAGACCGCATTTAATACGCCTGAGGGCCATTTTGAGTATTTGGTAATGCCTTTCGGCCTTTCTAATGCACCTTCTGTCTTTCAGTCCTTAATGCATGATATTTTCCGGGAATATTTGGATAAATTTATGATTGTGTACTTGGATGATATTTTGATTTTTTCTGATGACTGGGAGTCTCATGTTCAGCAGGTCAGGAGGGTTTTTCAGGTTTTGCGGGAGAATTCTTTGTGTGTAAAGGGTTCAAAGTGTGTTTTTGGGGTTCAAAAAATTTCATTTTTGGGGTATATTTTTTCCCCTTCTTCTATTGAGATGGACCCTGTCAAGGTTCGGGCTATTTACGACTGGACGCAGCCTACTTCTCTGAAGAGTCTCCAGAAATTCTTGGGCTTTGCTAATTTTTATCGTCGATTTATACCTGGTTTTTCTGGCGTTGCTAAACCTCTGACGGATTTGACTAAAAAGGGTGCTGATGTTGCCAATTGGTCCCCTGCTACCGTGGAGGCCTTTCGGGAGCTTAAGCGCCGCTTTTTGTCTGCCCCTGTGTTGCGCCAGCCTGATGTTTCTCTTCCCTTTCAGGTTGAGGTCGATGCTTCCGAGATCGGAGCGGGGGCGGTTTTGTCGCAGAAAAGTTCCGACTGCTCAGTGATGAGACCTTGTGCGTTCTTTTCGCGAAAATTTTCGGCCGCCGAGTGAAACTATGATGTTGGTAATCGGGAGCTTTTGGCCATGAAGTGGGCATTTGAGGAGTGGCGTCATTGGCTTGAGGGTGCCAGACATCAGGTGGTAGTTTTGACTGATCACAAGAATTTAATTTATTTGGAGTCTGCCAGGCGCCTGAATCCTAGACAGGCACGTTGGTCGTTGTTCTTTTCCCGGTTTAATTTTGTGGTCTCGTACTTACCGGGTTCTAGGAATGTGAAAGCAGATGCTCTTTCTAGGAGTTTTGAGCCTGACTCTCCTGGGAATTCTGAACCTGCTGGTGTCCTTAAGGATGGAGTGGTTTTGTCTGCTGTCTCTCCAGATTTGCGACGTGCTTTGCAAGAATTTCAGGCGGATAGACCTGATCGTTGTCCGTCTGGTAGACTGTTTGTTCCTGACGAGTGGACCACTAGAGTCATCTCGGAAGTTCATTCTTCTACTCTGGCAGGTCATCCGGGAATTTTTGGCACCAGAGATTTGGTGGCTAGATCCTTCTGGTGGCCTTCCCTGTCTCGAGATGTGCGTGTTTTTGTGCAGTCTTGCGATGTGTGTGCTCGGGCCAAGCCTTGTTGTTCTAGGGCTAGTGGGTTGTTGTTGCCCTTGCCTATTCCGAAGAGGCCTTGGACGCACATCTCTATGGACTTTATCTCGGATCTCCCTGTTTCTCAGAAGATGTCTGTCATCTGGGTGGTGTGTGACCGTTTTTCTAAAATGGTTCATTTGGTGCCATTGCCTAAGTTGCCTTCCTCATCTGAGTTGGTCCCTCTGTTTTTTCAAAATGTGGTTCGCTTGCATGGTATTCCGGAAAACATCGTTTCTGACAGGGGTACCCAGTTCGTGTCTAGATTTTGGCGGGCAGTCTGTGCCAGGTTGGGCATTGATTTGTCCTTTTCGTCTGCATTCCATCCTCAGACCAATGGCCAGACGGAGCGAACTAATCAAACTTTGGAGACTTATTTGAGGTGTTTTGTGTCTGCGGATCAGGATGATTGGGTTGCCTTTCTGCCGTTGGCGGAGTTTGCTCTTAATAATCGGGCTAGTTCTGCCACTTTGGTTTCTCCTTTCTTTTGCAATTCAGGGTTTCATCCGCGTTTTTCATCTGGTCAGGTTGAATCTTCGGATTGTCCTGGAGTGGATGCGGTGGTGGATCGGTTGCATCGGATTTGGGGACAAGTGGTGGATAATTTGGAATTGTCCCAGGAGAGGACTCAGCAGTTTGCTAACCGTCGTCGTCGTGTTGGTCCCCACCTTCGCGTTGGGGACTTGGTGTGGTTGTCTTCCCGTTTTGTCCCTATGAGAGTTTCTTCTCCCAAATTTAAGCCTCGGTTCATCGGTCCTTATAGGATTTTGGAGATTCTTAACCCTGTTTCCTTTCGTTTGGACCTCCCGGCATCTTTCGCTATCCATAATGTGTTCCATCGGTCGTTGTTGCGGAGATATGAGGTACCGGTGGTTCCTTCTACTGAACCTCCTGCTCCTGTGCTGGTGGAGGGTGAATTGGAGTACGTCGTGGAGAAGATCTTGGACTCCCGTATTTCCAGACGGAGACTTCAATATCTGGTTAAATGGAAAGGCTATGGTCAGGAAGATAATTCTTGGGTAACTGCCTCTGATGTTCATGCCTCGGATTTGGTTTGTGCCTTTCATAGGGCTCATCCAGATCGCCCTGGCGGTTCTTGTGAGGGTTCGGTGCCCCCTCCTTAAGGGGAGGGTACTGTTGTGTATTCGCTTTTTGGGCTCCCCTGGTGGTTGCTGGTGGTACTGGTGACTTGTTTGCACTTTGCTTCTTCTGTTCACCTGCTTCCATCAGTGTTTGGGAGTTTCCTATTTAGCCTTGCTCTCCAGTCATTTCCTTGCCGGTCATCATTGTAACCAGAGCCTTCGGTTGCATGTTCCTGCTACTAGTCTGCTGATCAGCTAAGTGGACTTTGTCCTTTTGTTTTGTACCTTTTGTCCAGTTTGCAGTTTTTGTAATTCTCTGTAGCTGGAAGCTCTTGCGGGCTGAAATTGCCACTCCTGTGTCATGAGTTGACACAGGAGTCTTAAAGTAATTTCAGGATGGTTTTTGAAAGGGTTTTCAGTTGACCGTGAAGTCCTCTTTTGTATCCTTCTGCTATCTAGTAAGTGGACCTCTCTTTGCTAAATCTACTTTCATACTGTGTATGTCTTTTCCTCTTAATTCACCGTTATTACATGTGGGGGGCTGCTATCATCTTTTGGGGTATTTCCCTAGAGGTAAGCCAGGTCTGTTTCTTCCTCTACCAGGCGTAGTTAGTCCTCCGGCTGGCGCGTGGCATATAGGAAGCCGTAGGTATGCTCCCTGGCTACTGTTAGTTGTGTGGTAGATTTATCTCACGGTCAACTCGAGTTTCCATCACCCGAGAGCTCGTTCGCTACTTATGTGTTTTTTACGTTCCCTTGCCATTGGGAACCATGACACTCCTCCTTTGTGCAAGGAGGAACAGGAGAGCCCTGCAAGATGACCTCCAGCAGACCACTAACATCCATGTATCTGCTCAAACTGTCAGAAACAGACTCTATGAGGGCCCGACGTCCACAAGTGGGTGTTGTGCTTACAGCCCAACACCGTGCAGGGTGATTGGCACTTGCCAGAGAACACCAAGTTTGGCAGATTTGACATCAGCATCCTGTGTTCCTCACAGATGAGAGCAAGTTTACACTGAACACATGTGACAGAGTCTGGATGCGCTGTGGAGAAAGTTCTGCTGTCTGCAACATCCTCCAGCATGACCGGTTTGGCAGTGGGCCAGTAATGGTGTGGGGTGGCATTTCTTTGGAGGGCAGCACAGCCCTCTATGTGCTAGCCATGGGTACCCTGACTGCCATTAGGTACCAGGATGAGATCCTCAGATCCATTGTGAGACCATATGTAGGTGCAGTGGCCCCTGGGTTCCTACCGATGCATGACAATGCTAGGCCTCATGTGGCTGAAGTATGTCAGCAGTTCCTCCATGATTAAGACATTGCTATTAACTGGCCTGCCCGTTCTCCAGACCTGAATCCAATCGAGCACATCTGGGACATCATGTCTTGTTCCATCCACCAACACCACATTGTACTACAGACTATTTAGGAGTTAACTCATGCTTTAATCCAGGTGTGAGAGGAGATCCCTCAGGAGAACATCCACCACTTCATCAGGACCGTGCCCAGGTGTTGTAGGAAAATCATACAGGCACGTGGAGGCCACACACACTACTTTTCATTGACGTTAGATCAGCCTGTAATTTGATTTTCCACTTTGATTTTGAGTATGATTCCAAATTCAGACCTCCATGGGATATTAATATTGATTTACATTGATTATTTTTATGTTTTATTGTTCTCAACGCATCTCAACGCATTCCACTATGTAATGAATAAAGATTTGCAACTGGAATATTTCATTCAGTGATATCTAGAATGTGGTATCTTAGTGTTCCTTTTATTTTTTTGAGCAAGTTTTTTCAAAACTTCTATTTTTGAAACCAGTCTTACTTTGGAGCATTTTTCACACACCTGACTAAAAGTTTTGCACAATACTGTACAACTCTTACATGAGCTGAACGTGTATCTAACACTATGTGGTCACTGTACGGGGGCAATATTAGTCTTTGCAATTTTTATTTAGTAAAAGCACTGTCATCTCCTGAGACACAACGTTATTTCTGCTATATTCCGCATGGGTTTAACTAGATAGTCCAAGACATTTCTCAGTAAATGAATAGTAGATACAGCATACAGTGAATATGCTAAGTACAAGCTTTACTTACCGTACATTTCCAGGTCACAGCAGTTTTTCAGCTATTTGTGGGCAGCTGTACTCAGAAAACAACTCAAGGGAATAGAAACCATTAGAGTGCTCAACTTAGCGTAACGACGGCATACAAACACATTGAAAAGTGCCAGAGATTATATCCTTATACTGCAGCTATGGAGAATGAAGCATTATGTCTGTGATTATTGTGCGTTTTAGTGCCAAGTGTGAGGGTGGCCAGCTTTACCAGTTAAAAGTAAAAGTGGGAAATATTGCAATAACATTAGACCCTCAGAGTAATGGTGTTCACAGTTCTGGTGCCATCCGAACACATATTTCTCAAGCATCATATGACTTGGTTCACACTAGCATGGTTTTTGTTATATATAAAATGTTTCCTTTACTTGACTTAAAATTATGATGACAACCTAATATTCTCAGCATTTCATTATTGTCTCATCTCATGTCCATAGACCTCAAATAATAAAGAGAATCAGATTGATTGCACAGCAATCCTAAGGAATTTCGGAGGTGTACGTCTCCCCACGACATGCAGCAACAGACAAAGAGCAGAGTACAGCGCTGAAGAAATTAATACAAAATTCAATATGTAATATAATCCAGTGATGTAATGTTTCAACGCAACAGGGTTGTCCAGGAACATAACTAGTTATTTGATCTTTACAAATAGAAATTAACCCCTTTACCCCCAAGGGTGGTTTGCACGTTAATGACCGGGCCAATTTTTACAATTCTGACCACTGTCCCTTTATGAGGTTATAACTCTAGAACGCTTCAATGGATCCTGATGATTCTGACATGATAGTGGTAAAATTTCTTTGATATTACCTGCGTTAATTTGTAAAAAAAACCCCGGAAATTTGGTGAAAATTTTTAACATTTCGCAATTTTTCAACTTTGAATTTTGATGACCTTAAATCACAGAGATATATCACACAAAATACTTAATAAGTAACATTTTCCACATGTCTACTTTACATCAGCACAATTTTGGAACCAAAATTTTTTTTTGTTAGGGAGTTATAAGGGTTAAAAGTTGACCAGCAATTTCTCATTTTTACAACACCATTTTTTTTTAGGGACCACATCACATTTGAAGTAACTTTGAGGGGTCTATATGACAGAAAATACCCAAGTGTGACACCATTCTAAAAACTGCACCCCTCAAGGTGCTCAAAACCACATTCAAGAAGTTTATTAACCCTTCAGGGTTATTTGTTTTATTTTACCAAGGGTAACAGGAGAAATTGGACCCCAAAAGTTGTTGTGCAATTTGTCCTGAGTACGCGGATACCCCATATGTGGGGGTAAACCACTATTTGGGCGCATGGCAGAGCTCTGAAGAGAAGGAGTGCCGTTTGACTTTTCAATGTAAAATTGGCTGGAATTGAGATCAGACGCCATGTCGCATTTGGAGAGCCCCTGATGTGCCTAAACAGTGGAAACCCCCAATTCTAACTGAAACCCTAACCCAAACACACCCCTAACCCCTATTACAGACGCTGCGATACTAAATATGTGTATTTTTATTGTTTTTTTATTTAGATAAAGAAATGTATTTATTGTAACAATATATTTTTTTTTTCTTTATTTAGGATTTTTTTTTTACACATGTAAAAAATTTTTTTACTTGTTGACTATATAGTGTCAGATCGCTGATCTGATACTTTGCAGTGCACTGTGTCAGATCAGCGATCTGGCAGGCACTGCAGGAGGCTTGCTGGCGCTTGCTCTGAGCAGGCCCTTGCAAGCCAGGACCCGGAAGGAGCCCTGTGGCCATTTTGTATCCGGGGCCTGCAGGGAGGAGGACGGAGGAGACTTGATCGCAGCGTTCTGGGGGTTAGTGTGCCAGGAGCGGTCCGTGACCGCTCCTGGCACATAGTGCAGGATGTCAGCTGTGATAGTCGGCTGACACCCACCCCGATTGGCCGCACTCCCCTCGTGAGCACGGCTGATCGGTGATGACGTACTATCCCGTCGGTGAGGTTAAATGGCATTCCCATCTCCCAGATCTCAACCCAATATGTAATAAGTGTAATAATAATATTAGCAAATACCTCCAATTAAAAATAGAGTATAGTTCTTCTGATTTGTATACCTCATGTGCAGGGCATTGCTGTAGCTTTGGTATCCATGGTTACGACCACTAACAACTAATTAACTGTCACTACATGAGTGGTCGTAACCATGGATATCTAATCTAATGCAGTGCCCTCCACATGGGGAAAGCAACTTAGTTATCAAGAGAACTATAATACATTTTTAATTGGAGGCATTTGCTAATATTATTATTTTTACACTTACTACATATTGGAATAGGATCTTGGAGATGGAAATACCCCTTTAACTTACTAATATACTTCAAATATGAAGTAAGCACTGGTATTCTGATCCCCCTTTCCACTTTTCTATTGTTTCTCCCTTTTTTGTAATCCTACCACCTTCACTTCAGTGTTTGCTATGACTCCGTTGCAGAGCTTCCTCTCTTCCACTGTGTGTTACATGGTGAAGGTGACTGGGAGGTGTAATGCTGCCGCCACGCAGAATAGCGCAACCTTCACCAGGGGTTGATGGTGGAGTAAGAAAGGTTGCACTCACAGCATAGCACAACAGTGCGGCGGAGCAGGCACCACCAGGTGGCAAGAGAGTGGTCAGACGAGCTGGGTCAGTAACGGTCAGGAAATGCAGTACGAGAGGAAACAGTGAAACACGTGGTCAGGTACAAGCCAGAGAAGTCGGGAGCAGAGAAGACAGAAACAAGAGACAGTCTAACAAGTCAGAGGTCAAGCCAGGTCAGATACCAAGAGGTCACAGCATGGGGAGCAAACACTAGACAAGCAGGGTAACAGGAATCGAAAGACACGGGAACTGAGCAAACAGGCAGAGGACAAATCAGGGAGTAACGGGGTCAGCTGCTCGAGCCTGGACAGGAACTATAACTGACAATTGCTGCAGACAGCAAGTGCTGAAATAGCCAAACTGATAGCAAAATGAGGCAAAGAAGGTTAACCCCCGCATGACCAGACCGGGGAGAGAATAACAAGAAACAAACCCGACCTGGATCATGACAGGCGGCAGCTCCAATCCTTCATCTCTGCATCAGCTATGACAGAGAATGGGGCTGAGGACTCGTGGAAATAGAGCTGCTACGACTCAAAGAAGTGTCTGAAATCGAAACATCAGTGAATTCAAAGCAACCAAAACACTGCCATAGAGGTTTAAAAACCACATTGTCAGATTTGTTCATTGGACTCAGCAGAGGAAGTGATACTCCATTGAATCTATACCAAACACAAATAGGTTTAGTGTTGATCTAGTCTGCATGGATGCCAAACTCAAGCCCCACGGGCCGGATTTTGCCTGCCAGGTCGGGACACACTTCAACACTGCTCAGACCAGCTCTCCATATGGAGAAAGTGGAAAGGCAGTTGGAGCATTAACGACCACCAATGCGCCTTTTAATGGTGGCAGTTAAGGGTACTTATTCCTCAGCGCTGCGTTTTAACAGCGCTGAGAAATAAGGTTATAGTGCCCTCCAGCGTCAGAAATTCTCCGGAGTCTTGGCTACCGGGGGTAGCTGAGACCCCGGAGAACATGATTTGAGTCAGTTTTTACCATCCCCAGTGTTGCGATCACCGTTTTTCATGGAAAAATGACAGCAAATAAAAAAAGATCTAGCACATCAGAGGAAAGAGAAATGGGGTCTCCCGAGACCCTGGTACCTCTGGCACCTCCTGCATTCCCTGGTGTTGTTCCCCGGCCCTTGACGTCTTCCGGGAAGAAAATGATGGGTGCATGCGCAGTGCGCCCGCCATGATCTGCTGGCCGGCACCCGGCAACAATAGGAGATTTATATTGGTTAATTTTGATCACTGTAATAGACCCAATCACAGTGATCAAAATAAAAAAAATTGTAAATCAAACCCCCCTTTATCACCCTCTTAGTTAGGTAAAAATAATAAAATAAAAAAATGTATTTATTTCCATTAGTGTTAACGTTGGGGTTAGAGCTAGGGTTAGGGTTGGGGCTAGGGTTGGGGTTAGCGCTAAGGATAGGGTTGGGGTTAGAGCTAGGGTTAGGGTAGGGTTACGGTTGGGGCTTGGGTTAGAGCTTTTGGGGCTAGGGTTAGCATTGGGGTTAGAGCTAGGATTAGGGTTGGGGCTAGGGTTAGAGCTAGGGTTGGGTTAGGGCTGGGGCAAAGGTTTGGGTTGGGATTAGGGTTGTGTTGGGGTTAGGGTGTTGGGGTTAGGGTTGGGATTAGGGTTAGGGGTGTTAGTGTTGGAGTTGGAATTAGGGTTTTTCACTGTTTAGGTACATCAGGGGCGTCTCCAAACGCGACATGGCACCCGCCATTCATTCCAGACAATTTTCCATTCAAAAAGTCAAACGGTGCTCTCTCCCTTCTGAGCCCTGCCATGCGCCCAAACAGTGGATTTCCTTCACATATGGGGTATCGGAGTACTCAAGAGAAATTGCACAACAAATTTTGTAGTCCATTTTCTCCTGATACCCTTGTAAAAATAAAAAAGTTTGGTTCCAAATTAATTATTTTGTGAAAAAAGTATAATGTTCATTTTTTCCTTCCACATTGCTTTAGTTCCCGATAAGCACCTGAAGGGTTATTAAACTTCTTGAATGTGGTTTTGCGCACCTTGAGGGGTTGCAGTTTTTAGAATGGTATCACTTTTGAGAATTTTCTGTTATATTGACCCCCCAAAGTCACTTCAAATGTGAGGTGGTCCCTAAAAAAATGGTTTTGTAAATTTTGTTGGAAAAGTGAGAAAACGCTGGTCAACTTTTAACCCTTATAACGTCCTAAACAAAAAAAATGTTGTTACCGCAATTGTGCTGATGTAAAGTAGACATGTGGGAAATGTTATTTATTAACTATTTTGCACAATATGACTCTCTGATTTAAGGGCACAAAAATTAAAAGTTTGAAGTTTGCCAAATTTACATTTTTTTCATAAATAAACGCACGTCATATTGAAGAAATTTTACCACTAACATGAAGTACAATATGTCAAGAAAAATGTTATCAGAATCAGTGGGATCCATTAAAGAGTTCCAGAGCTATAACCTCATAAAGTGACAGTGGTCAGAATTGTAAAAATTGGCCCGGTCATTAAGTACAAAATTGGCTGTCACTAAGGGGTTAAGTCAGCCAACATAAACAGTGAACACAGTCAGCCAGCACAAATGGCTTGCAAGGGAGACCAAAAGCAATAAAAAAGGATTTTGTTGGTATGTCAAAAGAAAATTCATAGGATGCATTCTCAACATGCCTTTAACCCGCTCAGTCCAGTCCCATAGCATTATATTGCTCCTCGGGAATTCTGGGAGATTGCAGAGCATGGCCCCCAGCAGCAAGCTGGCCCTCGGAGCACTCATAACCAATTGATCTGCGGCCTCTGCGTTCATAGACTGCATACTGCCAACTACATCAAGTGTAAACAGGTCCTGGGATGCAGTAACACAGGGATTACAAAGCAAGGGTTAACAGTAATGCAATCTATCTATATAATAGTCTAAGGGGCACTTCCGTCTTTCTGTCTCTCTTTCTGTCTGTCCCGGTTATTCATTGGTCATGGCCAGCCAGTGGGTGTAGACAAAAGGGCAGAGGAGGCCAGGAAGTATGCAGAGCAAGTCCCCGCCCACTCCGTATAGGCCCGGCCAGAAGCGCTGCAAAGGGGGCGATGTCGCCATGAGGAGGGCGGAGCCGGCCGGGACCATGGGCGCTGTTGGGCCTACCGCGGCAAAAAGCTGAGGACTAAATTAGCGGCCGCGGGTCACGGCCAGCCAGTACAGGCCCGGCCAGAAGCGCTGCAAAGGGGGCGGAGTCGCCGTGAGGAAGGCGGAGCCGGCCGGGACCATGGGCGCTGTTGGGCCTACCGTCGCCAAAAGCCGGGGACTAAATTTGCGGCCGCGGTCAGTGATGATAGCCGCGGTTATTCATGACGGCTGCGACAGCAGGAAACAGCGCAGCACATGCGGCGGTGACAGCTGTGGACGGAAGGTGAGTATATTCTACTTGGGCTGTGCTATATACTACATCGCTGTGCAATATACTACGTGGCTATTCAATATACTACGTGGCTGTGCAATATACTACGTGGCTGTGCAATATACTACGTGTCTGTGCTATATACTACGTGGCTGGGCAATATACTACGTGGCTGGGCAATATACTACGTGACTGGGCAATATACTACGTGGCTGTGCAATATACTCTGTGGCTGTGCTATATACTACGTCGCTGTGCAAAATACTACTTGGCTGTTCAATATAGTACGTGGCTGTGCAATATACTGCGTGGCTGGGCAATATACTACGTGGCTGGGCAATATACTATGTGGGCTGTGCAATATATTACGTGACTGGGCAATATACTACATGGCTGGGCAATAAACTACGTGGCTGGGCAATATAGTACGTGGGCTGTGCAATATACTACGTAGCTGTGCAATATACTACGTGGGCTGTGCAATATACTACATGGGCTGTGCAATATACTACGTCGCTGTGCAAAATACTACTTGGCTGTTCAATATAGTACGTGGCTGTGCAATATACTATGTGGCTGGGCAATATACTACGTGGGCTGTGCAATATATTACGTGACTGGGCAATATACTACATGGCTGGGCAATAAACTACGTGGCTGGGCAATATAGTACGTGGGCTGTGCAATATACTACGTAGCTGTGCAATATACTACGTGGGCTGTGCAATATACTACATGGGCTGTGCAATATACTACGTCGCTGTGCAAAATACTACTTGGCTGTTCAATATAGTACGTGGCTGTGCAATATACTATGTGGCTGTGCAATATACTAGTGGCTGTGCAAAATACTACTTGGCTGTTCAATATAGTACGTGACTGTTCAATACAGTACATGGCTGTGCAATATACTACGTGGCTGGGCAATATACTACGTGGACATGCATATTCTAGAATACCCGATGCATTAGAATTGGGCCACCATCTAGTTTAATTATAATAGGGAGATAACAGGTAGTTAACCAAGGAAATTGTAGTATAACACAACAGTCTTATCGTGAACTTATCGTGACTCCTATGTTCCTCAGCCGCATATAGTCCAGAGGGGGTGGTAGTCTCAGCAACAGCCGGCACAGTGTCTTCAGGTGTCACCCGCACACGCATGAACAAGCTTCTGGCAGCAACGGGCGGTCTGCGGTTTTACCCACTGGGCTCCTAGTCTATTAATCTGTGCTGTGCAACAAAAGTCGTGGGAAGGGTTGCTGCAGAGGTCTCTGTCCTATGCGTGCTCCGCTGCACACCTGTGAAAGAAGGGGAACACACCGCAGGATATGGCACCTGGCACCTGCTTCTCAATGCGAGCACCACGCGCTGCATAGCGGAGCACCCGACACTCTGCACACTCAATAACTCTCGGGGACCCTCACGCAAGCTCTGCTGAGGCACGACTCCGCTCTGTCTCTCTCGTCGCGGAGCGCAGTCCACCCCAGCTGCTTCTCTGCCGGCGGGAACCTTTGCCTTTTTCCCGCGCTTCCTGCTCCCTGCCTGGTCTTACCATGCCCCCTCTCACCAGGTCAAGGATCCTGTCCGGTTCCCCATTCCTTATCCCCGGCAGCATTGGACGCAGCCTCAACAGTTCCAGACCCAGCATCGCAAAGGTACCCGCAGCCCAGTCATCCTCCTTACAACCTAGAGGAGACTCCTGTAAAAATAAATTTTCAAAAGAAGTAGGTGTCTGAAAAGAGCACTCCATTCCCTGAGAGATTAAAAAGTAATGCAATTGTGCATTTTTAAACCACAAAAGTTTCTTGGTCGGAAACCGAGCCTTTAGGGAATTATACGAAGGTAAGCTTGAGCCATTAAGTACATGTGTAATGCCCCAAAGTTGGGGATTACATTAATGTTTACAAGGAAATAATGTACGTTATGTATGTTTCTTTAAGGTTATGAACTATGTCTCTGAATCAGCATTTATTACAATAGTCAAGTAGGTAAGTAGTTAATTCTCCACACAATGCAAGGCTGCTAGGAGAGTAGTTTTGGGGTGGAGCAATGTGCAGAAAAAGTTGTACTATGTTCAGTTCTAGTCAGATGGATAGAGATGACAGTAAGATCAGTCTGAGGTATTGATCGAGCGATCAATACACAGAGATGTACCAAGGCCACCAGCCAGTGTGTGAGGGAATCCGTTTCCCCTGTTCTACCGGGCTGTATTGGCTAACTCAAGGATAGCATGAGGGAGCAAACATCTGCTGCTGGTGTGAGTGATAATAACCTGTTCATCGTTAACTCGGCTCTGTGACTCTATCTCTCATCATCTCTCATCTCCTGTCCTCCCTTTGCACAAATAGCACAGGGACGCGCCATCATCACCACACCACTTAGAGGGAACAGTAAGAAGCGGCGTCTAACCCTTCCACACCCGCAGCAATGGGCCCCTTTGTCATGTGACTTCTGAAGAGCCAGACATCGGGCACGGCCCCCACTAACTGTAACAAGGGACTGAGAGAATCCAACCTATGCCTGGCGTACTGGAGGGTTCCCCATTTTTCCAGTGTACCACACATATTGAAAGTGGGTGCCTTCCATAGCACTCCAGCCAAGAAAAGGTTCCCTCAAGTATCCAGTATGAAAAGAATGATTGGAGAAAAGTGTTAAAGGGCCAAGAGTCCTGGAGAGAAAGTTTCTTTTCAGTAGGGTGTCTTGGTTATGCTCGTCTGTGGTCCCAATAGGGAAAAATCAGCTGAGGAAAGCCAGGGGAGATAACTATTCAAGTATCACTCATTGTTTAGTTGAAGCATGAAAGTGCCAATCTAAAATACAGACCAGAATGGAAGCCTTGTAATAAACATTGAAATCAGGACAGATCTGGGATGAACCAGTGTTTAAATGCTTATCCTAGGTGTGAGATAGCGCTTACTGCATGTGTTTGGGGGACACTCGCTTAGCAACGGGACTCAGTCACACAGGCACGTTTTTCTCACAAAAACAGTCCATGCGGTTTATTATGGCATCATAAACCGGGTTATGCACGGTTCATTGTAAACTTCATAGAACACAATAGGCACCAACAGGTGACATAAAGTTGCGGCTTTAACTTAGATACTTCATATACGGCTTTACCTTACATTTCAGACACTACACCCGCCAGCCCTCCTTGACTAGTTCTCGGGGGTGTCCTTACGCCATTGGTTCACAGTCTCTAAACATGCTGGACCTCACTTCATCCTGTTACTGTGGGAGACCACACAGTTCATTACTGACCCCCTGTCAGTGCACACAGTTCATCAATGTCCATTGAACACAACAAGCACCAACAGTCTGTTCCACTGGCAGATACTTCTCTGCCGCTATGATAGCCCCCTTCCCGGCTGTTACCTTTCTGGAGCTCCGGCTCCACACGCTGACCTCCTATCTGTCCTCTCTCTTCCAGGGAAACTGCCAAACTGGGAACACCAACTTGCTTGGCAGGCACACATCAGTTAGTTCAGATCCTCAGATGGGCTGTAGCTCCCCCAATGTAGTGCCGTTGGAGACTCTGCATACACTCCTTCCCATGTCCTCTTCAGGAAGTCCTACTCCCAGGATCTTCCAACACAGGTTGTCCTATTCAGGAAGTCCTACTCCCAGGACTTCCAACACAGGCCACTCAGTGCGCTATTCAAGACGTCCGTCCCCACCTGGGACCATCCAACACACAATTCTCTCAGTGCGCTGTTCAGGGATCCGATTCTACTCCCGGGATCTCCAAACACACCAGTCTTCCAGATCCACGGCCTCTCAGTGCGCTGTTCAGGTATCCGGTCCACACACAGGACCTCCCAACACACAAGCCGTCCAGGATCTACGCAGTCTCCATTACAGACACCACAGACCACTACCGACCATGTGACCACACCATGGTCACATTATGTAGTTGAAACCACTCCCATAGATGGGAGGTGTGTGTGGCTAGTTTGACCCACCCAGCTCTCAAACTAGCCCAGTAAGCCTGCCTTCACAACTATACAAACACTTATGGGACTACAGGTCCCAGAACAACAACATTACTTCAGGCTTTCAGCGCAGACTCCATCTGCAACACATACCGGCCATTAACAATCCTGCCAGTTACTATCTCATTATCACCATTATAACCACTGATACGCCTCCATGCATATGCTGAGGAGAACACACAGCGCCCCCTAGCTGTAACAGGGGTCACTCACTGCATCACATACCCCCTCTGTTCAAACTTGTGGGGTTGAACATGTGTCATACACCCAGGGTCTCGAGACAGGTCATGCACGTTACCTTGCCCTACCAGTCGAGAGAACCGTCTCAGTCAGTTTTGAGCTTCATACATCATCACACCCTTATTAGGTTTTCCCCGCCCCCAGCGGTCAACATGTAGACCTTGAGCTTTGGCCCTTAAGTCAGAGTCTGTCTGTGTCACCAGACCTTTAGTCATCACTAGGGTTGAGCGAAACGGATCGGTCATTTTCATAAGCCGCCGACTTTTGGCAAAGTCGGGTTTCATGAAACCCGACCCGATCCCTGTGTGGGGTCAGCCATGCGGTACGCGACTTTCGCGCCAAAGTCGCGTTTCAATGACGCTAAAAGCGCCATTTCTCAGCCAATGAAGATGGACGCAGAGTGTGGGCAGCGTGATGACATAGATCTCAGTCCCCACCATCTTAGAGAAGGGCATTGCAGTGATTGGCTTGCTTTCTGCAGCGTCACAGGGGCTATAAAGGGGCGTTCCCGCCGACCGCCATCTTACTGCTGCTGATCGGAGGGAGAGGTTGCTGCCGCTTCGTCAGAAGCAGGGATAGTGTTAGGCAGGATACATTCACCCCCAAACCGCTTGTGCTTTAGCGATTTCCACTGTCCAACACCACCTTTTGTTTGCAGGGACAGTGGAAGCTACATTTTTTTTTCCTCAGCGCTGTAGCTCATTGGGCTGCCCTAGAAGGCTCCCTGATAGCTGCGTTGCTGTGTGTGTACGTCGCTGTGCAAACCAACTGCTTTTTTCAAAGCACAAATCCTGTTGTTCCTTCCTTTCTGCACAGCTATCTTGTTTGTTTGTCCACACTTTTGTGTGCAGCTGTCCTTTTTATAGCTGCCTGCCATACTTTTCTGAGATTACTGCAGGGAGATAAAGATTGGCAAGTCTGCCTCTGTGCCAGTGCTGTGTGTGGCATCTGTCTCTCATTGTGTGCCACAGAAAACCTAGTGTGTAATACTGGGCCATTTTTTTTTTTTTTTTTTAATTCTCCCTGAAAAAAAATAAATAAATAGTGGGAGATAAAGATTGGCAAGTCTGCCTCTGTGCCAGTGCTGTGTGTGGCATCCGTCTCTCATTGTGTGCCACAGAAAACCTAGTGTGTAATACTGGGCCATTTGTTTTGTTTTGTTTTTTTTAATTCTCCCTGAAAAAAAAAAAATAAATAGTGGGAGATAAAGATTGGCAAGTCTGCCTCTGTGCCAGTGCTGTGTGTGGCATCTGTCTCTCATTGTGTGCCACAGAAAGTGTGTAATACTGGGCCATTTTTTTTTTTTTTTTAATTCTCCCAGTGCCGGTCCTGTGTGTGCCATCTGTCTCAAATTATTGGGGCACAGAAAACCTAGTGTGTCATACTGTAAATTTTTTTTTTTTTTTTTTTTTAAATTCTCCCTGAAAAAAAAAAATTGTGGGAGATTAAGATTGGCATTTCTGCTTGAGTGCCGGTCCTGTGTGTGCCATCTGTCTCAAATTATTGGGGCACAGAAAACCTAGTGTGTCATACTGTTAATTTTTTTTTTTTTTTTTAAATTCTCCCTGAAAAAAAAAAAAATAGTGGGAGATTAAGATTGGCATTTCTGCTTGAGTGCCGGTCCTGTGTGTGCCATCTGTCTCAAATTATTGGGGCACAGAAAACCTAGTGTGTAACATTGGGCCTGATTTTCCTTTCAGTGTCAGCCACCTATAAAGGTATATATAAATCCTACAGAAGTTTGAGTTCACCTAATAAATTGTTTTACAGTAACAAATACCGTTACTTTGGTTACGTTTTGCAAACAATGAGGAAATCTGGTGGAAGAGGTCGTGGCCGTGGGCGGTCATTGTCAGCTGGTAATGATGGTAGTGGTGGTGGAGCATCAGGTGGTCGTGGTAAAAGCAGTACAGCACCTAAGTCTCGAGTTGTTGAGCCAGGTTCGTCGTCTGGCTACACAAGGCCTCGAACGCTCCCTTTTCTGGGAGTAGGAAAACCGCTTTTAAAGCCGGAGCAGCAAGAACAAGTTTTGGCTTTCCTTGCTGACTCAGCCTCTAGCTCTTTTGCCTCCTCTTCTGAAAGTGCTAAATGTAAAAGCAGCGCGTCGTTAGTGGATGTTCACGGTCAGGGACAAGTCGCTTCCTTGTCTTCTTCACCCAGAAAAAGAGAGAAGGATGCGTCAGGCGACACAACGGGTTACTCCATGGAGCTCTTTACACATACCGTTCCTGGGTTAGACAGTGAAACAGTTAACAGGCCATGCCCATTAGAAGTTGAATCGGACATGGAGTGCACAGATGCACAGCCACAGCCAGATTACTATGCTGTTCCTTTGACTCAGACCAGAACATTGCCCTCGCAGTGTACTGAGCCAGAATCAAACCCAGCGGAGACTATGGTGCCCCGTCACGAACGCTATACCACCGGCTTACACGGTGACACAGACGAAGTTGCCCACGACATAGAAGAGGAGGTCATAGATGACCCAGTTGTTGACCCCGATTGGCAGCCATTGGGGGAACAGGGTGCAGGCAGCAGTAGTTCTGAAGAGGAGGAGGAGGAGCCGCAGCAGGCATCAACATCACAACAGGTTCCATCTGCCGGGCCCGTATCTGGCCAAAAACGCTTGGCAAAACCAAAACCAGTTGGAGGACAGCGTGGCCATCCGGTTAAAGAAGCTCAGTCTGCAATGCCTGAAAAGGTATCCGATAGTAGAAAGAGTGCAGTCTGGCATTTTTTTAAACAACATCCAAATGATCAGCGCAAAGTCATCTGTCAAAAATGTTTAACTACCTTAAGCAGAGGTCAGAATCTTAAAAGTCTAAATACAAGTTGCATGCATAGACATTTAACCACCATGCATTTGCAAGCCTGGACTAACTACCAAACGTCCCTAAAGGTTGCAGCACCCTCGGCCAATGAAGCTAGTCAGCAACGCTACATCCCTTCCCTCCCTGTAAGCCCACCATTTCCCGCACCACCTGCAGTGTCTGTGCAGCTTTCGTCGCCAGGCCAAAGCAGTCAGGGAATCACCAGGTTAGTAGTAGGAAACACTGCATGTAGGGCACCGGCAAGAATACCATCTCCAACCCTCTCTCAGTCACCCATGTCCACCGGCACCCCCGCTAGTTCCACCGTATGCAGCTCTCCAGTCCAGCTCACCCTTCATGAGACTCTCGTTAGGAAAAGGAAGTACTCATCCTCGCATCCGCGTACACAGGGTTTGAACGCCCACATTGCTAGACTAATCTCATTAGAGATGATGCCCTACCGGTTAGTTGAAAGCGAAGCTTTCAAAGCGCTGATGGACTACGCTGTACCACGCTACGAGCTACCCAGTTGACACTTCTTTTCGAGAAAAGCCATCCCAGCCCTCTACCACCATGTTAAAGAGCGCATCGTCCATGCACTCAGGCAATCTGTGACTACAAAGGTGCACCTGACAACAGATGCATGGACCAGTAGGCATGGCCAGGGACGTTACGTGTCCATCACGGCACACTGGGTGAATGTGGTGGATGCAGGGTCCACAGGGGACAGCAATATTGGGACAGTTCTGCATAGCCCACGGTCTAGGAAACAGTTGGCTGTAGGTGTTTGCCCCCCCTCCTCCTCCTCCTCGTCCTCCTGCAGAAGCGAGAGCTCGTCCACAGACTGCAGTCGCACATCCACTCCATCCGCAGCTGCCACTGTTGCACACCAGGTGTGCCATTATGGGACAGCTAGTGGCAAGCGTCAGCAGGCTGTATTGGCAATGAAGTGTTTGGGCGACAACAGACACAACGCGGAAGTTCTGTCCGAGTTCTTGCAGAAAGAAACCCAGTCATGGCTGGGCACTGTACATCTTGAGGCAGGCAAGGTAGTGAGTGATAACGGAAGGAATTTCATGGCTGCCATAGCCCTTTCCCAACTGAAACACATTCCTTGCCTGGCTCACACCTTAAACCTGGTGGTGCAGTGCTTCCTGAAAAGTTATCTGGGGTTACCCGACCTGCTCCTCAAAGTGCGCAGACTTTGCTCTCATATCCGCCGTTCGCCCGTACACTCCAGCCGTATGCAGAACTATCAGCAGTCTTTGAACCTTCCCCAGCATCGCTTAATCATCGATGTTGCAACAAGGTGGAACTCAACACTGCACATGCTTCAGAGACTGTGCGAACAGAGGCGTGCTGTTATGTATTTGTGGGAGGATACACATACACGGGCAGGCAGTTGGATGGCAGACATGGAGTTGTCTGCTGTGCAGTGGTCGAAGCTCCAAGACCTCTGTCAAGTCCTTCAGTGTTTTGAGGAATGCACATGGCTGGTTAGTGCAGACAACGCCATAATAAGCATGAGCATCCCCCTAATGCGTCTGCTGATGCAAAGTTTGACGCACATAAATTAGCAGGCGTCTGCAGCCAAGGAAGAGGAAAGCCTTGATGACAGTCAGCCATTGTCTGGTCAGGGCAGTCTACAGGATGAGGTAGCGGGCGAAGAGGAGGAGGACAAGGAGGATGATGGGGATGAGTATTTTTTAAATGAGGAAGCTTCTCCGGGCCCAATGGAAATTGCTGGTGTGGCAAGGCCGGGTTCAGGTTTTTTGAGGGAGACAAGTGACGTAGATTTGCCTGTAACTGCCCCTCAAACCAGCACAACCGCAGATTTGACTACTGGAACTTTGGCCCACATGGCGGATTATGCCTTACGTATCCTCAAAAGGGACCCACGCATTCTTAAAATGATGACCGATGATGATTACTGGTTGGCCTGCCTCCTTGATCCTCGCTATAAAGGCAAATTGCAAAATATTATGCCACATGAGAACCTCGAACAAATATTAGCAACCAAACAAGCAACTCTTGTAGACCGTTTGATTCAGGCATTCCCAGCACACAGCGCCGGTGATGGTTCTCACACGAGCTGCAGGGGGCTACAGGGCAGAGGTGTTAGAGGTGCACAAATCAGAAGTGGCGTTGGACAGAGGGGTTTTCTGACCAGGTTGTGGAGTGATTTCGCAATGACCGCAGACAGGACAGGTACTGCAGCATCTATTCAAAGTGACAGGAGACAACATTTGTCCAGTATGGTTACTAACTATTTTTCAGCCCTTATCGATGTTCTCCCTCAAGCGTCATTCCCATTTGATTACTGGGCATCCAAATTAGACACCTGGCCTGAATTGGCAGAATATGCATTGCAGGAGCTTGCTTGCCCAGCAGCTAGTGTGCTATCAGAAAGAGTATTCAGTGCTGCTGGTTCAATATTAACCGAAAAAAGGACTCGTCTGGCTACCCAAAATGTTGATGATCTAACCTTCATTAAAATGAACCACTCCTGGATTTCAAATTATTTTGCCCCACCTTTCCCGGCTGACACCTAGTTTTCCTATAAAAAGGTCTTGCTTGTGGACTGGTCTTACTGAGTGCTCCAATCTCTTAATTTGCAGCAGCTGTTTGTCCAGCATACGACATGTTTACACCTCCCTAAATGGGAAAACTACCCCCACGGGGCCGTGGTCTCGCCACTTGGCGCAAGCACCCGTTAGAGTGCCGTTTGTCTGAAGAGGTGGGTGTGCCCGCTTTTGGTCGACGGCACTGCCACTGGGACCTTCATAGTACAATAAAGTGTCTCTGGCGGTGGTGGCGCGCAACCAACGTCAGACACACCGTTGTGTACAGGGCACATGAGGGGCCCTGGGCCTGTACCGCCGGCCACAAGAGAGTTCCCCCCCTCCCCAGCTCAAACTGTGCTCTACCACGTGCAAAATTATCTCTCACAGCTCCAACAATGTTTAGTCTATGCGCTGACATCCTTCAATGCCTGGCACTGACAATACCAATTTGTTGACATGTATGATGCTAGTTAAAATAGTCAGGGTCTGTGTCCTATATTGACACCAGTAAATACGTGTTGCCAAATTACTATGTCTGAAACTCAGTAGAGGCGCCCACCCCTGTACCTAAGTATGCCACACTTTTTTTGTTTTGTTTTGTTGTTTTGTGAGACATTAACATCTATTTATTTTTTGGGAGTACTAACTGTGTCAGACACTCCTTGCAATCGTCCTCCGCTGACCACACCAATGCTGCCTGTGTACCCCTGCGAGATAACTCTAAGTGCCTTGAGCCTATTTTTATTTATTTTAGGCCTAGTAAGCCTGTCTGCGGTCCCTCCTTGCAATCGTCCTCCGCTGACCACACCAATGCTGCCTGTGTACCCCTGCGAGATAACTCTAAGTGCCTTGAGCCTATTTTTATTTATTTTAGGCCTAGTAAGCCTGTCTGCGGTCCCTCCTTGCAATCGTCCTCCGCTGACCACACCAATGCTGCCTGTGTACCCATGCGAAATAACTCTAAGTGCCTTGAGCCTATTTTTATTTATTTTAGGCCTAGTAAGCCTGTCTGCGGTCCTTCCTTGCAATCCTCCTCCACTGATCACACCAATGCTGCCTGTGTACCCATGTAACCTATTTAAAACTGCCTTGAGCCTATTTTTATTTATTTTAGGCCTAGTAAGCCTGTCTGCGGTCCCTCCTTGCAATCGTCCTCCGCTGACCACACCAATGCTGCCTGTGTACCCCTGCGAGATAACTCTAAGTGCCTTGAGCCTATTTTTATTTATTTTAGGCCTAGTAAGCCTGTCTGCGGTCCCTCCTTGCAATCGTCCTCCGCTGACCACACCAATGCTGCCTGTGTACCCCTGCGAGATAACTCTAAGTGCCTTGAGCCTATTTTTATTTATTTTAGGCCTAGTAAGCCTGTCTGTGGTCCCTCCTTGCAATCGTCCTACGCTGACCACGCCAATGCTGCCTGTGTACCCCTGCGAGATAACTCTAAGTGCCTTGAGCCTATTTTTATTTATTTTAGGCCTAGTAAGCCTGTCTGCGGTCCCTCCTTGCAATCCTCCTCCACTGACCACACCAATGCTGCCTGTGTACCCATGTAACCTATTTAAAACTGCCTTGAGCCTATTTTTATTTATTTTAGGCCTAGTAAGCCTGTCTGCGGTCCCTCCTTGCAATCGTCCTCCGCTGACCACACCAATGCTGCCTGTGTACCCCTGCGAGATAACTCTAGGTGCCTTGAGCCTCTTTTTATTTATTTTAGGCCTAGTAAGCCTGTCTGCGGTCCCTCCTTGCAATCCTCCTCCGCTGACCACACCAATGCTGCCTGTGTACCCATGTAACCTATTTAAAACTGCCTTCAGCCTATTTTTATTTATTTTAGGCCTAGTAAGCCTGTCTGCGGTCCCTCCTTGCAATCGTCCTCCGCTGACCACACCAGTGCTGCCTGTGTACTCCTGCGAGATAACTCTAAGTGCCTTGAGCCTATTTTTATTTATTTTAGGCCTACTAAGTCTGTCTGCGGTCCTTCCTTGCAATCGTCCTCCGCTGACCACACCAATGCTGCCCGTGTACCCCTGGAACCTATTTTAAAGTGCATAGAGCCTATTTTTTTATTTTATTTAATATTAATAAAGCCATGATGGACTACGCTGTACCACGCTACGAGCTACCCAGTTTACACTTCTTTTGCGAGAAAAGCCATCCCAACCCTCCACCAGCATGTAAAAGACCGCATTGTCCATGCACTCTGGCAATCTGTGAGTACAAAGGTCCACCTGACAACAGACGCATGGACCTGTAGGCATGGCCACGGAAGGTTACGTGTACATTACGGCGCAATGGGTTAATGTGGTGGATGCATGGTCCACAGGGGACAGCCTACTAACTCTGTCTGCAGTCCCTAATTCAAATTGTCAATTCAGGTTTTCGGGCTTTTTTAAAAAATAGGAAACTGCATTTGGGCTACTAGTTTGGTTGGGGCCTACTGTTGATGTCTGCCGCTCCTGGGTGTTCTCCTCCTCCTGGGTGTTCTCCTCCTCCTCGGTGTTCTCCTCCTGGTTTCCTTGTCTGAGCTTCAACCTTCAGGCTCTCATAAAGTATTTTTAAATGTAACACTGCAGTTGCCCTGCTACCTGGGTTGGGGCCTAGTAACGGTGTCTGCCGCTCCTTGGTGTTCTCCTCCTCCTTGGTGTTCTCCTCCTGGTTTCCTTGTCTGAGCTTCAACCTTCAGGCTCTCATTAAGTATTTGTTTTTAAAAATTGGTGGTTGGGGCCTACTAACGGTGTGTGCCGCTCCCTGGTGTTGTCCTCCACTGTATAAAGCTGAGCTTCAACCTTCAGGCTCTCATTAAGTATTTGTTTTTAAAAATTGGTGGTTGGGGCCTACTAACGGTGTGTGCCGCTCCCTGGTGTTGTCCTCCACTGTATAAAGCTGAGCTTCAGTCTTTAGGCTTTCGGCCTATAGTAGCAGATATTAAACTGCATTTGGCCTTCAACTTTGGTTGGGCCCTACTAACGGTGTGTGCCTCTCCCTGGTGTTGTCCTCCACTGTATAAAGCTGAGCTTCAGTCTTTAGGCTTTCGGCCTATAGTAGCAGATATTAAACTGCATTTAGCCTACAACTTTGGTTGGGCCCTACTAACGGTGTGTGCCGCTCCCTGGTGTTGTCCTCCACTGTATAAAGCTGAGCTTCAACCTTCAGGCTCTCATTAAGTAGTTGTTTTTAAAAAATGGTGGTTGGGGCCTACTAACGGTGTCTGATGCTCCTGGGTGTTCTCCTCCTCCTGGGTGTTCTCCTCCTCCTTGGTGTTCTCCTCCAGGTTTCCTTGTCTGAGCTTCAACCTTCAGGCTTTCAGAAAGTATTTTTAAATGTAACACTGCAGTTGCCCTGCTACCTGGGTTGGGGCCTAGTAACGGTGTCTGCCGCTCCCTGGTGTTCTCCTCCTCCTTGGTGTTTTCCTCCAGGTTTCCTTGTCTGAGCTTCAACCTTCAGGCTCTCAGAAAGTATTTTTTAAATGTAACACTGCAGTTGCCCTGCTACCTGGGTTGGGGCCTAGTAACGGTGTCTGCCGCTCCTTGGTGTTCTCCTCCTCCTTGGTGTTCTCCTCCTGGTTTCCTTGTCTGAGCTTCAACCTTCAGGCTCTCATAAAGTATTTTTAAATGTAACACTGCAGTTGCCCTGCTACCTGGGTTGGGGCCTAGTAACGGTGTCTGCCGCTCCCTGGTGTTCTCCTCCTCCTTGGTGTTCTCCTCCAGGTTTCCTTGCCTGAGCTTCAACCTTCAGGCTCTCATTAAGTATTTGTTTTTAAAAATTGGTGGTTGGGGCCTACTAACGGTGTGTGCCGCTCCCTGGTGTTGTCCTCCACTGTATAAAGCTGAGCTTCAATCTTAAGGCTCTTGTTAAGTAGTTGTTTTTAAAATGTGTGGTTGGGCCCTTAAAACGGTGTCTGACGCTACTGGGTGTTCTCCTCCTCCTGGGTGTTCTCCTCCTCCTGGGTGTTCTCCTCCTCCTGGGTGTTCTCCTACAGGTTTCCTTGTCTGAGCTTCAACCTTCAGGCTCTCATTAAGTATTTGTTTTTAAAAATTGGTGGTTGGGGCCTACTAACGGTGTGTGCTGCTCCCTGGTGTTGTCCTCCACTGTATAAAGCTGAGCTTCAACCTTAAGGCTCTCATTAAGTAGTTGTTTTTAAAAATTGGTGGTTGGGGCCTACTAACGGTGTGTGCCGCTCCATGGTGTTGTCCTCCACTGTATAAAGCTGAGCTTCAATCTTAAGGCTCTCGTTAAGTAGTTGTTTTTAAAATGTGTGGTTGGGCCCTTAAAACGGTGTCTGACGCTACTGGGTTTTCTCCTGTTTTGTTGTCCCGACCTTCAATGTTCAGGCTTTCGGCTTACATTTTAAATAATTAAACTGCAGTTGGCCTACTACTTTGGTTGGGCCTAGTAACGGTGTGTGCCGCACCTTGGTGTTGTCCTGTGTTATTTTCCTGACCTTTAATCTTCAGGCTTTCGGCCTTCATTTGTAATATTAAACTGCATAGGGCCTACTAGTGTGGTTCGGCCCTACTAACGGTGTCTGCCGCTCCTGGGTTTTCTACTCCACTGAACTAAGCAATGCCACCTGGTTAGTCCTGTTACCAATTTTGAACTGCATTTTACCCACTTTATTATTTGGGCCTATATCAGTGTTTCGTCCTCATCCTGCCCATTGCCCAGCCGGTGCTAGATTAGTCTTGTGGTACTTTGACCCAGACCACTACATTCCCCTTGCACGCTACACAGCCACAATCTGACCCTGCTGAAAGTCAGGTTCCCCTTCCCGCATACTATACCACCTTACACAGGGACAAAGAGGAAGGTGCAGATGAAAGTGCAGGTTTCTTCAACAGGTAGGGGGGCATACTCGTTGGCGACGTCACAGGCACAGGGCCCCTCAGAGTACGCAAAAGTGTCGCTGCCGGTGGGAGGCGCCCCCGCCGTGCAAACACACCGCAGTACTTTGAGGGGCCCTGTGCCAGTGCCAATGCGAACGAGTGGGCCTCCCTGCTTGCTCAGGATCACAGCACTTGCAAAGTTGAAATACTTACCTCTCACTGCTCCACTGCCGTGACGTAGTCCACGTTTCCTGGGCCCACTAAAACCTTGAACCAGCCCTACCCCCCACAACTTTTGCCAAATGACCCCCAATTTCCAATGCCCAACTATTATTAGAAAGTTAATTAAGATTGACAAGCTTCAGAAACAAGAATGGATGTTTTTGGCATTAAAATGGGCACTGTAGGTGTTTTCCTGGCCTCCACTCACTGCCGACTATGCTTCCCCATTGACTTGCATTGGGTTTCATGTTTCGGTCGATCCCCGACTTTTCGCGATAATCGGCCGACTTCACTCGACTCGACTTTGGACAAAGTCGGGTTTCACAAAACCCGACTCGATCTTACAAAAATGAAAGTCGCTCAACCCTAGTCATCACACTTTCCAAGTGCGCCCCTTCACGTGACCTTTCTTTCCATGGCCGCCACCCACGGTTGTTGCGGTCATGAGTCCACCGTCCAGCCGAGCCTAGTGACTGATCTGAGTCTGACACTTCATTACTACGTCTGCTACTGTCCATGTCCCTTAGATTTGTACTGGGAGTAGAACTGCCACTTTCAGATATTCAACCTCCTTGTCTCTCTGAACGTCTTTGGCGGTCAGCTTTTCCATTATTTGGAGGGGCCCTTTTGTTCCCTATTCCTTGGGTTGAAGTCGGCCGCCACCTTATGTTCTGCAGCTGTTTATTAAACTGCAGTTGGTGCAGTTTTACCTGCTCTATTTCTTTCAGGTATGCCTTGCGATACCCCAGGAGAATCCGGATATTCCCAAGACTCTCCATGGACCCGACAACAATGGAACCATGCCATCTTAACCCAAGACCTGGGCCTCGTCATCAGCAGGAATCCTCAGTCTCTTCACACCGGATCTATTCACCATCTCCTGCATCACTTTCCCAAATCTTCCGATGACCTTCCCCACAGATGTCTGGGTACTTGCACTATGTCTTCCACCAAGCACAGCCGACTTTGAGCTTTCCTTGCATGCTCCAGACATCAAGCGGCTTCCTCATTCCTCAACAGGATCATCCGTTTCATTGTAGGTGCATATCCCTCAGTATAGCCACCCACTTCACTGTGACTTCCTTAGTCGACAGTATCACCAACTATTTCGTCTCTGGTGCCCAGTACACACTACATGCTTCTACTGCCTTTTTAAAGGCCTCATGCACACCCTCACTGTTACTTGCATCCCACACGTCCTCGGGTATCTCTAGCACACATTTGAAGAGTGAGGTCTCACTTTATTCACGGACGGACGGCTCCCATTTTGCCTCGGACATTTCCATCAAGACATCTGCCATGACCGGGTGACTGTCTTGTTCTGCTTTTAGCGCAAACTCTTCCTCAGCTTCAACTTCTGCACGAGCCTTCACCAAGATGGTCATTCGCAGCTCTGCCTCACTCTGGCACTGCCACTGTAAGTCTGCGACCACCATCTTCTCCTCTGGCGGAAGACCTCTTAATGCTTCTCTGAGCACTTCCACATCTTCCCTTAAGGCCTTATACACACTTTGCCACGTGGACAGGTGACCTCTGAGCTCAGAGACTTCCTTCTCCAGCTCATCCACCCTGTGCTCAGCCGCTTGTCTCAGGTCCCTTTCTCGCTTGACATGGTCTTTCACTGTCTCTTTAATCATCTCTATTTCGTGATCCTGTTCTCTTTTGG
The DNA here is from genome assembly GCF_051348905.1 of Ranitomeya variabilis. NCBI lineage: Eukaryota > Metazoa > Chordata > Amphibia > Anura > Dendrobatidae > Ranitomeya > Ranitomeya variabilis. Next base: position 671,306,133 of record NC_135233.1, on the reverse strand, counting down.
CTAGCACATGTCGCACCATCACTTCTTTAAATATATTTTCAGATGGGCCAACTTGCCTACCTATTCCTACATCCGCAGGTTCAACTCTCTCTTGGGTATCTGAGTACCCCAGCTCCTCCACATCAATCTTCTTAGAGGGCGCAATTTGTACAGCCCCTTTGCCTCTTTTTCATCTCCGGCAACAGGAGGATGACTTGCCACTTGTACCCAAGTTAGCTTTACTGCACTCTTTTCCGCTTTCGTCACCGTCTGAATGGGAGTCACCACCACCCGATCGTTCATTCTGAAACCAACGGTCCCAATTTCTAATGGCATGGGACCCCATTCCAGGAACTTCCACGTCTTCCATGGTCACCTCTGCCAAGTCCCAAAGTTGGTCAGACCCATACTTCCATCTGGTCATACATTCTGGTATGGCTACCACCGTCACCCTGACTTCACCTTGTGGAGCACTGTCGTTTCACTGTGTCAGCACACCATTATACTCAGCTACTGGCAATGACACGTCACAGTCACCCGTGGAGTCTTTGTCACACCCCACAGTATGGTGAACCCTCAAGTCACTCTCTAACCGGGTGTCAGCCCCACTCCTTTTATCTACCACACCACTATCAGTCATATTGTGGCACACATCAGGTGATATCATGTCTGTAAGTTGGGCAGACGCACGCATTATCCCTGTTTGTGTTACCGCCCCCTTTTGGGACTCCACCCCTTTTTGGACTACCATCCCTGTTCAGGTTACCGGCCCCTTTTGGGACTCCACCCCTCTTTGGACAACCATCCCTGTTTGGGTCACCACCCACTTTTAGGGACACCACCCCTTTTAGGGACACCACCTAGCCCTTTAACCCCTTTACCCCCAAAAGTGGTTTGCACGTTAATGACCGGGACAATTTTTACAATTCTAACCACTGTCTCTTTATGAGGATATAACTCTGGAACGCTTCAATGAATCCCGGTGATTCTGACACTGTTTTTCTTGTGATATATTGTACTTCATGATAGTCATAAAATTTCTTTGATATCACTTGCGTTTGTGAAAAAATGGAAATTTGGCGAAAATTTCGCAATTTTCCAACTTTGAATTTTCATGCCCTGAAATCACAGAGATATGTTACACAAAATGCTTAATAAGTAACATTTCCTACATGTCTACTTTACATCAGCACAATTTTGGAACCAAAATTCTTTTTGTTAGGGAGTTATAAGGATTAAAAATTGACCAGCGATTTCTCATTTTTACAACACCTTTTTTTTTTATTTTAGGGACCACATCACATTTGAAGTCACTTTGAGGGATCTATATGATAGAAACTACCAAAAAGTGACACCATTCTAAAAACTGCACCCCTCAAGGTGCTCAAAACCACATTTAATAAGTTTATTAACCCTTCAGGTGTTTCACAGGAATTTTTGGAATGTTTAAAAAAATGAACATTTAACTTTTTTTCACAAAAAAATTACTTCAGATCCAATTTGTTTTATTTTACCAAGGGTAATAGGATAAATTGGACCCCAAAAGTTGTTGTATAATTTGTCCTGAGTACGCCGATACCCCATACCATATGTGGGGGGTAAACCACTGTATGGGCGCATGGTAGAGCTTGAAAGGGAAGGAGTGCGATTTAACTTTTTAATGCAAAATTGGCTGGAATTGAGATAGGAAGCCATGTCGCGTTTGGAGAGCCCCCGAGGGGCCTAAACAGTGGAAACTCCCCACAAATGACACCATTTTGGAAAGGAGACCCCCTAAGGAACTTATTTAGATGTATAGTGAGCACTTTGAACCCCCAAGTACTTCACAGAAGTTTATAATGTAGAGCTGTAAAAATAAAAAATCATTTTTTTCACAAAAATGATCTTTTCGCCCCCAATTTTTTATTTTCCCAAAGGGTAACAGGAGAAAGTGGACACCAAAAGTTGTTGTGCAATTTGTCCTGAGTACGCTGATACCCCATATGTGGGGGTAAACCACTGATTGGGCGCACGTAGGGGCTCGGAAGGGATGAAGTGGCGTTTTGTAATGCAGACTTTGATGGAATGGTCTGTGGGCGTCACGTTGCATTTGCAGAGCCCCTGATGTGCCTAAACAGTGGAAACCCCTCAATTCTAACTCCAACCCTAACACCAACACACCCTTAACCCTAATCCCAACCCTAACCACACCCCTAACCCCAACACACCCCTAACGTTCCCCTGCTTTCCATTCATTCCCCAATTTTTACAGCCAGGGGCAGCTGCATTAGCAGGCTTCTGCTTGTAAAATTATTTACCCCTTCTGATGAATTTACATCATGGGACTTGACTGTAATGCCGGAGAGGTATGGGATATTGTTGTTTTTCTATTTTAACTTTGTTTCAGGTGACAAGGGTCTTCAATTGGATTGAGCGTTTAATAAACATATTACAACACCATGTGTCTTTATTTCATTAAAATACATTTTTCATAATGTGTGTGTGTTTTTTTAACCCTTTATTAATATAGGATTAATAATTAATAATGGATATGTGTCTTATTGAAACCTCTCCATTATTACCTGGCTTAATGCCACCTTACAATAGCAAAGTGACATTAACCCCTTATTACTCCATATCCCACCGCTACTCGGGAGTGGGAAGAGAGAGGCTAAGTGCCGGAAAAGGCACATCTTACAGATGTGCCTTTTCTGGGGTGGCTGGGGGGCACATGTTTTTAGCCGGGGAGGGGGGCAATAACCATGGTCCCTCTCTAGGCTATTAATATCTGCCCTCAGTCATTGGCTTTCCCACTCTGGTGGAGAAAATTGTGCGGGACCCACGCCATTTTTTTCCGGGATTTAACCCTTTATTTTAACAGCTAGAGCCCCCAAATTTTGCACACAGACACTTCTATTATTCGTAGTGCGGAATATGTAAAAAAAATAAGGGATATGAAATGTTTTACTGCATGTAAACCATGTCTCATATACTGTCGGGTTTGGGAAGGAGATAGCAGAAGCTGGCAATTGAATTACTGGCTTTTCTGCTATCTAGCGCTATATGAAATATAAATACATGTGTATATATATATATGTCTCACTGACATATATATATATATATATATATATATATATATATACTGTATATATATATATATATATATATATATATATATATATATATATATATATATATATATATATATATATATATACACATGGACTGCATATATGTTTTTACGAATATTTGAGCCCATGGATCCATTCTATGTCCATTTTGCAAGCCAGCGAGAAAATGCCATACGGATGCCACACGGATGACATGGATGATAATTTTTGGAGAAAAAATCGCATCCTCGCATTGAATACGGATCACTGTTCAGGAAATTTTCTGCGTATCTCGGCCATAAAAAACGGACCGTATTTTTATACGTTGTGTGTCACTCCGGCCTTATACCATTTCTACTGTGGTGAAATTGATGCCACTTTGGAGGAGTCTGCCAGTAATTTTTTGGAAATGTGAACACTCCTGGTTCGGTGTCCATCTGCTGGATTGGGTGTAGTGAAAGACCTGTCGGTCCCTATGATAGCATTTCTACTGTGGTGAAATTGATGCCACTTCTGTGGTGTAAGGCCCTCATTTGTTTAAATGTGAAAACTCCTGGTTGGTGTCCATCTGCTGGATTGCGCATAGTGGAAGATTTGTCAATCCATATTACCATACTATTTCTATTGTGGTGAAATTAATGACACTTCTGTGGTGTCTGCCAATAATTTTTGGAAATGTGAGCACTACTGGTTAGGTCTCCTTCATGTGTGTTGCATGTAGCTGTAGGCCTCCGAGACCGTCAGGTCTCCACTTCCTTGGACTCAACTACCCATGTTATGTTACTATCCTTAAATTTTTCTGACAATGATAGTCTACAAAACTGATATTTGTGCCACCTGAGTGTGGCTCAGGATGAAAGCAGGTAGAGGTGTTGCATGTGGTATCAGGGCTCCCAGCAAAGGAGGTCTATACCGATCCCTCACCCACCTCTGCTTACTGTGACGTTCAATAGAAAGCTGTAAATGCTGTCCCAGACCCCGGTACCTCATGCCTGGCTGATTGCTACAGTGCCATGCTAAAATTTGTACTGTGGGTGAATTGAGGCCACTTTCCTGGTGTCTGTCCCTCATTTGATTTGTTTTTTTTTCAGCATTTGGGGCCTTTATAAGGTGTTGTGCATGCATTTGCTTTTGCCTTCCATTGAGATGAAGGCGTTCGGTTATGTTCAACTAATTAATCTGCGAATATTGCAAATTCGGCGATCGTAATGTTGTCGCTTCATTGGGCTCTGCTTTCGCCCTTTCTCAGCAGTTGCCCAAGTAGCGGCCTAGGGAGGCCTCTTTGATTTTTTTGCATAGTGCCACATGAAATTGTAGCTCTGGCAGAGAGGGTCTTGAAACATGTATGCAGGTGTAAAAGTTATCTACTTAGAGGTGATAATCCATAGCCAGGAGTGGGTGAAACAATTTTCCCAGAGACAGAACTGTGCCAAGGAACAGATCTGACCAAGGTTACAAAAGAATTTCTGCAGTACTCAAGGTTCCTAAGAGCACAGTGGCTTCCATAATCCTTAAATGGAAGAAGTTAACTGTAAAGCGCTGCGGAATATGTTGGCGCTATATAAATAAAGATTATTATTATTATTAAGTTTGGGACCACCAAAAGTCTTCCTAGACTTGGCTGTCCAGCCAAACTGAGCAATCATGGGAGAAGAGCCTTAGTGAGGAAGGTAAAGAAGAACCCCAAGATCACTGTGGCTGAGCTCCAGAGATGCAGTAGGGAGATGGGAGAAAGTTCCACAAAGTGAACTGTCACTGCAGCACTGCACTAGTCGGTCCTTTATGGTTGAGTAGCCCAACAGAAGCTTCTCCTCAGTGCAAGAAATATGAAAACCTGCATAGAGAAAACCAGACAATGCTCATCACCTGCCCAATACAACCCCAACAGTGAAACATGGTGGTGGCAGCATCCTGGTATGGGGGTGTTTTTCAGCTGCAGGGACAGGAGGAATAGTTGCCATTGAAGGAAACATGAATGCTGCCAAGTACAGAGATATCCTGGATAAAAACCTATTCCAGAGTGTTCTGGACCTCAAACTTGGCCGAAGGTTCACCTTCCAACAAGACAATGACCCTAAGCACACAGCTAAAATAACAAAGGAGTGGCTTCAGAACAACTTTGTGACCGTTCTTGACTGGCCCAGCCAGACCGCTGACCTAAACCCAATCGATCATCTCTGGAGAGCCCTGAAAATGGCTGTCCACCAATGTTCACCATCCAACCTGACAGAACTGAAGAGGATCTGCAAGGAAGAATGGCAGAGGATCCCCAAATCCAGGTGTGAAAAACTTGTGGCATCACTCCCAAGAAGACTCATGGCTGTACTAGCTCAAAAGGGTGCTTCTACTCAATACTGAGCAAAGGGTCTGAATACTTATGACCATGTGATATTTCAGTTTTTCTTTTTTAATAAATCTGAAAAAAATTCTACATTTCTGTTTTTTTCAGTCAAGATGGGGTGCAGAGTGTACATTAATGAGAAAAAAATGAACTTTTTTGAAGTAACCAAATGGCTGCAATGAAACAAAGAGTGAAAAATTTAAAGGGGTCTGAATACTATATATACAGGTCCTTCTCAAAAAATTAGCATATAGTGTTAAATTTCATTATTTACCATAATGTAATGATTACAATTAAACTTTCATATATTATAGATTCATTATCCACCAACTGAAATTTGTCAGGTCTTTTATTGTTTTAATACTGATGATTTTGGCCTACAACTCCTGATTACCCAAAAAACCTGTCTCAATAAATTAGCATATTTCACCCGTCCAATCAAATAAAAGTGTTTTTTAATAACAAACAAAAAAACCATCAAATAATAATGTTCAGTTATGCACTCAATACTTGGTCGGGAATCCTTTGCCAGAAATGACTGCTTCAATGCGGCGTGGCATGGAGGCAATCAGCCTGTGACACTGCTGAGATGTTATGGAGGCCCAGGATGCTTCAATAGCGGCCTTAAGCTCATCCAGAGTGTTGGGTCTTGCGTCTCTCAACTTTCTCTTCACAATATCCCACAGATTCTCTATGGGGTTCAGGTCAGGAGAGTTGGCAGGCCAATTGAGCACAGTAATACCATGGTCAGTAAACCATTTACCAGTGGTTTTGGCACTGTGAGCAGGTGCCAGGAAGCATGAAGTGCTCCAAAATCTCCTGATAGCTAGCTGCATTGACCCTGCCCTTGATGAAACACAGTGGACCAACACCAGCAGCTGACATGGCACCCCACACCATCACTGACTGTGGGTACTTGACACTGGACTTCAGGCATTTTGGCATTTCCTTCTCCCCAGTCTTCCTCCAGACTCTGGCACCTTGATTTCCGAATGACATGCAAAATTTGCTTTCATCAGAAAAAAGTACTTGGGACCACTTAGCAACAGTCCAGTGCTGCTTCTCTGTAGCCCAGGTCAGGCGCTTCTGCCGCTGTTTATGGTTCAAAAGTGGCTTTACCTGGGGAATGCGGCACGTGTAGCCCATTTCCTGCACACGCCTGTGCACGGTGGCTCTGGATGTTTCCACACCAGACTCAGTCCACTGCTTCCTCAGGGTCCGGTCACCTCTTCTCGTTGTACAGCATTTTCTGCCACATTGTTTCCTTCCAACAGACTTACCATTGAGGTGCCTTGATACAGCACTCTGGGAACAGCCTATTTGTTGAGAAATTTCTTTCTGGGTCTTACCCTCTTTCTTGAGGGTGTCAATGATGGCCTTCTTGACATCTGTCAGGTCGCTAGTCTTACCCATGATGGGGGTTTTGAGTAATGAACCAGGCAGGGAGTTTTTAAAAGCCTCAGGTATCTTTTGCATGTGTTTAGAGTTAATTAGTTGATTCAGAAGATTAGGGTAATAGGTCGTTTAGAGAACCTTTTCTTGATATGCTAATTTATTGAGACAGGTTTTTTGGGTTATCAGGAGTTGTATGCCAAAATCATCAGTATTAAAACAATAAAAGACCTGACAAATTTCAGTTGGTGGATAATGAATCTATAATATATGAAAGTTTAATTGTAATCATTACATTATGGTAAATAATGAAATTTAACACTATATGCTAATTTTTTGAGAAGGACCTGTATATATATATATATATATATATATATATATATATATATATATATATATATATATATATACACTCACCGGCCACTTTATTAGGTACATCATGCTAGTAACGGGTTGGACCCCTTTTGCCTTCAGAACTGCCTCAATTCTTCGTGGCATAGATTCAACAAGGTGCTGGAAGCATTCCTCAGAGATTTTGGTCCATATTGACATGATGGCATCACACAGTTGCCGCAGATTTGTCGGCTGCACATCCCAAAGATGCTCCATACAAGGCAGGATGGATCCATGCTTTCATGTTGTTTACGCCAAATTCTGACCCTACCATCCGAATGTCGCAGCAGAAATCGAGACTCATCAGACCAAGCAACGTTTTTCCAATCTTCTACTGTCCAATTTCGATGAGCTTGTACAAATTGTAGCCTCAGTTTCCTGTTCTTAGCTGAAAGGAGTGGTACCCGGTGTGGTCTTCTGCTGCTGTAGCCCATCTGCCTCAAAGTTCGACGCACTGTGCGTTCAGAGATGCTCTTAGGCCTACCTTGGTTGTAACGGGTGGCGATTTGAGTCACTGTTGCCTTTCTATCAGCTCGAACCAGTCTGCCCATTCTCCTCTGACCTCTGGCATCAACAAGGCATTTCCGCCCACAGAACTGCCGCTCACTGGATTTTTTTTCTTTTTCGGACCATTCTCTGTAAATACTAGAGATGGTTGTGCGTGAAAATCCCAGTAGATCAGCAGTTTCTGAAATACTCAGACCAGCCCTTCTGGCACCAACAACCATGCCACGTTCAAAGGCACTCAAATCACCTTTCTTCCCCATACTGATGCTCGGTTTGAACTGCAGGAGATTGTCTTGACCATGTCTACATGCCTAAATGCACTGAGTTGCCGCCATGTGATTGGCTGATTAGAAATTAAGTGTTAACAAGAAGTTGGACAGGTGTACCTAATAAAGTGGCCAGTGAGTGTATATATATATATATATATATATATATATATATATATATATATATATATATATATACATATACATATATACATATATATATATACACTCACTGGCCACTTTATTAGGTACACCTGTCCAACTTCTTGTTAACACTTAATTTCTAATCAGCCAATCACATGGCGGCAACTCAGTGCATTTAGGCATGTAGACATGGTCAAGACAATCTCCTGCAGTTCAAACCGAGCATCAGTATGGGGAAGAAAGGTGATTTGAGTGCCTTTGAACGTGGCATGGTTGTTGGTGCCAGAAGGGCTGGTCTGAGTATTTCAGAAACTGCTGATCTACTGGGATTTTCACGCACAACCATCTCTAGGGTTTACAGAGAATGGTCCGAAAAAGAAAAAAAATCCAGTGAGCGGCAGTTCTGTGGGCGGAAATGCCTTGTTGATGCCAGAGGTCAGAGGAGAATGGGCAGACTGGTTCGAGCTGATAGAAAGGCAACAGTGACTCAAATCGCCACCCGTTACAACCAAGGTAGGCCTAAGAGCATCTCTGAATGCACAGTGCGTCGAACTTTGAGGCAGATGGGCTACAGCAGCAGAAGACCACACCGGGTACCACTCCTTTCAGCTAAGAACAGGAAACTGAGGCTACAATTTGTACAAGCTCATCGAAATTGGACAGTAGAAGATTGGAAAAACGTTGCTTGGTCTGATGAGTCTCGATTTCTGCTGCGACATTCGGATGGTAGGGTCAGAATTTGGCGTAAACAACATGAAAGCATGGATCCATCCTGCCTTGTATGGAGCATCTTTGGGATGTGCAGCCGACAAATTTGCGGCAACTGTGTGATGCCATCATGTCAATATGGACCAAAATCTCTGAGGAATGCTTCCAGCACCTTGTTGAATCTATGCCACGAAGATTTGAGGCAGTTCTGAAGGCAAAAGGGGGTCCAACCCGTTACTAGCATGGTGTACCTAATAAAGTGGCCGGTGAGTGTATATATATATACTGTATATTAGGCTGGATTCACAGATTCTCGCACAATTCTGAATGCACTTGTTTGACACACACAGGTCTGGATCATAGGATGCAAGAACATAAGGATATATTCACATAAAGTAAATTTCACATCTACTATATAATTGTCTAAGGGTCACTTCCGTCTTTCTGTCTGTCTGTCCTTCTGTCTGTCATGGATATTCATTGGTCGCGGCCTCTGTCTGTCATGGAATCCAAGTCGCTGATTGGTCGTGGCAAAACGTCCACGACCATTGCCACGACCAATCAGCGACGCGCACAATCCGGAAGAAAATGGCCGCTCCTTACTCCGCTCACTCAGTGCCCGGCGCCCGCATACACCCCTCCGGTCACCGCTCACACAGGGTTAATGCCGGCGGTATCGGACCGCGTTATGCCGCATGTAACGCACTCCGTTACCGCCGCTATTAACCCTGTGTGACCAAGTTTTTACTATTGACACAGCCTATGCAGCGTCAATGGTAAAAACATCTAATGTTAAAAATAATTTAAAAAATTAAAAATCATTAGATACTCACCTTCCGCCGCCTTCTCCCGCTCCTCGCGATGCTCCGGCCGGTCCATGCAAGCGGCACGTTCCGGTGGCAAGGATGGTCTGGCAGAAGGACCTGCCATGACGTCACGGTCATGTGACCGCGACACGGTCATGTGACCGCGACGTCACCACCGGTCCTGCGCGAAAAGGACCTGCCATGACGTCACAGTCACGTGACCGCGACTTCATCACACCTGGAACCGGAAGCTGCCGCCTGCACCCCACACATGCGTCAGAACTACAACGCGCCTGCGGAATGTGAGTATATGTTTATTTTTATTTTTTTTAACCTGTGACATACATGGCTGGGCAATATACTACGTAGCTGGGCAATATACTACGTGACTGCCCAATATACTACGTGGCTGGGCAATATACTACGTGGCTCTGTGCTGTATACTACGTCGCTGTGCAATATACTACGTGGCTCTGTGCTGTATACTACGTCACTTGGCAATATACTACGTAACTGGGCAATATACTACGTCACTGGGCAATATACTACGTCACTTGGCAATATACTACGTAACTGGGCAATATACTACATCACTGGGCAATATACTACATCACTGGGCAATATACTACGTCGCTGAGCAATATACTACGTCACTGGGCAATATACTACATCACTGAGCAATATACTACGTGGCTGGGCAATATACTACGTGGCTGGGCAATATACTACGTCGCTGGGCAATATACTACGTGGCTGGGCAATATAATACGTGGCTCTGTGCTGTATACTACGTCACTGGGCAATATACTATGTCACTGGGCAATATACTACGTCACTGGGCAATATACTACGTCACTGGGCAATATACTACTTTGCTGGGCAATATACTACGTGGCTGGGCAATATACTACGTCATTGGGCAATATACTACGTGGCTCTGTGCTGTATACTACGTCACTGGGCAATATACTACGTGGCTGGGCAATATACTACGTGACTGGGCAACATACTATGTGGACATACATATTCTAGAATACCCGATGCGTTAGAATCGGGCCACCATCTAGTAACTAATAAATATCATACATATTCCACACCAAAATCTGCATGAAATCCATTAGCATTTCATGTACTTTTTATTCTAATGGGAAGTTCATATAGGCTCATTTCATCATTGCCTTTGCGTCTGTTTTTAAGTCTCATTTTTGTTCCACACAACTTCACTCCAATTCCCCCCTTGCAGAACAACAGTATTTTGGTGTAATTTTTTAAACCTTTTGTGAAAAGTGTGACCTTTTGACCTAACGAGTTAAAAATATAAAAAAAGACCATTTTTCCTTGACACCAAATTCATGAATCAAGTGTGCCATTTTGAAGGATTTGGCGCAAAATAGGCAACTAATACGACAAGACAATAAAGGAAAGTCAATTAAAACAACGCAAATGATAAATTGGGGCAATGGTGTGTACTGTTGCAGCATAATTTTAAAATAGATTGCAAGCTTTTTGTATATAAAAAAAGAATTAAGTGACATATTACTTATTGGTGTACTTTTAGAGCAGAAGCCGCGTCGGTAAGCCACACGCAGATTGGCCCCATTCAATGATCACCAGCGCATCAACCCGTAAAACCGCATCAGAATTTCGAATTTTGCATTTCCTTTGTGGATTATATTGTAAATCTTTTTTTTTCAGAATCACAATAGTAAATAGCCACAAATATCACAATAGTGAATTGCAGCAAATAAAGAGTTAAACTCCTGTTTTAGGGCAACCTGCTAGCGTATGACGCTGAATTTTGCAGTCTTATCGTAATCATATCTTCCAAATAGCGAAAAGCTCTTCTAGGCTAAAAGCTTTCCACAGATTTATCATTAACATCTAAACGCTAATGGTTCTAAATAATTCAGCATGTCACTTAGCCCATGTCCTTGCTGCCTCTGACCTCTGCTGCTCTTCCCCGTAGAGCGTACAGGATATCCATCTCTGCGCCACGTACTGTACTAGAACCTTAGACAAAAGCACATTTTATTGTTTTCTTTACAAGGGGTTAATAGACGGACTCTCTTTTTACTACAGGATCCGAAGGCACAAGGTTATTTGTCCGGAATCAGACCATGTGGCGTGCAATTCTCCTTTACTAATCTTAATGCCGTGCACTATCCAATCACATCTCTGCCCTTCCCCGGTACCTGATGCCAGCTTTCTGGTAATGTAGGCCAGTGTAATAAATCCACAGAGATTGACTTGGGATGATGGTGTAGCCTGTGTTTTTTTTCTCACTGTAGTTAATAACGGAGAGAACTTATCCCAATGATCATTAGCTTCCAGGCCTCCATCTGTGTCGGGGGAGACAGAGATAGGGATTGTGGGACAATTAGTCATTCGTGGTTGGGAATTTAGGCGACAGCAGCATCATTTCTCACAATGCGTTGGCTCTTGGACAGTAGCTGGAGTAAATTTGGACATGCGGGAAGGGGCACCTATGAGTGGATGACCAGCGAACCTGCAGTTCCCGTGGTTGACACAAAGTTGCAGGTAAGTACTTTTCTCATGGCACATTTCACCCTAATATATAGAGTTACGTTCTTTGCACTCTCATAGTCAAATTCATAGTATTGCCATAAGCTTTACACGCCTTCTCAAAATACGTAACTGATCATTAAACATTTCAAAATTTGTAAAAAGTTATAAACGAATTTAAAAAAAAAAAATTGTAAAAAGTTATGACAGAATATTTCAGTAGATGGAAATGCCAGAGTTGCGTATTTTCTATATCTAAATTTTTTCCTTTTAATCACAAATCTACAATATTGGTATAATATTAAGACGAAACAGAACTATGTCTCGGGAACAGAAGTGAATTGGTTTGGTTGTCAGAAGTGTTGCGATGGAAGTTTGTACTATGATGATGGCATTATGTTGATTTTATTATATCACATTATTTAATTCATTTCTCTTTTTATAATACGCATATGAAAAAACGTTTGTCAATTTAGTAATAAGTTCAATTTATTTTTGAACCTGTGAAATATTCGATCTGTAATGCCAGGATTTGATGGTGTATTGGTACACCCTAATGCATTACCAATTCTATAGTATCCCCTCATGCATACCGTACCTCTCCCCTCACCAACCTGTAGGTTGTAGACCCTCACAGGCTGCGTCCTCGTTCCCTCTGTACTAGTCGGTCACTCATTTAGACATGTATATTGTACTTGCTTTCTATCTTATATTATAGGCTTACATTATGAAATACCGCTATGCATTCTCTATATATTAGCCAAGTTTATGTACTGTGGACCCTGTTTGCCCCTTTTCTATATATACATTATTTATAATATATGTTAATATATTATATATATATAATTTATATTATAATATATTATATATTACATAAATTCTGTGTTTCCATACTTTTTCTGTTCCTACAGCTGTATATTTTTAAAAATAGGACAAAAATATTTTTGTTTAGTCTTTATGTAAGTGCAGCATTATAATGAACTAATAATGATCTGAATTTTCAGCACTTTACAATCCTGAAAATGATAAATGTCATAGGCATACATGGACGGCAGGCAGGGATGATAAACCTGCTAACTTCTAACATACACAGTAAATTGTACTAAACATTTCTAATACAATCCTACAAGGCTCCCAGCATATCCATCTATCTAACAATTGGCCTGAAACATCAAATTGAGAACAAAGTGCACTTTCATTGTAAACCTTCCTGCTATTATACCCCAGTATTTATCATTAATATATAATGTCACCACCTCTGTATATTGTAGTGCATTATTATTTACCACCACCATCCTTGCACAGGGCACATATAGTATACAGCATTTTAACCCCAAGGCATTATATTAGATTTGATCATAGTTTTCCCTAGGGACTACAATTCATAATTATGTCGCATTGTCACCTCTGTATATTCTAGTGCATAAGTATAATGCTTTTTATATACATGGTATCATCATCCCTGCATTTTATACTGCATTAATATATAGCCATAGCATTAACATGTGAAATGCTTTCCATATATTACATAGGAACATCACTCCCAGGGATTATAGAACATTAGTATTATATACCATCATCATCCCTGTATTTTGTAGTGATTTATTATAGGGGGAACACTATCATGTGCAAGATTCTATAGCGTTATTACTTCTGTGCATTACAGAACATTATTATCATGTAGGATCATCAGCCCTATGCATTATACATCACTATTATATAGCGATATCCCCTCCATGTATTACCGTACATCAGATGTTATATTACGGTATATAGCATTATTACTTCTGTGCATCATAGAACATTATCATCATGTAGGATCATCAGCCCTATGCATTATACATCACTATTATATGGCGACATCCCCTCCATGTATTACATTAGGTGTAATATTATATAGCGTTATTACTTCTGTGCATTATAGAACATTATTATCATGTAGGATCATCAGCCCTATGCATTATACATCACTATTATATAGCGACATCCCCTCCATGTATTACATCAGGTGTAATATTATATAGCGTTATTACTTCTGTGCATCATAGAACATTATCATCATGTAGGATCATCAGCCCTATGCATTATACATCACTATTATATAGCGACATCCCCTCCATGTATTACATCAGGTGTAATATTATATAGCGTTATTACTTCTGTGCATTACAGAACATTATTATCATGTAGGATCATCAGCCCTATGCATTATACATCACTATTATATAGCGATATCCCCTTCATGTATTACATCAGGTGCAATATTATATAGTAGAATCATCAGCCCTGTTCATTACACATCAATGTTAATAGAATTACCTCCATGTATTACATCAGATGCAATATTATATAGCGTTATTATTTATGTGCATTACAGAACATTATTATCATATATTGTACATCACTATTATGCAGCATTACCCCCATGTATTCCATGATAGTGCAGCAGTATCATTCTGACTGCTATGCATTGCATATTATTATCATGCAGACTCATCAGCCCTCTGCATTATAGGTAAGTGCAAACTGATCCTTGATAAAAGATGAAAATAAGCAGCACAACATGAATGCAGACAGAGATAAGCCACAAAATCCAATCCTGCGCAACGGCTGCCAAATGTTGTGTTTGTGTCCGTAATAACCATCGGGAGTTACTGTATCTTGTGTCTATACAAACAGAAACGCAATGGTCAGTTGCTCTAAGGAGGAGATCACATGGTCGGTATACAATCTGCCAGAGCCTGGACCTCCATAGGTATAGTGATCATTTCTGTTTTTAACGACAAAATTGAATTCATGAAGAATGAAAAGTTTTAGGCCACATTCACATGGTCAGTATCTGGTCAGTATTTTACCTCAGTATTTGGTCAGTATTTTACCTCAGTATTTGCAAGCCAAAGCCAGGAGTGGGTGATAATTACAGAAGTGGTGCATATGTTTCTATTGTACTTTTACTCTGATTGTTCCATTCCTGGTTTTAGCTTACAGATACTAATGGAAAATTACCCATATGATTGCTTTTATAAAAAAAAATATACAGAGGGAGCTGCAGACCAAGGCCCAGGAGTCCAAAAAATGGCCCCTCTTTAGCCCATCAACTGCCACCACCTACCATGAATAATTGCATTGGACCCTCACAGTTCTGCTTGTCTATGAGTTTAATTTACAGGCAAAAATAAGGCCCCAGTTATTCGCCTGGCCCACTCTCCAGTGACCTATAAAACACTAGATAGCCCGATTCTAACGCATCGGGTATTCTAGAATATGTATGTAGTTTATTTATGAAGATTTTAGAATAATACATTGAATACACAGGATTCGGACTGCGCCTGTCGCTGATTGTTTTGCTGCCTGCCACGTAGTGTATTGCCCAGCCCACGTAGTATATTGCCCAGCCCACATAGTATATTGCACAGCCACGTAGTATATTGCACAGCCCACGTAGTATATTGCCCAGCCCACATAGTATATTGCACAGCCACGTAGTATATTGCACAGCCACGTAGTATATTGCACAGCCCACGTAGTACAGTCATGGCCAAAAGTTTTGAGAATGACACCAAAATTATATTTTCACATGACCTGCTGCCCTCTGGTTTTCATTAGTGTTTGTCTGATGTTTATATCACATACAGAAATATAATTGCAATCATATTATGAGTACCAATAGGTTATATTGACAGTTAGAATGAGTTAATGCAGCAAGTCAATATTTGCAGTGTTGACCCTTCTTCTTCAAGACTTCTGCAATTCTCCCTGGCATGCTCTCAATCAACTTCTGGACCAAATCCTGACTGATAGCAGTCCATTCTTGCATAATCAATGCTTGCATTTTGCCAGAATTTGTTGGTTTTTGTTTGTCCACCCGTCTCTTGATGATTGACCACAAGTTCTCAATGGGATTAAGATCTGGGGAGTTTCCAGGCCATGGACCCAAAATCTCTATGTTTTGTTCCATGAGCCATTTAGTTATCACCTTTGCTTTATGACAAGGTGCTCCATCATGCTGGAAAAGGCATTGTTGGCGCCAAACTGCTCTTGGACGGTTGGGAGAAGTTGCTCTTGGAGGACATTCTGGTACCATTCTTTATTCATGGCTGTGTTTTTAGGCAAGACTGTGAGTGAGCCGATTCCCTTGGCTGAGAAGCAACCCCACACATGAATGGTTTCAGGATGCTTTACAGTTGGCATGAGACAAGACTGGTGGTAGCGCTCACCTCTTCTTCTCCGAATAAGCTGTTTTCCAGATGTCCCAAACAATCGAAAAGGGGATTCATCAGAGAAAATGACTTTGCCCCAGTCCTCAGCAGTCCACTCCCTGTACCTTTTGCAGAATATCAGTCGGTCCCTGATGTTTTTTCTGGAGAGAAGTGGCTTCTTTGCTGCCCTCCTTGAAACCAGGCCTTGCCCAAAGAGTCTCCGCCTCACAGTGCGTGCAGAAACACTCACACCAGCCTGCTGCCATTCCTGAGCAAGCTCGGCACTGCTGGTAGTCCGACCCCGCAGCTGAAACAGTTTTAAGATACGGTCCTGGCGCTTGCTGGTCTTTCTTGGGCGCCCTGGAGCCTTTTTGACAACAATGGAAGCTCTCTCCTTGAAGTTCTTGATGATGCGATAGATTGTTGACTGAGGTGCAATCTTTGTAGCTGCGATACTCTTCCCTGTTAGGCCATTTTTGTGCAGTGCAATGATGGCTGCACATGTTTCTTTTGAGATAACCATGGGTAACTGAAGAGAAACAATGATACCAAGCACCAGCCTCCTTTTAAAGTGTCCAGTGATGTCATTCTTACTTAATCATGACTGATTGATCACCAGCCCTGTCCTCATCAACACCCACACCTGTGTTAATGGATCAATCAATAAAACGATGTTAGCTGCTCCTTTTAAGGCAGGACTGCAATGATGTTGAAATGTGTTTTGGGGGTTAAAGTTCATTTTCTGGGCAAACATTGACTTGCAAGTACAGTAATTGCTGTTAAGCTGATCACTCTGACATTCAGGAGTATATGCAAATTGCCATTAGAAAAAATGAAGCAGTAGACTTTGGAAAAATTAATATTTGTCTCATTCTCAAAATTTTTGTCCATGACTGCATATTGCACAGCCCACGTAGTATATTGCACAGCCCACGTAGTATATTACACAGCCCACGTAGTATATGGCACAGCCCACGTAGTATATTGCACAGCCACGTAGTATATTGCACAGCCCACATAGTATATTGCACAGCCCACGTAGTTTGTTGCACAGCCACGTAGGATATAGCACAGCCACGTAGTATATAGCACAGCCACGTAGTATATTGCACAGCCCACGTAGTATATTGCCCAGCCCACGTAGTATATTGCCCAGCCCACGTAGTATATTGCACAGCCCACATAGTATATTGCACAGCCCACATAGTATATTGCACAGCCCACGTAGTATATAGCACAGCCACGCAGTATATTGCACAGCCCACGTAGTATATAGCACAGCCCACGTAGTATATAGCAATGTGGGCATCATATCCCTGTTAAAAAAAAAGAATTAAAATAAAAAATAGTTCTATACTCACCCTCCGACGTCCCCCCGGATCCAAGCAAGGCCTTTACCGATGCTCCTCGCGACGCTCCGGACCCAAGAGTACATTGCGGTCTCGCAAGATGATGACGTAGCGGTCTCGCGAGACCGCTACGTCATCATCTCGCGAGATCGCAATGCATGGAACGGTCACCGGAGCGTCGCGAGGAGCGGGAAAGGCCTGTTCCTGATCTGGGGGGCCGACGGAAGGTGAGTATAGAATTATTTTTTATTTTTTTTATTATTTTTACCATTAGATCTTTTTACTATTGATGCTGCATAGGCAGCATCAATAGTAAAAAGTTGGTCCCACAGGGTTAATAGCAGCGTTAACGGACTGCGATACACCGTTAACGCTGCTATTAACCCTGTGTGAGCGCTGACTGGAGGGGAGTATGGAGCGGGCGCTGACGGCTGGGGAGTAGGGAGGGACTAATTCTTGGCCGGACTGCGCCCGTCGCTGATTGGTCGCGGCCTGGCGGCCGCAACCAATCAGCGACGAAGAATTTCCAGGACAGACAGACAGACGGAAGTGACCCTTAGACAATTATATAGTAGATTTGTACATCTGAAAGGTAAGTATTGGTATTATAGTTCCCTCTTCTAATTCTGTCTATTTGTAGAGTTTAAAAAATGGAAAATAAATAACATATTCTATATGCGTCTTCATGTAATTTAACACCTCAACCCCCCAGTGAATGTATACCATGGGGTATATGACTGAGTAGCAGATGTGGAACAGAGTAAAGAGAAACAAAGTGACCCTAGAGGGCACGTGGGGTTTACCAATGTAACGTGGCACGGGGCGGTAGCTGTTGACGAAGCACTAATCTTTCATGCCCTGGCATGCTACATAAAGATGGGGGTCCTGGCTGGGTGTGTTGGTTTTGTCTACGAGGGTGCTACGCCCTTGCAGGCCACATGGTGCCATTGACTTCAGCAGGTCAGGACCAGATGGTATAAAGTTCAATGATGGAGACCACCAACCAAACATAAGCAGTCGTTAACTGAATATCAACTTGGTGGGGATTATGTACCACAGATAGCAGGTGCATAACTTCATGAATTTTTGCTTTACAACATGGAGCATATTCACAAATGGTCTCTCTACCTCTTTCAGACTTACTTGTTACTGCCCCAAGTTCCTGTGTTCACCACAACCCAGCATAGTAATGCAGTCCAGGAAGTGAGGCTACTGTCCTCAACCCATAGTTCTGCATCCTCCTTTTCTGTAGGGGAACTAGTTTGCCACTATGGATGATACTTAACTTCTTCGCTTGCTGACACCTTGGAGCTACCTCCACGGGGGCACTCTCTTCGTGCCACACTCCCTTTTCCGTCCTAGCCCGTTACCTCTCTGTCTGGCGAACTCTGGGCCATACTGCTAGGCATTCTGTCCCAGGACCTGTCTCCATCACTCTGTCCTTCTGTCACTTTTCTTTAATCTACTCCAGATCTCTCTATCCACTGCCACGGTCTCCACTCGCGTCAGGGACACCCATGTCATGCGGCTCTGCTGACCAGTCAGACCTTAGGTCTGCTTCTGTTGCACACTGGGCCCTATCTGTCTTGCTGACAGGAAACTGTCTCTGTCCCTTCACCTTATCCCATCCCACTCTGGGCGAGTCCCAAACATTAACCATAACACTCCCTACTGTGAAGCAAAATACAATCTATTATTAATAATTCATGTCACAATACACATTGCACAATACGTGTGTCTTCAAGGAGCAATGAGGCAGTATGTCTATCTCCTTACACCAACATTCGGACAACAATAGAAACCCTTCATGTCTAAACTTTATTTTTCTTTGCAGTTATGGTGCATATTTATATTGTGCAAGGTTTAGATTAGTCCGTCAAATGAAGCAACAGGCAAAATCTGAAAAAAAAAATGGTTTATGTGCTGGGCAAAAATAGTGTTGGCCACCAAAATTATATATACCCATTCAGAGTCAATTCCAAGGTCCCCTGCCTTCTTCTTGAGGCTTCCGCAGCTGCCTGCTTTCTGTGCTCTCGGGATCATACCCAAAGCTGTTAACTTGATCCGTTACACAATTATTTCAGAAATAATAAAAAAGTATATAGTGTATTAGTGATAAAGTAAACCCTCCTACTTAGTCCCAGTTTAAAGGGGTCATCCATTTTCATATTGTTTCACTCCATCAGCATGTCCTATGCAACAGTAATAAAATCAGTTGTACTCACCTTCCCCTGCTCCCTCTCTCTAATCAAGGTGATTGTGTACAGGCTGCAGCGGTGACGTGGCGACTACAGGGCACTTAGCCTTGAGTAGGAAGATGAAGATGGCACAAGCCGCTGAGCGCAGGGATAGACTGAAGCAGTCACGTGTACTATAGTCATCATGATGTCTCCGCTGCAACCTGTAAACAATCACCATGAGCCGGCGCTAGAACAGGGGGAAGGTAAGTACAGTCGATTTTATTATTTTTACAAAGGGTAAGCCAATGGGCTGTTAAACTTTGAAGCATACCTTAAAGAGTGACCGTCATATTAATCTTTGTTTGATTAATCAATAGTACACATGAAAAAAAAGAAACTTTGTAATATATCTTATACCAGAATCTTCTTCTTTCTCCCTCAGCACTGATATTTATTCTTAAACGTCTCAATTCATGGGTAAAACCTGACTTCACTAAATACCGATTTTACCTATGAATTGAGTTCAGGAGGAGAAAGAAGCAGATTTCTGTGATAAGACATATTACAAAGTTTCTTATTTTCATGTGTATAATTGATATATAGAATAAAAATTAAAAGACGGTTACTTTATAAGACTGATTTTATTAAATATACTAGATAAAATAAACTTTTACATTTTTTTTTATACGTCATATTTAAATAAGTAATTATAAATGCGTGCATGTAAACACAGACAGTGACCCATAGGCACAGACTCAACACCTGACGAAACTGCAATAGAGAACAAATGCTCTTATGTTTTTTGTGCATTTATTGGACTCACAGTTGAGTGGTTAAATCTTGATCTATAGGAACAAGATATTGTAAATGACAATATAGAATGATTTGCACTGTGTCAAAGAAACCTTGAATGAAGTCATGACCATCTCTTCAAAAGCATATCTTAAGTATCACATAAGTGTACACACTGAGCCGCAGTCGTCTCACCACTTAACCATGAATCATGTGATACCATAAATGATGATAATACACTATATACTGTAGGATTCGCATGTGTAATAATAGCCGCAGTAACGTAACTAGAGTCCAATGGACCCCAGTACAAAATTTAGACCTGGACACCCACGCCCCTCACCCGCCCGCCTCCGCATGTTGGTCAGATGTATGGGCACTTGGAGGGTTCTAAATCCCATAAGGACATAAGAGTGGCCCCCACTATTATGTAGTAATGTCCCCATCTTATGCTCCTTCTTGGTATATATGTCTCCCGTTTTGGGCCAGACTTAGTATATACAGTGGGTACAGAAAATATTCATACCCTTTTACATTTTTCACTCTTTGTTTCATTGCACCCATTTGGTAAATTTAAAAAAGTTCATTTTTTTCTAATTAATGTACACTCTGCACCCCATCTAGACTGAAAAAAAGCAGAAATGTAGAAATTTTTCCAAATTTATTAAAAAAGAAATACTGAAATATCACATGGACATAAGTATTCAGACCCTTTGCTCAGTATTGAGTAGAAGCACCCTTTTGAGCTAGTACAGCCATGAGTCTTCTTGGGAATGATGCAACAAGTTTTTCACACCTGGATTTGGGGATCCTCTGCCATTCTCCCTTGCAGATCCTTTCCAGTTTCGTCAGGTTGGATGGTGAACGTTGTTGGACAGTCATTTTCAGGTCTCCCCAGAGATGTTCAATTGGGTTTAGGTCAGGGCTCTGGCTGGGCCAGTCAAGAATGGTCACAGAGTTGTTCTGAAGCCACTCCTTTGTTATTTTAGCTGTGTGCTTAGTGTCATTGACCTGTTGGAAGCTGAACCTTTTGCCAAGTCTGAGGTCCAGAGCACTCTGGAAGAGGTTTTCATCCATGATATTGCTGTACTTGGCCGCATTCATGTTTTCTTCAATGGCAACCATTCATCCTGTCCCTGCAGCTGAAAAACACCCTCATAGCATGTTGCTGCCACCACTATGTTTCACTTTTGGGATTATATTGGGCAGGTGATGAACAGTGCCTGGTTTTCTCCACACATACCGATTAGAATTATCACCAAAAAGGTCTATCTTCGTCTCATCATACCAGAGAATCTTATTTCTCATAGTCTGGGATTCCTATGAATGTGCTTTTTTAGCAAACTCTTTGCGGGATTTGATATGTCTTGCACTGAGGAGATGCTTCCATCGGGCCACTCTGCCATATACACCCGACTGGTGGAGGGCTGCAGTGATTGTTGACTTTGTTGAACTTTCTCCCATATCCCTACTGCATCTCTGGAGCTCAGCCACAGTGATCTTAGGGTTCTTCTTTACCTCTCTCGCCAAGGCTCTACTCCCACAATTGCACAGTTTAGCAGGACGGCCAAGTCTAGAAAGACTTCTGGTGGTCCCAAACTTTTTTCATTTAAGGATTATGGAGGCCACTGTGCTCTTAGGAATCTTGAGTACTGCAGAAATTCTGTTGTAACCTTGGCCATATCTGTGCCTTGCCACAATTCTGTCTCTGAGCTCCTTGGCCAGTTCCTTTGACCTCATGATTCTCATTTGGTCTGACATGCACTGTGAGCTGTGAGGTCTTATATAGACAGGTGTGTGCCTTGCCAAATCAAGTCCTATCAGTTCAATTAAGCACAGCTGGACTAAAACACAGCTGAAGGAGTAGAACCATCTCAAGGAGGATTACAAGGAATTGGACAGCATGTTACTTAAATATGAGTGTCTGAGCAAAGGATCTGAATACTTATGGACATGTGATATTTCAGTTTTTCTTTTTTATTACATTTGCAAAAATTTCTACACGATGCGGTACAGAGTGTACATTAATGTGAAAAAAGTGAACTTTTTTGAATCTACCAAATGGCTGGAATGAAACAAAGAGTGAGAAATGTAAAGGGGTCTGAATACTTTCCGTACCCACTGTATGTCCTCCATTCTGATATATATATGTTCCCCATTCTGGTATATATAACCTCCTTCCTCGTATATATGTTCCCCATCTTGGTATATATGACATCCATTCTGGTATATATGTTCCCCATCCTTGTGTATATATCCCCCATCCTGGGCCCATTGTGGTATATATGTCCCCCACCCCGGTATATATGTCCCCTATTCTGGCCGATGTTCTTGGATAAAAAATAAACGATTGTACTCACCTTCCCCGCCATGTGGTGCCTCTTCTGAAGCTGACAGCTGACTTCAGCATGCAAGCGATGGAAGCACATGACGTCACTGCCATGCGCCCCGAGTCAGGTGTACGTCGACATCAGCTGCTGTCTTCTGATTGGCCCGCAGCTTGTACTGCAGCGCACGGACCCAGCGAGTATATGCGAAGAAATAGGCTTAAGTGTGGTTTTTTATCAAGTAATAAAAACACTAAAATGCATTGTTTACACATGACTTGATTAATAAATAGGTAATTAACAATAAAATAGAGACAAACACTTGATTACTAGTTTCACGCCATTCTGTTCCTCAATACCCTATTGACACACAAAAAAGCCAACCAATCCGATTGTATACATACTATATGGCACTATTGTGTTGCACAAATATGCCGCAAAGTGTAACATTTTGAGAATACCTAAAACTTAAGGTGAAAAAATAATGTGTTCCTTCTTTCTTTTAACAGAGCAAGCATCACAATCATGTCAGCTCCACCAAAGAAGATCTGCAACCATTCTTATGTATCATACTCCCCACCACTGCTTTGCTGGTAATAGGATTCTGTGCACTTTTCCTCTATCGGAAGTGCCGACGTAAAATCCCACAAGGCCAAATCTTTGCTATAAGTCTCCAGGAGAATCTTCCAGACAGAGAAATGGACTTCTTCCCCACTTTACCGTGGAGTACAGAGCCTTTTCAGTACTGTACACTGGTACCAGATGCCTCTTTTCTAACTATATGCTTACCTCCTCCATATGAAGAGGCGATCCTGAAGGCATCAAGTGATTCTTGTATCAGCATCTATCAGGATCCAGTGCCTCCATATGAAGAAAGAGCACGAAGATCAAGCAAATAACATTAAGACATCAGAATGTACAGACTTTGCAACTGGACTTCGGCTGGACCTTGAAGTCTTAATGACAAAATGATTATGTAGCAGCTTCCAATATAAGGGCTTTTTACATTACAGATTGCACAAGCTACAAGCATTTGATATTTTTTATGATATTAAGATCAAAACTTTCAAAATTTAAGGCTGCAATGGTTATAATAGCCACAACAATGACAACAACACTAACGCTGTATACAAAGAGGCTGTAAAGCTTTAGTGCGCTGAAAATAAAGGGCTTTCTGGTTTGGATTGTAGGTGAAACTGATCATTTGGGGAATTACTGCTTTGGTAGGTGGACTGCTGTGTTAAAGTCCCCATACAGCGTAGACAGTTGAATGCTTCGTGAGGAGAAAGGAGTAAGCCTTATCTACCCCAATATCATCTAATGGTGGAGAAACGGTAGACAACCAAATGCATTAGACAGTTGGTCAAACCTGCTAAAATGGGTGGGTTTGGGTAAATATTATAGAAGTGTAAAAAAACATCCTTTTTTATAGAAGGCACATGTCCATCTATCATCACCAAACATGATTGCAGTATGTTTTTCCTGCCAAGAGATGCAGAAATTATGCTGAAATTTCTGAACCAAATACTTAACATGTGCACATTCTCTTAGAGTTAAACATGATGGAGAAAATGATGGTATTTCAAGAACTTACACTGTTGACTTTTCCGGTTAGTTAATCTACTGCTTCTCTTTATAATAAAAAAAGCACTACATTAACTGACGGCAACACTCTGCTCAGAGTCGGTTTCACCACCAGGCGCAACCGGGCAAGTGTCGGGGCCCTGGACAAACGGGGGCCCTCTTGCCATTGGGGAAACCATCACTCTATGGGGCCCTTGAGTCGGGGCAGCCCAGTGCCAGCGCTGGCACTGGGCCCCCCCTCAAATACTCACCGCTTTCCATTCCATACTGCTCTTCAGCGCCATCTTATGACTCTCTGTGATGTCTTAGGGCAGAGGGCGTGATGGCGTCACTACAGTACTCCTCTGCCGAGCAATGCCGAGAGTCAGAAGATGCTGAGGTGACCACAGCAGCAGGGAACAAGGAAAGGTGAATATTTGATTTTTAATTCTTTTTTGTAAGGAGCACTATATGGGGCCCATTATGCTGTATGGAACACTATATGAGGCCATTAGTCTGCATAGAGCAATATATTTGGCCATTATACTATATGAAGCAATATATGTGGGGTATTATACTGTATGGAGCACTATATGGGGCCCATTATACTGTATGGAGCATTATATGATAACATTATTCTGTATGGAGCATTATATGGGACCCGTTATACTGTATGGAGCAATGTATAGGGCCCATTATACTGTATGGAGCAATATATCAGGCCCATAATACTGTATGGAAGAGTAGGTGGTGCCCATAATACTGTATGGAGGATTCCAGAAGTATTGTACTTTGCAGATTATAAAATGCACAGGACCATAAGACGCACCAAAAATTTTGGGGAGAAAAATAGGAAAACATTTTTTTAATAAAATGATGGTGCGCCTAATAGTCTGCTTTTATGGCATCTTAACTGGGGTGGTCGACTGCAGCGGAGCGGGCTTCCCAGGAGGCAGGGTTGCTGCTCCACGGCTGCAGGAGTGGGGCAATGCTACGGGCCCCGGGCTGGTAGGAGAGGGCATTCGGCGGTGCAAGGCTGAGTTCCCCCTCCCTCCAGGTCAAAATTACTGTTATTGTGACCAGTTAAGCAAATTGAAGATGAAATTATCTCTAAAGAGCCTAAAGTTAAAAATGATACATTTTCTTTGTATTTTAGGAAAAAAAAAATTACAGTATATTGTAATTTTTTACATTTTGAAAATTACAAAACGGAAATAGTCCAAATCAAATCTTTGGGCACCTTTGGAGATTTTGTGGTCGGATAAGTTTGACCAAGGCTTCAGACCTTAATTAGCCTTTAGGGTTATGGCTTGTACACTATCATTGTTAGGAAAGGCCAGGTGATCAAAATTTCCCAGCTTTATAAAAATCCAGCCTCCTCTAACATTGTGCCAAAAACAGCAGCCATGGCTTCTTCTAAGCAAATGCCCAGCACTCTAAAAATGGTGGAGGCCCACAAAGTAGAAGGCTATAAGAAGATAACAAAACGTTTTCAAGTTACCCTTTTCTTAGTTAAAAATGTGATAAAGAAATGGCAATTTACAGGAACATTGGAAGTTAAGATGAGGTCTGGAAGACCATGCAAAGTTTCAGTGAGAGCTGCTCGTAGTGTTGCTAGAGACATAAATCAGAACCCCTGCCACTCTGGAGTTGTGGTACTTTGATCTACTGTTCAGAGAAAGCTGCACAAATATGGCCTTCATGGAAGCGTCATCAGTAGAAAATCTCTCCTGTGTCCTCACCATAAAATTCAGTGTCAGAAGTATGCAAAAGAACATCTAAACAAGCCTGATGTATTTTGGAAATACCGTAAGTCATGTGGAGAAAAAAGGGCACAGAATTTTAGGAAAAGAACATCTGTACAACCATTAAGCATGGGGGTGAATCATTAATGCTTTGGGGTTGTGTTGCAGCCAATGGTACGGGGAACATTTCACGGGTAGAGGGTAAAATGGATTTGATGGAATTTCAACAAATTCTTGATGCAAACATAACCCTCACAGTCACCTGATCTGAACTTCATTGAAAATCTGTGGCTAGACCTCAAAATAGCAATGCATGCAAGATGACCAGGAATCTCACAGAGCTGGAAGAATTTTCTAAGGCAAAATTGATGAAAATTCCTCAAACAAGAATTGAAAGACTCATGTCTGACTACAAAAAGCATTTACAAGCTGTGATTCTTTCAAAACGGGGTGCTACTAACCATGCAGGGTACCCAAACCTTTGCATTGGCCCATTTTCGTTTTTGCAATTTTTAAAATCTAAAACACGAAAATACTGTATATATTTATTTTTTTGCCCAAAATACAATGGAAATGTGCCTTCTTTAACTTTAGGCCTTTTGAGAGATCATGAGATCATTTCATCTACAACTTGCTTAGTTGTTCAAAATAACGGTAGTTTTGACTAGGGGGGCTCAAACTTATACATGCCACTGTATTATATGCAATGGGAACTAGAGTTGAGCAAAAAGATTCACTGAAGACTGGTGCAGTGAGCCTCCTCACCTGTTGGCATACCCAGAGCCTCTTCTGATTAGACCTGACAGTGTGTCATTGTTGCTGCAGTGGGGATGCCGAAAGGTATGAGGAGATTCACAGGGTCCTGTTCCTTTGGCCATTGAAAAACTGACATAACCATTGCACCTATGATCTTTTTGCTCACTTCTAGTAGGGATGCAGGTTGGTTGAGATCACAGGTCATGTGTGCAGGACACCCAGAGTGTGACACTGCAGAAGCTGTGTTTTAGGCAAGTTTCGGACCTACATCATTTCTTAGTCAGAAGAAGTAGATGTAGTTAAGTGAAATACGTGGCAGAATGCAGCCACCAAATGGTGCACTTGTTGGTTGATTAGAGCATTGGGAGGCCATTCAGACCTGCTTGGGACTGTTGCAGTAACTGAACCTGCTGAGATAGACCAGGAGAGTGGACATCTCGCTAGCAGCTAGCTGTGAGGTGATTTAAAAAATGGAGGAACACCTTGGCCTAAATTTTTTATCTTGGCTATGGACGGAGAGTTATGTCCTAAAGTGACCAGCAGGAATTGATTGCACCAGTATGACTTCTCTGAAACCATGTGGTGAGATACTTTTCTTGAGACAGCAATAGGGACAGTGGCCTGTAAAATTAATTGGTACTGTGGCTTGAGACAATGTAAAAGACTGTGGGCTGTGACATCAAGCTCTACCATTGCTTTAGACAGTGGAATTAACTTTGGCCTCAGGCAGTGCAGAGACCTGGGACATGCATCAGGAAATCTACTTGGAGTGTATTTTTTTTACATGCACTGCTGTGCCCTGCTTCTATGAGTAAATGTAGTGGACATTTCCTTAAAGAGGGCTACTGTGGACTATTTCAGGTATAAACTACTGTATTACTGCAAGGTATACAGTGATAATTGCCCACAATAAAATTGCTAAGCTGTGTTTGTGGTTGTAATTATCACCTGCTGTTTGTGTAGAAGAGACTGTTCCTGTAAATAAGTCTAACCAACAAGCTCCCTGCCACTGTAAAGTAGGATAACCACCAAGCTTTGTGCCATAGCACTGAAGCATTAAAAGCAAACTGAGAAACTACTGATATTGTTGTGTAGCCGCCAAGCTCAGTGCCTTAATACTGAAGTGTAATCATCGACAATTGTACTAACACCGTAGATTAGTCGTTAAGCTTGTACCCTCAGATGAAAGATTATAACTAGAGATGAGCGAACCCGAACTGTAAAGTTTGGGGTTTGTACTGGACACTTGGTGCTGAACACTGAACACAGACTTCTCCTGGAAGGGAGAGGGAGAACTACGACGATTTTACAGCCCTTCCACAACACCAACGTTTGGGTCCCCACTGACTTCTATGGGGTTCAGGTTCAAGTTCGCGTAGCGTTCCAGTACCCGAACCGAACTTTGGAGTAAAGTTTGGTCGAACCTGACTAACTCAAACATCCACGGGTCTGCTCATCCCTAATTATAACCACTAGGCTTGCTTTCCTCCATTAAGTAAGGCCAGTTTAATTTAAACCCAGCTGTGCCTAGGTCCATCCCAGTCCCATCCTCAACCAGAATCCACATTTTCAAGTTTTGACTCTCATATAAGCCCAACAGAAATGTGGGTTAGGCCCCCAAATTTACAAGAAACATAGGAAAACGATCATGTTATTACCCAGTAGTGATGAGCGAGTGTGCCCGTTACTCGAGATTTCCAAGCATGCTCGGATGTTCTCCGAGTATTTTGGGCATGCTCAGAGATTATGTTTGTGTCCCCGCAGCTGCATGATTTGCGGCTGCTAGACAGCCTGAATACATGTAAGGTTTGCCTGTTTGTTAGGGAATCCCCACATGTATTCAGGCTGTCTAGCAGCCACAAATCATGCAACTGCGGGGACACAAACATAATATACGAGCACGCCCAAAATACTCGGGGAAATAGGAAATCTCGAGTAATGAGAACACTCGGTCATCACTATTACCCAGTTGTCCATCCAAAGTACAAACTAAGGTCCAAACTACAGGATGATAAATGTAGAGTGGACACCATTGTGCAATGACAATTTGTCTGTAAAGGGGCAATACACATCTAAAGGTAGCCCTGCTCATAAATGTTATGGTGCGGCCTTCATGAAAGAAAAATATCCAACCTACAAATTAGCACTCCTCTCCTGAGGAAATGACGGATCCTTATAATAGATTACTAAAATCCTATTATGTGAAATTCAAGACAAGTCATATATCAGAAAATTACATCAACAGAACAAAGATGATGTTTCCATTTTCTTCACTTAGACCTCTTACCACTATGTCACCGATCAGTGCATATCTGTTGTGTCTGCACATTTCATCAGAGGTAAACCATTCATGTATTTTTAATAATCGTTACTGTTCTTTCCCAGAAAGCATTTTATAAAATGTGTGTATGCATTACTAATGGCCATTAATATATGTAAGATAGGATTTTGGAGTTTGCCCAATAAAGTGTCTAATCCTTTTGAAGCTCATACACCCATTTATTGTTGTTATATAAGCTAATGTGCCCAGAGAATTGTGGTCTATATTGCACTAGTATATGACACTCAAAACAACCACTCTTACACCATAGTATTATATCATCATCCGGTATCTGAAAAACAGATAAATGCCAGCAGATTATACTTCAAGATGGCAGCAGACTGTAATTCGAGTCAAGAACATTTGGTGTAATTGTATTTAGACTTGGACTGGCCCACAGGGGAGCAGCTAAATCCCCCGGTGGGCTCCTGTGTAGGAGAGGCCTCCCCAACTTACTACATGAACACAATATCCTTGATTTTCTATGCAAAGAACCAGACAAAAGCAGCATTTCATTAGTGAACAAAATCCAGATTATTATTATATAGAAACAGAGGTAAATTTGTGAATGAGAGTCATAATGGCAGATAGTACTAGAATGCCATCTGCGCTGCATCCTAGTGCTGTGCTTTTTTCTTGTCTAATAGTTCGTTAGAAGAAACTTAGAAACTTTTTTTTGGCATACAAGAAAAAGAAATGCCACATTGATGATAAAAACAGATGCCGTCCAAAATAGGATGCAAATCCAATCCAGCACCCTTATGATAAATGATTTGAAGTTTTCCCATATAGAAAAAATGGATGTCTGAATTAGATTCTGCTTGGAGAGTATGGGTGTAGGCACGTAGTACAATGGAAGGACCAGACAATAAGTGCTTCTTCTAGCCATGTTTTGGCGATTTTTTTCAGACAAAAGTCTGTATGCCTTCAACTTCTTGCTTTGTGCACACGTTGCGGATTTGGCCCTGCGGATTCGCAGCAGTTTTTCATCCAGTGTACAGTACCATGTAAACCTATGTAAACCCAAATCCGCAGTGCACATACTGCAGAAAATTCCGCGCGGAAACGCTGCGGTTTATTTTACGCAGCATGTCAATTCTTTGTGCGGAAACGCAGTGTTTTAAACCTGTTCCATAATTGGAATCCGCAGGTGTAAAAACACAGGTTAAATCCGCATAAAAAACGCACAAAATCTGCAGTAAATCCGAGGTGAATACGCAGGTAAAACGCAGGGAAAATGTCACAAGATTAACGTGCCCAAACCACGGGCAGCCTAAATCAGGACCTGACTGCGTGATTACAGCCAGATGTGTATTTCTCTGTAACATTGTGGCATTTCAGAGAAAACAGTTTGAAAAGTCAGATGGAGAATCATAGGGGGGACCATAAAAGTCTGACTCCACACTGTACTGACTTCTCCACTGAGTTCTCTAGTTTATTGACAGGTCTGTCCCATGTGTGTACATACATCAGGAGAGACCAGTCAATAAACTACAGAGGTGCAGAGAGAAGTGCCGGACTATTCAGGTTTCACCCCAAGGTGCCAGGGCTGGCTTGTCAAACCCAGGGCCGGACTGGGACTAAAATTCAGCCCTGGCATTTGAAGTTACACAGGCCCACTTGTCACATGGTGACTGTAAAATATCTTTGTACACTTGTAGGCAGGGCCGGTTTTAGGCAAAGTGGGGCCCTAGGTAAAGTTTAAAATGGGGCCCCAAATGCTAACATATTGCGCATCACA
This sequence comes from Ranitomeya variabilis, assembly GCF_051348905.1. Classification (NCBI taxonomy): domain Eukaryota; kingdom Metazoa; phylum Chordata; class Amphibia; order Anura; family Dendrobatidae; genus Ranitomeya; species Ranitomeya variabilis. The sequence continues at coordinate 671,275,013 of NC_135233.1, read as the reverse complement.
CGAAAGCATTTCTGTTGTATTTACGTGCGCTGAGTTCAGGCCGCTAAATGAGTTTGATCGACAATACGGAAGTTGTTTAACGCTTGTTTCCCGACCTCTTTCCACCAACTGAGGAATAATGATGGGACAGAACGATCACTAATAGATCACTAACAGATCACCATACAGTATCATGTTATCAGCAGCACATCTACAGTTTACACCGGCGATGTGCTGCTGAGAACAATGGTTTTTGTTCCAGCAAAAACAATCTGAATATGCAGCATTTTACTTGTTTAGTAAAATACACCCCATAGTCCTCCATATATTATAATGTGCTCCACAGTCCTCCATATAGTATAATACACTCCCTATAGTCCTCCATATATTAAAATACACTGCTCAGTCCTCCACATAATAATACACTCCTCATAGTGCTCCATATAGTATAATGCACCGCCATAGTCATCCATGTACTACAATTCACTTCCCATAGTATAATGCACCCCATAGTTCTTCATATAGTATAACGTATTCCCCATAGTCCTCGATACAGTATAATGCAGCCCACATATAGTATAATGCAGCCACCCCAGAGTATAATGCAGCCACCCCACAGAGTATAATGTAACCCCCATAGAATATAATACAGCCCACCTCCCCATAATATATAATGTAGCCCCCCATAGAATATAATGCAGCCCCCAATAGTATATAACAGAGCCTCCCCCTAGTATATAACACAGCCTCCCCCATAGAATATAATATACCCCCACAATAGTATATAACACAGCCACATAGTACATAACATGGCCTCCCCCATAGAATATAATATACTCCCCATAGTATATAGCAAAGCCCGCATAGTATATAGCACAAACCGTATAGTATATAGCACAGCCTGCATAATATAGCACAGCGCGTGTAGTAGATAACACAGCAGTATACAGCACAGCCCACGCAGTAGTATACAGCACACACCACACAGTAGTATACAGCACAGACCAAACAGTAGTATACAGCACAGCCCACAGAGTACTACATACAGCACAGCCCACAGAGTACTACATACAGCACAGCCCACAGAGTACTATATACAGTACAGCCCACAGAGTACTATATATAGCACAGCCCACAGAGTACTATATATAGCACAGCCCACAGAGCACTATATACAGCACAGCCCAGAGTACTATATACAGCACAGCCCACAGAGCACTATATATAGCACAGCCCAGAGTACTATATACAGCACAGCCCACAGAGTACTATATATAGCACAGCCCACAGAGCACTATATACAGCACAGCCCACAGAGCACTATATACAGCACAGCCCACAGAGCACTATATACAGCACAGCCCAGAGTACGATATACAGCACAGCCCACAGAGCACTATATACAGCACAGCCCAGAGTACTATATACAGCACAGCCCACAGAGCACTATATATAGCACAGCCCAGAGTACTATATACAGCACAGCCCACAGAGTACTATATATAGCACAGCCCACAGAGCACTATATACAGCACAGCCCACAGAGCACTATATATAGCACAGCCCAGAGTACTATATACAGCACAGCCCACAGAGCACTATATACAGCACAGCCCGCAGAGCACTATATACAGCACAGCCCAGAGTACTATATACAGCACAGCCCACAGAGTACTATATACAGCACAGCCCACAGAGCACTATATATAGCACAGCCCACAGAGCACTATATACAGCACAGCCCACAGAGCACTATATACAGCACAGCCCACAGAGTACTATATACAGCACAGCCCACAGAGCACTATATATAGCACAGCCCACAGAGCACTATATACAGCACAGCCCACAGAGCACTATATACAGCACAGCCCAGAGTACTATATACAGCACAGCCCACAGAGCACTATATACAGCACAGCCCGCAGAGCACTATATACAGCACAGCCCAGAGTACTATATACAGCACAGCCCACAGAGTACTATATACAGCACAGCCCACAGAGCACTATATATAGCACAGCCAACAGAGCACTATATACAGCACAGCCCACAGAGCACTATATACAGCACAGCCCAGAGTACTATATACAGCACAGCCCACAGAGCACTATATATAGCACAGCCCAGAGTACTATATACAGCACAGCCCACAGAGTACTATATATAGCACAGCCCACAGAGCACTATATACAGCACAGCCCACAGAGCACTATATACAGCACAGCCCAGAGTACTATATACAGCACAGCCCACAGAGCACTATATACAGCACAGCCCGCAGAGCACTATATACAGCACAGCCCAGAGTACTATATACAGCACAGCCCACAGAGTACTATATACAGCACAGCCCACAGAGCACTATATATAGCACAGCCCACAGAGCACTATATACAGCACAGCCCACAGAGCACTATATACAGCACAGCCCAGAGTACTATATACAGCACAGCCCACAGAGCACTATATATAGCACAGCCCAGAGTACTATATACAGCACAGCCCACAGAGTACTATATATAGCACAGCCCACAGAGCACTATATACAGCACAGCCCACAGAGCACTATATACAGCACAGCCCAGAGTGCTATATACAGCACAGCCCACAGAGCACTATATATAGCACAGCCCACAGAGCACTATATACAGCACAGCCCACAGAGCACTATATACAGCACAGCCCAGAGTGCTATATACAGCACAGCCCACAGAGCACTATATATAGCACAGCCCAGAGTACTATATACAGCACAGCCCACAGAGTACTATATATAGCAAAGCTCACACAGTAGTATACGGCACAGAGCACAGCCCTGTCATGTTCCCAATGGCAGGGAATTAAACACATAACACGGGCAAAAACAGGACGAGCTCTAGGGTGATGGAACCTGAGCTGACCGCAATCCTGAACCTCAACACTCAACTAACAGCAGCCGGGGAACGTTCCTGGGGGGACTCTAGACGTCTCGCGCCAGCCGGAGATCTAGCTACCCCTATCAGAAGAATCACAGACCTATCTTGCCTCCAGAGAAATATTCCCACAGAAATAGCAGCCCCCCACATATAATGACGGTGAAATGAGTGAAATGAGAGGAAGGCACAAACGTAGTTATGAAAACAGATTCAGCAAAATGAGGCCCGCTTAAGCTAGATAGCAGAGGATACAAAAGGTGAACTGCGCGGTCAGCTTAAAACCCTTCAAAATACCATCCTGAAATTACTTGAACTCATGTGCCAACTCATGGTACATGAGTGGTAATTTCAGCCCACTAGAGCAACCAGCAGCAGAGAATTACATATCTGCAAGCTGGACTAAAAACATGAAAGCAAACATGAAACAGGGAAATCCAGACTTAGCTTGTCTTGAAGGCCTAGGAGCAGGTAGCAAAGGTAACAGAGACACACTGATACATTGATAGCCGGCAAGGGAATGACAGGAAAGCCAGGTTAAATAGGAAACACCCAGCCTCTGATGGACAGGTGGAAACCAGAGACCGCAACCCACCAAAGTCACCCAGTACCAGTTGTAACCACCAGAGGGAGCCCAAAAACAGAATCCACAACAGTACCCCCCCCCTTGAGGAGGGGTCACCGAACACTCACGAGAACCCCCAGGGCGATCAGGATGAACTCTATGGAAGGCGCGGACCAAATCAGTCGCATGAACATCAGAGGCGACCACCCAGGAATTATCCTCCTGACCATAACCCTTCCACTTAACCAAATACTGGAGTTTACGTCTGGAAACACGAGAATCCAAGATCTTCTCAACAACATACTCCAATTCTCACCCAACCAGCACCGGAGCAGGAGGCTCAACCAAAGGAACAACGGGCACCTCATACCTCCGCAATAACGACCGATGGAACACATTATGAATAGCAAACGATGCTGGGAGATCCAAACGAAAAGATACAGGGTTAACAATCTCCAAGATCTTATAAGGACCGATGAACCGAGGCTTGAACTTAGGAGAAGAGACCTTCATAGGGACAAAACGAGAAGACAACCACACCAAGTCCCCAACAAGAAGTCGGGGACCCACGCGGCGACGGCGATTAGCAAACTGCTGAGTCTTCTCCTGAGACAACTTCAAATTGTCCACCACCTGATTCCAAATCTGATGTAGCCTGTCCACCACCACGTCCACTCCAGGACAATCCGAAGGCTCCACCTGACCAGAGGAAAAACGAGGATGAAACCCCGAATTACAAAAGAAAGGAGAAACCAAAGTAGCAGAACTAGCCCGATTATTAAGGGCAAATTCGTCCAGTGGCAAAAAGGCAACCCAGTCATCTTGATCAGCAGAAACAAAACACCTTAAATAAGTTTCCAAGGTCTGATTAGTTCGCTCCGTCTGGCCATTCGTCTGAGGATGGAATGCAGACGAGAAAGACAAATCAATGCCCATCTTAGCACAAAACGTCCGCCAAAATCTAGACACAAACTGGGATCCCCTGTCAGAAACGATATTCTCCGGAATCCCATGCAAACGAACCACGTTCTGAAAAAATAAAGGGACCAACTCAGAGGAGGAAGGCAACTTAGGCAAGGGTACCAAATGAACCATCTTAGAAAAGCGGTCACACACAACCCAGATAACGGACATTTTCTGTGAGACAGGGAGATCTGAAATAAAATCCATGGAAATGTGCGTCCAAGGCCTCTTCGGGATAGGCAAGGATAAAAACAACCCACTGGCCCGAGAACAGCAAGGCTTAGCCCGAGCACACACTTCACAAGACTGCACAAAGGTGCGCACATCCCTTGACAAGGAAGGCCACCAAAAAGACCTGGCCACCAAGTCTCTAGTACCAAATATTCCAGGATGACCAGCCAACACAGAAGAATGGACCTCGGAGATGACTCTACTGGTCCAATCATCCGGAACAAACAGTCTTTCTGGTGGACAACGATCAGGTTTATCCGCCTGAAACTCCTGCAATGCACGTCGCAAGTCTGGGGAGACGGCGGACAATATTACCCCATCCCTAAGGATACCAGTAGGCCCAGAGTCTCCAGGAGAGTCAGGCACAAAACTCCTGGAAAGAGCATCTGCCTTCACATTCTTTGAACCTGGCAGGTATGAAACCACAAAATTGAAACGAGAAAAAAACAACGACCAACGAGCCTGTCTAGGATTCAGACGCCTGGCAGACTCAAGGTAAATCAGATTTTTGTGATCAGTCAAGACCACCACACGATGTCTAGCACCCTCAAGCCAATGACGCCACTCCTCAAATGCCCACTTCATGGCCAAAAGCTCCCGATTACCCACATCATAATTGCGCTCGGCGGGCGAGAATTTTCTAGAAAAGAACGCACATGGCTTCATCACCGAGCCATCGGAACTTCTCTGTGACAAAACCGCCCCTGCTCCAATCTCGGAAGCATCAACCTCAACCTGAAAAGGAAGTGAAACATCTGGTTGACATAACACAGGAGCAGAAGAAAACCGGCGCTTAAGTTCCTGAAAGGCCTCCACAGCCGTAGGAGACCAATTAGCAACATCAGCACCCTTTTTAGTCAAATCAGTCAAAGGTTTAACAACACTGGAAAAATTAGTAATGAACCGACGATAAAAATAGCAAAACCCAAGAACTTCTGAAGACTCTTAACAGATGTAGGTTGTGTCCAGTCACAAATCGCCTGAACCTTGACGGGATCCATCTCAATAGTAGAAGGAGAAAAAATGTACCCCAAAAAAGAAATCTTCTGGACTCCGAAGAGACATTTTGAGCCCTTCACAAACAGAGAATTGGCCCGCAGGACTTGAAACACCTTCCTGACCTGTAGAACATGAGACTCCCAGTCATCAGAAAACACCAAAATATCATCCAAATACACAATCATAAACTTATCCAGATATTCACGGAAAATATTGTGCATAAAGGACTGAAAGACTGAAGGAGCATTAGAAAGTCCAAAAGGCATTACCAAATACTCAAAATGGCCCTCAGGCGTATTAAATGCGGTTTTCCACTCATCACCCTGCTTTATCCGCACAAGATTATACGCACCGCGAAGATCTATCTTAGTGAACCACCTAGCCCCCTTAATGCGAGCAAACAAATCAGTCAATAATGGCAATGGATACTGATATTTGACTGTAATCTTATTCAGAAGGCGATAATCTATACAAGGCCTCAGGGAACCATCTTTTTTTGCCACGAAAAAAAAACCTGCTCCCAGAGGGGACGAAGATGGACGAATATGTCCCTTTTCCAAGGACTCCTTAATATAATTCCGCATAGCAGTATGCTCTGGCACTGACAGATTAAATAAACGACCCTTAGGGAACTTACTGCCAGGAATTAATTCTATAGCACAGTCACAATCCCTATGAGGAGGGAGCGAATTGAGCTTAGGCTCCTCAAAAACATCCCGATAGTCAGACAAAAACGCAGGGACCTCAGAAGGAGTAGATGAAGCGATTGAAATCAGAGGTGCATCATCATGAACCCCCTGACATCCCCAGCTTAACACAGACATTGTTTTCCAATCCAGGACTGGATTATGAGTTTGTAACTATGGCAGACCAAGCACTAGTACATCATGTAAATTATACAGTACAAGGAAGCGAATCACCTCCTGATGAACGGGAGTCATGCGCATGGTCACTTGTGTCCAGTACTGCGGTTTATTCATAGCCAATGGTGTAGAGTCAATTCCCTTCAAAGGAATAGGAACTTCCAGAGGCTCCAGACTAAAACCGCAGCGTTTGGCAAATGACCAATCCATAAGACTCAGGGCAGCGCCCGAATCCACATAGGCATCGACGGAAATGGATGACAGTGAACAAATCAGAGTTACAGACAAAATGAACTTAGACTGCAGAGTACTAATGGCAAAAGATTTATCAACCTTTTTTGTGCGTTTAGAGCATGCTGATATAACATGAGCTGAATCACCACAATAAAAACACAATCCATTTTTCCGCCTATAATTTTGCCGTTCACTTCTGGACTGAATTCTATCACATTGCATAGTCTCAGGTGCCTGTTCAGAAGACACCGCCAACTGGTGCACAGGTTTGCGCTCCCGTAAACGCCGATCAATCTGAATGGCCATAGCCATAGACTCATTCAGACCTGTAGGCGCAGGGAACCCCACCATAATATCCTTAATGGCCTCAGAAAGACCATCTCTGAAGTTTGCAGCCAGGGCGCACTCATTCCACTGAGTAAGCACCGACCATTTCCGAAATTTTTGACAATATACTTCCGCTTCATCATGCCCCTGAGAGAGGGCTAATAAAGCCTTTTCAGCCTGAATCTCCAGGTTAGGTTCCTCATAGAGCAATCCCAGTGCCAGAAAAAAACGCATCCACACTGAGCAATGCAGGATCCCCTGGTGCCAGTGCAAATGCCCAATTCTGAGGGTCGCCCCGCAGGAAAGATATTACAATCTTGACCTGCTGAACAGGGTCTCCAGAGGAGCGAGATTTCAAAGAAAGAAACAATTTGCAATTGTTCCTGAAATTCAGGAAGGTAGATCTATCTCCAGAAAAAAACTCTGGAATAGGAATTCTAGGTTCAGACATAGGAGTGTGAACAACAAAATCCTGTATGTTTTGAACTTTTGCAGCAAGATTATTCAGGCTGGAAGCCAAACTCTGGACATCCATGTTAAACAGCTAAGATCAGAGCCATTCAAGGGTTAAGAGGAGGTAAGAAGCAGCTAGACAGCAATTAAGGGCTAGGCAGCAAAACTCTGAGGGAAAAAAAAAAAAATTCCCTTCAACACTTCTTTTTCTCCTGCTTCAGCCCAAACAATTAACACTTTGTGGGCCGGCTATACTGTCATGTTCCCAATGGCAGGGAATTAAACACATAACACGGGCAAAAACAGGACGAGCTCTAGGGTGATGGAACCTGAGCTGACCGCGATCCTGAACCTCAACACTCAACTAACAGCAGCCGGGGAACGTTCCTGGGGGGACTCTAGACGTCTCGCGCCAGCCAGAGATCTAGCTACCCCTATCAGAAGAATCACAGACCTATCTTGCCTCCAGAGAAATATTCCCACAGAAATAGCAGCCCCCCACATATAATGACGGTTGTTGTGAATTTGGATTCTGGGCTCCCCCGGTGGCTACTGGTGGAATTGAACTTGTGTCATCATCTTTCCTGTTCACCTGTTCTGATTAGATCTGGGTGTCGCTATATAACCTGGCTTCTCTGTTAGATGCTTGCCGGTCAACAATGTTATCAGAAGCCTCTCTGTGCTTGTTCCTGCTCCCAGACATCTACTAGATAAGTTGGACATTCGTCCATGTTTTGTTTTTGTATTTTGGTTCCAGTTCACAGCTGCAGTTTCGTTACTGTGTCTGGAAAGCTCTTGTTGATCAGGAATTGCCACTCTGGTATTATGAGTTAATGCCAGAGTCCTAAAGTAATTTCTGGATGTGTTTTGTTAGGGTTTTCTACTGACCATGAAAGTATGCTTTCTGTCTTCTGCTATCTAGAAAGCGGACCTCAAATTTGCTAAAACTATTTTCCTGCTGCGTTTGTTGTTTCATCTCATATCACCGCCAATATATGTGGGGGGCTTCTGTCTCCTTTTTTTTGGGCATTTCTCTAGAGGTGAGTCAGGTCTTATATTTCCCTCTGCTAGCATTATTTAGTTCTCCGGCCGGCGCTGGGCATATAGGGATAAAAAGTAGGACATGCTACCTGGCTACTTCTAGATGATGCGGTAGGTTTAGTTCATGGTCAGTATAGTTACATCTTCCAAGAGCTTGTTCCTATAGAGGCTTATGCTAGTTCTCTGGCCATGGAGATCATGACAGTTTGACCGGCCCACTAAAGGGTTAAAATCCTTGGCTGAGAAAGGAGAGAAATAAGAAGTCTGCTGAGAGTTTTTTTTTTTTTTTTTTTTTTTTTTTTCTGTGCTCTTAATTGGATCACTTGCCAGTCTGTCTATGCTGCAGTCTTTCTTTTTTTTCTCTCTCCTTATAATCTTTGAATGGCTCTGTGTTCACCTGTTAATAATGGATCTTCAGAGTGTAACTGCAGGTTTGAATAATCTCACCACGAAAGTACAAAATTTGCAAGATTTTATTATTCATGCTCCGGTATCTGAGCCGAGAATTCCTTTGCCGGAATTCTTCTCAGGGAATAGATCTAGCTTTCAGAATTTTAGAAATAATTGTAAGCTATTTTTGTCCCTGAAATCTCGTTCTGCTGGAGACCCTGCACAGCAGGTTGGGATTGTGATTTCCTTGCTCCGCGGCGACCCTCAAGACTGGGCTTTTGCATTGGCACCAGGGGATCCTGCGTTGCGCAATGTGGATGCGTTTTTTTTGGCCTTGGGCTTGCTGTATGAGGAACCTCATTTGGAACTTCAGGCAGAAAAAACTTTGATGTCCCTATCGCAGGGGCAAGATGAAGCTGAAATTTACTGCCAAAGATTCCGTAAATGGTCTGTGCTTACTCAGTGGAATGAGTGTGCCTTGGCGGCTACTTTCAGAGAGGGTCTCTCTGATGCCATTAAGGATGTTATGGTGGGGTTCCCTGTGCCTGCGGGTCTGAATGAGTCCATGACAATGGCCATTCAGATCGATAGGCGTCTGCGGGAGCGCAAACCAGTGCACCATCTGGCGGTGTCCACTGAGAAGACGCCAGAAAGCATGCAGTGTGATAGAATTCTGTCCAGAAGCGAGCGGCAGAATTTTAGACGGAAAAATGGGTTGTGTTTCTATTGTGGGGATTCTACTCATGTTATATCAGCATGCTCTAAACGTACTAAAAAGCTTGATAAATCTGTTTCCATTGGCACTTTACAGTCTAAATTTATTTTGTCTGTGACCCTGATTTGCTCTTTGTCATCTATTACTACTGACGCCTATATCGACTCTGGCGCCGCTTTGAGTCTTATGGATTGGTCCTTTGCCAATCGTTGTGGGTATGATTTAGAGCCTTTGGAAACTCTTATTCCTCTGAAGGGGATTGACTCCACCCCATTGGCTAATAATAAACCACAATACTGGACACAAGTGACTATGTGTATTAATCCGGATCACCAGGAGACTATTCGTTTTCTAGTGCTGTATAATCTACATGAGGATTTGGTGCTGGGATTGCCATGGCTGCAGTCTCACAACCCAGTCTTTGACTGGAGAGCTATGTCTGTGTTGAGCTGGGGATGTAAGGGGACTCATGGGGACGTACCTTTGGTGTCCATTTCATCATCTATCCCCTCTGAAATCCCTGAGTTCCTGTCTGACTATCGTGACGTCTTTGAAGAACCCAAGCTTGGTTCACTACCTCCGCACCGTGAGTGCGATTGTGCTATAGATTTAATTCCGGGTAGTAAATACCCAAAGGGTCGTTTATTTAATCTGTCTGTGCCTGAACATACTGCTATGCGAGAATATATAAAGGAGTCCTTGGAAAAGGGACATATTCGTCCATCGTCATCTCCCTTAGGAGCCGGTTTTTTCTTTGTGTCAAAAAAAGACGGCTCTTTGAGACCATGTATTGATTATCGGCTTTTGAATAAAATCACGGTTAAATATCAATACCCATTGCCGTTGCTGACCGATTTGTTTGCTCACATAAAGGGGGCCAAGTGGTTCTCTAAGATTGATCTCCGTGGGGCGTATAATTTGGTGCGGATCAGGCAGGGGGATGAGTGGAAAACCGCATTTAATACGCCCGAGGGCCACTTTGAGTATTTGGTGATGCCTTTTGGTCTTTCTAATGCCCCTTCAGTCTTCCAGTCCTTTATGCATGATATTTTCCGCGATTTTTTGGATAAATTTATGATAGTGTATCTGGATGATATTCTGATTTTTTCGGATGACTGGGACTCTCATGTCCGGCAAGTTAAGAGGGTTTTTCAGGTTTTGCGGTCTAATTCTCTGTGTGTCAAGGGTTCTAAGTGCGTTTTTGGGGTTCAGAGAATTTCCTTTTTGGGATATATTTTTTCTCCCTCTTCCATTGAGATGGATCCTGTCAAGGTTCAAGCTATTTGTGATTGGACGCAGCCCTCTTCTCTTAAAAGTCTTCAGAAATTTTTGGGCTTTGCCAACTTTTATCGTCGATTTATTTCTGGTTTTTCGGATGTCGTTAAGCCATTGACCGATTTGACTAGACAGGGTGCTGATGTTGCTAATTGGTCCCCTGATGCTGTGGAGGCCTTTCAGGAGCTTAAGCGCTGTTTTTCTTCTGCCCCTGTGTTGCGTCAGCCTGATGTGACTCTTCCTTTTCAGGTTGAGGTCGACGCTTCTGAGATCGGAGCTGGGGCAGTGTTGTCGCAGAAAAGTTCTGACTGCGCCGTGATGAGGCCTTGTGCCTTCTTTTCCCGTAAATTTTCGCCCGCTGAGCGGAATTATGATGTTGGGAATCGGGAGCTTTTGGCCATGAAGTGGGCGTTTGAGGAGTGGCGCCATTGGCTCGAGGGGGCCAGACATCAGGTGGTGGTATTGACTGACCACAAAAATTTGATTTATCTTGAGACCGCCAGGCGCCTGAATCCTAGACAGGCGCGCTGGTCATTATTTTTTTCTCGGTTTAATTTTGTGGTATCGTACCTACCAGGTTCTAAGAATGTTAAGGCGGATGCCCTTTCTAGGAGTTTTGAGCCTGATTCACCTGGCAACTCTGACCCCACAGGTATTCTTAAGGAGGGAGTTATCTTGTCAGCCGTTTCTCCAGACCTGCGGCGGGCCTTGCAGGAGTTTCAGGCGGATAGACCGGATCGTTGTCCGCCTGATAGGCTGTTTGTTCCTGATGATTGGACCAGTAAAGTCATCTCTGAGGTGCATTCTTCTGCGTTGGCAGGTCATCCTGGAATTTTTGGTACCAGGGATTTGGTGGCAAGATCCTTCTGGTGGCCTTCCCTGTCACGAGATGTGCGAGGCTTTGTGCAGTCTTGTGACGTTTGTGCTCGGGCCAAGCCTTGTTGTTCTCGGGCTAGTGGATTATTGTTGCCCTTGCCTATTCCTAAGAGGCCTTGGACACACATCTCGATGGATTTTATTTCAGATCTGCCTGTTTCTCAGAAGATGTCTGTCATCTGGGTGGTGTGTGACCGTTTTTCTAAGATGGTTCATTTGGTTCCCCTGCCCAAATTGCCTTCTTCTTCCGAGTTGGTGCCCCTGTTTTTTCAAAATGTTGTTCGTTTGCATGGTATTCCTGAGAATATCGTTTCTGACAGAGGAACCCAATTTGTGTCTAGATTTTGGCGGGCATTTTGTGCTAGGATGGGCATAGATTTGTCTTTTTCGTCTGCTTTTCACCCTCAGACTAATGGCCAGACCGAGCGGACTAATCAGACCCTGGAGACATATCTGAGGTGTTTTGTGTCTGCTGACCAGGATGATTGGGTTGCTTTTTTGCCATTGGCGGAGTTCGCCCTCAATAATCGGGCCAGCTCTGCCACCTTGGTTTCCCCGTTTTTCTGTAATTCGGGGTTCCATCCTCGATTTTCCTCCGGTCAGATAGAATCCTCGGATTGTCCTGGAGTGGATGCGGTGGTGGAGAGATTGCATCGTATCTGGGGGCAGGTGATGGACAATTTAAAGTTGTCCCAGGAGAAGACTCAGCTTTTTGCCAACCGTCACCGTCGTGTTGGTCCTCGGCTTTGTGTTGGAGATTTGGTGTGGTTGTCTTCTCGTTTTGTCCCTATGAGGGTCTCATCTCCTAAGTTTAAGCCTCGGTTCATCGGTCCGTATAAAATATTGGAGATTCTTAACCCTGTTTCCTTCCGTTTGGACCTCCCTGCATCCTTTTCTATTCATAACGTTTTTCATCGGTCGTTATTGCGCAGGTATGAGGCACCGGTTGTGCCTTCCGTTGAGCCTCCTGCTCCGGTGTTGGTTGAGGGTGAGTTGGAGTACGTTGTGGAAAAAATCCTAGACTCCCGTGTTTCCAGACGGAGACTCCAGTATCTGGTCAAGTGGAAGGGATATGGCCAGGAGGATAATTCTTGGGTCACTGCATCTGATGTTCATGCCTCTGATCTGGTTCGTGCCTTTCATAGGGCCCATCCTGATCGCCCTGGTGGTTCTGGTGAGGGTTCGGTGCCCCCTCCTTGAGGGGGGGGTACTGTTGTGAATTTGGATTCTGGGCTCCCCCGGTGGCTACTGGTGGAATTGAACTTGTGTCATCATCTTTCCTGTTCACCTGTTCTGATTAGATCTGGGTGTCGCTATATAACCTGGCTTCTCTGTTAGATGCTTGCCGGTCAACAATGTTATCAGAAGCCTCTCTGTGCTTGTTCCTGCTCCCAGACATCTACTAGATAAGTTGGACATTCGTCCATGTTTTGTTTTTGTATTTTGGTTCCAGTTCACAGCTGCAGTTTCGTTACTGTGTCTGGAAAGCTCTTGTTGATCAGGAATTGCCACTCTGGTATTATGAGTTAATGCCAGAGTCCTAAAGTAATTTCTGGATGTGTTTTGTTAGGGTTTTCTACTGACCATGAAAGTATGCTTTCTGTCTTCTGCTATCTAGAAAGCGGACCTCAAATTTGCTAAAACTATTTTCCTGCTGCGTTTGTTGTTTCATCTCATATCACCGCCAATATATGTGGGGGGCTTCTGTCTCCTTTTTTTTGGGCATTTCTCTAGAGGTGAGTCAGGTCTTATATTTCCCTCTGCTAGCATTATTTAGTTCTCCGGCCGGCGCTGGGCATATAGGGATAAAAAGTAGGACATGCTACCTGGCTACTTCTAGATGATGCGGTAGGTTTAGTTCATGGTCAGTATAGTTACATCTTCCAAGAGCTTGTTCCTATAGAGGCTTATGCTAGTTCTCTGGCCATGGAGATCATGACAGACGGTGAAATGAGAGGAAGGCACAAACGTAGTTATGAAAACAGATTCAGCAAAATGAGGCCCGCTTAAGCTAGATAGCAGAGGATACAAAAGGTGAACTGCGCGGTCAGCTTTAAACCCTTCAAAATACCATCCTGAAATTACTTGAACTCATGTGCCAACTCATGGTACATGAGTGGTAATTTCAGCCCACTAGAGCAACCAGCAGCAGAGAATTACATATCTGCAAGCTGGACTAAAAACATGAAAGCAAACATGAAACAGGGAAATCCAGACTTAGCTTGTCTTGAAGGCCTAGGAGCAGGTAGCAAAGGTAACAGAGACACACTGATACATTGATAGCCGGCAAGGGAATGACAGGAAAGCCAGGTTAAATAGGAAACACCCAGCCTCTGATGGACAGGTAGAAACCAGAGACCGCAACCCACCAAAGTCACCCAGTACCAGTTGTAACCACCAGAGGGAGCCCAAAAACAGAATCCACAACACAGCCCGCAGTGTGAAGTTGTCGAAAATGGACTTTTCTAAGGTTTTGTCCCCCCTGCTGGTATCAGGGCGCAGCTATTAATGACTCCAGCTCAGCTACTTTGTCTATTGGAGTCTGCAGTAGGCTGAAATCCTCATTTTAGTCATTCGGTGACCTGATCTCAGCCACATTGTCTGCTGGAGTCAGCGGCTGTCAGAAATCCATCTCCTATTTCATAAGATACTTGCACTGCTGCCTGTCCCTTCTCCCATGCTTTACATTGCAGCACAGCTCCAATCCATCTCCTGTCTTATCAGAGACTTTACCAACAGCGCGGACCCCCGTCATTATGGCGGCTCTGTTCCATTAGGGCGCGGACGTAATCATTGACTCCAGCCGAGCTGCATCGTCTGTTAGTCTGAGGTCGCAGAAAATCCGAACCAAATCCCTATAAAGGTTCAGGCGACTGCAGGTCCTTACCCTCATGATTTATACTGCAGCACTGCTATATTAACCAACGTCTATGTGGAGTGACTAAAGCATAACCGCGTTGCCTATGGAAGGCTGAAGTATATGGATATATGGAAAGTCACCTATGTTTGGTCAGAGCCCCATTCTGAGGCTCAGTCACCCTCCTTGCTTTACACTACAGCTCTGACTGTTCATATTGGAAGCTCGGCGAGGGAGAAGAATTATAGTCTTAGAAATCTACATGTATCCAGGCCTCCGCCAAGAATGAAAAAGTTATAAAGTAACTCGTGTAGAGATGAACAAAAAGGTTCTCAGGACCCCGATTCTGGCCAAGAGCCCTGCAAATGGCTCTCTATGTAATGAGTACACAGTCCAGTAAAAAAAAAACAAAAAAACTCTCCTCACCTCTCCTCTTGCCAGCGTTGCTTCCTGGTTCCTGCTCCTGTCTCGTCTCAGCAGCTGCAGTCTGCCCGGGACACAGCAGGTGCGTGATGATATGACGTCATCGCGCACCCGCAGTGTCAGAGGCAGAGCGGGGAATGATGGGAGAGGAAGCGTCAGCAGACGCTCTCTCCTCCATCATTGCATTCAACTGTACCGGCGTCTATACGCCGGTATAGTTGAATGCGACGGCGAGGGGGGGGAGTCGGCGGGGGCGGGGGGAGGCGGGTCGAGCGGCCCACTACTGGCACCGGCCCTTCTGGCATTTGCCAGAAGTGCCCGATGGCCAGTCCGGCCCTGGTCAAACCCCATGGCATTTTAGTGAAGGTCATACCTGGCTGCATATGTGCAACTAGGCTCTCCTGTCATGCAGCCCTATCCTAAAGGAAGAGCTTTTATTTTTCAAACGTATTCATCTTAGTTCCTTGTCTTTGTATAGTATGTATACTTTGTATATACAGGTGCTTCTCACTAAATTAGAATATCATCAAAAAGTTTATTTATTTCAGTTCTTCAATACAAAAAGTGAAACTCATATTTTATATAGAGTAATTACAGAGAGATCTATTTCAAGTGTTTATTTTGGTTAATGTTGATGATTATGGCTTACAGCCAAACCCCAAAGTCATTTCCTCAGTAAATTAGAATATTTTTTAACACCAGCTTGAAAAATGATTTTAAAATCCGAAATGTTGGCCTACTGAAATGTATGTGCAGTAAATACATTCAATACTTGGTCGGGGCTCCTTTTGCATCAATTACTGCATCAATGCGGCGTGGCATGGAGATCAGCCTGTGGCATTTCTGAGGTGTTATGGAAGCCCAGGTTGCTTTGATAGCAGCCTTGGTCATGAGGGGCTTGACACAAGGAATGCGACACTTGTAGCCCATGTCCTGCATACGTCTGTGTGTGGTGGCTCTTGAAGCAATGACTTCTGTTGTGAATTCCGTCCTCAGGCTCCCTCCTGTGGTCATGAGTGGTACTGTGTGAGTTCTGTTCTTGGGCTCCCTCTGGTGGCCTTTAGCTATATGGCTGGTCTGTAGCAGGGCTCAGTTGCCTCATTTCCTGCTATGCTGGTTCCTATTTAACTCACCTGGACCTTTACTTGTTGCCTGCTGTCGTTGTATTCAGTCCTGGTTCTGATCTCTCCTGGACCTCCCTTGTGACCTGTCTCCTTCTGGAGAAGCTAAGTCTTGCTTGTTCATTTTGCTCATTATTTCCTTGAAAACGTTTCTCAGTATGTAATGAGTTCAGTCCAGCTTGCTTTTATGTGATTTTTTTCGCAAGCTGGTAGCTCTGGGGTGCAGAGTGCGCCCCTCACATCGTGAGTCAGTGTGGGGGTTCTTGTATTCTCTGCGTGGATAGTTTTTGATAGTTTTGTACTGACCGCACAGGTTCTTGCTGTCTTCTGTCTATCTAGTGTTAGCGGGCCTCATTTGCTAAACCTGTTTCATTTCTACGTTTGTATTTTCCCCTTACCTCACCGTTATTATTTGTAGGGGGCTGTCTAAACTTTGGGGTTATTTCTCTGAGGCAAGTGAGGTCTTTGCTTTCTCTCTAGGGGTAGCTAGTTTCTCAGGCTGTGAAGAGGCGTCTAGGTTTTTAGGTAACGCTCCACGGCTGCCTTTAGTGTGTGTGGATAGGATCAGGGTTGCGGTCAGTATAGCTCCCACATCCCCAGAGCTTGTCCTAATATTCTGGTTTACCTGTCAGGTCAGTTTTGTGATCCTACCACTGGATCATAACAGACTTCAGAATTGCCCCCAAATTTTTGAATGGCCTTTTCTTAACAATCCTTTCAAGGCTACGGTTATCCTGGTTGCTTGTGCACCTTTTTCTACCACACTTTTTCCTTCCAATCAACTCTTCAATAATATGCTTGGATACAGCACTCTATGAACAGCCAGCTTCTTTAGCAATGACCTTTTATGACGTACCCTACTTGAGGAGTGTGTCAATGACTGCCTTCTGGACATCTGTCAAGTCAGCAGTCTTCCTCATGATTGTGGAGCCTACTGAAACAGACTAAGGGACCTTTTTAAATGCTTAGGAAGCCTTTGCAGGTGTTTTTTTGTTAATTATTTTAATGTACTGAGATAATGACTTTTGGGTTTTCATTGGCTGTAAGCCATAATCATCAACATAAACAGAAATAAACACTTAAAATAGATCACTCCGTAATGACGCTATATAATATATGAGTTTCACTTTTTGCATTGAAGAACTGAAATAAATTAACTTTTTGATGATATTCTAATTCAGTGAGAAGCACTTGTATATAGCTTGGCTTCTTTGTATGCACTTAGCTGCTTTTTTTTGCATTTAAAAGTAATCACTGTTCAAAGCAGGCATCCCATCCAGAAGGTCAGGTGAAGATCAGTCCACTAACTGACATAGAAAAAGAGTAGTACACTAACCCTCAGTATGGAGACCATAGCCAATAAGTAACATTATAAAGAAATAAATACACAAATGCATTTGACCTTTGGAGAAAGGGTCTGACATTACATGATCTTATTCCTTGCTGACAAAGTAATCAGGAAGCACTTAAATACAATACTGGCAGAGTCTCAGCTATACCAGGGCATTTTTGCCTTTTTCAGATTGCTCAGATTTCCCTTGATAGCTTGTCATCTCCACAGTTCCTATGCTTAGATTGGCAAATTGAAAACCTGCCAGCAATGTATTTATACAGCAACTCAGTGTATTCTTTGTTTTCAGAGCTGAAATGGAAATTTGATGCCATCACCTCTGCCTCAAAGTAATATAAATCCAGAGACGTGATTAATAATTAAGCCTTGTAACAGAGAAGCTGTATTGCAGTATTCACATTAATACAGTATTTTTCAATTATAACTTAATTATGCCTTCTAATCTAGGGCTCAGGGCCTCAACTTCTGAGCTCTATTGTGCCACCTCCCGCCTACAACAGTCGCAAGGCATTGGTGGCTCCCTTTAAAGAGAACCTTTCAAAAATTTGAGAATGTTAAGCTGGCCATATCATGGAATACTGTAGAGAAAAATAAACAACACATAAATAAGCAAAAAAAAAGTTATGAAATAAAACAAAGTGAAATAATAGAAATACCTAAAGTTGTTATTCTGTTTCCTTGAGGATAGGAGAAAGGATTTATGGATCACATTCAGCTCAGGCTGACCTCCACATGTGAACAACTTTCCATTGTTTAGCCCATCTTTTACATGCCCGGTCCTGGGCTCAAATTTCCAGGTTGGCTTATATTGTATTATGAAGGTCTGTAACTGGACTTGGGCTTATAAGGAGATGGGCTCATTGCATAATAAATGCCTTGTTTCTTCAACCTCACTCTCCCTATGGTAAACAGGAAAGGTACAGCCTGGCTACAAAGCACCATCTGTCCAGGCTTTGAAGCTCAGGCCGAGATGTCAGGAATGACACTCTCTGTTGTCCCAATTATACCCCTCTTTGGTTCTGAGTTCCCATAATAAGATCACATAGATAGAATTTTGTGTAGTGTCAATTATGTGAATGACATACTTAATTTAATGTTAGTTTACTGCTGTTAAAATTTCCTTTAGGGCACAGTCAGACACCTGACTGTCACGCTCAGGTCAGGAGAGCCGCCGGACAGTCCGTGCACTGTGATGTGATTGTGGTCCGTGTTATACTGCTGTCTGACTGCGCCCCTAAAACAGATCTGGTAGTGCTATGAGAGTAGAGATGCAAAAGGTGCTTGTAATTAAACTCACCTCTGCTGTGCTCCACCCCTCCCCCCACACTGACTGCTGTGAGATGAAAGCTGGAGGAGTTTGTTCTGACACTCATCTCTGCTCTACACTACACATTGGCTGCAGAGGGTCATTGCATGTTTCACAGGACAAAGCCTCTCTAGGGGCTAATCTCTGCTAACGCCCCTTTGATCATAGCATAAATTAGGATCTAAACTTTGCTACCTAATATATCTGCAACAAAGATAAGAATTTAAAAATACATTAAAAAAATTACATGTATTCAGCTCTCCAGCTATTATTCTGTGATATCGCTCAGAGCCTTTGTACAGTGTGACCCCGACTGTATGGGCATGTGCAGCGCCCCAGAGTCCTGGTCGTTGCAGTACTGTGGCTCCGCCGCTAAGGGGAGCTATGGTACGTCTGATGGCACTGAAGGAGTTCATCTGACCAGGTATCACAGACACCAATACATTTCACAGTCGGGCCTCCAGGGGGAGCTAAGGGTTCTATTCACTAGGCCACTCCCCACCATTGTGGGTAAACTGGGGGTCAGGCAGGAAGTTAGATGAGAAAGCTGACTGGGTTGGAACCAGGCAACACCTTGTGGCAGAGCGTGTTGTGGGGGAAGATTCAGTAGGGTCTCTGTCAGGGGTGGGATCCTGACAGAGGCTTGGCAACTTGAGCGAACGTAACGGGACCGTGCCTGCTCAGGATAGCGGCGGTGCCCAAGGAAGGATCAGAAGCGAGATAGATTGTGCTGAGTGAGAAACGAGATCAAAGCAATAAGGAGAATACCAGTAGGGGTCGTGCTGAAAGACCGAGGCAACATCCTACTGAGGCGCACAACCGGCGGCCGGAACGCCGAGGGAGTATTACAATATTCAGCTTCAAGCAATACTCTAAACAGCGGCAGGACAGTCAGTCTAAGGCGGGCTGTCTCACCTAAATCACCTATGCAGTCTTGGGGGGCAACTTGTGGAGAGGGGCGACTCTAGGGTCCCGGAAGAGCTCCGAGCCTACCCGTCAAACGGGTGCCGTCCCAACCGTAACATCAGGGAGGGACGGAGGATTAGCAGAACATCATCTAATCGAGTTGTGAGGGAACTTAAGAAACGGACACAACAGTTGTGGGGACTTTCCGTAAGCACAGCAGGGAAGGACCACAACACATAGCGCTAGAAGGAAGGCACAGATTTCCACCTGTTAAGAGAACCATTAAGGTGCCATTGGACCGGCCGGACTTGCGCAGCCTGGTTATCCGGATTCCGGACTGAGGACCCAGAGATCTTCAGTAAAGAGGTAAAGAGACTGCAACCTGGTGTCCTCGTTATTTACTGCACTGAACCACTACAGCATCATTACCATCACCACCATCCTCTAAACATCTATTCTATTATTTGCCGTGCGCCCCTCGGCAGGGTCACGGACCGGGGCCTAGCCACCGTGACAACCCCGGAGCAGAGACTCACAGGCCCGGTACCGGGTACCCCTCGGCCCTGCGGCGGTGGGGGCGCTGCACATGTGCCCAATTTTCCATGTATGAATACAGTCTTAACCCTCTTTAACCCCTTAAGGACCAGGGGTATTTCCATTTTTGCGTTTCCATTTTTTGCTCCCTTTTCCGACGGCCGTAAGTTTTTTATTTTTCCGTCAATATAGCCATGTGAAGGCTTGGTTTTTGAGCAAAGATCTGACGTTTTTATTGATACCATTCTGGTGTGTATACGATCTTTTGATTGCCTGTTATTTTGTTGCATTTTATTGCAATGTTGCAACGACCAAAAAAACATACATCTGACATTTCAATTTTTTTTCTCACTACGCCATTTACCGATTGGATTATTTTTTTCTATTGCTAGAGCGAGTGATTCTGAATGCGCCAATACCAAATATGTGTATATTTGATTTTGTTTTATTGTTTTATTTTGAATGGGGTGAAAGGGGGGTGATTTGAACTTTTATATTTTTTTTTTTTTTTGAATATTTTTAAAAACATTTTTTTTACTTTTTACTTGTTTTAATAGCCTCCATGGGAGACTAGAAGCTATGATTATCCAATCGCTTGTGCTACATAGAGCAGGGTGCCAGCCCTGCTCTATGTAGCGCAGGGGTGTCAAACTGCATTCCTCGAGGGCCTCAAACCATGCGTGTTTTCAAGATTTCCTTCTCATTGCACAAGGTGCTGGAATCATTCTGTGCAGGTGATTAAATGATCACCTGTGCAATACAAGGAAATCCTGAAAACATGACCTTTTTGCAGCCCTTGAGGAATGCAGTTTGACACCCCTGATGTAGCGGATATGCTCACTTGCTATGAGCACCGACCGCTGGGTGGCACTCATAGCTATCCAGCTATGACAGCCACAGGGGTCTCCTGCTGACCCCGGGTGGTCATGCCAACCCATCGGCGACCCGTGGTCACGTGACACGGGCACCTATGGGAGGAGGTAATGATGCACTTCCTGCATGTGCATGCTAAATGCCACTGTCAGTGTTTGACATCGGCATTCAACATGTTAACACCCGTGGGTGAATTGCGATTCCACCCGCAGCTGTTAGGGGCACATGTCAGCTGATCAGATCAGCTGTCATGTGCCGGAAAAGGTGCGAGCTCACCGACGGAGCACAGGGGGAGGCATCCAATGACTTAATCTGCCCGTCATTGCACGTTAAGGGGTTAATAATTGTTTTAATAAACTGATGTTATTTTACCCATGTGAGCAATTTTCTGTGTGGGCATTTTTTCATGAGGCTAACATAGGAAAAAGAACAACACGGAAAAAGATACAGCCCTACTATCAAGTTACCAATGCACTAGCAGGATGCAGCAGACCACCATGATAAAGGTGAGGGTCGCACAGTGCAAAATACTGATGCAAACAGACACTGACAAACCTACCTGTCAGGACTCTGAACATTTTTTACCTTTTGTGCATTACTGCCCTTTTCCAAGATGGCGTCTTTGGTCTCATGCGCACTGTGTCTTCCTGCTATAAAACTCCACCCCAGCCTTCAGTCTGTGCTAGAGTATTCTGCCTTGCATCCAGCTCCTGACCACTGATTACTCCCTGGCTATATACCTGCTCCTGTGAACCTGTGTGGTGATCCTGCTACTCTGAGTTCCTGCTGCATACACCAGTTTCCAGTAATCCTCCTTCA
Organism: Ranitomeya variabilis; assembly: GCF_051348905.1. Classification (NCBI taxonomy): domain Eukaryota; kingdom Metazoa; phylum Chordata; class Amphibia; order Anura; family Dendrobatidae; genus Ranitomeya; species Ranitomeya variabilis. The sequence goes on along the minus strand of NC_135233.1, from coordinate 671,252,997 downwards.
TCTGCTGCTCGTGTTTACTTCCATCTGCATTTGCTGGACATGTAAGCTGTTGCTGCTTTGCAAAGACCTGAGACTATTAACCAGGCCTCCCTGGTTGAGCTAAGATATGATTTGAACTGCCTTATAAGCTTATCTATCTGTGTTTGGACTAAGACAAGGATTTATTCGTGTCAAGTATCCTCAAGAATAATTGTGCTTCATAGAATTTCTGCTTGATTGCATTTTCCTCTGAAGTTTCCTATAGACTGCTAAGCTGTGTTTTATATTTACACCAAGTGTTGTGGACTTGAGTTTCTCTCTGCACCTGTGTGAATCACCGTGTGATAATATAGACTTTACCACTTATAAAACTATGTCCTGAAGTTGTCTTGTTCCACGCAAAGAGTCTCCTGAGTTATCCCCTATAATTATTACAGGATACTCTAGCCTAAAAAAAAAAAGGAGACTGCTGGAACAATGACTGCAGAAAGCAGATTAGAGCAGGTGTTTTCCATAATTAGATCACTGCAGAAAGATGTGGAAGGTCTGCAAAAGAAGTTTGGAAGCTTTGAACACACTCAACAAGTATTTGGACAAACTTTGCAGGACTTAAGCAACCGCATGGCAGCCCAGGAAAACAAACTTGCTGGCATAGAGTCCCAGTATGGACGGGCTTTTCAGGACATAAGCACGCAAATAGCTGCACAAGTGACTTTACCCTCTGGGCAACCACCACCAGCTAGCCCACCTAAGTTGCCCCCATTCAGATTTAATGGTGATCGCGACAAATTTTGTGACTTTGTGAATCAATGTATGCTATATTTTGATGTGCATGCTGACCGTTTTCCTACTGATAGATCCAAAGTATTGTGTGTAATAATGCTACTGACCTCACGAGCGCTCGCCTGGGCGAATCCGATGATTGAGTCTCGTGACCCACGTTTAAATAACTTGGATGATTTCTTGGCCGCTATGGCATTAATGTTTGATGACCCTAATCGCCGTGCAACCGCTGAATCTGCTTTGTTGTCTTTACGCCAGGGTAAACGTTCTATTATTGAGTATGCCACTGAATTCAGGAGATTAGCGGTAGATACCAATTGGGACAGTTATGCACTATTGCCTATTTTTAAAAGGGGTCTGTCTAGTATTGTAAAAGATGAACTAGCTCGCTCTGAGTCACCACAAGAGCTAGAGACATTTATACAGCATTGTGTGCACATAGACATTCGTCTTACTGAGCGTAGGCAGGAGAAATTTGCTGCATATAACCGTATTTCTAACTTTTCCCTTCCTTCCAAAGAGCCTGCAGGTAAAACCTCTCGGGAGGTGGAGGAGGTGCCCATGCAAATTGATTCCGTTCAGAGGCGCGAGATTAATGAGCGCCGGGAGCATCGCCTTCGTGAAAGTCTATGTTTCTACTGCGGTCAGTCTGACCACTTTTTAATCAACTGTTCCAAGTGTCCCAAGCGGCCTAACAAGGTGCTAGCAGCAGTAGGAGAATATGACAACTGTGATGATGAATCTGACACCTTTGAATGTAGCCTGCCTTTAAACAATGTATTCCATTCACTTTCTATGACTTCACCCCCCAAGGAGCTGAAGGAGAAGAACTCTCACTGTTCTCTCCCTATTAAGATCCTGTGTTCAGGACACTGGATTTCCAGTGCAGCTATGATTGACTCTGGTGCAGGTGGCAATTTCATGGATATCGCATTTGCCAAGGAACATGGTATTAAAATTCAGCAAAGAGCCTCTCCAATTACCATGGAAACAGTGGATGGGTCACCTTTAATCTCTGGGCCTGTGGATCAGGAGACCGTACCCCTTGAAATTTTGGTGGAGCCTAATCATCAGGAGCAACTTTCTTTCTTGCTAATTTCTTCTCCTCATTTTCCTGTGATTTTAGGCATTCCTTTGTTGCGTTCTCAGAACCCAATTATCAACTGGGAGACCAAGGAGATTATCTTTCCAACAAGGAGCAACTTAGCGTTAACAGAAGTTGTCCCTGAGTCCACGGCTACGGAACCACATGTACAGGTATTTACTTTACCTTCAGCATATAAAGAGTTCTCTGACATCTGTGACAAGAAGAATGCAGATCAGCTTCCTCCACACAGGCATTATGACTGTCCCATTGAGCTGCTTCCTGGGGCAGCTATTCCTTTTGGTAACGTATACCCGTTGGTGGCACCTGAGCTTCAAGCCTTAAAGGAGTATATTGATGAAAATCTGGCCAAAGGCTTCATACGTCCTTCTTCCCCACCAGCAGGGGCACCTATATTTTTTTGTAAAAAAGAAGGATGGGACCCTGAGATCCTGTGTTGACTATCGGGAACTTAATAAGGTAACCATACGAAACCGTTACCCTTTGCCTCTGATTCCCGAATTACTGGAAAGAGTCCGCCATGCTAAGGTGTTCTCTAAACTGGATCTTCGTGGGGCTTATAATTTGGTGCGTATTCGTCCAGGGGATGAGTGGAAGACAGCATTCAGATGCCGGTTTGGACACTTTCAATATCTTGTGATGCCCTTCGGGCTTTGAAACTCCCCTGCAAAGTTTCAACACCTTGCTAATGACATTTTTAGAGATTTGTTGGACCAGTTTGTGGTGATCTATTTGGACGATATACTAATATTTTCTGACTCTCTACAGGAACATGAAGAACATGTCAAAACTGTTTTAAGACGTCTGAAAGAGAACCATCTGTATATTAAGCCGGAGAAATGCGAGTTCCATCATTCTGAGATACAGTTCATAGGTTAAATCATCTCTCCCCAGGGGCTGAACATGGAATCCGGTAAGATTCAGGCTATCCTAGACTGGCTGGTACCCAAGAACGTTAAGTAGGTCCAATGTTTTATTGGTTTTGCAAATTTCTACAGACGCTTCATTCGAAATTTTTCTGATATTGTCCGTCCCATTACTTCCTTGACAAAGAAGGAAAAGCCCTTTAAGTGGTCATCACAGGCTCAAGAAGCTTTTGATCGGCTTAAGATCTGTTTCACCTCAGCACCACTGTTGATACACCCAGATCCAACACTTTCTTTCATTGTGGAGGTGGACACTTCTGATAATGCTTTGGGGGCTATTCTCTCCCAAAGAACTGGAGAGAAGGGTCTGCTACATCCTTGTGCTTTCTTTTCCCGTAGACTAACCTCAGCAGAGAAGAATTACGACGTGGGAGACAAGGAATTGCTGGCTATTATTGCAGCTTTCAAAGAATGGAGGCATTATCTGCAAGGAGCTGCACAACAGATCATAGTGCTAACTGACCATCGCAATTTAGAGTTCCTTAGATCCCCTAGATGTCTTTCTCCTCGTCAGGCTCGTTGGAACTTATTTTTAAATCAATTTAACTTTGTTATCTCGTACCGTCCAGGTTCTCGTAATGGGAAGGCTGATGCTTTATCCCGAATCCATGCTGCGGATTCCGTACCTGGAGCCCCGTCCAAGACCATTCTATCTGATGCCAATTTCATCGGAGTTATCCACAATCAGGACTTGTGGAAGGAGTGCAGGGAGGCTTATGATGGTGATGTATTTCTGGCCAACCCACCTGTAGATATTAATCTTGTCTTTAAGGGTGGCATGTGGTTCAGAGATCGACGTATCTACGTTCCCGAGGTCGTCCGTCTGCAGATCCTCAAGTTGGTACATGACTCCAAGTTGGCTGGTCACAGGGGGGTACAGAAGACATAAGCAAGTTCCTGAGCCGATTCTTCTGGTGGCCAACTTGCCTGAAGGATACCAAGGACTATGTTCTCTCTTGCGAGGTATGTGCTCGTTACAAGACTCCTCATGTGGCACCTACGGGTCTTCTACAACCATTACCTGTTCCGTCCCGCCCTTGGGGGGTCTATATCAATGGACTTTATTGTGGAGCTGCCTACATCGGGGGCATGAATACAATCATGGTGGTAGTTGATCGCCTGACTAAAGCTGCTCATTTTGTTCCGTGCACCGGCCTCCCCTCAGCTAAAGATACAGTGAACTTGGTTATACAGAATGTCTTTTGGTTGCATGGGGTCCCGGATGAGATAATCTCTGACTGTGGAGTACAGTTCACTTCAAGATTCTGGAAGGGGTTTTGCTCTGCACTCAATATTAATGTCTGTCTCTCTTCCGCTTACCATCCCCAGACAAATGGTCAGACTGAGCGGACCAACCAGACGCTGGAACAATATCTAAGATGCTATGTCAGCCATCTCCAGGATGATTGGTTGGAGTTGCTGCCGTTAGCCGAATTTTCATATAACAATTCTCAGAGCGCCTCCACTAAATTTACACCTTTCTTTGGCAATCAGGGTTATTATCCATGTATCTTACCTAGGTCTCCAATTAATTCTCCGGTTCCGGCAGTGGAGGAAAGGCTGACTGCAATGAGGCAAAATCTGGAGGTTCTGAAGGAATCCCTGACCACAGCTCAAGAACGTTATAAGAGATCGGCTGATAGATTCCGTAAACCTGCACCCATGTTCAAGGTAGGAGATTCCGTGTGGTTAGCAACTAAGAATCTGAAGTTAAACGTTCCTTCACAAAAACTTGGACAGAAATTCATTGGCCCTTTCAAGATCAATGGTATTGTGAGCTCTGTGGCCTGCCGGCTGAAGCTGCCTAGGACTATGAAGATACACGCAGTTTTTCATGTATCTTTACTAAAGCCTGTATCTCCTAACACCTTCCAGGGATGTGTTGTGCCACCTCCGCAGCCTGTGGTGATTGATGGGCAAGAACAATTTGTGGTGGAGGAAATTATTGATTCCAGGTTTCGCAGGAATCGGCTCCAATATCTGATAAAATGGCAGGGATATCCCCCTGAGGGAGACTCTTGGGAACCTGTGGAAAACATCAATGCCCAACAGAAGATTTCTCGTTTTCATCAGAGATTCCCTGAGAAACCAGGTCCAGGATCGTCCTGAGGCCGCTTCTAAGGAGGGAGTAATGTCAGGACTCTGAACATTCTTTACCTTTTGTGCATTACTGCCCTTTTCCAAGATGGCGTCTTTGGTCTCATGTGCACTGTGTCTTCCTGCTATAAAACTCCACCCCAGCCTTCAGTCTGTGCTAGAGTATTCTGCCTTGCATCCAACTCCTGACCACTGATTACTCCCTGGCTATATACCTGCTCCTGTGAACCTGTTTGGTGATCCTGCTTCTCTGCTCTGAGTTCCTGCTGCATACACCAGTTTCCAGTAATCCTCCTTCATCTGCTGCTCGTGTTTACTTCCATCTGCATTTGCTGGACATGTAAGCTGTTGCTGCTCTGCAATGACCTGAGACCATTAACCAGGCCTCCCTGGTTGAGCTAAGATATGATTTGAACTGCCTTATAAGCTTATCTATCTGTGTTTGGACTAAGACAAGGATTTATTCGTGTCAAGTATCCTCAAGAATAATTGTGCTTCATAGACTTTCTGCTTGATTGCATTTTCCTCTGAAGTTTCCTATAGACTGCTAAGCTGCATTTTATATTTACACCAAGTGTTGTGGACTTGAGTTTCTCTCTGCACCTGTTTGAATCACCTTGTGATAATATAGACTTTACCACTTAAAAAACTGTGTCCTGTAGTTGTCTTGTTCCACGCAAAGAGTCTCCTGAGTTATCCCCTATAATTATTACACTACCATTTCATGGAGGGGGTGGCTATGTAGCAGGGCCGGCTCCATGTTTTCGTGTGCTCCGGGTGAAAGAGTCTCAGTGGGACCCTTTAACACATACCACGATACATGATGCACAGATATGGCAGAGAAATACAGGTATAGTACAATGCCAAAGATTTCACTTCTTACATTACAAGACTGAAATCTATTGTAAATTCTACAATAGCTCAGAAACCGGTGAATCCTCACATTGCGCAGTGCGTGCCCTGGGGGAATTCAAAAGTTTTCATTTTGGACCGGACAGTATAATCCTCCATACAGTATTATGGGCACCAATTAGTCCTCCATGCAGCATAGTGGCTACCTTATATTGCTCCATACACTATTTTGGACCCCATATATTCCTCCATTCAGTATATTGAGCCCCATATATTGCTCCATAGAGAATAATGGACCCCTATAATGCTCCATATGGAATAATGAACAACATATATTGCTCCATACAGAACAATGAACCCCATATAATGCTCCATACAGACTAATGGACCCCATATAATGCTCCATACAGAATAATGGACCATATACTGTATAATGCTCCATACAGAATTGTGGACCCCATGTAATGCTCCATACAGGATAATGGACCCCATATAATGCTCCATACAGAATAATGTACGGTACCCCATATAATGCTGCGTACAGAATACTTATGTAGCGCCCCCACTGCCGCAGGGCCGAGGGGTACCCGGTACCGGGCCTCTGAGTCTCTGTTCTGGGGTTGTCACGGTGGCTAGGCCCGGTCCGTGACCCTGCTGAGGGGCGTACAATGATAGGTGTGCGTGATGGTGATGATGATATGGTGCGATGAAGTGCCGGTCGCAGTAAATAACGAGGACACCAGGTTGCAGTCTCTTTACCTCTTTACTGAAGGCTTCAGGGTCCTCAATCCGGAATACGGTTAACCGGGCTGCGCAAGTCCGGCCGGTCCGATGGCACCTCCAGAGTTCCCTTTGCAGGTGGAAATCTGTGCCTACCTTCTAGCGCTTGTGTGTTGTAGTCCTTCCCTGCTGAGCACCACGGGATAGTCCTCACAACTGTTGTGTCTGTTTCTCGTGTTCCCTCACAACTCGATTCTGATGTTCTTCCACGTCCCCCAGATCTTATGGTTAGGACGCACCCATATGACGGGGAGGCTCGGAGCTCTTCCGGGACTCTAGCGTCGCCCCACTCCTGTTGTTACCCCCCTGTGTCTTCCTAGGTCAATTGGGTGAGACAGCCCGCCTATAACTGACTGTCCTGCCGTAGGTTTGAAGTTTGGCTTGGAGCTCTATACTTCCTCGGCGTTCCGGCCACCGGTTATGCGCCTCAATAGGATGTTGCCTCGTCTTACAGCACGACTCCTACTGGTATTCTCCTTGTTGCGTTGATCTCGTTTCTCACTCAGCACAATATACCTCGCTTCTTATCCTTCCTTGGGGTACCGCCGCTATATCGTGCAGGCGCGGTCCCGTAATGTTCTCTCTGGTTGCTAGGCCTCTGTCAGGATCCCACCCCTGACAGGGACCCCTCTGAATCTTCTCCTACAACACCCTCTGCCACAGGGTGTTGCCTGGTTCCAACCCAGTCAGCTTTCTGATCTAACTTCCTGCCTAACCCCCAGTTTTACCAGATTGTGAGGAGTGGCCTAATACATAGTACCCTTAGCTCCCCCTGGAGGCCAGACTGTGAAATGTATTGGTGTCTGTGATACCTGGTCAGATGAACTCCTTCAGTGCCATCAGACGTACCATAGCTCCCCTTAGCGGTGAAGCTCCAGTACTGCAACGACCAGGACTCTGGGGCGCTGCACTCCCCCCTGGTTAAATCCAGTACTCCTGGACTGGGAAGAAAACAACAATACATGTCAGCAAAAAGACATACAATTTTGAAAATGCAAGTACAAGTAAACTTTTTAACAGAGCTTCCCTTTATGGGAGGTGAGGACACTTGAACGTTACAAACATGGTTAGATACTTTAAATAACACACTATAAATAACTTTTCTTACCCAACCGGGTATTCTACTAAGTGCAAATTCTTCGAACAATAATTTAACTCTGCCTTTAAGGACGTACTCGCTAAATCCACTAAAGACCTTCTTATAACACATTATAAGGCCAATCAACTTTTATGCATTCTCCTTCTTCAAATCTGCAGGACCGCCTGTCCTAACTGCTCCAGACCTACTGCCTCTCCTTTCTGTTACAGGACCGCCCCTTTCTGCCCGGGCCTACTGTCTTTCTACTACTATACACAGTATAGAACATATCATTCATCTTTCAGTTCAGGATTACTGAGCCATCTCTGTATGGCTCCTGGGAGGACTCACTAACTAACCCCATACGGGTTCACTTTCTGTCCTCATTCTTCTATCAACATTATTAAACATTTCTTACAATCAACTAGTTAGCTACATATAACTTTTACATATTAGCATTATTACTTCTTCTTTTAAAGCATCATCATTCCTTAAGTGCTATCGATGAACATCCCCTTTAAGAGGGGACCAAGTCTCTATGAGGTAGTGCAACTTCTCAAGCTGCAAGTCCGTATGCAGCAAGGACTCCGGTACTGCTTCCAGGAACAGTTTCTTCGCAAAGAGTCCTTTCTTTTATAAAACCAGTAGAGAGCACCTTTAAGAAGGTGCAAACTATTTACAACATCAGTTTTTGAATCATTCACCGTCCATGATTCGGCAGTCTCTTGATAACTGAGGCAAAAAGTAGAAAACAAAGAAAAAGCAATAGGGATCCCGGGTCAACAAAGGGATCCCTTTAAGAGTTAACCCTGAACGAGTTTTAGCAGCAAACGGGAAACAAACAATTAACTATTTACAATCAATAAAGCATTTTTGCTTACTCAGTTTTCTGGCGATGCAGGGGGCAGTCTCCTTCCAGGCCTCACCCGGCCAATGGGTCGCGTTGGTGCAGCAAGGGCCGGTCCTGGCTCCAGCAATGACAGGATCCCTCGCCGGGATGCCCTCCTTACTCGTGGGCAAGCGCGACCCAGAGGCACACGGTGAGCCCGGACCTCTGGAGATTCCACGGAGACAGGTTCCATCACCTTCTCTGCAGGAGGCTCGTCCTCAGATGTCCCGGTAGCAGCCTGGAGTGCGACACACCGCTGGACGCCCTGAGCCATCCAGCCCGTTTCGCCAGCTTCCCTTCTCCACCGGGTATAGGTCACTGCGTCGCCAGGTTCAAGGTCGCAATCGTACCTTCCCCCGCAGGGCTCCACTTCCTCCCGATCAACACGGACCTGTAGTGGCTCCCCGATCTCCTGGATAACTCCCCTTCCCTTCCGGGAGTTAAAGGACACCACAACACCCCAATGTGACGGCGGGGTTTCTCCAACGCTTGTCAGATCGACCTGGGTCGCAGGCTGGGGTCTGTTCCGCCATGCTGTCATCAGGCCCCGCAGGTGTTCTGCCTCCGGCAGGATCCTCAAGCCCTGTGCCTGCAGCTCTCACATCCCGCCGCGGTCGGGATGAAAGAAGCGGGGGACACCGAAGACAGGCGGACCTCCGTAGGTTGGCCCAGCCGAGCAATCACACGGGCGTCGGCCTCCAGGCGGTAGGCTATCTGCCGGGCCTCGGCTGCAGCCACACACTCCTCGGACGGCGGCCAGGGGGGGCGGCCCATCAGTAACTCCGCAAGGGTCAGTTCCCGCAACGATGGCGTATCCGGGGCGGTGTCGGGTTGTGCAGCCTCTCGCTGAGTCGGGTCATTCCCACGCGGCGCTCCCGGCGTCGCCATCTTCGCTTCCTCTCCAGTGTCTTCTTCCCGCGGTCTTTTTCGTGGGCGGCCCAGTCTCCATGGTCTCCACCCTCCAAAGAGGATGAGAAGGCGGACCTCGGCTGTTGACGGACATGTCCTCAGGATGCAACAATATTTAGACTGGGCGGCCATTGTCCTTCGCGCTCTTCAGCTGGTCCACGCCTACTCCACGCCCCTCTTATTCTCCTGCGCTCTCCTCAGCGCTGTAATGGCGGCGGTTTTGGCGGGAACTTCTGGTGGCAAGTGGCAATATACAGTCTTTGCAATAAGTCACAGTCCAAGCACAATAAATCACAGTTCCAAGGCACACATGACCTGATTCTTCAGGCTTAAGTAGATCCTGTTCGTGACGCCAAGTTGTAGCGCCCCCACTGCCGCAGGGCCGAGGGGTACCCGGTACCGGGCCTCTGAGTCTCTGTTCTGGGGTTGTCACGGTGGCTAGGCCCGGTCCGTGACCCTGCTGAGGGGCGTACAATGATAGGTGTGCGTGATGGTGATGATGATATGGTGCGATGAAGTGCCGGTCGCAGTAAATAACGAGGACACCAGGTTGCAGTCTCTTTACCTCTTTACTGAAGGCTTCAGGGTCCTCAATCTGGAATACGGTTAACCGGGCTGCGCAAGTCCGGCCAGTCCGATGGCACCTCCAGAGTTCCCTTTGCAGGTGGAAATCTGTGCCTACCTTCTAGCGCTTGTGTGTTGTAGTCCTTCCCTGCTGAGCACCACGGGATAGTCCTCACAACTGTTGTGTCTGTTTCTCGTGTTCCCTCACAACTCGATTCTGATGTTCTTCCACGTCCCCCAGATCTTATGGTTAGGACGCACCCATATGACGGGGAGGCTCGGAGCTCTTCCGGGACTCTAGCGTTGCCCCACTCCTGTTGTTACCCCCGTGTCTTCCTAGGTCAATTGGGTGAGACATCCCGCCTATAACTGACTGTCCTGCCGTAGGTTTGAAGTTTGGCTTGGAGCTCTATACTTCCCGGCCACCGGTTATGCGCCTCAATAGGATGTTGCCTCGTCTTACAGCACGACTCCTACTGGTATTCTCCTTGTTGCTTTGATCTCGTTTCTCACTCAGCACAATATACCTCGCTTCTTATCCTTCCTTGGGGTACCACCGCTATATCATGCAGGCGCGGTCCCGTAACGTTCTCTCTGGTTGCTAGGCCTCTGTCAGGATCCCACCCCTGACAGGGACCCCTCTGAATCTTCCCCTACAACACCCTCTGCCACAGGGTGTTGCCTGGTTCCAACCCAGTCAGCTTTCTGATCTAACTTCCTGCCTAACCCCCAGTTTTACCAGATTGTGAGGAGTGGCCTAATACATAGTACCCTTAGCTCCCCCTGGAGGCCAGACTGTGAAATGTATTGGTGTCTGTGATACCTGGTCAGATGAACTCCTTCAGTGCCATCAGACGTACCATAGCTCCCCTTAGCGGCGAAGCTCCAGTACTGCAACGACCAGGACTCTGGGGCCCTGCACTTACCTCTCCTTGTTCCCCACTGGCTGGAGCTTCGGTCTCCTCAGCTCCGGCGTCGGCAGCCTCTTCTGGCTCTCTACACTGCTCAGCGTAGATGGTGCTGTAGTGACATCATCGCGCCCTCTGCACCTGAGTTGTCTGAAGATGCAGAAGAGACCGTGCCTGCAACCAGCAGGGAGAAGTAAGTATTTCAAACAGTTTAACGCACGGGGGGAAGGGAGGTCCAACACAAGGGCCCATAGCATGCCTTCCACTGGTTCCCCTATGTACTGTCCTCTCCCATTCTCTGGGGATGGCCTTGAGTTAAAACCTCAAGGAAAAATGAGACACAAACTGGACATTAGGGTAAAATGCAGATTTATGTATAAAACATATAACAAACTACTTCTATAACATTTAACTCTTTCTTAACCCGGCGTCCTCTTGAGCACTGCTCACCCACTTACACTCAAACTCCTTACAGATTTTGTCCTTGGTCTACGGAATTGTATCTACTCTACGAGTTCTGCCTGAGGTTAGATACAGACCTACATATGCCACAGATATATACCCTTAGTACAACTGTTCTTATACTCCTTAGTGCTGGCCACCATCCCCAATTTTAAATTGTATATTGCGTCATGTAAATTTCTGCCACTGTTCTATTGTTATTGTTTTGCTGTTTCAGAGACAGTGCCCACCAAGTTTGAGAGCAACCACCAGGCCTTGTAGCTCACCAAGTCACTGTAAATATTACAATTGTGTACTACATGCTGTCCTAATTGCAAGGAAAATAAAGAAAATAAAGATTACTTTGTGCTCTAAAAAGTATCTAAGATATTCCAGTGGGGCATAGTATCCTTTCAACAGATTTCCCAGAGGAACATTGATCTTGATGTTGCATCTGCCAGCTTGCCTATTTTCGATAGTGGAGACTGGTGCCATTTCTTCTCCAGGTAAGCAGCACACATGCACCTGGCCATCCAAATAATATAAACGACAATGTGATTTATTGAACAAGACCACCTTCTTCCATTGCAGTCCACTTGAAAAGCTCGGATGCAAATTGGAGATTCTTTGCTGGTAGATAGGGGTCACCATGGCCACTCTGACTTATCTGCAATTATACAGCGGTACATGCAGAAGCTGTGGTGCACTGTGTCTTCTCTAACATTTGTAGTGTTCATTTTTTCTGAAATATTTCTACAAAAGCTCATATGTAGGCCCATGTGAGGTAACCTTAGTTTCATCACAAGCCTTAAAGATGTCTGGGAGACTATGACCCTGTTGCCGGATGGGTAATTAATAATTATGAATGAGATGAATATGTGTATGCCACCCTCTTCCAAAAAGTAAGGACTTATGCCACAATAAAAAAAAAATTGGTATGTTTTGGACTGTCCAGTATCATGTTACCTCTTTGTGAGTGAAGGTGTTCTTGAACACTCAGCTTGAGTTTTTGCACCATCATTTAGTGGGATAACCATTCAACTACAGTGGCCGATGTGTCCTGTATCACTTAAAGTGTCTCACCACCACATTCCATCATTCTGCACTTGGCCATCCCTCCCAACCGGGATAACTCCCATTATGTACTAACCACTGAAACATAGATCCTTCTTCGTACCCATTTTAAAGGATTGGTCAGTATTGGAAGGCTACATATAGTTAAGTATTGCTAAAGTAAGAAAAATGTATACTGAAAAGATAATGAAAAATTAAGGACAAACAATTCACTTTCGCATAGTATATTATAATTGTTTGCCAATACCCCATATGCAATAACAGATTATACCAATATATGGTAGGAAAAGATCAGGATTCAGTATTCAGACTCATAGGTAACTGGTTAGTTCTTACCTTTTAGCTGATGAATCTCCAATCTTTCACAAAACCTCATAATTTTCGATCCTAAGTAACCATTTGTCCAATGTATGGGGCAGCTGATCAACTGATTTCATTATTGCTGCAGAGACCTCATATTTCCATCACGCTCTCTGTTCTTCTACTATTTTACTTCCACCCACTGATCTTTACCTCCTCCTCCCTTCGTTTATTGTCACTAAAAAACTTCTATACTTTTATAATGCAATGAGAACTTGCTAAATCAAATAACAATTTCCTATTAATAATAATATTTAAGGTAAAAAAAAATCAACTTGTGTAAATCTTATCAGAGAAGAAGAAAAAATCTGTTTTCCTACAGAATGAACCGATCAGATCCGGACTATATCTCTCTTTAGATAGAAATTTGTTGTGGATGCATACAGGGCCGGCGTCAGCACCCGGGCGAGTGCCGGGGCCCTGAGCAGGCAGGGGGGACACTGGCGTGCTATAGTGCCAGCCACCGCGATTGGACCCCCCCGCCTGCTCTGGGCCCATTCTGTAAGGAGTATTACTGTATATGGGACCCATTCTGTATGGAGCAATATATGGGACTCGGTATACTGTATGGGGCCGATCATATACTGTATGGAGCATTATATGAGGCCCATTATATATGGAGCAATAGATGGGGCCCATCATATACTGTATGTAGGTAGAATTATATGTGGCTCACTATACTGTATGGAGCATTATATGGGGTCAATTCCGTATGGAGCAATATATGCGGCTCATTCTGTATGGAGCACTTTGTGGTGCTCATTATTCTGTATAGAGGACTATGTGGTGCCAATTATACTGTATGGAGCATTATATGAGGCTCATTATTCTGTATGGAGCATAATATTGGTCTCATTATTCTGTTTGGAGCAATATATGGGGCTCATTATTCTGTATAGAGGACTATACTGTCCGGTTTCTGAGCTAATGTAGAATGCACAATAGATATCACTCAAGTATAAGTAAGAAGTGAAATCTCTGGCATTGTACTATACCTATATTTCTCTGCCGTATCCGTGCATTATGAATTGTGGTATATGTTAAAGGGGCCCACCGGGACTCTTTTGCCCAGGGCCCATGAAAACCTGGAGCCAGCCCTGGATGCATAGACTATCATCTCAACAGATGAATCGTAATGATTGTTAAGTTGAAATCTTCTTGTTTAAGCAAATGCAAACTGAACAAATGCCTGGGCTGGAGATGATCCGTCTTAAGTCAGAGATGGAAATGCAGGATAAAGGACAAAGCATACAACCCACATCTGCTTTTACTAATGAGAACTCGCATACTTTTCACTGCTTTTAGTCCTGTCATTGGTAATCTCAATATGAAGAAGCAAACATATTTCAAACAGACAATATCTAGTGAAAAATACAATAACTCATAATAGATATTTTCAAGTAAAAATGATGAGCTCACATTGGTGAACATTTTAGGCTTTTACAGCTTAGGTATATGAGGTCAGAGTTCATAACTAATTCCACATGGGATAAAAAAGGTCTAATTTGATTGTGGTGTACTACTGCTGTACTGAAGAATTGTCTCAGACTGAATAATAATCCAGTACAATAAAAGCTGCCCTTTTATTATTATTATTATTATTATTATTATTATTATTATTATTAATGATAATAATAACACATTACAAACAAGGAAAGCAGTTTTATACCCCTTTAATTTTGCTACTAAAAAATCCTGAATCCAAGGCTTGTGAGTCCCCAGAAAGTGTGCTTCCTGGATTATGAGATAGGCAAGCCATCATTTTTTTCCAATGATAATAGAAAATCTCTATAATCCAGAAATTTAAACACAATTGTGTATCTCACATGTGTGCGTGTTGTAAAAACAAAAACACAAATTTGTACATTTGGTTGTTGTAATAGTCCAATATTACACCTGTATCATGCTGACTGAATACGGCAGAGCAGAGCAAAGTATGCCGGTACAGGGGCGCAATTGGGGGACACTTTGTGGATGATGTAGGACATCTCATCCACATGAAGCAAGCAGGAGAATGGTGATTGCAACGGGAAAGGTGGCGCCAGATCAAGACCAGCTTCGCACATTGGACCAGAACACACTGAGGGTTTAATAAAAGGACTTTTTATGCTATGCAGAGAGGATTGGGGACTTACATACAGCTTACTAGAATGCTATAAAAGAGGCCTTAAAGGTTCACTTTAAAAAAAAAATATATGAAAACAATCTATGAAAGTTTTACTTAAGGCATATCTGTTCTAATATTCCAATTTGGCAATTATATACTTCACAATTAAAATGTGGGCTGCTGTAGCATTTCTGGGCCTTGCAAAGGTGTGTTGCTAGCTCTGTGAGCCAAGCTGGTAGTGGCACTGGCAGTAGTAGTAGTAGTCTGAGTGAGGATAAGTCTCTTGGTGGAAATCATGTGGGGGGCAAGGAATCCATTTTCCACATAGAGGCAACTGCGATCCAAGTCATGGATTATGTTAATGGTGATTTGGAACCAACGCTTAATGGACGTTTCTCTTAAGATATAGAACACCTTCATACACATTTCATCTTCTTACACCAGTGTGAGGTGCCTCAGCGAGGTAATCATGGGCGAGCTGCTGCTTCTGCTCGCTCCGGCACCCTACAGACAAAACGTGTATTAGTCCCGGTTTGCTGCTGTGTGTGGGGTGCATCACACTTACTTGTGGCCCATAGGCCTCCACTGGTTCCACGTTTTCATCTTCCAGAACCTTCGCAGCACATAATCTAGGGGACGCTGAATTCATTAAAACAGTCAAACATTTACTTAGCAGCTTTTGGTTATTACAATCAGGCATATAGGATAAGACCCAACTGGTTACAGTCTTTCCAATAGGTCATGGATTTAACTTCAGCCCTAGTTCTTGGTATGGGTTGAGCATCCCTCTTGCTAACCCCTCTAGCACTAGGAATTCTCCTCCACCACAATCAGTGCACCCGGATTCAATCACCTCCCGCCTCTGAGAGTTTGAATCCATCTTTCCCTGCAGCTCAGCATTCTCAGTGTGCCCATAAGCCCAGATGTCCATCTCGAGGCTCCAAGGCCAACAGACAAACTCGCATGGAAGGGTTCTTTGGCAATCCATTGCCCCGAGTAACAGGCTCATGCAGTCCCTATCAGCCTACTGCCTGTGGTCGATGCTGTCAAGTCATCACCCTTTCTCTAACTGAATTCAGTTAATTCTGTTCCTGAAACTACCCAGAGATTCCCAAAGCGACCACCCACTATGGCCTGTCCTTACACTTAATTAACTCTCCTATAATTGTTTCTTTTCCACTGCTGCTGGCAAAACTTAAAGGGAATCTGTCACCTCATTTCTTGCATTTAAGCTGCGGCCACCGCCATTAGGGCTTATCTACAGAGCTCATCTCTGCTACATAATACTGTATGTATATATATATATATATATATATATATATATATATATATATATATATATATATATATATATATATATATATACATATACACACTGCTCAAAAAAATGAAGGGAACATTAAAATCCCACATCTGAGATATCACTGAATTAAATATTCCAGTTGTAAATCTTTATTCATTACATAGTGGAATGTGTTGAGAACAATAAAACATAAAGATGATCAACATAAATCACAACTAATATCCCATGGAGGACTGGAGTTTGAATGATGCTCAAAATCAAAGTGGAAAATGAAGTTACAGGCTGATCCAACTTCAGTGGAAATGCCTCAAGACAAGGAAATGATGCTCAGTAGTGTGTGTGGCCTCCACATGCCTGTATGACCTCCCTACAATGCCTGGTTATGCTCCTTATGAGGCGGCGGATGGTCTGCTGAGGGATCTCCTCCCAGACCTGGACTAAAGCATCAGCCAACTCCTCGACAGTTGGTGGATGGTGTGAGACATGATGTCCCAGATGTGTTCAATCGGATTCAGGTCTGGGGAACTGGCGGGCCACTCCATAGCTTCAATGCCTTCATCTTGCAGGAACTGCTGACACACTCCAGCCACATGAGGTCTGGCATTGTCCTGCGTTAGGAGGAACCCAGGGCCAACCGCACCAGTATATGGTCTCACAAGGGGTGTGAGGATCTCATCTCGGTACCTAATGGCAGTCAGGCTACCTCTGGTGAGCACATGGATGGCTGTGCGGCCCTCCAAAGAAATGCTACCCCACACCATTACTGACCCACTGCCAAACCGGTCATGCTGAAGTATGTTGCAGGCAGCAGATTGCTCTCCATGGCGTCTCCAGACTCTGTCACATCTGTCACATGTGCTCAGTGTGAACCTGCTTTCATCTGTGAAGAGCACAGGGCACCAGTGGCAAATTTTCCAATCCTGATGTTCTGTGGCTAATGCCAAGTGTCCTGCATGGTGTTGGTCTGTGAGCACAACCCCCATCTGTGGACATTGGGCACTCAGACCATCCTCATGGAGTCGGTTTCTAACCATTTGTGCAGACACATGCACATTTGTGGCCTGCTGGAGGTCATTTTGCAGGGCTCTGGCAGTGCTCCTCCTGTTCCTCCTTGCACAAAGGCTGAGGTAGCGGTCCTGCTGCTGGGTTGTTGCCCTCCTACGGCCCCCTCCATGTCTCCTGGTGTACTGGCCTGTCTCCTGGTAGCTCCTCCAGCCTCTGGATACTATGCTGACAGACACAGCAAACTTTCTTGCCACAGCTCGCATTTATGTGCCATCCTGGATGAGCTGCACTACCTAAGCCACTTGTGTGGGTTGCAGAGTCCGTCTCATGCTACCACGAGTGTGAAAGCACAACCAACATTCAAAAGTGACCAAAACATCAGCCTGAAAGCATTGGTACTGAGATGTGGTCTGTGGTCCCCACCTGCAGAACCACTCCTTTATTGAGTGTGTCTTGATAATTGCCAATAATTTCCATCTGTTGTCTATTCCATTTGCACAACAGCATGTGAAATTGATTGTCAAACAGTGTTGCTTCCTAAGTGGACAGTTTGATTTCACAGAAGTTTGATTTACTTGGAGTTATATTCTGTTGTTTAAGTGTTCCCTTTATTTTTTTGAGCAGTATTGTAATGTACTAAAATTACTTTGAACACACAGCATACACTACGGCTCTGTGTACACTCCAATATGCAAACTATCAGCCTACAGAAGGCTGTTGTTGGCTCATATACAGTGCCACATCTGCCCTCTAGTGGTCCTTTACTGTATATCTCCTCAAATTAACTAGTCACTAGCGATGAGCGAGTGTGCTCACATATCGTGTTATCTGAGCATGCTCCAGTATTATCCGAGTATCTTGGGAGTGCTCAAATAACTTGCTCAAGTCCCCACGGCTGCATGTTTTGTGACTGTTTGTTAGGCAATTTTGTTAGGCCTGTTAGGCAATCGCCACATATGTTGAGGCTAACAGGCGTGAAACATGCAGCCACGGGGACTTACACATATTATCCTAGCACACCCGAGATACACGGATAACACCCGAGCATGCTCAGATAACACCTCAACCAAGCATGCTCACTCATCACTACTAGTCACTAATTTGTTTTAATATGCAAATTGCCTCTTCTGAAAAAAAGAGGACTTAACTCTATAGCGCCACCTGTTGGAAGTAGCGATCCTACAAGTCACAATCAACCCTTTAAAGAGTCGTGCAATATGACTTAGGATAAAAGCCAAATCAGTATCTCAATTCGCAGACACAGTGTTTCGGGCTGTTGGCCCTCATCAGTGCGAAGCATGAGAACTGATTTGGCTAGGTGAGAGGCTCTGGACTGGGGTCTAAGGGGTAGCGTTTCTCCTTGTGGAGAGTGACATACCAGCTCTGGCTTGTCAAGGTAAGGAGGCTTATTCGCAGTGCAATGCTCCTCTGGGAAATGTAATATGCAAATTGCTCTTCAGAGAAAAACAGGACTTGTTTTATTTATGTAATAAAAACATAGGGGCTGATTTATTAAGGTGTTTAGCATTCTGGCATAGCACATTTCAATACGTCGCTACATTTTTGCACAACCACAGGTTGTACCAAAATATTGGGACTTTTGGCATTTTTATGCCTGACTCGGCCAGCTGAGCCAATATGGTCTGAGCCTGACCAGCAAATTCATGAATAGTTATACCACTTTAGTGGCGTAAATTACTCCAGAAATGTGTGCCAGTCCCCGACTGAAGTACACTTCTCCCAGCGGCACACTGCAATTGTCAGACTCATCGAGCGATGTGCTCATCTTAATGAATTACTCGAGTGGCAGCGTTCATTAAGACTGGCATTCACAACGCCAAACTCAATGAATCAGGGCCTTAATCTCTAATCATGTCACATATATGTGTAAGTGTAAAAAGGCAGGAAAGTCACCATATGCTAAATTATATCACCCGAGGTTTTAACTATAGAACACCACATTATTTGATATATTTAATTTACTTAAAGCATCAAAAATCTTAACCCCTCATGACCGGAGCTTTTTTGGTTTTGCGGTTTTGGTTTTTCGCTCCCCTCCTTCCCAGAGCCATAACTTTTTTATTTTTCCGCCAATTTGGCCATGTGAGGGCTTATTTTTTGTGGGACGAGTTGTACTTTTGAACAACATCATTGGTTTTACCATGTCATGTACTAGAAAACGGGAAAAAAATTCCAAGTGCGGTGAAACTGCAAGAAAAGTGCAGTCCCACACTTGTTTTTTGTTTGGCTTTTTTGCTAGATTCACTAAATGCTAAAACAGACCTGCCATTATGATTCTCCAGGTCATTACGAGTTCATAGACACCAAACATGTCTAGGTTCTCTTTTATCTAAGCTGTGAAAAAAAATTCCAAATTTAGCTAAAAAAAAATTGTGCCATTTTCCGATACTCGTAGCGTCTCCATTTTTCGTGATCTCAGGTCGGGTGAGGGCTTATTTTTTGAGCGCTGAGCTGGCGCTTTTAATGATACCATTTTGGTGCAGATATGATCTTTTGATCTCCCATTATTGCATTTTAATGTAGTGTCGTGGCAACCAAAAAAACGTAATTTTGGCGTTTTGACTTTTTTTTCTCACTACACCGTTTATCAATCAGGTTAATGCTTTTTATTTATTGATAGATTGGGCAATTCTGGAAGCGGCGATATCAAATATGTGTAGGTTTGATTTTATTTTTATTGTTTCATTATGAATGGGACGAAAGGGGGGGTGATTTGAACTGTTATATTCTTTTAATTTTTTTTATATTTTTAAACACTTTTTTTTTTACTTTTGCCATGCGTCAACAGTCTTCATAGGAGGCTAGAAGCTGGCACAACTCGATCGGCTCAGCTACATACAGGCGATGGCCAGATCACCTCTATGTAGTAGAATTGCTGAGTTGCTATGAGCGCCGACCACAGGGTAGCGCTCACAGCAATCTGGCACTGACAACCATAAGGCTATGTGCACACGTTTAGGATTTTTCACGTTTTTTCAGCCGTTTTCCGCTGAAAAAACGCTAAAAAACGCATACATAAGCATCCCATCATTTTTAATGCATTCTGCAATTTTTGTGCACATGTGTTTTTCCCGCAAAAAAAACGCATCGTGGTAAAAAATGCAGCATGTTCATTAATTTTGCGGATTTTTTGCGTTTTTTGTCGCTATTTATTGCATTGGGAAGCTCCGGAAAATAAAGTGAAAAATACGCGAAAAAAACGCATGTGGATTTCCTGCAGAAAAAGTCCGTTTTTGTTCAGGAAAATTCTGCACACTTTCCAGAACGTGTGCACATAGCCTTAGGCTGTGTGCACACGTTCAGGATTTTTCATGTTTTTTTCACAGTTTTTCGCTATAAAAACGCAATAAAACCACGAAAAAAATGCTTACATTAAGCATCCTATTATTAGAATGCAATCTGCAATTTTTGTGCACATGTTGCGTTTTTTTCTGTGGCGGAATCGCATTCTGGAAAAAAACGCAGCATGTTCATTCTTTGTTCGGAATCGCGGGGATTCCGCGCACATAAGAATGCATTGATCCGCTTACTTTCCGCATGTGGCTGTGCCCACCATGCGGGAAGTAAGTGGATCATGTGCGATTGGTACCCAGGGTGGAGGAGAGGAGCTTCTACTCCAGGCCCTGGGAGCCATATAATTGTAAAAAAAAAAAGAATTAAAATAAAAAATCATGATATTCTCACCTTCCGGTGTCCTCAGCTGTCTTCCAGCTCCTCGCGATGCTCCCGTTCCCAATAATGCATTGCGGCAATGACCTGTGATGATGTAGAGGTCTCGCAAGACCGCTACGTCATCACAGGTCATTCTCGCAATGCATTACTGGGACTGGAGCATCGGGAACATGTGCACATAGCCTTAAGGTCTCAAGGAGTCAGCGGTGTGCGTATTTCCATCCCAATGGCCTGAAGCACGATTTAAATTCCGCTGTCAGAGTTTGACAGCGGCATTTAACTAGTTAATAGGTGGCAATTCCACCCGCGTCTATTGCAGGCACATGTCAGATGTTCAAAACAGCTGACATGTCCCGGAAAAGACGTGGGCTCACCGCCGGAGCCCACATCAAAGGGAGGGGTACTGACATCGGCATACTAAGGGTATGTTTCCACGGTAAGTAAACGCTGCTTGTTTGACGCTGCAGCGTCAAACAAGCAGCGTCCAGATGTTCCAGCATAGTGGAGGGGATTTTAGGAAATCCCGTCTCCACTATGCGTGGAAACCCGCACGCGGCGGCCCTGCGACTCCGGACATGCTGCGCGTCTTTTCAGATCGCAGCATGCCCGTACACCTTGCGGGGACGCAGCGTCCCCGCAAGGCATATCACAGGGCCCTATGGCGAGGGGTGCGATGATCCCGGATGTGTACTGTACACATCCGGCATCATCGCGTCCCAGGAAGGGGGCGGGGCTTAGCGCCGAGCGGCTTCTCCGCTGCGGCGATACCGCCGCCCCTCCGGACCGTGGAGCCATACCCTTATACGTCCGATGTCAGTAAGGGGTTAACCTGAAGTCTAATTTTAATAAACAATTTAATAAGGAGCTTATTTTACTTTCTCTGGGATGGTATGATATATTTGATTGTGGTGTAAACCTTTTTGTATTTCGTATTGTTGTTATTATGATCATTGTTATTTGTTTCCCTTTTCTGTCATTTGGGATATGTTTCCATTATATTGCTGGTATTGCATTGGGGTTTGACCTCAGTTGCATTATAGTGCTGAGACCATGGCATGGCATGGCGAAGAAGATATGGAGGGGCGTGGCCTAATACAAGGGGGGGTGTCGGCTGCTTCTCCTGCTGCCTGTGTGGGACTGTGCAGGACTGCAGAGCACAGCCGCAAAATCGGGACAGTCCCGCAGTATGAGGGATGGTTGGGAGCTACGTTCTTCCAACAGGTGGCGCTATAGAGTTCAAGTCCTCTTTTTCTCTGAAGAGGCAATTTGAATATTAATTCTCTTCAATTCTCTTTCGTTAAAAGTTATTTCCCTGTTAGAAAGCAGCTGCAGTCTTGAATTCTCATTCCCTGGACTACAGTGACCAGAGGAAGAGAAAGGTACCCCGTGGGAAAAGCTGTGTCGGTCCCGGCTATTTATGTACAAGGGACTAGGGATGCTCGCCAACCATTTGCTCAGTGGATCCTGTCTAAGTACTGTGCCTTTAAATAACTCGGCCACAACTACCCCCCCCAGGTGCCCTTGTTACACTGTCAGTCAAAGTCCCTGGTCATGCTGACAACTGCCGCTCCGAACTGTGAGTTGTGACTGTAGTCGAGCCATGCACACTTCCATGACTGAAAGCTGGGAGCTCCTGGTAGGAATAAAGTTAATTTTTTACCAGAGGCCACTTTCAGTAAGGTGGCCGGACAACATTGTAACACTATTAACCTGCAGATTAGCCCAGTAGCTGCACATTAATAGCCTTTGGGGACATTAACATTTCTCTTTAAACACTGCAGAATCCAAATCCTAAGGCCGGGGTCACACATGCGAGTTTTACGGACGTAAGAGCGCAGAAACTACGTCCGTAAAACTCGCATTACATACGGCACAATTATTCTCAATGGGGCTGCTCCTATCAGCCGTATATTACGGATCCGTAATATACGGCTTTCTACGGCCGTACAAAATCGCAGCATGCTGCGTTTGTCAGCGTATTGCGCAAAAAAATCGCCAATGAAAGTCTATGGGGGCGAGAAAAATACGGATTCCACACGGACCAGCAGTGTGACTTGCGAGAAATACGCAGCGGTGTTAGTGAAAAGCCGGTAATTCAATTGCCGGCTTCTCATTTCTCCTGCACAAACCCGACAGGATATGAGACATGGTTTACATACAGTAAACCATCTCATATCCCCTTTTTTTTTTGCATATTCCACACTACTAATGTTAGTAGTGTGTATGTGCAAAATTTCAGCGCTGTAGCTGCTAAAATAAAGGGTTAAATGGCGGAAAAAATTGGCGTGGGCTCCCGCGCAATTTTATCTGCCAGAATGGTAAAGCCAGTGACTGAGGGCAGATATTAATAGCCAGGAGAGGGTCCATGGTTATTGGCCCCCCTGTGGCTACCAACATCTGCCCCCAGCCACCCCAGAAAAGGCACATCTGGAAGATGCGCCTATTCTGGCACTTGGCCACTCTCTTCCCACTCCCTGTAGCGGTGGGATATGGGGTAATGAAGGGTTAATGCCACCTTGCTATTGTAAGGTGACATTAAGCCAGATTAATAATGGAGAGGCGTCAATTATGACACCTATCCATTATTAATCCAATTGTTTGAAAGGGTTAAAAAACACACACACACATGATTAAAAAGTATTTTAATGAAATAAACACAGCGGTTGTTTTAATAATTTATTGCTCTCTCAATCCATTTGCAGGCCCTCGCTTGGCAAAATAATAAACGCACAAGATACATACCCTCAGTTGAACCGTCACGTCCCACGAGGTAATCCATCTGAAGGGGTTAATTATTTTACAGGCAGGAGCTCTGCTAATGCAGCTGTGTGCTCGTGCTTGTAATTCCCCGGCGAATGAAGGAAATGTAGGTCATTGACCTACATTTCCTTCAGTCGCGGTGATGCGCCCCCTGGTGGATGTCCTCATATGACCTGGAGCGTGGGAAAAAGTTCCCAGGCTGCAGTTCATGAGAACATCCAGCAGGGGCGCATCACCGCGACTCAATGTAAGTACAGATCCAGCTTTCCTTTCAACACCCGGGGATTACAGGCACGAGCGAGTGGTTTATCGCAGCTCGTGCCTGTAATATTAGTTAACCCCTTCAGATGGATTACCTCGCTGGACGTGATAGGTCATCTGAAGGTATGTATCTTGTGCGTTTATTATTTTGCCAAGCGAGGGCCTGCAAATGGATTGAGAGAGCAATAAATTATTAAAACAACCGCAGCATGTCAATTCTTTGTGCGGATTCCGCAGCGGTTTTTAACCTGCACCAATAGGAAAGTGCAGTTGAAAAACCGCAGAGGAATCCGCAGAAGAAACCGCGAGAAAATCCGCAGTGAAAACCGCAGTGGTTTTGCACTGCGGATTTTCCAAATCCACTGCAGAAAAATCCGCAGCAGAATCCGCAACGTGTGCACATACCCTTACAGTGTGCTAAATACTCACAAACAAACTTTCATGACTTGCAGTATAGTTATTGTTTTTGATACTTTTTGTACCTTGTCCATCAATTAAACTTGGCCTCACTGCACAGGGAAGCGGCTTAGTGAAAAATGGACCCGGCCTCGTCTGCAACACAAATGCACCGAAATTGTGGAGCAAATTTCTGATTTAAAGTAAGCCAACTAATAGGTGGTTTAAAGTTAGGGGGTTAAATGATCATTTAGTGTGCCCTGCACCAATTGTGTTGTTCAATGCCTGCAGTCGGGACTTTTAAACCCAGCATTAGACAAGATCTAAATATATATCAGATTTATCAAGAAGGATTAAAGGGATTTTGTCATCAGATTGATATTTTACTACTAAGAACTCCCCCTTTAAAGGCTGAATATATGACCAAATAACTCCTTTCAACTGAAGGAGATAGTACTGGATCCAGGGAGGGGAGGGTAAGTAAAGCTCGGCTTGTTTTTGCACACATTACTGAACCTATGGTTTAAAGTTAGTCAAAAGGGAAACTGCTTTTAAGCAATAATACATTTTATACAATGTATGTTATGCAAAGTATTGTGTTTAAATATGCCGCTTTATTTTATTTTCTCAGTTGTGTAAAATGTAAAGTGCACAGAACCTTATAGGCACTAATGTATGCTGTTCTTCTAATGTTTGGTGATTACTGTGCAGTGTATAGGGAAATAATAGAGATAGGTTTAGGACATAAGGTATAGTATAGGGTTTATAGTTCAGAAGGGAAAATATGCAGTGGTGGGCATATTAGTTAAGTAGTACACAGGGTTAGATATGGTTAAAAACTTTGGGACCAGCGCTGGTAAAGTTCGTATAAAAATGGGGCACTTCCTGGTTAGACCCCATATATGGAATATGAAGTTTATTGATTGATGTTTATCACTATTGCATTTCCTTCTTTGCATCTTTTTAATGGGCAGTGTAATTGATTGTTAACTAATTCAATAAAGATTGTTTGTACCTTTTTGAAACATACACTCCGTTTTCTCCCTTTTTGCGATGGGATAATCAATGTAATGAATCCATTATTGCTCATACCCAACCAGGATGGCACCAGATCCTGCGCGTGTTTCGTCAGAGCCTTCATCCAGGAATGTGGCATCGATAAAAAAAAATTCTGTCGACATTATGATTATATCGTGTTGTTATGTTTCTTTGTGCATAAATTATTGCGTTTCTAGGCGCATAAATTATGGGAGGTCTAGTATTTCCTAGTGGGTTCTTTTATTGGTTGTGACCTTTAATTAGTACCACATATAGCACCAACATTCTCTCTGCAGTTTAGAAATTACAAATAGCAGCATACTTATTTGACCATCATTAGGAATAATTCATATTTCTGCTATCCCTTATTGGCCCTTTCTTAAAGCAATTGAATTAAAAGTGTAACAGCCATAAACATTAAGGCACAAAGACATAAGAGGGGATTTCACCCCGCAAACTGTTTAAATGCGCATGTAACTCTTGTAAAGACAGTTCAGCAATATCTTTACATGGCCAGTCCGTTCTTGTTAATGAGAAATTAGCATTTGGATAAATATCCAAATGAGGCTGTAGATCTGAAGCCTCTGTCACTCTGTTTGACTGATAGCTACATATTTTTTGGACTATAAGACGCACCGGTCCTTAAGACGCACCTAGGTTTTAGAGGAGGAAATAAAGGGAAGAAAAAATGAAGAAAAAATTCTTTACTTAACATCCCCTATCCTGGTATATATGGTCCTGTCATCCCCATCCTGACACACATAGCCCCCCTCATCCCTATCCTGGTATGCAGGGCCTCCTCATCCCTAGCCTGGTATGCATGTCATCTCTATCCTGATAGGAATGGTCCCCTTCATCCCTATCCTGGCAGGCATTGTCACCTTTATCCCTATTCTGGTATGCAGGACCCCATCTAGTCCTAGTATGCATGGTCCCATCCCTATCCTGGAATGCAGGATCCCATCCTTAACTGGGTATGATTGACCCCCACCCCCATACTAGTATGAATAGCCCCATCAGAAAACATTAAAAAAAAAACATTACACTTACCTTCATGGCACTCCTTCGCGTTTCTTGCCGATGCCAGCAGCTGCTTAATGCTTGTAAGCAGCGCATGGCAGGGACATCATGCGCTGCTTGCAAGCCAAAGGGCAGCTGCCAGAATACTCACTGATCTGCATGCCGGGACTGTGCAGCGCCCCAGAGTCCTGGTCGTTGCAGTAATGTCGCTCTTCCACCAGGGGGAGTGATATTACGTCTGATGGTACTAAAGGAGTTCACCTTGCCAGGTATCACAAGTCACACACTACACTTCACACTCCAGTCCACCAGGGGGAGCCTTGCTTCTATCTATTAGGGCACTCCTCACAGAAGGGTAAAACTGGTGGGTTGGATAGGAAGTGAGTCAGAAGCTGCCTGGGTTTGACCCAGAGAGGACCTGTCAGGCAGACAGGGGGAAAAGGAGGAACATCTGAGCTGCAGACAGAGGGTCTCTGTCAGGGGTGGGATCCTGACAGAGGCCTAGCAAGAGATAGAATGTTACGGAGCTGTGCCTGCACCACATGCGGCAGCATCCTAAGAAAGGACACGAAGCGAAGTGTATTGTGGAGAGTGAGAAGCGAAGTCACAGCACAAGGAGATAATACCGGGAGGAGTTCTGCCCCAAGATCGGCAGCCTCCTTCTGAGGCGCGTAGCCGGTGGCCGGAACACCGAGGGAGTAATTGACTCTACGCATTACTTCAGAGACCGGCAGGACAGTTAATTCCAAGTTGGCTGCCCGACCTTAATACCTAAGAAGACACGGAGGCAAATTGTGGGAGAGGGGCATCTCTAGGGTCCCTATAAATAAGCTCCAGGCCTACCCTGTCATACGGGTTGTCCTATCCATACCATCTGGGGGACAGAGAGGGAGAGAACATCAGAAACATCTACAAAGGTTGTGAGGACTATCCCGTGGTGCTCAGCAGGGAGGTACTACAACACACAGGCGCTAGTAGGAAGGCTACTCATTTTCACCTGGTTAAGAGAACTCTGGATTTGCCTTCGGACCGGCCGGACTTCGCCTGCCCTGTGAACGGTACTCTGGACTGTGGATGCTGAAGTCTTCAGTAAAAGGTAAAGAGACTGCAACCTTTGTGTCCTCGTTATTCAATGCGCCTTACAACGTCCACCATCACCACCTACACATCAGGGAAGCCCTGGGGACATACTTCACCTGTGGGAAGGTATACCATCTAGCTGCCACTCCATCATCCCAGCGGACCCCTAGCAGCGTCGGTCACCCTGACCGAAAACCACAGGTGGCGTCACGAACACCAGACAAACTTCACACCTTTTAATTGGACACCCCTCAGAAGGGCCACGGACCGGGTCGGGCCACCGTGACATCCCCAGAACCGAGAGAGACCCGGTACCGAGTACCCCATTGCCCTTAACGTGGGGGCGCTCCAACTGTATGCGTGGAGAGCAGTGAATATTCATTGCTCTTTAATAGCAGTCACAGTGTCAGCCGGAGCCTTCCTGCAGCTGCAGGTGGTCACGTGTGCCGCTACTTAAGATAAATGAATATTCACCGCATTCCACACCCATGTGAATATTCATTACCTTTAGTAGCTTCACACATGACCGCAGGAAGCTGCAAGAAGGCTCCGGCTGACACTGTGCTCGCTATTAAAGAGCAATTAATACTCACTGCTCTCCACGCATACAGTCCCAGCATGCAGAGCAGTGAGTATTCCAGCAGCTGCCCTTCGGCTTGCAAGCAGCGCATAATGTCTCTGCCATGCGCTGCTTACAAGCATAAAGCAGCTGATGGCATCGGAACAAGATGCGGCGAGGAAGCGCCGGGAAGGTAAGTGTAATGGTTTGTTTTTTTTATGTTTTTGGATGGAGCAATGCATAGCAGGATGGGGGGCAATCATACCAGGATAAGGGTGGGGCCATGCATACCAGGATGGAGATGGGAGCCAATCATACCAGGATGCTATTAAAGAGAAATTAATATTTATTGTCCTTCATGCCCATGGGTGTGGAATGCAGTGAATATTAATGTCTCTTTAAGTAGCCGGCTCCTGCCTCTGTGACACGCTGCCTCACCGCTGTCCCTCCCCCACCTCTCCACCACAGCCAGAGCTGGTAGATCCAGACTATAAGACGCACCCACCATTTTCCTCCACATTTTTGGAGGAAAAAAGTGTGCCCTATAGTCTGTAACAAATGGTAATTTACCTGAAATTGCACAGCATAGAAACTGTCAGTCAGGCAGGAGGAGGTGGAGCTGGGCAGTGAATAGAGATGGAGTCACAGAGGCTTTAGATCTACCAAAGTCCTTTAGCTCATTTAAATATCAATTGAAAAACTGATTTTTCATTAACAGAGGAAAAGACTGGCTATGTAAAGGTATCTGTGAAAGAGCTACATTCACATATAAATAGTTCTGGGGGTGAATCCTGTGGAAAGATTCCCTTTAAGAACTGATTTCTTAAAATATATACAAATGTAAGTCTACTTTAGATGTACTATGGCACTTTATAGAGTCGTCCATCATTGCTTTGCTATCAACCACACCTCGTTGTGCCGATTGAGTAGCTTAAATGGGCTGTCATATCCGGCCGTGTAGTAGATGCTCTCATCAAACAGCTTTCCATCTCGTTTTAGGCATTCTGATAGCTGCAAGATTTGTTCTTGGTTCTTCACGCCATTAGTAAATCCTCCAAAAGATCTTTAAAAACAAAAAAGAGAAAATTATTGTGTTTATTACAATGAATATCTGGCTATGCTAACATCCTAAGCAGAGAAGAAATAGTGATTTACCATTCCTCTATCTGGGTAATACTAAATAAACACACTATATACTGTTAAGTTTGGGTTAGGAGATCCATGGCCAGTTTGTGCATCATGACTGGTACTCAGACCATGCTACACATTCATCTGAATTCAGCTGTACAGCCATAACCTGATCACACTCTCTGTCGTCTATCCAACTATTAATCCTAATTTTCGTTTTACTTCATGTGACAGTCTGGATTCACTTTCATGGGAAACTTTGTCAATTAATATTTATTCAGTAGATGATTAAATTGTTCTAGCTCCTACAGATCGTGACATGAAAATGACATGAAACGTTGTCTTCCTCTTTTGCGATGTGTACAGAAATAAAAGCACCGTCTAGAACTAGTTGAATCTTTATATAAATCACTAATATCACGGAGTAAGATAAAGAGATGTAAATACATTTAAATGTTGGGTCCAACTCAGGAAACTCCCCACTAATCTTAATTAGTGAGAATTTGGCCCAGAAGGTGATATCCAGCTGATCCAGGGCAAATTGCTGAAATCTTGAAAAATAAGGGTCAACGCTGTAAATGTTGAGACTTTGCATAAATTTTATGTATTTCTTAAAAAAAGATTAAAAACTAATGAAATGTTTATAATTGCACTTAAGTAATCATAGAAACATATGATTAAAAAAGCTAAAAACAGTGAAGTGGCAAAATTTATGTTAGCTTCAAAACCTCTGGCCACAACTGTAGACAATAATACACAGGACGCATTACAGTTAGCACTGGTCAGCCCGCCACATGGCGTTACTAATAGGCTAGGATCCAGTTGCTGTGCATACTCTGTGTGAACATTGCTGCAGATTATTATTTGCACTGGTGTGCCCAGCGGCCAATCCCTGATTGTAGGCTGGCTGTCTCATTTGGTATTACCACACCTGTGTAGTCGCCATCTTTACTTGGGGCCCACTGCACCATGAGAGTGCATTTGATTTGAGGCCTAGACAGGTAAGCACCTTTGCCTGTTTTTCTGTGGTGTTTTTTCTAGAATAGTGGAGGTTTTTTCCTCTTTTTTTCCTCCTGTTGTGGTTTTTGCTGTTAGACTAGGACTGGCAAGCGTGAGGACCCGTGACGTGGGTTGCCAGCTTATGTATTGTGGCCATAATATTAACTAATACCTTACATTTTTCGATATGTTCTTGTGCACTTTTTTTACTTTTACTTTTTGAGGTGCAGTTGGGCCCTGATGGCTTTGTAAGTTGTGGCCTCTGTTCACACAGAACGCATTACAGTTAGCACTGGTCAGCCCGCCACATGGCGTTACTAATAGGCTAGGATCCAGTTGCTGTGCATACTCTGTGTGAACATTGCTGCAGATTATTATTTGCACTGGTGTGCCCAGCGGCCAATCCCTGATTGTAGGCTGGCTGTCTCATTTGGTATTACCACACCTGTGTAGTCGCCATCTTTACTTGGGGCCCACTGCACCATGAGAGTGCATTTGATTTGAGGCCTAGACAGGTAAGCACCTTTGCCTGTTTTTCTGTGGTGTTTTTTCTAGAATAGTGGAGGTTTTTTCCTCTTTTTTTTCCTCCTGTTGTGGTTTTTGCTGTTAGACTAGGACTGGCAAGCATGAGGACCCGTGACGTGGGTTGCCAGCTTATGTATTGTGGCCATAATATTAACTAATACCTTACATTTTTCGATATGTTCTTGTGCACTTTTTTTACTTTTACTTTTTGAGGTGCAGTTGGGCCCTGATGGCTTTGTAAGTTGTGGCCTCTGTTCACACAGGACGCATTACAGTTAGCACTGGTCAGCCCGCCACATGGCATTACTAATAGGCTAGGATCCAGTTGCTGTGCATACTCTGTGTGAACATTGCTGCAGATTATTATTTGCACTGGTGTGCCCAGCGGCCAATCCCTGATTGTAGGCTGGCTGTCTCATTTGGTATTACCACACCTGTGTAGTCGCCATCTTTACTTGGGGCCCACTGCACCATGAGAGTGCATTTGATTTGAGGCCTAGACAGGTAAGCACCTTTGCCTGTTTTTCTGTGGTGTTTTTTCTAGAATAGTGGAGGTTTTTTCCTCTTTTTTTCCTCCTGTTGTGGTTTTTGCTGTTAGACTAGGACTGGCAAGCGTGAGGACCCGTGACGTGGGTTGCCAGCTTATGTATTGTGGCCATAATATTAACTAATACCTTACATTTTTCGATATGTTCTTGTGCACTTTTTTTACTTTTACTTTTTGAGGTGCAGTTGGGCCCTGATGGCTTTGTAAGTTGTGGCCTCTGTTCACACAGGACGCATTACAGTTAGCACTGGTCAGCCCGCCACATGGCGTTACTAATAGGCTAGGATCCAGTTGCTGTGCATACTCTGTGTGAACATTGCTGCAGATTATTATTTGCACTGGTGTGCCCAGCGGCCAATCCCTGATTGTAGGCTGGCTGTCTCATTTGGTATTACCACACCTGTGTAGTCGCCATCTTTACTTGGGGCCCACTGCACCATGAGAGTGCATTTGATTTGAGGCCTAGACAGGTAAGCACCTTTGCCTGTTTTTCTGTGGTGTTTTTTCTAGAATAGTGGAGGTTTTTTCCTCTTTTTTTCCTCCTGTTGTGGTTTTTGCTGTTAGACTAGGACTGGCAAGCGTGAGGACCCGTGACGTGGGTTGCCAGCTTATGTATTGTGGCCATAATACTAACTAATACCTTACATTTTTCGATATGTTCTTGTGCACTTTTTTTACTTTTACTTTTTGAGGTGCAGTTGGGCCCTGATGGCTTTGTAAGTTGTGGCCTCTGTTCACACAGGACGCATTACAGTTAGCACTGGTCAGCCCGCCACATGGCGTTACTAATAGGCTAGGATCCAGTTGCTGTGCATACTCTGTGTGAACATTGCTGCAGATTATTATTTGCACTGGTGTGCCCAGCGGCCAATCCCTGATTGTAGGCTGGCTGTCTCATTTGGTATTACCACACCTGTGTAGTCGCCATCTTTACTTGGGGCCCACTGCACCATGAGAGTGCATTTGATTTGAGGCCTAGACAGGTAAGCACCTTTGCCTGTTTTTCTGTGGTGTTTTTTTTGTAGACAATAATAGTCTGAAAAGGCCAAAAGGATTAATATACTGTAAGTAATTAGAGTGGCAATTTGCACTATGATCAACTTACTGTAGCCCCATATAGGAATCCCCACATGTATCTGACCTACAAAATATTGGCTTCCTTAGACCTCTAGAGCTGTCTGTTTGGCTGTGTAGTATACCACTGTAGGAATGGTGGAGGTGATGTTCTACCCCAACACCTCAAGTTGCTAAATGTATTTATACTAATGTATGTATGTTGTCAAAGTAAAATCCTCTGAAGCTGCTGTCTAACCTGGATAAGAGTTTACTGAAAAACCCGGCCCAGTTCTGGGAGGGGGAACTGAAGGTTAGTACCAAGTTCAGGAAGTGTCAAGGGCAGTTGGAGGAAGTGTGGTGAAGACACAGAGAGGTCATAGGCAATAGGCTGCTAGGGACAACGTGAGCCTGTTACTCGGAGCAGTGAATTGCCATAGAACCCTTCCATGCAAATCCATCTGTTGGCCTGGGAACCTCAAGATGGACGTTGGCACACTAAGCCTGCGTAGCTGCATTGAAAGATGGATTGAAAATGTCAGAGGCGGGAGGTGATGCAATCCAGGTGCCCTGCTTGTGGTGAGGAAGAATTCCTAATGCTAGAGGAGTTAGCAAAAGG
Organism: Ranitomeya variabilis; assembly: GCF_051348905.1. Taxonomy (NCBI): domain Eukaryota; kingdom Metazoa; phylum Chordata; class Amphibia; order Anura; family Dendrobatidae; genus Ranitomeya; species Ranitomeya variabilis. The sequence goes on along the minus strand of NC_135233.1, from coordinate 671,220,159 downwards.
GATGCTCTACCCATAGCGAGAATTTAGGCTGAAATTATGTCCGGTACCTGTGGGAAAGACTGTAACCCATTGGGCCCTATCCTATATGCCTGATTGTAATGACGATAAGTTGCCAAGTAAAAGTTTGACTGTTTTTATGAATTTGGTGTCCCCTGGATTGCCTGCTGTGAAGATTCTGGAACATGGAAGCTTGGAGTCAGTGAAGGCCTATGGGCCACAAGTAAGTGTGATGCACCCCATACACAGCAGCAAACCAGGACTGGGACACAATTTGTGTGTAGGGAGCCAGAGCAAACGGGAGCAGCTGCTCGCCCACGGCTACCTTGCTCGGGCACCTTACACCACCACGGCAAGTATGAATTTGTACACAGTGAATATGTAATAAGGATGTGTTTTCACACATAGAATTCATATTACAGAAAGTGGAAATTACTTATAGCTAAATGACTACTGCGTCCCATGCATATTTCCACTGTAGAACACCATATAGGTTGATGTATAGTAGGACTAACACAATCTTACCGCACGTAAACTGTTGTTTGAGGTCTTTCTGTAACAAATACATTGATCTCGGAGGGTTTGGGTGGGTCGTCCTGGTGATCCAGGGGAATGTAAAATGAAACTGTAATTGTGGATTCACAGGCCGGTCCTGTACCTGGCTCTATAAAGGTGGTCACCGGTGCGGTCATCTCAACCTTTACTTCTGCCAGGAACATGGTAAGCAGATAAGAAAATATAGTAGGTGAACTTCAGAAACTGGCATACTGAATATCAACTACAATTTCAATTTAAAATCAATTTTTAATAATAATACTACCACCTATATTTCAAAAATCTAGAGGTGACCTATCTTTTTGATACAGGTCCAAGACTCCATGTGGCGGAAGATAATTTTGAGGCAGGGATGTAGGCAAGAGGGGTGGCAGGGGGTGTTGCATAGTTAAATCTGCCCAGGTCTGTAGGACGCAGATACAATTGGATAAGTTACCATACAAAACCATGTACTTCCATAGGCTGCCTGCAAGTGAGTTTAGACATGCAGCCTACGAGGGTCTTGGAAATGATGCAGGCAAACTGAACGCAATAATGTCCTCACAGCCGTCTGTGGGATGCTGGTTTATGGAGAGCATATTTAGAACTGTTATCTACCACTGCATGGCAGTTGTATCATGGTAAATCTTGTTATGATGCAGTGATTTTTATTCAGTAGACTTATGGGGTATTATTAAGGCCTCTTTCACACTTCAGTCTTTCGGCGTCAGTCAAAAACCGCCATTTTCGTAAAATGGCGGATCCGTTTTTTTTTTTGGGCGGATCCGCTATTTTTCCATTGACTTGCATTAGAGACGGATTGTGGCGGATGGTCGTCCGTTCCATCCGCCTTGCGACGGATCCGTCGATATTTGGCGGACGTTGTCTAGACATTGACGGACTTTGTAACGTTTTTTGTCGCCGGCAAAAAGGCGGAACGCGGCGGATCCGTCGCGTCCGCCTTTTTTTTGAATGGGTGCCTATGGGCGACGGATCCGTCGCGATCCGTTTTTTGGCGGATCCGTCGCCTCAATCCGCTTTTTTTGATTGAGCATGCTCCAAAAAGTTGCAACTTTGCCCAGACAACCCAAAAACTATATAAAGAGGACAGGTCATTCCCAAATGTACCAGCCAGCAAGAGAGACCCTTCCATGCCCGAGAGACCCAGCCAGACCCAGCCAGCAAGACCTCTGCCAGCAAGACTTTGCCAGCCAGGCACTGCCATCCAGCCAGAGAGGCCCTGCAAGCCAGAGACACTCTGCCAGCAAGACTTTGCCAGCCAGGCACTGCCATCCAGCCAGAGAGGCCCTGCAAGCCAGAGACACTCTGCCAGCAAGACTTTGCCAGCCAGGCACTGCCATCCAGCCAGAGAGGCCCTGCAAGCCAGACCCTGCCTGAGACAGCCATGTGAGTACTGCCATCCAGCATGCATGCATGCGTGCGTGCGTGCGTGCTTGTGTGCGTGCGTGTTTGTGTGCGTGCTTGTGTGCGTGCATGCTTGCGTGCGTGCTTGTGTGCGTGCTTGTGTGCGTGCTTGCGTGCGTGCATGCTTGTGTGCGTGCGTGCTTGTGTGCGTGCATGCTTGTGTGCGTGCGTGCGTGCTTGTGTGCGTGCTTGCATGCTTGTGTGCGTGCGTGCTTGTGTGCGTGCTTGTGTGCGTGCATGCTTGTGTGCGTGCTTGTGTGCGTGCGCCTGCCTGCCCTGTTTATATGTTTTTCATACTATTTAAGCTGTTATTTTTTATAGCTGTGGTGTAAAATGAGTTTTGTGTGTGTGTATAAATGATGTGTGATGTGTTCTGCATTTTTGTTGTTATCCCAAATGTTATAGTATTTCAAATAAAGAGCAGTGTAGCTCCTACTGTACCATTAAAAAAAAAAATTTTTTTTTAAAAAATAGTAATAAAAATTACACCAAACTGTCAGTAGTCTCATTTCAAGATAAATGTAATATTGGGTAAACATGCAGTAAAGGTTATATATATAAATGTGTAATGCAAATCTTGTGTATAGAATATGTTATCCGGTTTTAGAAAATACAAACTGTAGGGTAATCATAATTACCAATTTTTGGAATTGGTATTTTAAGTTCGAATGAGGAACATTTTTGATAAGGTTTGATAGGTGGCTTTTACCAACATGCGCATTGCGCATATCAATTTCAGTTTTGGTGTTGCTTTAAAGGGTTCTTGGGGTTTTTTTTTGGTGGGGAAACAGGGCTAGAGGGTTTGGCAGCTTGTGCATCAAGCATATCTACCATATAAAGTATGACGGTTAGAAAAAAAATTTCATTTTGTGTGGGATGAAATGTAAAAGTTTTTAAAAAAGATGTAACTGTTAAATCCTACAGCTGCATCTATCCTTGTGTATAGTAGCTTAGAACTGTCTGTATACTTACAGATACTTGGGACCAAGAGGTACGCAAAGACCATAATGTCTTCTTCTGAGAGCCCCCCAGCACATCAGCAGCAAACTGAGGTATTGTATTTTTTTTTTTTTGTTCTGTAAAATTTTTTGGTGATACAACTATGGTCATTGTTTTTTAACCCTTTATGTGTTCTGTATTCACAGAAATATGAAGCAGAGGGGCTTACAGAAGGAGACGGACAGGGTGGAGAAAGACAAGGAGCGGGAGCGCATAGTGTAAGTTTTGAACAGACCGATCCTCACATACAATGCACTACACCCAACACAAACATTCATGACAGCACACACAATACATATGCCTCAATCTAAGAACATTATTAATTTTTTATTTTTTTATTTTTTTTATTAGTCCTCACAATCCGGGGCTCGACATAGAGTTCCTCAAAGCACCTCCCATAGTCGTCGGAATGATAATCGCGGCGGTCGCCGAAGAGTAAGTTCCTTTTTGTTTTGTTGTGTAGTAAAATGTAAAATTCATGTGTTGTAATCTTTCCCTTTTTATTGTTAGATTTTTCGTAGGCTTCACAGCGTGCTCCCGAACAAGATGATGAAGAGGAGGGCATCGATGTGAACACCCTCATCGAAGCAGTACAAAGTAGGGAGCCGCTGTGGAACATGTCGGACCGCCGCCATGCTGACCAGTTAATCACCCGACGGCTATGGGAGGAAGTGTGCAGTGCTGTTATGGATAACTGGGAGGAACTCGATGCTGGGGCCCAGGATCTAGCGCGTAAGTATTCACACTTCATAACCTTATTTTAGCATGATTTAATGTGGTGTATAGTAACCAATTTTTGCTATCTCTTTCCAGGTAACAGGATTATCGTGCGGTGGCGGTCAATCAGGGATCGCTTCAAGAGGGAGTTTAATAAGGAGATGCAGGCCCCGAGTGGATCTAGAGGACGCAGGAGCAGATACAAACATGCCAGAGCCCTGTCGTTCCTACGGTCGACGCTGCTGAGCAGAAGGTAAATATTCAACACCACATATTTTCAGTCAAACTGAAAAAATGTGTAACCTTCAATTTTTTTGCAGTAAGGGCAATTGTAATATAAAGATACTAATATTTTTTTTCTTCTTCTTTAACAGCACTTTCTGCAGCACTCGGGAGCCTGCATCAGAGTTGCAGCCCTCTGGAGCGATCCCTCGAGAGTCCGCCACCGGGGACCACGTCGACCCCTCTGTTTCTGCACCTACCCTTTTGTTTGATCCCTCAGCCTCATCCACCAGCGCTGGAGCAGCAGGGCGGACTTCGTCACTTGAAGCTGCAGGTGATGAGTTAGAGTTCCCTTTACCCCACCCCTCTGCCACTGCCGCAACTTCTAGACCAACTTTGTGGTCAGGACGGCAGCGCCAGAGAGGTCAGGAAAGGAGCTATGCGCCTGACTTTTTGCATCTGAATGCATCCTTTCACAGTGCCATCAAGCTTTTGAGTGAGCAAACGTCTGCTGGGTACAATATGCTTAACAAAAGCATACTTGAACTCAGCAGTCGTCTTGATAGGATGCAATCAGATGCAAACCAGTCACCAAGGCACTGTTTTTTTCAGGCGGTCCTCAGGCACATGGAAAATCTAACTCCTGACCTGCAGATGCATGTGATGCAAGGCTGCCACACTGCTCTAGCGCAGGCGATATCCCATGCCCCTCCACCTACCCTTCATGTGTCAACACCTTTCCCCTCTCAATCCACCGTCTATCCTCCCATCCGTCCTCCTCCTGTACGTCCTCCTCCCGTCCATTCTACTCCTTCGTCATTTGTTCCTTCCCCCCTTAGTCTTTCCCAGTTTTTAACGTCCCCCTTCCATTCTTCCCCTTTAACTTCTCCGTTATCAATCCCAGCAACACCTTCATACCTCACACACACCACATCTGCACCTCAAGTCTCTACACAACCTCATGTTTTCACCACCCATTCCACTTCTGTTCCTCCCCGTGATGTCCTGTCCCCCACTCTCGACGTGGTCCGCCCGCCTGTCAGCCCCTCCGCTACTATCTCCACCCAAAACTATGAGAATCTGTAAAAGTCAATAAATAAACAGTTGTTTGGTTTAAAAAAAAATTTATTGTCTTTCTTTTTTTTTTTCTTTTAATTTTTTAAGTCACCAAGGTTATGGCAATAGTAACATTAACAGTGTTTAAAGGGTACCGTTGCAAAACATACAATGCTGCATTAAAGTAAAAAGATTTTGTATGCAAACAAAAATTGGTATTTTTACAAGTATAAAAATAAATAAATTTTTTACACCATTTCATACTGCCAGTCAACTGATCCTGCAGGAGACATGAAGTAGTCTGCAAAACTGTCCCGCATTCTGCAGACTGCAACTGGACTGCGAAAAGTGGGGTTTTGGTAATCCCGTAAGGTGCTTTCTGAAACATTATCCTCCAGGGAAACTTGTTCTTTTGATAGAACAAAATTATGCAGGACAACGCACGCTTTGACCACATCATCGACAGTTTCAGTCTGCAGTTTAATGGCAGTTAGTAGCACTCTCCATTTGGCAGTTAGGATGCCAAAGGCACATTCCACTACTCTGCGTGCTCTGGTTAAACGGTAATTGAAAATTTTCTTCCTCTGGGTCAGTCCACTACTTCCAAAGGGTTTAAGCAAATGTGGGGAAAGCTGGAAGGCATCATCTCCAACACAAACAAATGGTAACGGTGGACCGGTGGTTCCAGGGAGAGGTCTAGGGGGCGGAAAATCAAATGTCTCTCCATATAAACGGCGCCCCATTGGTGAATTTTTAAAGATTTGTGAATCATTTGCACGTCCATACGCACCTATATCCACAGCGATGAACTTGCATTGTGCGTCAGCTATGGCCATCAACACAATAGAGAAATACTTCTTATAGTTATAAAACTGTGACCCAGAGCCTGAAGGTTTGACGATCCTTATGTGCTTTCCATCAACTGCTCCAACACAATTTGGAAACTGGCAAATCTGATGAAAAATTTGGGCGATCTCCAGCCACCTCTCCTGTGATGGCTCTGGGATGTATTCCACTTGTAGGCACTCCCACAATGCCCGGCAGGTATCTCTGATGATCCCCGAGATGGTGGATATCCCAAGTCGAAATTGAAAATGGAGGGATGAGAAGGACTCTCCAGCTGCAAGGAATCTGTTAACAAAAAGAAAAGACAATACTTTATAAAAAAAATACAAAAAAAACCAACACAGTTATAAGTCTGATGAATGAGAATCATTTAATAAAAAAATGACTTACCGAATAGTCACCATGAGACGCTCTGCTGGTGATATTGAGAATCGCATCTGGGTGTCTCGTCTCCGTATACAGTCTTCCACATAGCCCAATAAAAATGCAAAATTTTCAGCTCTCATCCTCACATAATTGAAGAACTTTTGAGGGTTTTCCCTTAGTTCCATGTAAAGCGTGGAATAAACACCACGGGTCATACGTTGTGCTGTGATGGGATGGATCCACAGCCTTCTCTTACGCCGCTGCCGTAGGATTCGCAGTCTTCGTTCCTCCCTCTCTCGAACGCTGACTGCCAACTGATTTGCCTCAAAAGTAAAATCTGCATAGATCTTTGCAATGTTCGCCAGGACTCCTTCCATTTCTGCCACTTTCTCTACAACCTTTCAAAGATGTGGTGTAAATACACGCTATATATAGTTTTCCAGAAGTTTCCAGTAGCCAATCACATTGAAATCCTCCCCTTTTAAAAAACGGATCCGTCAAAAAACTGTTGCAACGGATGTAAAAACGTTCGCAACGGTTCTAACGGATCCGTTTTTTTAACGGATTAGGGCAGCTGATCCGTTAAAAAAACGGATCCGTTAGAACCGTTTTTGCATGAAATTTGACGGATCCGTCGATCCGCCACGATGTCGGACCCAACTGACGCCACACAACTGAAGTGTGAAAGAAGCCTAAGTCAATCTTGCCTACTGGGAGTGCATGGTAAATATGTGACTGGATTGTTTAGAAATGATGTGCCATCCAAGCATCAGTGGCCACATCCTCTACTCACAGAGTCTGCTGCACAGCAAGGGAAAACACTTACCGTGATTACTACTGCTACTGGTAGAAAGGCTATGTGCACACATTGCGGATTTTGATGCAGATCTGCAGCATTTTTGGAAGCGCAGAATTGCATCAAATCCGAAGTGTAGTGAACAAGCAATGTTAGTCAATGTGAAATTCAGAATTAGTGTGCACATGCTGCGGAAAAATATGCGCGGATTTGCAGCGTTTTATTTTCCGCAGCATGTCAATTCTTTTTGCGAATCTGCAGCGTTTCTGCACCCATTGACTTCCATTGAGTCAGTCAAATCCGCATCAAAACCGCATGTGTAAAATGATTTGCGGTTTCACTGCGGAGTTGCGTTCGAGAAACATTGCAGATAGGGAGGAGGAAGAGTGTGTGGGCGGAGACTGTGTGTGTGGGCGGAAACTATGTGCGTGTCTGTCTGCGGGGGTCTGCGTGTATGTGTGTCTGTGTGTGTCTCTGTGTGTGTGCTGCTGTGTGCGGGTCTGTATCTGTGTGTGTGCATGTGTCCCTGTGTGTGTGTGCAGGTGGGTGCGGGTCTGTGTGTGTCTGTGTGTGTCTGCTTGTGTCTCTGTGTGTGCTGGTGTCTGCGGGTCTGTATAGCCAGGCATCATCTGATGGGACTACTGCTCTCATCCGTCTATGAATGCTGTCCCATATAACAGTGACAGCATGAGCCGATGATGGGGCAGTAGTCCATACAACATACAGTATATACTCACCAAACACCTAGTACTTGATGCCCTCGTTCTCCTGTAACAAAAATAAAATAATAAACCAACCTATATTTACCTTTCTGCCATAGTCCATTTAATAACTAGGGTCCTACGATGATCTCCTGTGTAGAACAGTGACATCGGCGTGGTGTATCCCTCCACTACCAGGAGAAAGGTCACCTGAGTTCATGCTGTCACCGGCAACGCTGTGTGAGAAAATTCTCACACAGCGATGCCGTAAAGTGAGAGCACGAACTCTGGTGACCTCTTCAGTAATGCATTGCAGGAACCATTGTCTCCTGTCAGTGCATCGTGGGAGGCCTATAGAGCAGTCACATTTCCCAATGTTAGAAATTCAACACTCAACTTATGTAGATGCGGTGACACCGCGTTAGACAGGCTCCGTTACAGCCATCACCCACCACCGATACGTGTTCCCTAGTATATATCCCCACAGGGATCCCAATACTTCTATACCTTTGGTTGTTTGATCTTCATATAGATCACACTCCAGCAGTCGGTATACTGAAGAAGGTCAATGTTTGAACGAAACATTTATATTAACATTGGACTGCAATAAAAATACTTCACCGCATCTACATAAGTTGAGTGCCAAATTTTATTTCTAACTATACTATTGGTCTGGGAACCTATTTGAGCACCAACACAGCTGTGCCACGATATCCTTCACATTTACTGATGTGACTGCTCTACAGGGGAGATTGTTGTGGGACACTCGTTATTAAATGGATTAGATTGAAACAGGGAGTATTTGTGTTGGTTTATTATTTTATTTTTTTTGCAGGTGATTGAGGGCTTTGCATGGACTAGGACTATAATAATAATAATCTTTATTTTTATATAGCGCTAACATATTCCGCAGCGCTTTACAGTTTCCACACATTATCATCACTGTTCCTGATGGGGCTCACAATCTAAATTCCCTATCAGTATGTCTTTAGAATGTGGGAGGATTCCGGAGTACCAGGAGGAAACCCACGCAACTCACGGGGAGAACATACAAATTCCTTGCAGATGTTGTGTTTTATTTAATTAAAATACTTTATTCTGGCTGTGTCTTTATTTAACCCCTTAACAATTATAGGATTAGTAATGGATAGGTGTCTTATTGACACCTCTCCATTACTAAGCCGGGCTTGATGTCACCTTACAATACAAAGGTGACATCAGCCCCCCAACTATTACCCCATATGCCACCACTACAGGGCAGTGGGAAGAGAGAGGTTAGGTGCCGGAATTGGCACATCTTAGAGATGCGCCATTTCTGTGGCGGCTGAGAGCTGGTGTTTGTAGCCATGTGGGCCAATATCCATGGCCCCTTCCTAGATTATTATTAGCCCACAGCTGTCTGTATAGCCTTTTCTGGCTATTAATTATAGGGAGGCCCAAAGTCATTTTTGGGGGTCTCCCCTATTTTAATAGCCAGTGAAGGATTATACAGCTGTGAGCTGATATTAATAGCCTAGGAAGATCCATGGGTATGACCCCCTTCCCAGGCTATAAACATCGGCCCCCAGTCGATGGCTTTCCCTTTCTGGTTTTGAAAATTGGGCGGGATCCCACGCCATTTTTCTTCCCTTTTTTTTTTTTATTTAACAGATATTGCATTTAATGCAGATTTTGTCTGTGTGTGTGCGTGTTTATATAACTCTTTATGTACCATTTTATTATGTTCATTACTAAACATCGGCCTTGGAATTATATATCTATCTATAGATATATCTCTCTATCGATATATCTATGGATAGATAGGTAGATAGATAGGAGAAAGAGAATTAGAGCAGCACAAAGAAAGAGTCCGGGTGCAAAGCCCCCCAGGCAAATACCAAACCTCAATTATAAAAGTCGATAAAAATTGGAGGCAGCACACCGTTTTGTAGTGAAAAGGAGCTATTTAATCAGCTCAGAAAGCGACATTTAGGTCCCAACAGGAACCTTTCTCAAGCCTTGAGAAAGGTTCCTGTTGGGACCGAAACGTCGCCTTCTGGGCTGATTAAATAGCTCCTTTTCACTACAAAACGGTGTGCTGCCTCCAATTTTTCTGGATTTTTATGATAGATAAATATACAAAAAAACTGACCAGCACCTTCTGAGTGTGAACATGTGCAAGCTGCATTATATAAAAAAAAGAAAGCACAGCAGCACTATGTATAAGTTTAGGCCATGTGAAAACATAGAAAAACATTCAAAACATATAATCTAGATTTTACTACTCAAAAAGTTTTTTAATTTTTTTAAAACTTACGGAAATGAATGAAAATGAAGGTTCTTAGCGCATAAATTGCCCAATTCATGTATGCATATCAACTACGGCAAGGTGACCTCGCTCTGATGGGTCCCTGCTCTACTGTACATGCCTTCTCTTGGACTATCAACCTATAATTTTGGACACTCATGTCTACCCCTTGGTTTAGCTTACAATTTATGGGCAAGTAGAGCTGAATACGGCCACCTGCAGATCAATGGGAGGAGTGCAAAATCAGGCTGGATGCAGCCAACATCCAAAAGTTAAATATACAAAAAAACTGACCAGCACCTCCTAAGTGTGAACATTTGCAAGCTGCCAGACTGCATAATGTAGACATATAATCTATAAACTTAAGGAAATGAATGGTTTTAATGTTTTTCTGTGTTTTCACATGGCCTAAACTTAGCGAGACTGCTAAGTCTTCTGGGTAATTTTGCAATGCATCTCTAGGAACGGAAGCTGGCGGCAGCCGTGCACGCATCGGCGGACGACGGAAGGTGAGAATAGCAGGGTTTTTTTTTTATTATTTTTAACTTTAGATCTTTTTACTATTGATGCTGCATAGGCAGCATCAATAGTAAAAAGTTGGTCACACAGGGTTAATAGCAGCGTTAACGGAGTGCGTTACCCGCGGCATAACACGGTCCGTTAACGCTGCCATTAACCCTGTGTCAGCGCTGACGGGAGGGGAGTATGGAGCGGGCGCCGGGCACTGACTGGACGGAAGTAGGGAGGGACTTTGGAGTCCTGTTGTTGAAGTATTCATCGGCAAGTGTCGCTGTTGCAGAGGCCCCCTTTGGCTTCCAGTCACAAAATACTGCTAGAGGTCCTCCGGACAGTTACACAAAGACTCGTCGGCTGCGATGAGCTCCTTCAGCTGTTGGTTGGTGGTGACCTCCAAACCCGTGGTCCATTGATCGACTGCTCTCAGTAGGGCCCGCATGTGATCGGCCTAGCTGTCTGTAGGACCCTGCTGCATACTCCGGAGATTCTTCTCAGAGAGTCTAGTTATACTGCTGGGCCAGAGTCTGCATCATATCCACATAGCTCAGGGTGGTCTCGCTGGGCAGGTACCCAAAGATTTCCAGTATTTTACACCTGAGGTGAGGGATTAAGAACTGAACTCACTGGTCCTCAGGCAGATAGTATTGATGGCAAGTCTTTTCAAATGCCAGCAAGAAAGTGTCCTTTCTGTTGTCCAGCAGAGGGAAGTCTGTCGCCCGTAGCTTCAGGACCCGGATATCAGGGGACTAACAACAGGCTGGGGTGTGCGGATGGAGCTAAAGCATTTGTCGATGGTGCTCGCACTCAAGCTGATGTTCAGCAGCTTCCTCACGATGTTCTGCTGCTGCTATGATCTCCGGCCTTCAGTCTGGCCAGGGAGCTTGCAAGAGGGTATATGAACTTACCTAGCTGAGAGGACAAGCAGGTGGTGAATGGCCCACTGCTGGACTGACCGCCGGCGACTGACTCCATGGGGAGCCTAGGCTGGACACCCCCTCTGCTTGAGCAACATCGTCTTCCACCTCCTCCCCACCATCCGTAGTATTGGCCATCTCCCTGACTCTGCCCCTGGTGCCACTGGCAATCCTTGCAATCTTTAGTCACTGACACAGAGCTGCAACCTGATGCACCCACACACCATACAGTATTTGCACTTGGACTGTCTAGTGTTGAGCTGGTCTTAAGACCCCAGCAGCAAAAAGCTACTGCTGGTAGACTTTAGTGTCTGGGAGTATGGGTGCTAGACTCACACACACTATTATCTCGATCCCACCGTGCTGCCACCACATGTAATGAACCTGCACCTCTCCGCCCTGCCTGACGTCACTAAAACTTAGGAGGGAACACGCAGTACGACCTCCTTACTTGCACCAATATGACATTCCGCACGCCCTGAGGACACGTAAGGTCAGCTTGGTGCGGTTTTACACAGACACCACCTGTCCACACAGACCTAGGGAGGCACGTGGAGTGAGATAAGGTGGCCCACGCAGCCACTGACTTGGCACCACCCTGAGGGGTGGAACCGCAACATTGCCCTTCTCTCACTAATAACATATATAGACATGTCACCTCTCACATATGGTATATATAACTAAGTCCCTCCTCTCCCATATACAGTATTTACAGACATGCCCACTCCCTCACATATAGTATATATAGACATGCCCCCTCCCTCACATATAGTACATATAGCCAAGTCCCTTCTCTCCTACATATTTCATATATAAACATGCCCCTTGACATATAGTATTTATAACCAAGTTCCTCCTCTTCCACATACAGTATATATAGACATGTCCCCCTCCCCCACACATAGTATATATAAATGTGGAACGCCCGCCAGGGCCGTGGGGTACTCAGTACCGGGTCCGGGTGTTGTAAAAGGGGAGGTCACTGTGGTGGCGAACCGGTCCGTGGCCCTGGGTGCCCAAGTTAAAGGGAATGTCTTTAAAGGGATTTTGTGAATAAAGTTTGTTTGTGACGCCACCTGTGGTTCTTGGTCAGGGATGACCGACGCTGCTTAAAGGGGTCCACTGGGGTGATGTTATGGCAGCTAAGATCGTATGGCTTCCCACAGGTGAAGCTGGGTCCCCAGGCCTCCCGGATGTATAGATGAAGATGGTGGGTGGTATAGCAAGAAACGGAGGACACAGGTTTGCAGTCTCTTTACCTGGTTTACTGATGAAATCAGGCAGCCACAGTCCAGGGTACCGGATCCAGCCGGCTTGGAAGCGAGTTGGGAGTCCCCCTTACCAGGCGGGGTTAGAAGTGAGTCGCCCACCAGGGCAGCGGGGTACTCGGCACCTGGTTCAGTCGCTATTAAAGGGGATGTCACAGTGGCTGCGACCCGGTCCGTGGCCCTGAGACTCATTGTAAAAGGGAACGGTCTTTAAAGTGGAATGGTGAATAAGTCTGTTGTGACGCCACCTGTGGTGTTCGGTCAATAGGGGGACCGACGCTGCTTTAAAGGGTTCCTCTGGGGGATGTTGTCGCAGCAATGATGGTAACGCTTCCCACAGGTGAAGCGGGGTCCCCAGAGGTCCTGAAGTGTATGGTGATGTTGGTGTAGGCCAGTAAAATGAGTAAAGGACACAAGTTGTAAGTCTTTACATGGTTTACTGTAGTTAGCAGGCCACAGTCCAGGGTACCGGCAACAGGTACATTAGGAGTCCAGGCAGCCCGGAAACAAGTGGAGTCCCCTTGGCAAGTCAGATTGGGAGCCTTCTACTGCGTGCTTGCTATAGTCCCTTGCTGTCTGTAATGTCCTAACAAGGTCCTGGTTCTTTCTGCTGTCCTGGGACAGGTACCTGTATGGTAGGCAGCTTGAGCCGTTCCTTTTGGGGCCTGTTCACAGTGACTCCAGGCTCCAGGGGGCTGCTGTACCACAGGCTTAATTTGGGCAGTACACGTGTAGTTCTGTGCCCTCCAGTTCTGTTAGGTGTCCCACAGTTCCACTCTAGCCTCTGGCTCCCGGTACCCGGTTTCTGCGCTTTGGCTCCTCAGAGGCCCACTTGCAGCCTCCTTGAACCCTGAAATCTCTCCTTTGCTCCTTTCCTGTCTGCTCTCCAGACTGTCTGATCCAGACTAAACTAGCTCCTCCTCCAAAGCAGGATCTTTATCCAGGGAAGCTGCCCTGTTATGATCCTAGTGGCAAGGATCGCAGGTCGGACTAGCTAAGTAACTGAACAGACGACTAGCTCTGGGGAGGTGGTAACTAGATTGACCGCAACCTGATCCTATCCGCAAACAACTATAGGTAGCCGGGGAACGTTACCTGAAAATCCTTGACGTCTCGTCACGGCCTGAGAAACTGACTATTCCTGGAGGGAAAGAAAGTCCTCTCTTGCCTCAGTGGAATGACCCCAAAGATATAGAATAGCCCCCCACAAATATTAACGGTGAGTTAAGGGGAAAGCACAAACACAGAGATGAAATTAGATTTAGCAAATGAGGCCCGCTAATACTAGATAGCAGAGAATAGGAAGGGAACTGTGCGGTCAATAATAAAAACCCTATTCAAAATATCCACGCAGAGATTGCTCGAGCCCCCGCACCAACTAACGGTGCGGGGGAAGCAACTCCGTACCCCAGAGCCTACCAGCAACAAGAAATCACATATTAGCAAGCTGGACTAGACTCATCATACACAGAAATCATATTCCAGGCAGATGAGCAAAAAATATTCAAACAGAACTTAGCTTATCCTGAAGAGGCAGAAAACGAGATAATCAGGAGTAATCAGAATAGCACTGAATACATTGATTGCCGGGAACAAGTGGAAGTGAAGCAGAGCTAAATAGGAGCCTCCCTGGTGAATAACGAGGCAGCTGATCCAGCCAGACCCGCAGGATAATAAACCAAACCACCAGGGGGAGCCAAAAAACCAAAGTCACACAATACCATCTGTGACCACAAGAGGGAGCCTGAAAACGGAGTTCACAACACTGCCCTAAAACAGGGTTTTGAGCTCCCCCTACTGGCCTGGATTCAGAAGGTGTTGTGTGTGATTTACCTGCCAAAGAGATCCCTCTTGTTTCCAGGCATAGCACTACCCTCCCTGAGAGGATGGCAGCACTACTGTGGTACCCGAACTCCTGGGGTGCCACAGAATCCTTCCTTTTAGCGCTGTGGTGTAATCCCCTGCTGCCTTAAGCCCCTTCCAAGGTCCTCACATGTTCTCTCTGTCCACCAGGTTGGTAGGACCTACCCATACGACAGGTAGCTCAAGCCTTTTTACAGGGTCTCTATCACTACCCGGGCTCTATGTGTCCTCAGGTGTAAGGGCGGACAGGTGACTTGTAATCCAGCTGTCCTGCTGGTTTCTGCTGTGAGACGTGGAGTCCCTCACAACCCCGATCTTCTGGCTACCAATGTCTGCGCTCAGTAGGGAGGTAGCCCAGTCGCATCTAACTCCCCAGTTCTTCACTCTCCTGCACTCCACTTCCCCTACACGCTCACTACAATCTGTTCTTCTTTCTCTTCTGCCTCATGCCAGGAGCTGCAGCACCCTCATGGCTGCATGGCCCCTCTAGTCCTTTCTCCTCTGTCTCTCTGACAGACTGTCTGGAACTCACTACCTCTGACTCACAGACCACTTTCCCTCCAGACCAGAATACATATAGGGGAGCCACCCACAAGCTGGATCAGAGCTCCCCCTTCTGGCCTGGAGTAAAAACATTTTGTATGCTTGTGATTACCTGATAACAGAGATCCTTCCTCGCTTCCAAGTGTGACATCACTCTCCCCGTGAGGAAAGCAATGTCACTGTAACAACCAGGAACCTGGGGTGTTACACATGTCCCACCTTCCCCCTAAAACTCGGGTTTCTACCAGACCCCCAAATTCTAAAAGTCTCCATTATCCCAGCAGCAGAGGATGGAGGATTTCCCAGCATGCTGTGCAGTGAGATATGATAAGCCATCTATGGCAGCACACTCTGTCCGCAGACATGGATACTGTATGTGCTCTATTTCTCCCACCTACTGTGAGGATGAGTGGGTGAGGCTAAACCTCTCTAGGGCAGTGTTTTACAGGGAATCCATCGAGTCCTTGACGGCGGTCCTGCCCTTAGGTAAAATGAACCCATGAATGATTTCTTGTACTATATACTGAAATACTTTCCCATGTATGGCAGCAAAAGGAATCTTCAGTAGGCCCCTGACTACCATGGTAATCTAATACTTGCAGTGCATACTGGAAGTCACTCAAGTAACAGAAATTGTACATTTTTATGGTAATCTGGACAAAGAAATAGCTGATCTATGGAACTTACTATTAGAAAATAACTTTTGGCAATACTCACTCTTTTCATTGTTTCCTTGAATGTAGCTGAAAAGACGCATGAAACAAGTGCTGACAGCACTGTCCCAGTCTTTCACCATTATCAGCTCGGTGCTTACCCACTTTGTGGGTTCATACTGTCGCATTTCATAATCTGGAGACTGCAGCAAAATAT
The DNA here is from genome assembly GCF_051348905.1 of Ranitomeya variabilis. NCBI lineage: Eukaryota > Metazoa > Chordata > Amphibia > Anura > Dendrobatidae > Ranitomeya > Ranitomeya variabilis. The sequence continues at coordinate 671,204,239 of NC_135233.1, read as the reverse complement.
GAACATAATGAACTATTGACACTCACCTAATAAACAGACAAATCCTGTTTTGGGGTGTTCTTAAGAGGAGTGTAAAAACCAACATTGCAGGATCCAACTGCATTAAAAATCTCAAGTCATAACCACACAATTGCATTAGAAATTATCTAAAAGTGCTCATTATATCAGTAGGGAGGGTATTACTGAGGCAGCTATGGTACTTTGACGCTTTTTATACTTTCTATTGCCATGAGTGACCTATTTTGGCAAGGTAGTGCCAGATAAATGAAATTAGAAATTATCAAACAGACCACCATGTAAACAGTAAAGCTATAGTATGCATGGGGCATTACAGCGGTACATCCAGTCCCGAGGCTACGTACTACAGAGCTATAGGCTCTAATGGATATGTCCATTTAAAGTTAATTTATTGGGATGAGTGGACCCGTGCAAGTTCAGGTTCGGGTTCCGCTTGTGAAAAAAGTTTGGTTCATGTACCAGAACTTGATCTGTACTTGACCCCAGAACCAAAATCCATATAAGGCTAGTTTCACATTTGCGTTTAAATCCGCAGCGTTTAAAACGCATCCGCAAGTGGTGGAAAAAATGCATATAAACGCGTACAAACGCAGCGTTTTTTAGACGCATGCAGTATCGCATGCGGTTAAAAAAACGCCGCGTTTGTACGCGTTTATATGCGTTTTTTCCTGCGTTTGCGTTTTTGGTGCGCATGATGAGAAATTTCACAAGAGAAAAATCAAGATAACCAGACACCGCCAATGGGACTACAGAGGGCGTGTATTATGGGATCTCTATATATAGACCCTAGGGCTACTGAAATCTTAACAGTTTGCTACTGTATCCTGTGTCATGATGGATCTTCGCATGGAGAGCTTTTATTTCAACCTGGATTTAAGCATCAAGCTGTTTCTTGCCTGTGCTTTTACTTGGGAGCAAGACAGAAATCGCGAAAGATGGAGAAGGAGACAACGTAGGCGTTTTTGGAGACACCCCATTATCGAACTATGTGAGAGCCGTGGAGCCTATCACACGCTGTATGCCGAGCTTAATGCCAACCCGGAGAAATTCCAGAAATACACAAGGATGTCGCAAGACTCGTTCCGGGATTTGCTTGCTCGTGTCCAAGGAGCCATACGGCGACAGGACACCCAGCTCCGTAGAGTGATTCCACCGGAGGAACGTCTGCTGGTTACATTAAGGTACGTTCCAAATCTAAACCAATGACAGTCCAAATTTTGTGTTTTCTGACATGTATGTTTTGGGTATTTTCCTTTCTTTCTTTAGCGTAACCACACCATAAAAAGAATAGATTGTAATGTTTTTTGGGTTTGTTTTTCTTCCAGATTTCTGGCAACCGGAGAGAGTTTATCATCCCTCCACTTCCAATACCGGCTTGGAATATCCACCCTGTCCGGAATAGTTGCGGACACCTGCCGGGCTTTGTGGAATGTACTCCGGGATGAGTTTATACCCGTACCCACCGCGGACATGTGGCTTGAAATTGCAGAAAAATTCTGGAGTGTGTGTGATTTCCCCAACTGTTTAGGAGCGGTGGATGGAAAGCACATCCGCATTATCAAACCTGCCAGAACAGGATCGGAGTATTTCAACTATAAAAAATATTTTTCTGTTGTGCTCATGGCAATAGCCGATGCGAACGGTCGCTTCATCGCCGTGGACATTGGAGCTTTTGGCCGTGGCAACGATTCCCAGACTTTCAAGAACTTGGATATGGGCCGCCCGTGTGTATGGCAAAAATTTCAATTTTCCCCCTCCACAACCTCTCCCCAACACTCAAGGTCCACCGATGCCATTTGTTATGGTTGGGGATGAGGCCTTTCAGATGAGTGAAAACCTACTGAAGCCCTATTCCAGTCGGGACTTGAACCACACTAGAAGGATCTTTAACTACAGACTGACCAGGGCCCGAAGAACAGTAGAGTGTACCTTTGGCATTCTGGTCGCTAAATGGCGCATTCTTGCATCAGCCATAAATCTAAAAGTGGAAACAGTCGACGAGGTGGTCAAAGCTTGTGTGGTTCTGCACAATTATATAATGGCTAAGGAGCAACCCAACATTGAACTGGATGAACCAGTTGCACACCCACTGCCCGATTTCCAGCATCACCCGCTGCGGTCAACTGCAGCAGTTGGTCACATGCGGGACCAATTTGCTGCCTTTTTTGATTCAGATATTGGACGTGTGTCATGGCAGGACAATGTTGTGTAAATTTCCTGTTGTAATTAGATCTGTACCAGTAATTTTCTGATATGAAAATAATATTTCTCATTAATAAACTTTAGTTTTGGTTGTGTTGACCGTGTCTCCTATGTTTTTCCTCTACAAACCACGGCTGTCCTATAACTATCAGTATTTGGTCTGTATTTAATATCAGTGTTTGTAATCCAAAACCAGGAGTGGGTGATAAAGGCAGAGGTGCTAGTTATTATGTTAATATCATAATTTACCTCTAATTGTTCCACTCCTTGCTTTGGCTTACAAATACTGATATAAAACACTGGCCACATACTGCTAGTGTTATGGCAGCCATGTTGCTTTATTGGTAAGCTTGTGGACTTCATTGCGTCCTGATTCTGTTCTGCTGTATCCATTGGACACAGACTGAAGAGACAATCACTGTCACACTATCTATACTCATCATCAAGTCAGGTGTCAGAAATAATGAATTCATGATGCACATAACAGCCTCATGAATTCACTATTTCTGACACCTGTGCAGGTGAGCATAGATATGCCGTGTGTGACCACCATTGTCCCTCAATTTGTGTGTAATAGATTATGTACACAGAAGAGAAAATGGTGGTTATACAAGGCAGTTCTCTACTCACCAGGTCAGGTGTTATAACTAATGAGTTTTTTGACACCTGACCTGTTCAGTAGAGGTCTGCATTGTATTTCCACCATTTTCTCTTCAGACTGCCACACAGTCACAGACAAAAAGAGATTATGGAGATACATGTAATATTTTTGGGCCCACCTCATATCTGTATACTAAAGACACACAAAGCTGCAGTCTTTTTTTTTATAACTACTGGAGATATGATGTGGCCCAAAAAGTAAGTGTGTGGCGAAGTTTCTTAGTTGGCGCACGGTGTGTGTTGCCGGCGGCAGAAGACACAATAAACCAAACATAATTGTGGCAAATCAAATTTTTTTTATTTTTTAACAACCAAAAAATGTATTTACGGCGCCGGCTTGGGGTAGAGTGATGTAAACAGGGGGTGTGAAGCACTGAGGCCTGGCTAACTGTGGATGACGCAGAGGTGGCAGGAGAAGGGGCAATGAAACTAGAAGGGTCTGGAAGTTCGGGAATGGGGCTTGACACATGAGAGGCTTGAGACGCACTGGAAGGGTGAGACAAACCTGACATTACAGACACATTGGGAGGTGAAGGGGGAGGAATGCTAAGAGTCCTCTGTGGTTTTTTTTTTGTGTGTTTTTTTGGTTTGCCTGGTTGTGGGAGGTCTTGGTGGGCTCATATGGCGTGGCGTGGTGGTGGGTGACCTGTCAGGGTCCAGCTGCACTGTGTCAGACTCCATAGTGCTAGTAGATCGTGCAGCCATGCCAGAGTCCATAGTACTCGTAGAGCGTGCAGCCATGCCAGAGTCCGTAGTGCTCGTAGAGCGTGCCGCCATGCCAGAGTCCATAGTGCTCGTAGAGCGTGCAGCCATGCCAGAGTCCATAGTGCTCGTAGAGCGTGCAGCCATGCCAGAGTCCATAGTGCTCGTAGAGCGTGCAGCCATGCCAGAGTCCATAGCGCTTGTAGAGCGAAAGGCCATGCCAGGGTCCTGCTGCATTGTGGTGGTGGCGGTACGGAAGGCCATGCCAGGGTCCTGCTGCATCGTGGTGGTGGCGGTACGGAAGGCCATGCCAGGGTCCTGCTGCATCGTGGTGGTGGCGGTACGGAAGGCCATGCCAGGGTCCTGCTGCATCGTGGTGTCAGTGGAGGAGGTCCAAGCAGGAGCAGCGGTTGTCATGGTGGTGGCGGTGGGATGTCCAACTGCACTCGGCATGGTGGTGGTGCTGTAGTGGTGTCCGGCTGTGGAAGGAATTGAGGTGGCCGTGCAATGGTATGCAGCAGAGGTCGGCATTGAGGTCAATCGTGACAATGAAGGCACAGGTGGATATGCCGCCACTGTCTGCTGGAAATACCGACTCTGCTGCATAGCCTGCACGTAAGCAGCATTGCAGGCCTGCATGACACTCAGCTGGAGATCAGGAGTAAGGTGTTCCGACACGCTCTGCTCAATTTGGTTAAGAAAATGATGTGCTGGCCTCTGGAGGTCGGCTTTCACTTGATCAAGGCTTTTGCTGACCTCCTGGATACGTGCATTCAAGAGGCTATGTGAAACATCCATTAGGTCACCGAAAGCCTTGATTGCTTCGTGTAAAACCGAGCTCAAGTGCAAAAACTCGGGCATGAGTGACCTGTCCGAAGCCCTCTGCTGCTGCCGGGAGGAGCCCAAAAAAAGGGGCAGTGGAAGAGGACTGCGAAAGGGGAAGACCAGTTAGTGTGGAAGGCCCACTTGCTGCTGCGCTGCTGGATGGCTGGGACGGGTCCGTGGCTGTTGGATGAAGGACCGCTCCAGAATCTGGGCCAACAGTAGTGCTGTATGTGCTGTGAAAAAAGGAAAAAGAAAATTAATACCAAAAATTAACCAGACGCAAAATCCTGTGGAATATAACAATACAGATTATGGCAATACAATACAACCTAATGCACGTGATAAATACTTACGTTCTCTGGGCAAGGACCGGTCTTAAAAATGCCAGAACTCGATGGTATTTGTATCTTCTGATCCTTGCTCCTGAACCACTGGGAACACGGCTCTCTTGACGCAGGTCCTTGTTGAAGCGGTCCTTCATCGAATGCCAATGTGTTTTGACTTTGGCCACTGTTAAAAAAAAAAAAATTTGTGGTCAGAAAAAGGACTTTTGGCCGTGCTCACACAACTGTCTGTGATGACAGAAACTCCTGAGAGTTTCTTTCATCACACACAGTCGAGTGAGCACGGCCAAGGTCTCTGCTGCTTCACACTGCAGTGCAATACTTACCAAATGCATTTCGGACCCGTGTCAGGGCGTTGTCCCAGCCATCCCACATCTCTTTGGCCACCTCATTCCATAAGCGCCGGATCGTGACGTTGTTTGAGTGCAGTGGATCCCGGGTGTCCCACAACGGGACTCGCTCCTGGACCAGGGAGATGAGGAGGTCATTCTCAATAAGATCATCCTCCCGTTGTGAAACCTAAAAATTAAATAAAGTCATTAAAGTTTGCTCAATTAACATAAGGAAAAGAAAGAAAAAAGATGCTGAGAAATGGCATGAATAGGAAAGTCAACATACAAAAGGATTCCAGAAGAAAAAAGTAAAGAAATACGAATGGAAAGAAAGGAAGATTCAAGAATATTACACTGAGGATACAGTAAACAGTCAGCCTTGTATACGTACCCGCTGCCGTCTTTCCACTGGACCTTGACTCCGCTGCTCCTACCCTGTCTCTGCCGCAGTAGATGAAGAGCTCTAAAAAAAAGAAAAATTCAAATTGTCACATGTGTAGATGTGACAGTGAATTCTCACCAATCTGACGAGGCAAGTACTCACCTCACTGACATGCTCGACTTCAGACGGCCCAGGAAGAAACTCCTCATGAGAAGAATCCGAAGAAGACATTCTGATGCATGTAGAAAGAAAGAAATGGCAGAAATTAGGACATGTAGAGAAAGAAAATAGAAAATAAAGGCATGGCTAGGATATACTCACATTGTTCAGAGGCTTGTTTTCTCAAAGGTGCTGTTGTCTGTATGCTCTGCTTGGCTGTCCGCTGTGGTCCGTCTGCTCTGCTTGGCTGTCTGCTGAGAAGTGACCTGCAACTGTCCACACCCTCCCTTTATCACCTTGTATGTGGGGGGTGGCTTATCAGTATCTAGACATGTTTTTCTCTTGTGGAACGCATGCGTTCATGAAAGCAACCAAACGCATGTGCGTTTTTTTGTCGCAAGCCTTGCACAATCGACCGCATGCGTTTCCAGGCGGCAAATTGACTCCTCTAAAAATTACTACATGTTGCATTTCCGCGCCAAGCCGCAAACGATGAAACGAGGTTTAATGTTAAATATAGGAATACACAACGCAGGCGGATATATGCGGTACAAACTCTGCGGACACAACCGCAAATGTGAAACCATCCTAAGTCCATGGGGACCCAAACTTTGGCGCTGTAAAATGGTCGTAGTAAGGACTAGGGGGCTGCAAAAGGAAGCAAAATAGGGGTAAAAGCAGGACAATTGCCCTGCAAACACGTGTGGATAACGAAAATGACTTAAAAGAACAGAATAGAAAAAAATAAAAAGCAGGCGGAGGTCTGAGTGAAGCAGTGCCTTGCATGTGTTTTACTGTACTTGTTAATAAAGTAATGAAAAAAACAATGTGGGGTACTTCTATTTTTAGTGAGCAGCCAAGTGAAAGCAGATAGCTGTGAGCTGGTCTTATTATTATGTGAAGGGGCCAATATCCATGGACCTTCCCAACTTATTAATATCAGCCCCTAGTTGGCTGCTTTGCCTTTGCTGATTATTAAAAATGGGGGAACCTAAAATATGAAGTGGGGTTCCCCCTTTTTTTAATAACCAGCTAAGGCAAACCAGACAGCTCGGGGCTGATATTAATAGGCTGGAAAGCCCTTCGCAACCTATTAAGTCAAGCCCTCAGCCGCCCCAGAAATGGTACAACCATTAGATGAGCCAATTCTGGCACTTAGCCTTGGCGCTTCCTGATTGTCCTGGTGTGGTGGCAATCGGGGTATTAAGATTGTAAGGTTGATGTCAGCTGTGTAATGTCCACTGACATCAAGACCACGGGTTAGTAATGAAGAGGCGTCTATCTGGCACCCCCACCACTAACTCAGTAAGTAAAGAGAGAAGAAAACACACCACAAAAAAAAGATGTTTATTTGAAAAAAATCTCCCCAACAATGTAATTGTTTCCCCCATTTATTAAAAAATGATAATAATTAAAAAAAAATTATAATCCACAGGATTCACCGTAATCCACAATTTGGATTGTGGAGAAAGGAGCTGCATGGACTGGATGAAGAAGGCTAGGATTGTCGTGGGACTTCCACATTATGGATTACGGCGGACCATGTGGATTATTTTTCTTATTATTATTTTTGTGGAATATTTTTTTTATTATTATTATTATTATTATTATTATTATCTTTAAATAAATGGGTAAACGAGGGAGTGAGGGAGAGTGGTTTTTTTTTTTTTAAATAAAGTATTATTTTCCTTAACGGGTTAGTAATGGAGGTGTTATAGACGCCGACCCATTACTAACCTCTGGGCTTGATGTCAGCAGACAATACACAGCTGACATACACCCTAAATATTACGCCACTTGCCAACGGACCAGGGTAAGTGGGAAGAGCCGGGCAAAGTGCCAGAATTGGTGCATCTAATGGATGCATATTTTCTGGGGCGGCTGCGGGCTGCTATTTTTAGGCTGTGGAGGGCCAAATATTCATGGACCTTCTCAATCTGAGAATACCAACCCCCAGCTGTCTGCTTTATCTTCGCTGGTTATCAAAAATGGGGTGGACCGCATACCGCTTTTTAACATTATTTATTTAAACAATTAAAAAAAAAAGGCATGTAGGACCCTCTATTTTTGATAACCAGCCAAGATAAAGCAGACAGCTGAGGGCTGCAGCCCGCAGCTGTCAGCTTACCTGTGCTTGTTATCAAAAATAGGGAGGACCCCAAGTCTTGTTTTTAATAATTTTCTTCTAACATGGCTGTGATGGTGCTGGAAATGCTCACACTGGAAAAGCTTTATTAGTCTGACAAACCCAAACAGTAAACCGGTCGAACAGTAAGAAGTCCATGTCTGGGGTTCGGTACTGGACAGTAGGTGTCCGGTACAGACCCTGAACTTTACAGTTTGGGTTCACTCATCCCTAGTAATGTATAAGCAGAAAATTATATATTGTTTGCATACATTTTTAGAGTTAAAGAAGAACTTCCATCTATTTTTTTATTAAATGTGTGTATGTATGCATGTAGAGTAGTGTGAGTATATCATATACAGGTCCTTCTCAAAAAATTAGCATATAGTGTTAAATTTCATTATTTACCATAATGTAATGATTACAATTAAACTTTCATATATTATAGATTCATTATCCACCAACTGAAATTTGTCAGGTCTTTTATTGTTTTAATACTGATGATTTTGGCATACAACTCCTGATAACCCAAAAAACCTGTCTCAATAAATTAGCATATCAAGAAAAGGTTCTCTAAACGACCTATTACCCTAATCTTCTGAATCAACTAATTAACTCTAAACACATGCAAAAGATACCTGAGGCTTTTAAAAACTCCCTGCCTGGTTCATTACTCAAAACCCCCATCATGGGTAAGACTAGCGACCTGACAGATGTCAAGAAGGCCATCATTGACACCCTCAAGCAAGAGGGTAAGACCCAGAAAGAAATTTCTCAACAAATAGGCTGTTCCCAGAGTGCTGTATCAAGGCACCTCAATGGTAAGTCTGTTGGAAGGAAACAATGTGGCAGAAAACGCTGTACAACGAGAAGAGGTGACCGGACCCTGAGGAAGATTGTGGAGAAGGACCGATTCCAGACCTTGGGGAACCTGAGGAAGCAGTGGACTGAGTCTGGCGTGTGCAGGAAATGGGCTACAGGTGCCGCATTCCCCAGGTAAAGCCACTTTTGAACCATAAACAGCGGCAGAAGCGCCTGACCTGGGCTACAGAGAAGCAGCACTGGACTGTTGCTAAGTGGTCCCAAGTACTTTTTTCTGATGAAAGCAAATTTTGCATGTCATTCGGAAATCAAGGTGCCAGAGTCTGGAGGAAGACTGGGGAGAAGGAAATGCCAAAATGCCTGAAGTCCAGTGTCAAGTACCCACAGTCAGTGATGGTGTGGGGTGCCATGTCAGCTGCTGGTGTTGGTCCACTGTGTTTCATCAAGGGCAGGGTCAATGCAGCTAGCTATCAGGAGATTTTGGAGCACTTCATGCTTCCATCGGCTGAAATGCTTTATGGAGATGAAGATTTCATTTTTCAGCACGACCTGGCACCTGCTCACAGTGCCAAAACCACTGGTAAATGGTTTACTGACCATGGTATTACTGTGCTCAATTGGCCTGCCAACTCTCCTGACCTGAACCCCATAGAGAATCTGTGGGATATTGTGAAGAGAAAGTTGAGAGACGCAAGACCCAACACTCTGGATGAGCTTAAGGCCGCTATTGAAGCATCCTGGGCCTCCATAACATCTCAGCAGTGTCACAGGCTGATTGCCTCCATGCCACGCCGCATTGAAGCAGTCATTTCTGCCAAAGGATTCCCGACCAAGTATTGAGTGCATAACTGAACATTATTATTTGATGGTTTTTTTGTTTGTTATTAAAAAACACTTTTATTTGATTGGACGGGTGAAATATGCTAATTTATTGAGACAGGTTTTTTGGGTTATCAGGAGTTGTATGCCAAAATCATCAGTATTAAAACAATAAAAGACCTGACAAATTTCAGTTGGTGGATAATGAATCTATAATATATGAAAGTTTAATTGTAATCATTACATTATGGTAAATAATGAAATTTAACACTATATGCTAATTTTTTGAGAAGGACCTGTACTGTACTCACCTATGGCTGCTCTCTCTGGGATCCAGCGCTGTTCTGCTTCGCTTCTCAGTGACATCGCCACAATTCCGATGATCTGGGTCACTGTTTGCTCTATGCATGAGCCGGAAGTCTCAATTACAATGTAAGCCTATGGAGCTTCTTTCATAGCTTCTTTCTAATGCTCCATAGGCTTACATTGTAAAAGCCACTTCCAGCTCACGCAGAGGTCAGGGTGACTCAAAGAGTCAGCAGAGCACTGACGTCACTGAGAAGAGGAGCACAACGGCACTGGATCCTGTAGAAGGCAGATGTAGGTGAGTATAATAATACACTCATACTATACTACATGCACATATACACTCATTTAATAAAAAATATAAAGAGTGCTTCTTTAATAACTACCATGGCAATATTATCACTACTGTATATGCTGGGGTTATATATGTTATATTGTAATATTATTACTATTATATCTTATATAGCAGTAATATTGGAAATCTAGATAGTAGTAAATCTTGATTTCTTGCAGGCAGGGTAATTTAAGTAATAAAGACCCAAATCTGGGTGAAGGGGACGGTTTCGGCATGGGCCTGTGTGCTTTCAAATGCCAAGGCTCAATTTTAGCCCCAGTCCTTCCCTACAGTAAATAATGCCGGATCCACCATTCACAATAGAAGATTGTCACAGTTCATCCTCCAACCCATCCTTGCAGAATTATTTTTATCAGGTCAGAAAGCATGCCTAGAAAAGATTACCACTTAAAGGGTTGTCCAGCCATTGGCTACAAGTCTGCAGATACTCTATGAGGCTGCAGACTTGTGAATCCTCACATCGCGCACATTGTGCACTGTCAGGATTCAACGATGCCAGCGCTGGGAGATGCGGGCACGTTACCACAAGTATGTGATTTGCATACATGCGTGCACGTGCCAACTAGATGAGCGCAGCCTCACTAAATACAAGTGTGTTGATCGATGTCTAGTTGGAATGTGGCCAGAAGTATGCAAATCACACACTTGCGGTCACATGACCACCCACTTGCGGCACTGGAGAATCCTAACAGCATGTAGTGCGCACGATGTGAGGATTTACAAGTCTGCAGCCACATAGAGTCCCTGCAGACTTGTAGCCTAAGACAACCCCTTTAAGTCAATGAGTCATTTCCAGATTATTGCGGTCTATGGTCCATGTGTACCGTAAAGCATATCTTTATGTGTGGTTAACAGCAGCACAGGCAAGATGGCTACCAACATTATCATGTAATCAAGGTAAAATTAAAAAAAATCTACAAGCAGAAAATAATTTAAAAAAAACACATAGATTAAAAGAAAAGAATAATCTTCAAAATATACATAGGCGATACATTTCCTTTACAGGTCCACTTGAAAAAATATAAGAAAACCGGACTGTACCGTAGTTTCCATCGCCGTCCATTTAGGTGTTTGAAGTTCAGAAGAAAATAAAGCTTGTTTCACAGTCTTCCGCATTGCTTACTGAAAAATACATGTACTATTTAAAATCTATTCACTATTATTGGAAAAATTATGACTAAATGCTATGCCCACATCTGCCTTCGGAGGCGCTGACACAGATTCCACCACATTGCCAAAACAGTGACGGAAACCTGACAAGTTTGTGGGATCCTTCCGGACTGGTGATGTCTGGTATGTGAGTCAGTCCCCGGCATAAATCCCAATATTCTGTCCGAAATCCATGCAGTCTATGAAATCAGCCAGCCTGCCAAAGGCTATACTATGGATATTATAGGGTCATTCCCTTACCTTATTCTCGGCGGGCGTCTGACACCTCAGTGATCTGTACAGGCAGAGAAATAACACTATACAGTATATCAGGACATGTACAATTGTGTGTTCCCCTTATATAATGATCTGCGGACACACAGTATATAGAGAGAACACAAAGCCACATACAGACCTCTCCCGGGCTCCGCCGTCGCTGTCAGCTCCGGTTCCTCTGGCTCTATATGGGGCAGGGTCTGGAGGCTGCCTGACAGGGGATCTTTGTGTTTTGTAGGATAAGATGTGGTTTTGTAACAACTATGATTGCAGGCCTCTCCTGCTCCGCACACTAGGGGGCGCTGCTTGTATAACACTTTTCTAATGCTTTAAATGCCGATTGTATACACTAGGCTTTAGTATCTGTGCATCATTTATATTTATTACAAAATAGCGATATCACCTAAATCCACATATTGTGTAACTTAAAATGCAGACATTGCACGTGACACATGTTCACACACAGCAGATTTGTTGAAGAAGTTTCAGGTCTCTATATAAGGACTTGCAGCAGTCCATGCACATGCACAGATGCCCCCATGTAGAGATTGTACAACAGATTTTAGATTGCAGAATTCTATACACTAAATCTACCGTGTGCACACAGGCCATCACAGTATGCATTTGGCACTACACACTGCAGTACACCTGCAAAAAATGTCTCATTATGGGTTCGCTCGTCGGATCGCTCTAGGGCCAATGTTATTCAATGACGCAGTGCAGATCTGAGTATATTTTTCCAGCATTATTCAGCATGCTGTGATTTCACTCCATAATTGGACAGTGTGAGAAAAAAAATCACAAGGGTGGTTATTAATGGAGCACACTCGGACTGGGTCGCGGTTAGCAGTGGGGTACCACAGGGGTCAGTATTGGGCCCTCTTCTATTTAACATATTTATTAATGACCTTGTAGGGGGCATTCAGAGTAGAATTTCAATATTTGCAGATGACACTAAACTCTGCAGGGTAATCAATACAGGGGAGGACAATTTTATATTACAGGATGATTTATGTAAACTAGAAGCTTGGGCTGATAAATGGCAAATGAGCTTTAATGGGGATAAATGTAAGGTCATGCACTTGGGTAGAAGTAATAAGCTGTATAACTATGTGCTTAATTCTAAAACTCTGGGCAAAACCGTCAATGAAAAAGACCTGGGTGTATGGGTGGATGACAAACTCATATTCAGTGGCCAGTGTCAGGCAGCTGCTACAAAGGCAAATAAAATAATGGGATGCATTAAAAGAGGCATAGATGCTCATGAGGAGAACATAATTTTACCTCTATACAAGTCACTAGTGCGACCACACTTAGAATACTGTGCACAGTTCTGGTCTCCGGTGTATAAGAAAGACATAGCTGAACTGGAGCGGGTGCAGAGAAGAGCGACCAAGGTTATTAGAGGACTGGGGGGTCTGCAATACCAAGATAGGTTATTACACTTGGGGCTATTTAGTTTGGAAAAACGAAGACTAAGGGGTGATCTTATGTTAATGTATAAATATATGAGGGGACAGTACAAAGACCTTTCTGATGATCTTTTTAATCATAGACCGGTGACAGGGACAAGGGGGCATCCTCTACGTCTGGAGGAAAGAAGGTTTAAGCATAATAACAGACGCGGATTCTTTACTGTAAGAGCAGTGAGACTATGGAACTCTCTGCCGTATGATGTTGTAATGAGTGATTCATTACTTAAATTTAAGAGGGGAATGGATGCCTTTCTTGAAAAGTATAATGTTACAGGTTATTTATATTAGATTCCTTGATAGGGCGTTGATCCAGAGAACTAGTCTGATTGCCGAATGTGGAGTCGGAAAGGAATTTTTTTCCCCAATGTGGAGCTTACTCTTACCACATGGGTTTTTTTTGCCTTCCTCTGGATCAACATGTTAGGGCATGTTAGGTTAGGCTATGGGGTGAACTAGATGGACTTAAAGTCTTCCTTCAACCTTAATAACTATGTAACTATGTAACATGCCATGCAGACCACAAGTATACGGACCATCATTTTATGGTCCACCAGTATATGGACCACCAGTATATGGACCACCGGTATACGGACCACCAGTATACGGACCACCAGTATACGGACCACCAGTATATGGACCACCAGTATACAGACCACCAGTATATGGACCACCAGTATACGGACCACCAGTATACGGACCACCAGTATACGGACCATCAGTAATACGGACCACCAGTATACGGACCATCAGTATATGGACCACCAGTATATGGACCATCAGTAATACGGACCATCAGTATACAGACCACCAGTATATGGACCATCAGTATATGGACCACCAGTATACGGACCACCAGTATACGGACCATCAGTAATACGGACCACCAGTATACGGACCATCAGTATATGGACCACCAGTATACGGACCATCAGTAATACGGACCATCAGTATACAGACCACCAGTATATGGACCACCAGTATACGGACCACCAGTATACGGACCACCAGTATACAGGCCATCAGTGAACGGACCACCAGTATACGGACCATCAGTAATACGGACCACCAGTATACGGACCTTCAGTATATGGACCATCAGTATACGGACCATCAGTAATATGGACCATCAGTATACGGACCACCAGTATACGGACCATCAGTATACGGACCACCAGTATACAGACCATCAGTATACGGACCACCAGTATACGGACCATCAGTATACGGACCACCAGTATACAGACCATCAGTAATACGGACCACCAGTATACGGACCACCAGTATACGGACCATCAGTATACGGACCACCAGTATACGGACCTTCAGTATATGGACCACCAGTATACGGACCATCAGTAATGCGGACCATCAGTATACTGACCACCAGTATACGGACCATCAGTATACGGACCACCAGTATACGGACCATCAGTAATACGGACCACCAGTATACGGACCACCAGTATACGGACCATCAGTATACGGACCACCAGTATACGGACCATCAGTAATACGGACCACCAGTATACGGACCACCAGTATACGGACCATCAGTAATACGGACCACCAGTATACGGACCTTCAGTATATGGACCACCAGTATACGGACCACCAGTATACGGACCATCAGTAATACGGACCATCAGTATACGGACCACCAGTATACGGACCATCAGTATACGGACCACCAGTATACAGACCATCAGTATACGGACCACCAGTATACGGACCATCAGTATACGGACCACCAGTATACGGACCATCAGTAATACGGACCACCAGTATACGGACCACCAGTATACGGACCATCAGTATACGGACCACCAGTATACGGACCATCAGTATATGTACCCCCAGTATACGGACAACCAGTATATGGACCACCAGTATATGGACCACCAGTATACAGACCATCAGTATACAGATCACCAGTATACAGATCACCAGTATACGGACCACAAGTAAACGGACCATCAGTATACGGACTACCAGTATACGGACCATCAGTATACGGACCATCAGTATACAGATCACCAGTATACGGACCACCAGTATACCAACCACAGTATATGGACCACCAGTATACAGACCATCAGTATACGGACCACCAGTATGCAGACCATCAGTATACAGACCACCAGTATACGGACCATCAGTATATGGACCACCAGTATATGGACCACCAGTATACAGACCATCAGTATACGGACCACCAGTATGCGGACCATCAGTATACAGATCACCAGTATACAGATCACCAGTATACGGACCATCAGTATACCAACCACACCACAGTATACGGACTACCAGTATACGGACCATCAGTATACAGACCATCAGTATACAGATCACCAGTATACGGATCACCAGTATACCGACCACAGTATATGGACCACCAGTATACAGACCATCAGTATACGGACCACCAGTATACAGACCACCAGTATACAGACCATCAGTAATACGGACGACCAGTATACGGACCATCAGTAAACAGATCACCAGCATACGGACCATCAGTATACGGACCACCAGTATACAGACCATCAGTCTACAGACCACCAGTATACAGACCATCAGTAATACGGACCTTCAGTATACGGACCATCAATAATACGGACCACCAGTATACGGACCATCAGTATGCGGACCATCAGTATACGGACCACCAGTATACCGACCACAGGTATATGGACCACCAGTATACGGACCATCAATAATATGGACCACCAGTATGCGGACCATCAGTATACGGACCACCAGCATACCGACCACAGGTATATGGACCACCAGTATACGGACCATCAATAATACGGACCACCAGTATATGGACCATCAGTATGCGGACCATCAGTATACGGACCACCAGTATACCGACCACAGGTATATGAACCACCAGTATACGGATCATCAGTATAACATCCGATTATTACAGCTACATTACAGTTCTGAAAAAAAGAAAACTGTGAATGGTCCAGTAAAGGATTAATAGCTGCTGAGTAACCAGGGTAAGACGCAGCAACAGACACAGAGTTCAGCGGTACTCCCAGAGGGGGTAAGCCATCAAAAAAAAGGACTCGGGTTGTCCGTCGAACCAGAGTACAGAAGAGACAGATTGGGTCGGCAGCCAGTTCACAAACAGCAGCAGGGCCATACAGAAACTGCGCATAATAAGAGGTGGAAATCCTGACAGGGTCAAAGTAATTCAGAGATCTTATACAGACTCCGGTGACAGTATTGGTTGCAAATCCCTCTTTGTTGAAGTAAACTGGTTAAACGTTTCAGCGCCTCAGTCTTTCATTTGGACAATAGCCGTCGATCCAGGATCGGGGTCATCACAGCTGAGAGGACCTGCTGCTAATCAAGTAAGTGTCTGTTCCTTCATGATATCCCTTACATTGTGCATCGCTTGAGGCCACAGCACCGGGTCAAGCCACTAGTGACATCCCCCTCAAGAGACGGACCTCATTGATCTGGTGCTGGGTACCTCGGTCTCCCGGGCATCACAACTGGCGTCACGAACAGGATTGGACCAGCCCGTACACCGGGTATTGTGTGCCGTAATTGGAGTCTGAAGCTGTGAAGGTTTGGATGAAAAATCTTGGAAATTGACTTTGTTAAAGAGGATCCCGTTCCCCATTGAAAACTATTGAAAGTGACTTTTCTCCATTGGTTATAATGGGGTAAAAATGGCTGCCATCCCCTGATGTAATCATCTCATAACCGTTAGGCACAAAACTGTTAATCGAGCTACGTCATTACCGAAGCCCCTGTCTAACTGAAAAACTTCAAAATCCACCATCACAGAGCGTGCGGCAGTTAGAGGCAGCAGGGGGCGTGTCATTGTCATCCTGCTGCACAGAGGAACGAATCTACATTATCTAGACGGAAGCTGGGACCGGAGGGGTCTGGATTAACTAAGGGGGTACAGTATGTCGCAGCACAGAGACGCCGCAGCACCCGGCGACGCTAATGCAGCTGAAAGACAGAGTGTCGATAGAGAGCCTGGCAGCGCAGCAGTGCAAGGAGTGGTGCCCATCATGCCGGTGTTGATGCCATATACCTAGGGTGGCCCGTGGCTTCCAATGTATGAAGGTGAACCTAATACCCTTGACGGTTTCAGGGAAAAGATGCTGGCTCATTTTGATATGTTCCCCGTGGGTGAAGCTCAGCGTGTTAGTCTCCTGATGATGCAGTTAAGTGGCCATGCTAAGCGAGAAGTCACGGCATGGGCAATTGATCTAAAAGGTACTGTTGAACGCATATTTGCTGGATTAAAAGCTACATTTGAAACCACTGCCAGCAGCAAAGCTAAAGTACGATTCTTTAATTGCAAACAAAAAGCTAATGAGGGCGTGAGAGATTTTGCCTTAAACCTGCAGGAAGCCCTTAAATCCCTTACACTGGCTGAACCCATTTTTAACACAGGAGCCGATAAACTGCTAAGAGATCAATTTATTGAGGGACTCTACACCCCTTCTCACTGGGGGCATGTGAGCATGCTTGTTTTTAAGAACCCTGAATTGACATTTGCCCAATTAAAAGAGAGCACTATACGTCTCCAGCTGGCAGAGGCACCTCGGGATCAGGATCTCACACAACCCATGGCAGATGCACTTCAGCAACGGGGAATGCCAGTGACATCAGCTACGTCCAGTGCCAGTGCTAAGTCCCTGGGGCCCATTACTAATGAGGCTCTTCAGCAAAAGCTTGACTCTTTAACTGATGTTGTTGCTTCAATGGCTAAAACCATGCAGGAGATGAGAGAACCCAAGATGGAGTTGGCAAACCGTAGAGAGGATGTTCCATGGATGAGGTCCTGGAGATACCCGACATGGAGAGGACGACCCCGTGACCGCTACCAACCGGATGGACAGCCCATTTGCCGCCGTTGCCAGCAGCCAGGCCACTTTGCACGAAATTGTGATTTAAACGGGAACCCCCTGGGAATGCGGGCCGCTTCGCAGGAATGAATTTTCAAGGCCCAACACCCTGGCACGACAGGTACATCGGAGGACGACCCATCATCCCTATCGTGCTGGACTTCCCCTTAACGCTTTGCTGGATACAGGTTCCCAGATTTCATCTATACCATATATCCTTTATAAGAGGTACTGGGCTGAGGTAGATATTGATAAAGGACCCTCTGATGTTGAACTGGATATATGGGCCAGTAATGGTAAGTTGGTACCGAAACTAGGATTCAGGGAGATGACCAAAAAGATTGGTAAAGCAGAATTGAAGAAACAGGGTATAATTGTCGTTGATGTTGACCGACAGAACTGTGAACCAACTGTATTGATAGGAATGAATGTGTTAGAGAACTGCTTTTCCGAAGTTATTTCTGTCTTACAACAAATTGCTGAAACCGCCCGATCCTGCCAGCAGAGAGTTCTCCGGAGGGAAATAAAAGTATTAATGTTAAGGCAACAGATAGAAGTTGCAGGTGGAGAAATCGGCAGTGTGAGGGTGAGTGATCCAACGTCTATTGTAATCCCACCAAAAACAGAAATGCTGGTATGGTGTAGAGCGGCCATTGGTACTAAAGGACGAGACTATCAAGCCTTAATAGAACCAGCATACACCGACAGCAGGCCCACTATACTCACGGCACGAGGGGTGGTCGAGGTACACCGGGGACGGGTGCCGGTACGACTTTTGAACTGTGGAGAGGAAGAGGTCACTTTGCCAAGGTACGCTACAGTGGCAAAGTTATACACTGTTGACAACAATGCCATCACAACCGTTGAGCCCTTAGAATCGACCTGTCAGGTGGAAAATAACGGCTCAGATGGAGAATCGGAGGATTGGTGCCAACAGCTAGACGTGGGTGTAGATTCAACACCTACCCATCAAAGGCAAGGGGTATATAGATTAGTGACGGAATATGAACAGGTCTTCAGTAAACACCCATTGGACTTCGGACGGATAGAAGGGGTGGAACATACAATCCCCACCGGTGACCATCCCCCGATAAAAGAAAGATATAGACCCATACCGCCTGCTCACTATCAATGCGCGAAGGACATGCTGAGAGAGATGAAACAGGCCGGGGTAATAAGAGATAGTTGTAGCCCTTGGGCGGCCCCTCTGGTGATTGTCAAAAAAAAGGACGGAACCATGAGAATGTGCGTAGACTACCGGCGGATTAATAACATCACCCATAAAGACGCCTATCCCTTGCCTAGGATAGAAGAGTCCTTGACTGCTTTGAAATCTGCTAATTATTTTTCCACCTTAGACTGAACAAGCGGGTATTGGCAAGTCCATGTGGCTGAGAAGGATAAAGAAAAAAACGGCATTCACCACACCAATGGGTCTAAGCGAATTTAATCGCATGCCGTTCGGACTCTGCAACGCATCCGGTACGTTCCAGCGACTGATGGAATGTTGCCTTGGACACAAGAACTTCGAGACCGTCCTCCTGTACCTAGATGATGTGATCGTCTACTCAAAGACTTACGAACAGCACTTAACAGACCTGGCAGAGGTGTTCGAAGCCTTATCCAAGTATGGTATGAAAATCAAACCATCCAAATGTCACCTTCTCAAGCCAAAGGTACAATACTTAGGGCACATCGTGAGTTCGGAGGGAGTAGCACCGGATCCCGAGAAAATAACTGCCATAAGGGATTGGCCAAGACCTACCAACGCAAAAGAAGTGAGGCAATTCTTGGGATTGGTGGGTTACTATCGCAGATTTATAAAAGGATTTACCAAGTTGGCAGCACCCTTGCAAGACGCTTTGGTAGGGCAGACGAAGAAACCTTCGAACCGAAACCCTCCTTTTCAGTGGGGCGACGAAAGAGAATACTCCTTTGAGCGACTAAAGAAGGCACTAACCGGAGAAGAAGTTCTAGCGTATCCGGATTACCATCAACCTTTCATCCTCTACACCGATGCCAGTAATGTAGGATTGGGAGCGGTGCTGTCGCAAAAACAAGAAGGTCGGAAGAAAGTCATCGCCTTTGCAAGTAGAAAACTCCGGCCTACTGAAAGAAATTCTGAAAATTATAGCTCCTTCAAATTGGAGCTACTGGCAGTAGTTTGGGCTGTGATTGAACGTTTCAAACACTATTTGACCGGTGCAGAATTTATTGTCTATACTGACAACAATCCGTTGACCCATCTAGACACGGCTAAATTAGGTGCGTTAGAACAGCGATGGATAGCCCGGTTATCTAATTACAACTTCGTGATCAAGTATCGAGCAGGTCGTAAGAATGGAAATGCCGATGCCCTATCCCGGATGCCACACTTGAGAGATGTAGAAGAAGAAACGGGGGAGCTTGAAGAAATTGAACTACCAGCCTTTCATCAGCCCAAGGCAAAACATCGTCAGTCAAATACCTATCAGAAACAACAAGAAGTGAATTTTAATCCGTTAGCACACCATAGATGGGCTGACACCCAAGATAGCAATCCGGCTGTGAAGCTAGTAAAGGAACTATTGACTGAGCAAAGTGCATATCCCGATGAGGATGCCCCAGAAGAGACGCATCAACTCTGGAAAGAGAGAGGCAAAATGTTCCTGTATCAAGGGAAACTCTGTAGAAGATACACCAATCCGAAAACACATGAATTGGTTTGGCAGATTATCGTGCCTAAACAAGATGTGAGGATGGTCCTCGAGGCTTACCACAATGGTGCTGGTCACTTTGGTTGGAAAAAGCTAGAAGTACTTCTGAGAGAAAGATTTTATTGGGTCGGGATGAGAAAATCAATCGAACAGTGGTGTAGAAACTGTGGCCCGTGCAACCTCAGAAGGAACGATCAAAAGAGCCAAAGAGCACCACTGCAGCCCATAATCACCAAACAACCACTTGAACTGGTAGCCATAGACCACGTGAAGTTGACACCGAGCCGGTCTGGTTACATCTATGCCTTGACCATCGTGGACCATTATTCGCGCTTCTTGGTAGTAGTACCTGTAAAAGATCTGACTGCAAAAACAGCAACCAAAGCGTTCCAAACGTACTTTTGTAGACCCCATGGATATCCGGAACAGGTTCTCACTGACCAGGGTACAGCCTTTGAATCAGAGATCTTCAGAGAATTCTGTAATATGTATGGTTGCAAAAAGATCCGGACGACGGACTATCATCCGCAAACAAACGGCTTATGTGAGAAGATGAACCATATTGTGATAGACCTACTAAAAACTTTACCTGAAACGGAAAGGAATCAATGGCCAGAGAAATTGCCTGACTTGGTGGATCTGTATAATCATGTCCCGGTGAGCTCTACGAACTGCACCCCAGCTTATCTTATGCGTGCAAGACCCGGCCAATTACCAATCGATCTAGAAATGGGAATTCTGAAACCAGACGCAGAAGTTCAAGACTCCAATTGGGATGTCGTACGGCAAAAGCAGTATCGCCAAGTGCAAGAGAGTGTGGAAAGAAGCCTCCAGCAAACCAGAGAAAGACAAGAGCGAACTTTCAACCAGAATGCTCTAGCAACTCCATTAAGACCGGGTGACCAAGTACTCAAGAGGAATCGTCGAACCAATAAACTGGATAATCAATGGGAAGCCGTACCCTACACAGTTTTACCAACAAGAATGGATAATCCTAAAATGTGTCTCATTAGCAAAAACAGAGGTTTAACATCTGTACTAGTGTCAAGAGACAATCTTAAATTATGTCCGGAAACGTTGAAAGAGCCAGAAGTTGTCCAGCCAGAATCAGAAGTTATTCAACCTAAACAGGTTCAACCAGTAAAGGAAAAAGAGGAGGAAATGTATCACACCTGTATAG
Organism: Ranitomeya variabilis; assembly: GCF_051348905.1. Classification (NCBI taxonomy): domain Eukaryota; kingdom Metazoa; phylum Chordata; class Amphibia; order Anura; family Dendrobatidae; genus Ranitomeya; species Ranitomeya variabilis. The sequence continues at coordinate 671,182,529 of NC_135233.1, read as the reverse complement.
GAGACTTTCCCAAAACCCTACTAACATACCATGGTGCAGTAGTGGTTCCCATGGTGGCCTTTTATCCAACACCGAACCCAATATTAGAAGTCCCAAGACAGGAAGAGGCTGACCCCGTACTACAAGAGGTTCCAGGTCAGGAAGAACAGATTCCTGATCAGAGTGATCCCATTCACGGTGGACTTGCCAACCCCATAGTGGTGGAATTATCTTTAGCAGAGAGGGCAGATACTATATCCGCAGTAGACAGAAGTACACCACATAAAGAGACACCGCTATCACGTAGATCCCAGCGTAGTACCCAGGGTCAATTACCGGCCAGGTATGCGGATTACCAACTATAAGACTATAGTCATCGTTATCGTTCTGTAACGTTTAAGCCCAGTACCTACAGAGACTTACCTGTATGAACTTCTTATATATTCTTGAACTTTTTATCAGCCCGGAAACACTAAATCAAAGCTCCGGAAAGACTGCTTTGTGAACTTTGCTTCTTAGTACCTTCAAGGATAGAACTGTTTTAATGGACGCAATTTGAAGTGACTTTTTACAGAATTCCATTTTTTTGCTTCTTCGAGTGGTTTTTGTAACTTTTCATTTTTAAGACTCTGTACATATCAATTGTTATTTCAAAATGTTATCGTCCCACAGTCCCGGAGTACTGTTCTTAACTAAGGGGGAATGTGGCGCCCCTAGGGGTATTTGCCACAAAAATAGTTATTGACACCAAATACAAATACTAAAATAGCAAGACTGCACTACCATCTCCGGCCAGAAGGGGGAGCTCCAGAGACTCCCCTTGATCTATTCTGGTCTGAGAAAAGGACTGGCAGTTGGGCTGAGGAGCTGAAAGTGAGAGGTCGTATAACTGGACTCCTAACAGCCCTATAACGGATTATAGGCCCGTAATACCCATAGTAGGAAAAGAGGAATAGAGAAAAAGGACATTGTGAGAACCGGGTAGCAATAACCTCTACCCAGAACAGGCGCAGAGACGGATACCGGATCCCTGGCTATATTCATTATATATAATACAGCAACCGGAAGGAAGTGAGGTGATATCAGCTTCACCAGGGTAAGACGCAGCAACAGACACAGAGTTCAGCGGTACTCCCAGAGGAGGTAAGCCGACAAAAAAAAGGACTCGGGTTGTCCGTCGAACCAGAGTACAGAAGAGACAGATTGGGTCGGCAGCCAGTTCACAAACAGCAGCAGGGCCATACAGAAACTGCGCATAATAAGAGGTGGAAATCCTGACAGGGTCAAAGTAATTCAGAGTTCTTATACAGACTCCGGTGACAGTATTGGTTGCAAATCCCTCTTTGTTGAAGTAAACTGGTTAAACGTTTCAGCGCCACAGTCTTTCATTTGGACAATAGCCGTCGATCCAGGATCGGGGTCATCACAGCTGAGAGGACCTGCTGCTAATCAAGTAAGTGTCTGTTCCTTCATGATATCCCTTACATTGTGCATCGCCTGAGGCCACAGCACCGGGTCAAGCCACTAGTGACATCCCCCTCAAGAGATGGACCTCATTGATCTGGTGCTGGGTACCTCGGTCTCCCGGGCGTCACACTAGCGTCGGGGACATGTTGTGAATTTACTTTTTGGCTCCCTCTAGTGGCTACTAGTGATTTGACTCTGGGTTTGTCAGTCATTCCTTTTATTCTCACCTGGGTCGTTAGGTCAGGGGTGTTGCTATATAAGCTCCCTGGACCTTCAGTTCAATGCCTGGCAACGTTGATATCAGAGCTAATCTGTAGTGCTCTTGTCTACTGATCCTGGTTCCTGCTTGATTAAGCTAAGTCTGCTTTTTTGCTTTTTGCAATTCGCTATTGTTTGCATTTTTTGTCCAGCTTGTATATTATCTGTATCCTGACCTTGCTGGAAGCTCTAGGGCGGCTGGTGTTCTCCCCCCGGGCCGTTAGACGGTTCGGGGGTTCTTGAATCTCCAGCGTGGATTTTTGATAGGGTTTTTGTTGACCATATAAGTTATCTTACTATATTCTGCTATTAGTAAGTGGGCCTCTCTGTGCTAAACCTAGTTCATCTCTGTGTTTGTCATTTCCTCTTACCTCACCGTTATTATTTGTGGGGGGCTTGTATCCTACTTTTGGGGTCCTTTCTCTGGAGGCAAGAGAGGTCTTTGTTTTCCTCTTCTAGGGGTAGTTAGCTCTCCGGCTGGCGCGAGACATCTAGCGACCAACGTAGGCATGTTCCCCGGCTACTTCTAGGGTTGGCGTTAGGAGTAGATATATGGTCAACCCAGTTACCACTGCCCTATGAGCTGGATTTTTGTACTTTGCAGACTTGCTGATATCTCTGAGACCCTCGCCATTGGGGTCATAACAGTTTGCCAGGCCGGTACTAAATGTTAAATGCATTGCAGAAGTGGGATTATAAGAAAGAAAGTTCTGAGTTTTTTTTCTCTCTCTTTTTTTTTTTTTTTTTTTCTTTTCCCCTTTACCTTTGAGTGGCTTGTGATTGCTGCAGACATGAATGTCCAGACCTTGATTACAAGTGTGGACCAGCTTGCTGCTCGTGTGCAGGGCATACAAGATTATGTTACCAGAAATCCTATGTCAGAACCTAAGATACCGATTCCTGAACTGTTTCCCGGAGACCGATTTAAGTTTAGAAATTTCAGGAATAATTGTAAATTGTTTTTGTCCCTGAGACCCTGTTCCTCTGGAGACTCCGCTCAGCAAGTGAAAATTGTTATTTCTTTTTTACGGGGCGACCCTCAGGATTGGGCTTTCTCGCTGGCGCCAGGAGATCCGGCATTGGCTGATATTGATGCGTTTTTCCTGGCGCTCGGTTTGCTTTATGAGGAACCCAATCTTGAGATTCAGGCAGAAAAAGCCTTGCTGGCTATGTCTCAGGGCCAGGACGAGGCTGAGGTGTATTGCCAAAAATTTCGGAAATGGTCCGTGCTGACCCAGTGGAACGAGTGTGCATTGGCTGCAAATTTTAGAAATGGCCTTTCTGAAGCCATTAAGAATGTGATGGTGGGTTTTCCCATTCCCACAGGTCTGAATGATTCCATGGCCCTGGCGATTCAAATTGACCGGCGGTTGCGGGAGCGCAAAACCGCAAATTCCCTCATGGTGTTATCTGAACAGGCACCTGATTTAATGCAATGTGATAGAATCCTGACTAGAAATGAGCGGAAAATTCATAGACGCCAGAATGGCTTGTGTTACTACTGTGGTGATTCTGCACATGTTATCTCAGCATGCTCTAAGCGTCTTACTAAGGTTGTTAGTCCTGTCGCCATTGGTAATTTGCAACCTAAGTTCATTCTATCTGTAACTTTGATTTGCTCACTGTCATCGTATCCTGTTGTGGCGTTTGTAGATTCAGGTGCTGCCCTGAGTCTTATGGATCTGTCATTTGCCAAGCGTTGCGGTTTTGTTCTTGAGCCATTAGAAAATCCTATCCCTCTTAGGGGTATTGACGCTACGCCATTGGCAGAAAATAAGCCGCAGTTTTGGACACAGGTTACCATGTGCATTACTCCTGAACATCGGGAGGTGATACGTTTTCTTGTTCTGCATAAGATGCATGATTTGGTTGTTTTGGGGTTGCCATGGTTACAGACCCATAATCCAGTCTTGGACTGGAAGGCAATGTCAGTGTCAAGTTGGGGCTGTCATGGAATTCATGGAGATTCCCTGCCCGTGTCTATTGCTACTTCTACGCCTTCGGAAGTTCCGGCGTATTTGTCTGATTATCAGGATGTCTTCAGCGAGTCTAGGTCAAGTGCATTGCCTCCTCATAGGGAATGTGACTGTGCAATAGATTTGATTCCAGGCAGTAAGTTTCCTAAGGGAAGACTGTTTAATCTGTCGGTACCTGAACATACCGCGATGCGTTCATATATCAAGGAGTCTCTGGAGAAGGGGCATATCCGTCCTTCTTCTTCCCCTCTTGGTGCGGGATTCTTTTTTGTGGCTAAAAAGGACGGATCTTTGAGGCCTTGTATTGACTATCGGCTTTTGAATAAGATCACTGTCAAATTTCAGTATCCTTTGCCGTTGTTGTCAGACTTGTTTGCCCGGATTAAAGGTGCCAAGTGGTTCACCAAGATAGACCTTCGTGGTGCGTACAACCTTGTGCGCATTAAGCAAGGAGATGAATGGAAAACCGCATTCAATACGCCCGAAGGTCATTTTGAGTACTTGGTGATGCCATTTGGGCTCTCTAATGCACCTTCAGTTTTTCAGTCCTTTATGCATGACATTTTCCGGAAGTATCTGGATAAATTTTTGATCGTTTATCTGGATGATATTCTGGTTTTTTCTGATGATTGGGACTCGCATGTGGAACAGGTCAGGATGGTTTTCAAGATTTTGCGTGAAAATTCTTTGTTTGTTAAAGGCTCAAAGTGTCTCTTTGGTGTACAGAAGGTTCCCTTTTTAGGGTTCATTTTTTCCCCTTCTGCTGTGGAGATGGACCCAGTCAAGGTTCGAGCTATTCATGATTGGACTCAACCCTCGTCAGTTAAGAGTCTTCAGAAGTTCTTGGGTTTCGCTAACTTCTACCGTTGTTTTATCGCTAATTTTTCTAGCGTTGTTAAACCGTTGACGGATATGACCAAGAAAGGCTCTGATGTGGCTAACTGGGCTCCTGCTGCCGTGGAGGCTTTCCAGGAGTTGAAGCGCCGGTTTACTTCAGCGCCTGTTTTGTGCCAGCCTGATGTCTCACTTCCCTTTCAGGTTGAAGTGGATGCTTCGGAGATTGGGGCAGGGGCCGTTTTGTTGCAGAGAGGCCCTGGTTGCTCTACTATGAGACCTTGTGCCTTTTTCTCTAGGAAGTTTTCGCCGGCAGAGCGAAATTATGATGTGGGCAATCGGGAGTTGTTGGCCATGAAGTGGGCATTTGAGGAGTGGCGTCATTGGCTAGAGGGTGCTAAGCATCGTGTGGTGGTCTTGACTGATCATAAAAATCTGATGTACCTCGAGTCTGCTAAACGCCTGAATCCTAGACAGGCCCGCTGGTCATTGTTTTTCTCCCGTTTTGACTTTGTGGTTTCGTATTTACCAGGTTCTAAGAATGTGAAGGCCGATGCTCTGTCTAGGAGCTTTGTGCCTGATGCTCCTGGAGTCGCTGAACCTGTGGGTATTCTTAAGGAAGGAGTTATCCTGTCAGCTATTTCTCCAGATCTGCGACGTGTGTTGCAGAGATTTCAGGCTGGTAGGCCTGACTCTTGTCCACCTGACAGATTGTTTGTGCCTGCTAAATGGACCAGCAGAGTCATTTCCGAGGTTCATTCCTCAGTGTTGGCAGGGCACCCGGGAATTTTTGGCACCAGAGATCTGGTGGCCAGGTCCTTTTGGTGGCCTTCCTTGTCAAGAGATGTGCGGTCATTTGTGCAGTCCTGTGGTACTTGTGCTCGAGCTAAGCCTTGCTGTTCTCGTGCCAGCGGGTTGCTCTTGCCCTTGCCTGTCCCGAAGAGACCTTGGACACACATCTCTATGGATTTCATTTCGGATCTTCCGGTGTCTCAGGGCATGTCTGTCATCTGGGTGATATGTGATCGTTTCTCCAAGATGGTCCATCTGGTTCCTTTGCCCAAACTGCCTTCCTCTTCTGATTTGGTTCCTGTGTTCTTCCAGAACGTGGTTCGTTTGCACGGCATTCCTGAGAATATTGTGTCGGACAGAGGATCCCAGTTTGTTTCCAGGTTCTGGCGATCCTTTTGTGGTAGGATGGGCATAGATTTGTCGTTTTCGTCCGCTTTTCATCCACAGACTAACGGACAAACGGAACGAACTAATCAGACTCTGGAGGCGTATTTGAGGTGTTTTGTCTCTTCTGATCAGGATGATTGGGTGACCTTCTTGCCGTTGGCTGAATTTGCCCTTAATAATCGGGCTAGTTCTGCCACCTTGGTTTCGCCATTTTTCTGCAACTCTGGTTTCCACCCTCATTTTTCCTCGGGACATGTGGAGCCTTCTGACTGTCCTGGGGTGGATTCTGTGGTGGATAGGTTGCAGCGGATCTGGAATCATGTGGTGGACAACTTGAAGTTGTCACAGGAGAAGGCTCAGCGTTTTGCCAACCGCCGCCGCGGTGTGGGTCCCCGACTTCGTGTTGGGGATTTGGTATGGCTGTCTTCTCGATTTGTTCCTATGAAGGTCTCCTCTCCCAAATTTAAGCCTCGATTCATTGGTCCTTACAAGATATTGGAGATCCTTAATCCTGTATCCTTTCGCCTGGATCTTCCGGTGTCGTTTGCCATTCACAACGTATTTCATAGGTCCTTGTTGCGGCGGTACGTTGTGCCTGTGGTTCCTTCTGCTGAGCCTCCTGCTCCGGTGTTGGTTGAGGGCGAGTTGGAGTACGTGGTGGAGAAGATCTTAGATTCTCGTCTCTCCAGGCGGAGGCTTCAGTACCTGGTCAAGTGGAAGGGCTATGGTCAGGAGGATAATTCCTGGGTGGTCGCCTCTGATGTGCATGCGGCCGATTTAGTTCGTGCCTTTCACGCCGCTCATCCTGATCGCCCTGGTGGTCTTGGTGAGGGTTCGGTGACCCCTCACTAAGGGGGGGTACTGTTGTGAATTTACTTTTTGGCTCCCTCTAGTGGCTACTAGTGATTTGACTCTGGGTTTGTCAGTCATTCCTTTTATTCTCACCTGGGTCGTTAGGTCAGGGGTGTTGCTATATAAGCTCCCTGGACCTTCAGTTCAATGCCTGGCAACGTTGATATCAGAGCTAATCTGTAGTGCTCTTGTCTACTGATCCTGGTTCCTGCTTGATTAAGCTAAGTCTGCTTTTTTGCAATTCGTTATTGTTTGCATTTTTTGTCCAGCTTGTATATTATCTGTATCCTGACCTTGCTGGAAGCTCTAGGGCGGCTGGTGTTCTCCCCCCGGGCCGTTAGACGGTTCGGGGGTTCTTGAATCTCCAGCGTGGATTTTTGATAGGGTTTTTGTTGACCATATAAGTTATCTTACTATATTCTGCTATTAGTAAGTGGGCCTCTCTGTGCTAAACCTAGTTCATCTCTGTGTTTGTCATTTCCTCTTACCTCACCGTTATTATTTGTGGGGGGCTTGTATCCTACTTTTGGGGTCCTTTCTCTGGAGGCAAGAGAGGTCTTTGTTTTCCTCTTCTAGGGGTAGTTAGCTCTCCGGCTGGCGCGAGACATCTAGCGACCAACGTAGGCATGTTCCCCGGCTACTTCTAGGGTTGGCGTTAGGAGTAGATATATGGTCAACCCAGTTACCACTGCCCTATGAGCTGGATTTTTGTACTTTGCAGACTTGCTGATATCTCTGAGACCCTCGCCATTGGGGTCATAACAGGGACCTCGGCCCGACGCACTGCGACGGACCGAGCCCGACGCTAGTGTGAAAGAAGCCTTAAGGGCACCCCTGACATGTATAAACAACTTATGGGTATATACTTTTTGACACTTTAAAGCACTATAGCACCTTAACCTTTTTTTCTGGGCCTCATCTGTTTAATAAGGGTCAGATCAGAGGACAGTCGTCGTGGAGCGGGGGCGCCAATTGCGTGTCACAAGAGGGTGCCAACCCCCGCTGACAGGAAGGAACAGACAGGCATGAGTACAGGTCTGCCAATTTACCTATGTTGACTCAAGACTCTCTTAGTGGGGCACCGTATGTATGATTTATATATTCTATTCCCCATCCCAGCAGGGCCCGGTAGGGGTAGCAGGGAGAGTCTACGAGGAGCGGGGGCGCCAATGCGCAGGTGATAGGGTAGGTAGGGTGCACAAAATGAAGTGTAGGGCCAGGCACCACCCTGGCCTTTCCTATAGTATGCTGTTGTTGTGGTGATGGTTTAAGTAGTGCACATATGTGGTCGTTTTATAAACTGGATTAATAAAAGTTAATTTTTATCTTTTTGAATTTTGGGGATTCTTCTGTGAATTTTTAAATATATCCCCAAGGGCATTATTTTCTCTTCTGTTAATGTCTGTTTTTTACCGTCAACACGGATGGCAAAACGTCCCGCACATGGAGAACACATATTGATGTCCTCCGTGTGACACGCATCAGCACCGGGTAAGAAGCGCTACAGGAAGCGCTGTTCCCCGGCAGCAGGTGCAGGGCTGCTGTTTTTAGGCTGGGGGGGCCTATATAATGGCTCCTTACCAGCCTGAGAATACCAGCCCCCAGCTGTGAGCTATAGCGACAGCAGGTGTCGGATGATGGGAGTAAGAGTCCCAAATGCTCCCACCTGCTGTCATCATTCGGACTTTAATATAACTCTCATCATTCTCCTCTACTCGCTCTGATCGCTGCCCGAGCAGGGGTGAAAAATGAGAGTTTACTGTAGCGCTTCTTCCCCGGGGCCGATGCGTGTCACACGGATGACATCAATTTGTGTTCTCCGTGTGCAGGACATTTTGCCGCCCATGCTGACGGTAAGAAACGGACATGTCTACGTGTAGAGCACATGTCACACGGTCCGTGGAAACACACGGACATGTGTACAGACCCATTCATTTCAATGGGTCTATGTGTGTCAGTGTCTCCGGTACATGTGAAAACTGTCACCACACGTACCGGAGACACGGATGTGTGAAAGAGGCCTTAGATAGTTTCCTCTGGTGAACAGCGATCTTCAAGTCTGACCACAGATTCTAAATTGGATTAAGGCTGGGCTTTGACTAGGCCACTCCAAAACATTTACATGTTTCCCCTTAAACCACTCGAATGTTGCTTTAGCAGTATGCTTTGGGTCACTGTCTTGTTGGAAGGTGAACCTCCGTCGCAGTCTCAAATTACTGACAGACAAACAGGTTTTACTCAAGAATATCCCTGTATTTCGCACCATTCCCCTCGACTTGGACCATTTTCCCTGTACCTGCTGCCAAACAACATCCCCACAGCAGAATGTTTCTTGCACAGGTTTGCCTTAGGCTGGCCTCAATCGAAAATGTGCAGTTTTACAGTATTGGGGGATCAGAGGGGGTCATAAAACCAGTCAATGTGGTGTGACCACGATTGCCTCACGCAGTCCAAAACATTTCCTTCGCATCGAGTACATCAGGTTGTTGATTCTTTTAAACATGTCCAGGGTGGTAGCCGTAGGTGGGTGTCATGTGTTCGACATCCCGGCACACTGCAGTGTTGAGATTGTGCGACATTATTCCTGTGTGTGTTACCGCCATCGTTCATTCTGTTACACTCGGTGCAGTATCACTCACTTTGACACTTTCAATCATGAGTCCAGACCAGTTGTTACAAACAATGTACATTTTATGCATGGCCAAATTGATGAACAGGGGATACCAGGTTATGCATTCTCCTTCGCCATCTTCCATACAATACACCGTTCTCCTTTCCCTGAATTATAGTTTGCATTTTGTTCCCAGCAGCAGGTACCACAGGGGTATGGGGAGAAGTTGGGATTGCGTGCATTTTCCAAAGGGTAGGGTCATATGGTCCTGATGTGTCACTATGACCCTGATACCCTGAGTCTTTGCCTTTGTTAGTCCCAGGGGCCGCTTGTACAGAGCGATACCTTGTCCAAAATTCCCTTTCTTGCTGGACAGTATATTTCCTGGACTTATAAGCTTTCCTAGTTGGGCCAACCTCCTGGACATATCTATACCACGAATGCCCATGTAAAGCATATCAATACTGTGGACTCTAAGGAGACCTCCATCGCAATTATGATACTTCCTAAAGCGGCGGGGGATAGTTTTCAATGATGACACATCCCAACTTGAGAGATGGCCCAACTTGAGTCCAGATGGATATGGACCCTTGGTACAGTCCATCCATCTGGACTCAATAAGAATATCAGTTATGCCTCATTCATATAGTCTTCTCCCATTGTTGATGGATTTTTCATTGTCCCCATTTTTTAATCATATTGTTTTATTTTCTTTTTTTGTATACTGTCAAACATTTTTCTCGTATATATCGATATTTCAAGGTGGAGCAGATTGTGGCAGTTATGTGGTCCTGTACATTATGGAAAAGCTATGAAGTGACTCTCGTGCAGAAAATACTATTCAATCCAAATGATTTAATGTCCAATTACTGTTATAATTATGCTGTAATTTATATGATAATTGTCATGTTAATGCTTGGTGGTTTTGGGAATTATCTTGTTTTTTGGATTATGATGATTTGATCTATGACATATAATTATATGTGTGTATTATTATAATATACCAGTTGTTGACACATTGATCCAACTATGCGGGTATTCTGTGACTGCGATATACCTGTTCCGCCGCAGTTTTTGCTTGTGTTTTATATCGGATGTAGTATGTGTGTGTATGTGGTCTCTGTACTCCTGCCCTGCACGTGCATGTTGCCCACTCGCTGCAGCATCTGTTTGCTGTAGGCGTCTTGTGACGTGGTTGGGGCCCGCACCGGCCCCGCCCACGTTGTGATGCCGGCACTTGCTGGCGTTGCTGTTGACTGGGCAACAGCGCGCATCACATCCGAGGTAGAGAGGATAATTTCTGGTTATGTGGCGTACCACGCTGCAGCCAGGAGATATAAATAATGGAGACACATGGTTCGTAGCAGGCCCCTTGAGAAAGGAGTCCGAAACGCACGTCGGGGCGGACGCACTGTTCCAGGTGATAACGGCATTCCTCGTTGAGGTTACCCTAAGGTAATTGTACCTAAGTACTTTTTACTAAGCATGGTCTCTTAGATGGGTATGCCGACCATCGGTAGTGGGGTGGCACTGTGGGTAGGTGGAGGTATACAGGATTAAAACAATGTGCTAATTATATATCTGTGCTATCTGTGTGACACAAAGAAAATTGGACTTGTGGTTTAAGCAATGTTAAAGATCTTAAGAGATTGTTTGTTTTTTCTGTTCCCTGTGATGTGATATACTATTGGCACCCCCCTATATAGATATGTATGTGGCAGCTGTCCATTACCTGGAGCTATGCGTCGTTAATGGGTTACTATTAGTGATGAGCGAGTGTACTCATTCCTCGGGTTTTCCCAAGCACACTTGGGTGACCTCTGAGTATTTATAACTGCTCGTAGATTTAGTTTTCATCACGGCAGCTGAATGATTTACAGCTACTAGCCAGGCTGAGTACATGTGGGGGTTGCCTGGTTGCTAGGGAATCCTCACATGTAATCAAGCAGGCTAGTAGCTGTAAATCATTCAGCTGCCGCAATGAAAACTAAATCTCCGAGCAGTCATAAATACTCGGAGGACAGCCGAGCGTGCTCGGGAAAACCCGAGTAACAAGTACACTCGCTCCTCACTAGTGACTATGTGAAATAGGTTGTTTGTCTTTTCTACTTTCCCAGTCTTGGCAGCATGGTTTTTAAAATGATGTCTTTTCAATAAAATTATGTTTTTGATATATTAATACTAGCCTTGTGATAATTTGTTTTGTTTGGTTCTATGTAGTAATTGATGACAGGCTGTAGTAATCCAGTTGGCTACATGGTTAAAAAATCCTTGAATTAATAGTATACCATTGTTGATTGTCATACTTGTCTGTTTATAAGCTTTTCTGTTGCCTGTGATGTCCTGCCGCCTCTGTAACTGGTTCCTTTCCATTCTGAGCCTTGTAGTTGCACCACTGGTAAACTGGTAAACCTGTCTTCTTCCTTTCACCTCCTCTCCAACACTTACAACTTACTTCTTATATCCCTAAAACCTTCCCACTGGTTACCCTGTATGGCCACCTTTTCCCCCCTCCCCTCCAGGGGCCAGCCTCCCAGTTAACACTGCAGGATCCTGACACAAACAACGGCCATAGGTATTAATTCATTTTGAAATTATGCACAAATATAACCACACAAAATAACTTTGAGCACACTTGCCATAACATATTCATGAGGGGGTTAGGACCCTCTTACATTGTGGCCTATGAAATGTTGGTCCACTCCTCTTCAATGGCTGTCCGAAGTTGCTGGATATTGTCAGGAACTTGAACATGCTGTCGTATATGCCGATCCAGAGCATTCCAAACATGCTCAATGGGTGGTATGTCTGGTGAATATGCTGACCATGCAAGAACTGGAATGTTTTCAGCTTCCAGGAAATTGTGTACAGATCCTTGCAACATGGGTCCATACATTATCATGCTGCAACATGAGGCAATGGTCGTGGATGAATGGCACAACAATGGCCCTCCGGATCTTGTCACGGTATGTCTGTGCAAAATGGCATCAATAAAATTCACCTGAGTTTGTTTTCCATAGCATACACCTGCCTATACCAAAACCCCAATGAAATCATGGGCCACTCGATTTACAACGTTGACATCAGCAAACCGCTCACCCACACGACGCCACACACAGTCTGCCATCTGCCCTGTACAGTGATAATCGGGATTCATCCGTGAAGAGAACACTTCTCCGATGTGCCAGACGGCATCGAATAAGAGCATTTGCTCACTCAAGTCGGTTACAACAACGAACTGCAGTCAGGTAGAGCCCCTGATAAGGACGACAAGAATGCAGATGAGCTTCCCAGAGATGATGTCTGACAGTTTTTGCAGAAATTCTTTGGTTATGCAAACCAATTGTTGCAGCAGCTGTCTGGGTGGCTGGTCTGAGACGATCTTGGAGGTGAAGATGCTGGATGTTAAAGGGAACCTGTCACCCCGTTTTTTGAAGATGAGCTAAAAATAGCGTTAAATAGGGGCAGAGCTGGGCATTACATTAGTGTCTTTGTGTGCCTTTATTACCCACCTATGCTGCCGAAATACCTTTGTAAAGTCGCCGTTTTCTGCTGTCACTCACGCTGGTCTGGTCCTATAGGCGTGGTGACAGCGCTGTTTCTCCCCCAGAATCCTGCTCATCATTACGTTGGTGGCGTAGTGGTGTGCGCATGTCCAAAAGGCTAATCCACTGCCCAGGTGATGAAAAACAGCGCGATCTTCGCTATTCAGCCGTTTACCGGTGGGCGCGGCCATCTTTCCTGTGGCCGCGCGTGCGCAGATGGAGCGCTCTGCTGCCCGGGGCTTCAGGAAAATGGCCGCGGGATTCCGCGCGTGCGCAGATGGAGATGAGCAGGATTCTGTCACTTATACGTGATACGTGTCACTTAAATACATGATACGTGTCACTTAAATACGTGGCACTGAAATACGTGGCACTGAAATACGTGATACGTGGCACTTAAATACGTGGCACTGAAATACGTGGCACGTGGCACTGAAATATGTGACACGTGGCACTTAAATACGTGGCACGTGGCACTGAAATACGTGGCACGTGGCACTGAAATATGTGGCACGTGGCACTTAAATACGTGGCACGTGGCACTGAGATACGTGGCACGTGGCACTTAAATACGTGGCACTGAAATACGTGGCACGTGGCACTGAAATATGTGGCACGTGGCACTTAAATACGTGGCACGTGGCACTGAAATACGTGGCACGTGGCACTTAAATACGTGGCACTGAAATACGTGGCACGTGGCACTGAAATATGTGACACGTGGCACTTAAATACGTGGCACGTGGCACTGAAATACGTGGCACGTGGCACTGAAATATGTGGCACGTGGCACTTAAATACGTGGCACGTGGCACTGAGATACGTGGCACGTGGCACTTAAATACGTGGCACTGAAATACGTGGCACGTGGCACTGAAATATGTGGCACGTGGCACTTAAATACGTGGCACGTGGCACTGAAATACGTGGCACGTGGCACTTAAATACGTGGCACTGAAATACGTGGCACGTGGCACTGAAATATGTGGCACGTGGCACTTAAATACGTGGCACGTGGCACTGAAATACGTGGCACGTGGCACTTAAATACGTGGCACTGAAATACGTGGCACGTGGCACTGAAATATGTGGCACGTGGCACTTAAATACGTGGCACGTGGCACTGAAATACGTGGCACGTGGCACTGAAATACGTGGCACGTGGCACTTAAATATGTGGCACGTGGCACTTAAATACGTGGCACGTGGCACTGAGATACGTGGCACGTGGCACTTAAATACGTGGCACTTAAATACGTGGCACGTGGCACTTAAATACGTGATACGTGGCACTGAAATACGTGGCACTGAAATACGTGGCACTGAAATACGTGGCACGTGGCACTTAAATACGTGGCACTTAAATACGTGGCACGTGGCACTGAAATACGTGGCACTTAGGCTATGTTCACATTTGCGTTGTGCGCCGCAGCGTCGGCGCCGCAACACACAACGCAAAGTAAAACGCAGCAAAACGCATGCACAACGCTGCGTTTTGCGCCGCATGCGTCCTTTTTTTGATTGATTTTGGACGCAGCAAAAATGCAACTTGCTGCGTCCTCTGCGCCCGGATGCGTGCGCTGCAGTGACGCATGCGGCGCAAAACGCGGAGCGCTGTCATTCAAAACACGTCCACTCATTTTGGTGTTTAGTCCCAAAATGGAGGATGGAAGAAGAAAAGGGTTGGCCAAGGAAATGACATCATTTCTTTTTTTTTTTTCCCCCACTGCAGTTAAAGCTTTATTTGTGTCAAACACAGACAATTTGCAGAGAAAACTGCATACAAAACGCACAAAAAAACGCACTAAAAAACGCACCAAAAAACGCACCAAAAACGCACCAAAAACGCACCTGCGTTTTCTGCAGAGACCTGCAGATTCAGTCAGGAAAAAAAAAGGATGGAAATCCTGAACGTGTGAACATAGCCTTATTATGATTTTTGGAAGGTAGAATGGTTAAATAGAAAGCAGTACAAGAATAGTTCTTATTTTTATTTTTGCACGGTTAACATTGCAGTATAAGTGATGAGGCGGATTTATGCTTCGGGTTGGTGCCATTACAGCGATACCAGATTTATATAGTTATATAGTTTTTAGGTTTTACTAATATCACGCAGTAAAAATGCTTTTTTGTTTAAAAAGCAGTTTTTTTGTCGCTATAGTCTAAGAGCTGTAACTGTTTTTTTTTGCAAACAGAGCTGTAGGAGGATGTATTTTTGGTGGGACGAGTTGCATATTTTTTTGGTACCATTTTGGGCCACATTATAGTTTTTGAACACTTTTTATTCAGATTTTACAGACACAGAATGAACAAAACCCAGCAATTCAGTTATTGTTCTTATTTTTTATTTTTTTTTGCGCTGTTCACCATGCGGTAAATGTGATAAGACTGTTTGTCTGGTCAGTATGATTACAGCGATACCAGATTTATATTTGTTATGTTTTGCTATTTTTTTACACACCAAAAACAATATTTTAGCAAAATGAATTTGTTTTTGCATCGTCATATTCTGAGAGCTGTAACCTTTTTATTTATTTGGCGAATGAGCCATATTAGTGCTTGTTTTTTGTGGGACAGTTTGGTGTTTTCATTTATATAATTTTTTTTACATATGATTTTTTGATTGCTTTCTATTCACTTTTCTGTTAGTCACAGTGTTGAAAAAAAGCAACATTTTTAGATTTCCACCCCCCCCCCAAATGGAATAAATAACATGCCAGTATTTTATAGAGCAGGCCAGTTTGGACACGACAATACCAATTATGTGTACTTTTTGTTTATTTTATCACATGCGCTGCGTTTTCAGTGGCAAAACAGATTTTCGGTATTTGTGTACACTTTTTTGTGTGTTTTTTTAACTTTTCTACACAATTTATTTTACTTTTTCAGTGTGGGACATGTATAATTTTTATTTTGGATTACTGCAGTGTATGACACAACTTATGTCTCACTAATACCGTCTGTGAGGCCGGAGTCACACTACAGCGAGATACGGCCGAGTCTCGCAGGTTAAAAACAAGCTCTGCCACCGGCACTCCGGAGCAGAGCGTGCAGCTCCATGTATTGCTATGCGGCCGCACGCTCCGCTCTGGAGTGCCGGTGGCAGAGCTTGGTTTTAACCTGCGAGACTCGGCCTTATCTCGCTGTGTGTGATCCCGGCCTCACGAGTTCAATGCAAGAAACTCACGCGAGTCTCTTGCATCGAGTGCCATCACAGCCGCCGGCACTCGGGACCGCAGCGTTCAGCTGCACAGAAATACATGCAGAATTACGCTCCGTTCCTGAGTGTCGGTGGCAGTGCCGGAACTTGATGCGCGAGTTTCTCTCATTGAACTCGCAAGTGAGACCACGGCCTGAGACTCAGCGAGTGCTGGATCTCACAGCTCACAGGTCACCATACCCTGGGGTTACCAGGATACCATGGCAACCATCGGGACCCGCAATTCTCATCGCGGGAGTCCGATGGTTACAAAGGGGGTCTTGCGACCCCCTTGTAACAACTTAAATACCAGTGTTGTGATTGACAGGGGTATTTAAGGGGCTAATCGGCACCAATCCATCGCAAAACCGTCTGGGGCCTATACAGCCGACACCTGCAGGAATTGCCTCCGCTCGGCAGCGCTACACTCCTATTCCTCAGCGCCATTAAAAACTGAGAAATAAGTACCGTTAACGACATCCGTTAATAGGCGTATCATCGGTCATTAAGGGCTTAAAGAAGCCTCATGTCCATTGCTCTGACTCCATAATAAGGCTGCCAGTATAGGGAACTTGAGGCACCGTTTCTAGGTTGCTTCTATGCACCGCTACTTACATGTAGATACAGCTCCGGCAAAAATTAAGAGACCACCACATCAAAACCCTGTCTCCAGACCTGAACCCCACTGAAAACCTCTGGAATGTCATCAAGAGGATGATGGATAGTCACAAGTGATTGAACAAAGAAGAACTGCTTACATTTTTGTGCCAGAAGCAGTGTGATAGACTGGTGGAAAGCATGCCAAGACGCATGAAAGCTGTGATTAAAAATCATGATTATTCCACAAAATATTGATTTCTGAACTCTTCCAGAGTTAAAACATTAGTATTGTTGTTTCCAAATGATGATGAAATTGTTTTCTTTGCATTATTTGAGGTCTAAAAGCACTGTTTATTTGTTTTTTTTTTTAATTTTGACTATTTCTCTTTTTCAGAAAAAAAAAAAAAATTGTTGCTTGGAAATTCAGAGACATGTTGTTAGAAGTTTATAGACTAAAAGAACAATTTACATTTTACTCAAAATATACCTATAAAGAGAAAAATCAGACAAACTGACAATTTTGCAGTGGTCTCTTAATTTTTGCCAGAGCTGTATATAAATCAGATAGCTTGAATTTGAATGCAGGAGGCACGTATGAAGATTTATTTTCCAGCTGAGTTCCTGTTGTTATGCACAAATAAAGCATGTAAAAAAGACTTTACTGAACCAGAGATGCAAACACAAGAGCTTCTAAGATGGCTGACAGCCAGACAGTGAATGAAGGAGAATGAGGGGGTTCCTGACAGAGCTACATCAGAACTGGAGAGAGAAAGGACAAACTTTTAAAGAGGGGCAAACCTTATTGCATAGCAATGAAACAGCACAATATAATGACAAGGTAATACGGTGTGCATTATTCCCAAGTTGTGGGATATGACATCCATAAAGTGGAACCTTTCTTTGACGATGATTGACCAGGGAGATAGCAAAGCCCATGTGCAAGAACAACACATAAGCTTCTACATTTCTAACTGCTAATTTGATAGTGAGGTGCTAGCCACATACAATTTTATTTGTAGCCGTCCAGAAAATCCTTGATCAGTGTACCAATCCACCATTTAGGCTACGTTCACAGTCAGTACTTGGTCAGCATTTTACCTCAGTATTTGTAACCAAAACAAGGAGTGGAACAGTCAGAGGAAAAGTATAATAAAAATACGTCACCACTTCTGTATTTATCACCCACTCTTGGTTCTGGCTTACAAATACTGAGGTATAAAACTGACCACTAGTGTGAACGTGGCCTGTGAGACATGGATGAGAATGAGTGTAGCTCTTCACTAGTTCTGATGTCACAGCTTGTAACTGACTGAAATTGACTTGTGATGTCACAGCAGCTTTCCTGAGTGATTTAGGCTTATGACTAGTGATGAGCGAGTGTGTTCGTTACTCGAGTTTTCTGAGCATACTCGGGTGTTCTCCGCGTATCTTGGGTGTGCTTGTAGATTATGTTTGTGTCCCCGCAGCTGCATGATATGCGGCTGTTAGACAGCCTGAACACGTGCAGAGATTGCCTGTTTGTTAGGGAATCCCCACATGTATTCAGGCTGTCTAGAAGCCGCATATCATGCAGCTGCGGGGACTCAAACAATCTACGAGGACGCCCAAAATACTCGGAGAACACCCGAGCATGCTCGGAAAACCGAGTAACGAGCACACTCACTCATCACTACTTATGACGTCACAGCTTACCACCTTGTATTAAATCTCAGTAACCTAGCCAGAGGCAGAAACCAAAGACGTAGCCCCTTGACATTTCTAACTTTCATTCCTAACTTTAATTAATGACTTTGGGATGCTACCTATATAACAACACCTTTATTGCTCTATAGATAATCCGTTACCACTGTATGGATAAAGAAGTGATGATGTAGATTGTGAGCCCTCGCGGGCAGGGTCCTCTCTCCTCCTGTACCAGTTGTGACTTATATTGTTCAAGATTATTGTACTTGTTTTTATTATGTATACCCCTCCTCACATGTAAAGCGCCATGGAATAAATGGAGCTATAATAATAAATAAGAATAATAATCTTATATAGGATCTATAGACAGTAGAAAAGACTTTCAGTTAGCAGTAGGCACCTTATTCTGCAGACTCCCTGATGCATACATGGTATGACCTAGATCTACCTACATCTCATGATATGGCATTTCCCAATTTCACTACTCTAACTGTAAAGAATCCTTTCCTTTCATTATGTGATAATTGCCTCTGCTTAGCAGTAAATGAATTAATAGAACATGGTCACTCAGGTTATATTCTGGATAATTTGACACCAAAACAAATAACGACAAATTCAAGATCCTTTCAGCCATGCTTTATTTGAAGCATAGTCACAGCATTGTCTTAATAAGTTGAAGGCCCCTGAATGCTTACAGTATTATCAAGGAAAGGAGTCACAGCCACATTTCACAGAAGTACTAAAATAAATTAACTCGTGTTTGCTGCAGGAGGTTAGCCATAAAATCATGCAACCTCCTCCAGCAGAATAAGGGTTAACTACGCGTTCTGTTTCTCTAAAATGTTCAAAAATGTACAAATTTTAACTGTGGGTTAAAAAGTGAAGTTTTCAAAGTTCTAATATATACAAATAATATAAAAACTACACGATACATCAAAATGATGCTATAAAACAGTAAAAAACAAACTCAGTTTGTCCAAATTGGAAAACGCCTTTTTTTCTTTTTTTTTTTTTTAACAAGTAAAAACTGTTAAGAAATCGTAGAGGCATAATCTTATTTCAAAACTAGAAAGGAAGTAGAAATTATTCTTTGGTAACCAAAAATTTAGCAGTTTTAGATTAAAAAAAGACCAGTGGTGTTCACTTGTTAAAATGTATGTCAGGTGTAAATCGAGAAAGTTTACACAAATAACTCTGTAGTGCAAGTTCTCAGTCTGAGAAAAAACGTAGTGTCGCCAAAGAAATCCAAACTGCGGCTGCACCGTGTTGCGATGGCAATGGCTGCAGCACAATGCACTGCAGTTGGTGCCAAGTAGAGGAAGGACACCCCTCCAGCATGGGCATACACCTTTAGCTGTGTGCTTTATTTCCAGGCTATATGGTTTCCTGTAACAGCCAGACAAGCCTTATCTAAGACTTCTATCTAATTCTTAAGATGCATTGTAACTTGTTGGGCATGTAGTGGAAACTTCAGTGCCTTATAGTGTTGCATGAAGTTCTACATAGGAGAAACGTGGGCTTTTACCGCTGCACAGCAGCTGAAAATACACAAGACATGTGACTCAACTACAAAAGGAATACTAAAGAAAAAAGTACCAGAAAAATCACAATTCAGCAACTTGGATGGGTTAGCATGACGGGCTGTCTACCAGCCCACCAATCGCCCTCCAGAGCAAGCCACGCCAGCAGTCCACCATGACCCATAATACCCTGTTAAGTAGATCTCACTAAGCTTCATGCATCTATTGCTAGACGGCCCAAGTTACTACGTGTGCCTGGTCAATTAATTTCATTTCTCCAAAACCTCTTAAAAAGTTCTCCTCTAATCTAGGCACAGGGATGATTCTTCCTTCATAGCTTTGGTTCCAACTCTCTGCGTGTGGCAGGCACTGCATGCTCTTCAGCCCTGCCAAAGCCCTACCTCCCAGAGACCGTAGTGCTAAAGCATTTACTATACAAAGATCAAGTGCATGGCAATGAGCAACATCTCTATTATGGTCATAGCTGTCTCACTGCTTCCATAGGGTTGGCTTGATACTCTTCATGAGGCTCCTTTTCTCATTGTCTTAGCTTTTTTCTTCTACAGAACCATTGTCTTTGCCTGGACTAACTTCCAAAAATCTGTTCATCAAGTCTATATGTACACTAGTGCTGGAAATGTCGGCACCTAAAGAGTCATTCAGTGTAGAGGACGCTCTTTGAAACCTGTCTACACTCATTGTGCATCTCAGTGGCGCCTTGGCGTAACTGTTTTCTAGAAGATCCCCAGTTTCTCCTTCTCCTTCAGAAATGACGGTCATGGGACTGCTCTGGAGACGGCTCCGGACATTGTACTTGCTGCTGGCGGCTGAGGGAGGGGTTCTGGAACGGCTATACCTGGGTCCACTAAGTGACATGCTTCTTGGCATCAATCCCTCGCTCTTCGCCCATTCCTCTTGTGCTTTCCTGTTCTTATTTGGAGATGTCAATGTTGGACTATCAGGCAGTTCCAGAGAAGAGTCAGAACGTGACCTGTGAAACCTAGGGTCTGTGTGCTTTAGCATTTCTGCAGCGGACATACGTGAACCACTCTCTGACCGGCTTCCTTTTTTCAGTAGCAGAGCTTTGAAGTTGTCACTGCTTGTACTGGACTTCCGGATGCTTCTTTGGATTGCTCCTGGCTGTTTAAAGGAGCTGACATTTGGGAAACTTCCTGTTGGAGTGACCGGTGGTGAGGGTGAATGATTTCTGCAGCGATCATCATCAGAATCTTTGCGGCCAAGAACCTTTCTTTTAGATCTATGGAGGAAGAGAATGCAATTAATATAATAATCTCTGCACACACAGTTATTCAGAGAAGATGTCACAGTAATTATTTCCCAAAATATACCAGATCTACTTTAAATTGTATGTTAAAAGTGCAGCTCAACTTAGCGAGATCCGAGCATCCTGCATGTAAAGTGCTGCGGGGGCAGATTTACTATTTAGAATGCCCCTGATTTCTGGCATCATTCGGTGCAGCCCATATACTGGACTTGTAAAACATTTTGCAGCTTACCGGACATAGGAACGTGGCTTAATTGGAAATATTGCATGACTTAAGATGCACCAAGTAGCAAAAAATGGTCTAACCAAGAGGTAAATAGCAGTATCTTAAGATGCACCAAATTTATAATCCAGTATGAGCCACTGCGTTAAATTTTATGCATCTAGTCTAATGCTAGGCTTTCTAAATTTAACCCCTTCACTACCCAATTTTCCATTTTTTTCCTCTTCTTCTTCCAAGAGCCATAACTTTTTAATTTTCTGGCCACATAGCCATTGATTTTTGCGGGACGAGTTGTACTTTTGAGTCACACCATTGATTTTAGCGTATAGCCGGCTACGCTACCTTGCTACCTCTAAAACTACGCTGTACTAACTACTATTATTTAAAAAAAATAAAAAAAAAAAAACACACGGGTGTCACTTGCACTGCAATGTCCGCTACGCTAACTAGCTTCCTGTGCAGGAAGCCGCGCACACAAAAAAAAGGTGCAAAAAAAGTGAGCTAAAAATTCAATTAGAAGAGGTGGGGGGAAGGGGTGTACTGGAAAAGAGATGGGGGGGGACTGGGACAGGGGAATTGCTGCTGCTGTGATCACTGATGAGTCACACGGCACAGCACAGATCGCAGGAGGATCACTCCGGAGAAGGACGCAGCACAGGAGGCAGGAGATCGCAGGGGAGAATCGCACCGGCCACCAATGAATCTTTTAGTCAGGTGACACAGAGGGGCTATACAACCGCTTTGCAAGCCAAATCTGAGACAATTGGCGTGCAGAGCGCTGATCGCTATTTTAGATTAACCCTTTTGGTGCTGATTGGCCAGAAACTATTGTTCAGCCAAATCAGCGCCAAAGGGGTTAATAAGGTGAGATGACCTCGCGATCACTCCACCCATTGTGACAGCTGTGATTGGTGCTGTGTGGGGCTTTTTTCTTAAATTTATTGACATATTGCTGTGATTGGCTGGTCAGAATTGACCAATCACAGTAATCGCCCATGCAGGGGAGCGGTACAGACCCCCGGGGCGATGTGCAGGGATGGTCTACTGTCAGGGACAGCAGTGATCTGAACCCGGTCACCGAGTGATGCATGTCGGGTAAGGGTTAAAGAGTAATTGTCATTTTAATTTTTATTTCATAAATGAACAGTACACACGAAAATAAGCAACTCTGTAATATATCTCACCAGAGAAATCAGATTCTTTCTCCTCCTGGACTGATCTCGCACTCTCAATTTATGGGTAAAATCTGTAAAAACTGTTCAGTGAGTAATGATTTTCCCATTACTTTGGAGATGATAATTGGTGCTTTTAAAAATCTGTCAAGAGGTGAGGTAGGAGGGAGACAGACATTCTGCTGCTGGTTCTCCTGGCACTTACAGTTCTCCATAGGACTCTATGTGCACAACTGTCATCTCATAATTGAAAAATCTGTACTTAGAGGGGTTGTCCGGTCTGAAGCTACAAGTCTGCGGTCACTATGTGGTTGTAGACCTGTGAATCCTCACATTGCATGCACTGTAGACTGAGGGTCCTATACCTCCGACACTGGGACTGCAAGTATGTGATTTGCATGACCCATCCAGGAGAAGAAAGAAGCAGATTTCTCGAATAAGTTATATTACAAAGTTTCTTATTCTCGCACATACAATTTATTGAAATACAATAATAAAAAAATGCCGGTTACTCAAAAAAATAGCACTTAAAATGCCCCTGTGTTCCTAAACTAGGTTGTGTTCTTGAAATGAGTAAATATTATTATATGATCACATTTTACTGAATATTATTTTTATTAAAGAGGTTATCTGAGCATATATACAAGAGAATAAGAGCTGATCTGCAGTTTGTATCAGCGGTGCCCACACAATGAGTGTCCAGCTCTGTTCAATGTCTGCATCTGGCCTCACCCAGAGCTAATAACAGCTGATGGGTGTCGGTGTCGGAAATTAGACCCCAACTGATCTTAAACTGATGGTCTACCCTAGGGTGAGGTCAGCCCCTTTAAATTTCAACAATTTTTTTAGAATTTTAGTAGGTAGGAGCAAACAATGTGCAATATATATTACATTTTACCACTAGATGGCAGTAACACTTTAAGCTACTCTAGATGCCTACAGAACTGTCCCAACTAAAATGAAAAAAAAAAATGGACAGAATATCATCTCAAAGTCTTACATCCAAGTTGCTTCTGGAGAGACTAAAGTTTAGAAAATAGTGCTGACCGAATGTGCTGGGATAAGGTGTTATCCGAGCATGCTCGGGTGCTTACCGAGGGACTTCGGCGTGCTCGAATAATATGTTGGAGTTCCCGTGGCTGCATGTCTTGTGGCTGTTCCGACACCCGTAACACATGCAGGGGTTGTCTATCAAACAGGCAATCCCCACAAATATTGTGGCTGCTGCGGGGACTCAAACATATTATTCGATTAGTCACTTGGTTAGCACAAGAGCATGCTCAGGTAATACCTTATTGGAGCACATTCGCTCATCACTATTAGAAAGGCATCCTCTCTATAGTAATAGACAATTGGGTAGCATAAAATAAACAAGATTCTTTCAAGATATTAAAGATCTCAAGATTTCACAATACAAATTACATGCATTAGTAGATCATATTCTTAAACCTGATAAGGCTGGTGTCTTTGAAAATTTATGTAAGTATAGAAGTATAGTAATTTTTTGAAAATTTCCATGCCAACATCAAAATGAGTTTGTTATGAGTCCTACCCTAGCTGAAGAACAAGTCACATACCTACCTCTAAAGAAATTTGGTGTACAAATACTTATAAATGTACACAAATATATAAATGTGTACATATACATACAAATATATATTAGAATATATATAATATAGTGTGTGTAATATTATATATTTAGTGTGTGAAGACGTGTGTGTGTATGTGCTCTGTGCATACACGTGTGTGTGTGTGTGTGTGTGATATATATATATATATATATATATATATATATATATATATATATATACACTGTGCAACGTCCTCCCTCACCCTACATGGAACTGCACATTTAACATACAGATATATGTATTTGATCAGACTTGAGCAGATTAAAATACCATTCGCCATCTTTGATCTGCGCCATCTGAATCGACATGTAAAATCTTTCACAGTCAAAACATAATGATTAATGAGCGGTAATGTTCTCCGAATGTATAGCTATTAGGGGGATACAAGGCCACAATGTTGTAACATAAGGGGGTTTTTAATGATGTTGGAATGAATTAGACATACAGTAATCCAACACTGGTCGTACACAGAGATACGTGGGTTCTGGGTACGGTTCTACTTGCCAAGTTCTGCCATGCTTGCCATGAGGCACTGGCGTTGAGGCTCTGTTTCCAACTGCGTTATAGCGTAGATGGGATATTGAAAAGGGGGGGGTTATTGAAGGAGGGGTATATTAGTAGATAAAAAAATAAGAGAAAAAGAGAGATGTCCAATGAATATTTTTACATCCTGCTCACACTATGCACAAAACATTATCCAGTGAGGAAAAATTAAGAGTAAATGTAATTAGAATTTATAGAAAGTGACACAATAAAGTAAAAGACGTGGCTGTCAACTACAGCAAAGTTTTTTTTTTGTTTGTTTTTTTTAAATAGTCATGAATTGATAATAAATTATCTATAAAGTCAACACATTCAAGTAGTAATTATATTTATAGATGATGTATTTGATGCAAGCCCTACATATTGTGTATAATATACAATATATGCGGTATTAATAATATCTGAATAGGGGATTTAAAACTTTTTTGGGGGAAAATTGGTATCAATTTTAAATTAAATTTCCAAAGTTACGGTAAATTAATCTGATCTATTTCTGCTATCCAAAAATAAAATCATGGACACTTATGGTGGAAAACACTTACTCAACCCTCTCTACAAACAAGACAACTTTAGATAATACGTCAAACTTTTAATTTGTAAATTAGTATTTTGTGTAATATATTAAAAGCTAGCACGAGATCATACAGAAGCAATTTGACAAAATGACATAAAAGCAAAAGGGACAGGACATAACTGGATGTAGAACTTATACGGCTGTCTCGCAAAAAGAAATTAGGTAAAGAAAACAGTTAACTGAAAATTAAAATATAGCATAAAAGAAACCTACCGATGGATGGCTGCAAACAGGTCCTCTGTGGTCCTGGGTCTTGTCGGAGTTGATCCATCTCCATTGCCATCCATGGAGTCAGTAGGAGGAAGAGGAGAACTCGCATCTTGTGTCTCAAATACGTCGCCTACGTTACAATAATGCAAACAGAAAACTGTTACCGAGAAACTTAGATAAAAGTCTGGAGTAAAAAACATTAACAAAAAAAAAAGTTTAAAACTTTGTGGGCCGCAGTGATACATTGTAAATCTATGGATACGCAAGAGAAAGTTAAAATTAGCTGCAAGTAGGTTATCATGGAAAGGTTTATTTAGAGAGATAAAAGAAGGACTTTTCTTACCAGGTTCTTCCTCCTGTGATGTATTTTGGTCACAGTTGTCTCTCTCTGTCTTGTGATCTGCAATAAGAACCTCTTCAGACATTGTGGCCCAAAAGTCTTGTTTCTGGGAATCTATAGTTTCCAAAACTGGGGATTGTCTGAAAATTATATTAACTTTTTCAACTTTGCAAGGGGACAAGCTAGCTTCCCTTGCTTGGCAAGCCACAGCAGCAGCCTCTTCTGAATTGTTCTCATCAGCTATACGATCATTTACCTTCTTGCAATGGTCGCTTACAGAATCCCTTTCGGAGGGCTTTGGCATGCCTCTCACATTTTCATTGACTTGAGCTATTTTTTCTGCTGCCAAATCAAGCTGCGGAGGTGGAACGATAAGGAACAATTTGGGCTTCTTTGAAACAGGAGGAGGCTTCTTGTTGGGAGATGCATTTGGTGTACTTTGGAAAGTACTTGGTTTCTCTTCTGGAGATGACATTTCGGACAAAACCGTTTTGTCTCCATTGTAGGCGGAATTCTGATCTTCTTCTCTGCATTCTAGGCTTGTTGTTTCACCACTTGTAAATGTATCTGAACAGATTTGAGAATCGGAGTATTGTAGCTGCTCGCTTGGCAAGTTGAAATTTTTATTTTTTTTAACGCTTACGCTTAATCTGGAATCTAGAGAAGCAGATGGCTCTAACGAAGGCCGTGAAAATAAGGGTGACGTCTCATCGTGACGTTTCGGATGTAGCACCTGTTCAGCTATTTTTTCACTCTCCAGTTGTGATGATTTCTTAACAGACCTTAACTGTATCATGTGCAGTGCCTGGGCAGTAACAAGAGGAGGGCCTGGTCTTATCAGATCTCGTCTGTTCAAAATCCCACCCTCCTGTTTTCCTTGTGTTGAGGGGACAATTCTATTTTTCAGTGCTTTTGTGTTAAGAGGAGGGGGAATTAGAGGAGCTTTAGCGTGAAGGCTAGGAAAGGGAGGAGGGGGTGGAGGACATGTCATAGGTGCCCAATTATTAATTTTAGGACGTGAAACCCAAAGATTGTCCTCAGTCAACTGAAGCATAGCAGCCTCTGGAGGTGGAGGTGGAAAATGTGGAGATGGTGGCATAAAAGCGTGATCATCCACATTCATTACAGGTGGAGGAGGTGGGTCAGGTGTAAGGGGAGGAGTTGGAGAAGATGGCATGACAACATTACTTTTTTTAACAGTCTGCTGTACAGAATCTGATGTGTTCGAGGAAAGAGATGTTGATGAAGAAGAAATCGAAACAGAAGAGATGAGAGATGATCTTCTTTCAGGCACTTTAGGTTTTGGTTTGCTTTTCCCACCTCCTGGTGACATGTTTCTCAATAACAGCGGTACAGGCGTCAGATTGGTTGGTGTGTTTGATTGGCTAGAATACCCACTAGATGGTGATGTCACTCTGCAAGCCTTTTCTGGAGACGCATTGCTCTGCTTGGCAAGTTCTGTATGTATCTGCTGACTGACGGCTCTTGCACTGTAATCATTAGCCGATTTGTTAGGCGAGCGAGATATAGATTTTGGTTGCTCGTCTATGTAGTAGCTCCAGTGATCTGCATACTCAGACTTTATACTGCTTGTGTCACTCTGAGAGGGTGTAACTGGACAAATAGAGTACATATTGGGAGCGGTGGCAGACATGCTACTACTGCTTGCACTTACTGTACTTTGGCTGCGAGAGCGCAATACCCAGGGATCCTCGTAGTCACTGCATGGGCTCTGAGATGGTGAGCCACTACTTTTACTCTTCAAGTTTAGCTGCAGAGACTGCTGGAGAGTAGCAATCAGCTTTTCGTTAAGTACTTGTCCATTTGATTGGAGATTTTTCTTATTCGGACGTCTAAGAGAATCTGTTCTAGAAGGAGGAGGAGGTGCCTTTTTAGATTTTCTCAACGATATGCTGCGCGTTAGTGATTTATCGCTATAACTTGACCTATCGTCCATGTTTAGAGCCTCTTTCGCATCAACAATATTAATGGCACTGTTTTGTAGGTTCTGAATGCCATTGTGATAGTTCTCATTCCCTGGATCTATCCCAGAATCCATGTGCATTGAAGTATAATAGCCATCATGGTCTATAGAGTACAGAGAGCTGGAGTCTGCTTTTCTGTCCGAACTACAGGTGCTCATGTTACTCACAGGTGAGCCAGAGAGGGCAGATGAAGCTTTCCTTAAGGGAGCACAACTATCATTGTCCCTAATTTCAGATGACCACTGGTCAGCGCTATTAATGCTGCTGGTTGCGCTTCCATTTCTTTGCCGGCCATCAGAGTAGCTTGAATCGCTGTGGGTATCACTGTCCTGTGAGGGACTATTAAAGACATCGTTCACTGTGTAAGACATGGGTTGGGAACTATTTTTCTTGTTGTTTGTATTGTTCAGGGATGCTGCGGGGTCACTCAGAGAAATGATTGTTATGGCACCAGGGGAGAGTGTATCAGAAGTTTGAGAGTGGCGGGCAGAACTGCTTTCACTCCAGTTACCACTTGAGGAGTGGTGATCATCTCTAAGATTGACATGATCCCTACGGACACTTTTCTTATGGGACGATGAGCAGTGGGATATCCCTTTGCTTTCCAGATGTCCAGTGCTCTGTGAGGTATGAATGGTAATAACTTCTGAAGAAGAAGACAACATGGCATTAGGGATGATACTTGTTGAATATGCAGCATGAGGAGACACTACACATGCTGGATTAGAGAACATTTCCCTTTCAGAGCCCCGAACTTCTTGCGACTTTGGCCTCTGTAGTGTGCCAGTTCTAGGATTATTCCTCAGATGAACTACACTTTGATCAACCTGTATTTTGTTTAGTTGTCGTGGCAATGTAATGTAGGAGTCTTCCATATGGCTGGAACCATCAAGCTTTTGCTCAAGAGATTGTATAGACACCCTTGCCCCTGTTCTTGGCAAGCTTCGGAAATTCAAGTCACCATTCATTCGTGGAGTATATCCAACAGGGTCACTAAGCGAAGACATGTTTCCAGATGAATTAGACATCAAAGCTGCTATGCCTTGCCCTTTCTGGGCTCTGATTCTTCGGACTGAAGGGGGCACTATCTTTATCTCATCAGTCTGGCAGCTGAAGTCCCTGGTTTCCAACCTTTGTGAAGGAGAGCGGCATGGTTCTATATCATCCAGTGCATTGTAATTCTCTGGTATGTGCATTGAATGTCCTCGGAAACCTATCTGCCCGACACTTGCTGTTGGATCAAAATATAAAATAGTTAGGCCACTTATGACAGAAAGTTTATATGTTATCTTAAGACATGCACTTATAAGTTTACCTGTTATTCAACTGAACAGTGTACTTAGTGATATTTACCTGTAATGCTAAATTATGTAAAAATAGTTAGATCTCTTTGAGGTGACCAAAAAAATGGCGTTAAAAATTCTGCTGATTTGCTTTCTGGAAAGTGGAGACTTTACATCGGGCACTTTGTAATAGTCTTGTATACAACATCTAAATATTCCAAAATGCAAGGCAGCAGAGAATATTGATCTTGGTTAAGCTATTTAGGTGTGTCTGTCTACACAGATCTGTCTAGTTTGAAGTAACAACCAGGACAATTGTGAAGACAGCTATCGATAACAGACAATTTCTTCTCAAGATACGCACATTTAGTAATAGGGAAAAAATCTTCCAAATCTACTCCAAATTGCATTTATATTTGAAAAAAGGATGTATACATAGCTCAATAGTGAACCAACAACTTTCTAACACGAAATCACAAATACAGGGTATACCGAGACAAAAATATAAAAAAATTCCATCTTGAGAGGTTAATTGCGGCACAACTGCATGTGAGGACACTTTCCATATTTTCAATGGTAAGTACAAGTAGACTTCTTTTTTTGATGTTCTGATATATTGAAGCCAATGCTTATAGGTTTTGAATGGTGGGATCTAGGTCCTGAAACCCCAACCGATTCCCTCAAAGAAAGGGATAAAAGGACTCAGCCCGTCTTTGACCTCAAGCAGAACAGATTAAGTAGTAAGTGTATGGGTCCAGGTTCTTCAAGAGACCAAACAGTGGAGCTCACCAGTTTCATTTATCTTCTTTATTCACATCACCATCTTTACAAACATGTGGCAGGAGACAACACATGAACGCTGTGGGAATGGCAGATTTGCATACGCCTATGGTTCTACAGGCCTCACAAAAGTCTGTGGTTTCATACACCATTTTGCTAGTACTTAAAGAGGATCTGGCACTTGCTTTAAACAACCGAATGAAATACTTTGTAAAAATCCCTGAGCTCCCTCGATTCTGATGCTTTTTCCCTTTTCGTGCTGGGCTGCTCCATTGCAGAAATATTCACATTTGATGCTTTTGGAGCCCAGTATGTGAAATCTCTTCTTTGGTGGCTTGAGCTTCTGCTTTCATCCCTCCCAGACACTGAAAATCAAAGCTTGGCATCTGATTTTGTAGAAGCTGCCAAGTGGTGATTGGCAGTTCCTGTAAGGGAGGGGGAAACAGCAACCCCACCTCCAGAAAAGATTGAGGAAACGCCCAGTTGAACTACAAGCAGAGATGTCACATACTGTGCTCCAAAAGCATAAAATGTGAATATGTCTGCAATAGAGTGACACCGCTCAAAACAGAAAAGAGTGGCTGAATCAGAGCAGCACATGCATTTCTACAAGATAGTTAACTCCATTTCTTTAAGCAAGTTCCAGGTGTCTAAAGATTAGCTAAGCTTTTCTGGCCTTCCTTTGAATAATCCATTGAGGGACTCAGGACCCCCATATATCAAAACTTACAAGTAGCAACTTCAACATATAAAAACTTTTGTTTTGAAAAAGTTTAGATAGAGGGGCGAATTAAGGTTTTTGTTTTGTTCAGACTACTCCTTACAGAACCTATAGTGACTCAATTACAAGAGGATAGAGAATGATTTTTTTTTTAGGGGGGGGTTGTTGCTATAAACTACGTCTGTACACACAAAACAGCAACAACCACCTCATGCTCAGCACATGCAGATAATTACAGAATCACGCCACTGTGAGAATACATTGATAACGCCCACACAGAGTCCGGGTGCTTGCCATGCCAAGTATATGGTATGTGCTACATTCAGAAGCACATACAGAGCAGAGGTAACGCAGCACGTGAGCGGATGGATGCGGTGGCATTCAGGGCGCTATTAGTTGTAGCGGAGTACAGAATTATTATAATGACAGGTTCTGTACAGTGGAGAAGAACAGTTGTAAGTACTTTAGGAGTTGTAGGATTTTAGTGCAAGTGGTTAGTAGATTCCCTTTAACCAGAACGGTCACCTTGTCATCCTTCGTCAGGCTCTCAGACTGTATTGTTTGATGGGTGGCAGAAGATGTAATTAAGCTGGTAGTGGTGAGCAATGATGGCTGCTGGTGGAATACAGTTCTGATGAGCCATACCTAGCTCCTTTTGTATGTTGTCTGGGACGCCCGTTATAGTCTTTCTCCTTTTGACTTTCTTCGGACGTCTTACCACAGTGTCAGTATGAATAAGAGACCGCCGGAAGATGGCTTGGCGGTCGAAATTCTCCCCTGATATAGAGTAGTAGAACAAGCAAGGCAACATTAATTCCAAGCACGCTAACATCATGCATCTGTTACCCCTAAATTATTGAGGCAATAACGCAGAAGGTATTAATGGATGATGTTAGTAGAAGTATTACAGCAGGAGTGCATACAACGCACCTCATGTCACAAGAAGGTTCCCAAATATAGTTTGACAATTACCGGTATATGTCTAAGCTTTTGAACAATAATGGATGCATATGTCAAACACGACAGCCGGACCAAAAAACAAGGTTTTTCGATATTCGGGACTATTGTCAAAAATAGGAACATAGATGATAAAAAAAAAATACAAGAAAACACACCAAAAACAGGCAGAGATGCTTACCTGTCTAAATGGGCCTCAATACAAATGCACAAGCAGGGCGCAGCGGACCCAAATAAAATAGCAAATGCACAGGTGCAATACCTAATGAAACAGCCAGCCTTCAATCAGGGATTGGCCCATTTAGACAGGTAAGCATCTCTGCCTGTTTTTGGTGTGTTTTCTTGAATTTTTTCTTTTTTTGGTGTTTTTGATAAAAAAAATAGCAAGTATTATGGAAGGGACATAAAAATCCCTTTCATACATTGTGGCTTAAATATACCTTACATGGTTTTAAAAAAGAAAAAAACAAAACAAAACGCATGAAGAGATACTGCATTTTTGCTACATTTAAATTTTTTTTTTTTTTTTTTTAGATTTCATGAAAATATTTGCACTGCTTGCTTTCCGTAGCTACTGTGTTGTTCTGTCTGTTGCTACAGAATGAGTTAACTGAGAATCTGTCAGGGTATGTGCACACATTGCGGATTTGGCTGCGGATCCGCAGCTGTTTTCCATGTGGTGTACAGTACCATGTAAACCTATGGAGAACCAAATCCACTGTGCCCATGGTGCGGAAAATACCGTGCGGAAACGATGCGTTGTATTTTCCGCAGCATGTCAATTCTTTGTGCGGATTCCGCAACCTTTTACACCTGTTCCTTAATAGGAATCCACAGGTGTAAAACTGCAGGTGGAATCCGCACAAAAACCGCAGGAATTCCGCGGTAAATTCTGCAATAACAGTGCGGAAAAATCCGCACATGAATCCGCAATGTGTGCACATTGCCTCAGTCAGCCAGCTAGTTTATAAGTGTTTAATCTCTTTTTTTCCCCAGCTGGTTTATGACCACAGACCACATCAAAATTACAGTAAATGTGTCAGAAAACAAAGTCTGTAAAAGCCAAAGAGCTCTAAGCTAATAAAACCCAATTTTAAAAAATATATTTTTGTCTCCAAATACATAAATTTGAATATATATATTATATATATCTATAAATAAAAATGTCCCCATTTGAACTGTGTTTTTTCCCTGTGGGGTTTCGAAATTGGAGCCTAAAAAAGGCCCATGTAAAAAAAAAATGCAGTTGCATTTCTAATTGCAGAATTCCCTGATTTCTAGACAAAAAAAAAAAAAGCATAAAAAAAATCAGATTCTAATTTGCAACAAAAACACATGAAAAAAAAAGGTAAAATGTATACAAAATGCTAAAAAAAAACCTCAAGCTGCCATGGTGTATTTGGTTTGGGCCAAAAGGTGGCTTCTCACACAGCAAATATTCAGGAAAAATTGTTTTCCTCAACTTTTTTTTTTTTTTTTAACTCTACAGGCATTTTCAGCACCTTCTTCATTTTAAGGCCTAATTCAGACATGCATTTTTCACATCCATGTTTTCCACGTACCCATAAGCCTATAATGCTGTTCCCATATCTTTTTTCTTTTGCGGCCCGTGCTTTTCATTACAGTCACTTGTGGATCAAACGCCTCAATGTGCATCTGAAACTCACAGGCCGCACATAAATGTCACTTTTATCCTTGAAATGGGTATTAGCAGTATGGACTGTGATCCGAGAGAAACAGCCTCCTGTATGCCGGACAGGGCACACGGATGTGTGAATGCAGCCTTCATCGGTTTTTGAAAACTTCTGGTAATCACCTTTTGAAGAATACATTTTTTAACCCCATAATTTACGAGTCTAACAGAACCTTATTGTGACATTGGGGTCTTAAGAGCAAATAATGGACCCGACATAACAGTGACCACTTCAGGCACAAACGTCCCACTGAGAAAATGCATACAGAGCTTTGGGGCATGTTCACACGCAGCAGACGCGTCCTACAAACTTCAGCGTCTGGAAAATCCTTTCAGAATATAATCTGTGCAGCGCGTGCATGGATTCCAGATTACGGAACAGTCGCATCATTGGTGTGAATAAGCCCTTAATCCTCATGCATTTCATATTACAGCCCCTTCATTAAACACAGCCATCACCATGACTTGTTAATGAAGTATATACAAAGCATGCAGTGAGTTCTGTCCAGTGCCATCACAGCCACGTGCACACAACCTGAACTCAAATGGGTTAATTGCCCAATAACGGGCTTCATCTTGGTGGGCACACTAAGCCAACGGGTAGTTTGCATTTAACAAATATATGGATTATTACAGTTCTTCTGATGAACCTGTATCGTTTTATTAAGGTGTTCCTTTATCTCCTTGACATAAGACAACCTAAGGAAATATGAGTAGTGCTAAATCTCACCGTGGGTATACGTTCATTATTACACTGACTTGTCACTTGGGAGACCGGCACATGTCGCTGGCTAGGACTGATCTCGTTACCTTGTCCACCTTTCCCCATGGAAGGTGCATTTTAATATGTCTAAGGTGCCACAGGGGGCAGATGGCACATTCTTCAGCACATTCGGGCTTTGTGTCAGCAGGCCAGAGGTCTTCCAGCATGACCATGCTCGCAGCACCACAATTATCATGCAGCACAACTCCCCCCCTCCCCCAATAATCCAACCACTCCCCATTGCCCAGGCCATTGTATTGTTTTGTAAGGGAAAGTGAATGAACCTGCATTCAGATCACTGGAAGTGCAAACCTCATGGAAATGTGCCTAGCATGTTTAATTCTGCTGAACGGTGACTGGCAAGAAGATACTTCTCTCTAAGCTATGCTGGTTTAGTGCATAAAACTATATATTCAATATTTAATATATTCATATATATCTCAAATATTACTAACATAATGGTAGGTTATAGGGATATTCCATATTTCAAGTTTGTCCTTCAGTCTATTCTATATGTTGGATAGACAGAAAACCCTAAAACCTATTAAAAAAAAACTCTTTAGTTTTAATGATGTCATTCCTATCAGCGATATTGGTATAAGAAATGGTACAAGGACTGCAGTACAGCACTGGATCCACTGGAGGGCGCAGTTCTTGTGCAGATGCTCAGGGTACACTGTATGTATTTGCAGAAGGCAGAGCCCCAGAGATCACCCCCAGTAATGGGTGTAGAAGGGGATATTTGTTTTCAGTGAGCACAGTTGGTTCCACCTTTACTAAATAATATAAATGTACTGATGTTATTGGTGAAGTACCAAACTACATTGGATTTTACCACTTTTTTGTCTTTTTTCAATTCAACTAATATTAGGTTAGATTAAAAAGAAAATAGATATTTGCTCTCAGTGTTTGAGAAATCAGACAGTGGATTTAGACAGCAGATAATATCCAGTGATTGATAGTGTCAGGATGTCAGTAAAATCTGAAGTGACAAACACAGGTATCCCCTTTAAGGCTGCATTCACACATCAGTATTTTTGATCAGTATTTCATCAGTATTTGTATATCAAAACCAGGAATGTCTCCAAACACCTGAGTGTGATCTGATTGTCTCACATGAGAGAATCACAGTACAGGTGCGGAGAAGATGGAGAACTTAATGTCTTCATGTTCTATATTGTCTCTGGGTGCGTACATTGGACTGCACACGGATGACATCTGAGTGCAGTCTGATGTTTCACACACCCCCACAGACTTGCATGGAATATCGGAGCTATATGCAATATGCCGAATCGTCATGAGAAACTAATTGCAGATCTGCACTGCCCCATAGTATAACACTGGGCCGAGTGCTCTCCGATAAAACATCACATAGCACTTGGCCGTGTTATACACCATTGAGAGCGAACCCTTAAAGTTTTTCTCTCCAACACCTGGCTTTTGCATTCAAACACTGATGAAAACTACTGACATGTGAATAAGCCCTAACATGAGTGGGTTCCAGCATGGATTTCACACTAAAATCCACTATCCATTGATTGCAATGGGACATCCACACCACTAATCAAATACGTCAGATTGTTTTGCACAGATTTACAATACACATCATTGTGGGTCACGTTTTGAAGCCGATCACACAGCAGATGGTATTCTGACCGTACCGGTTATGTTTATGGGCACCACGTCAGTGTGTATAGCCCGGGCCTCTTGCCGCATCTTCTCTTCTGGGGTGGGAAGCGGGAGAGACTTGGTCCAGTTGGTGTGGGTATCCGAGAACTCATTAGATACAGGGGTTTTTGGCCTTTTCCCAGTCAGCAGCTTTTCCTCTTCACTCGAAGAGACTGAAAACTGTAGAGTACATATGTATCATTAATACTGTAAGAATAGATGTCACCTAAACGGGATATCATTATATACAGACATTGAGTTATTCAGGGTACCACAAAAAGAAAAGACCTGTAAGAATGTCATATAACACAATAAGTACGGCTGGGGCTACATACTGATTTTGGCTGCATCACAGGTTACTTGGCCAAAAGTCACTCTATGCCAGTGCTACATCGCCGGTGGATGGGGTTGTAGCGATCTTTGGCCATGTGACCTCTGTCCTGGCCAAAACCACCATCACGTCCAAGCCCAAAACTCTACTGACCAGTCCTCCATCACTCCCTTCCCCATGGTTACTGGTTTCTCTGCTGATCTTCATACTTCCTGCTCAGTCTGGAGAAACATTTTATGACTGCAGCCAATTTGTGACCAAAATATCACTGTTAGGGCAGGTGGACCTGACCGTATCTATCGGAGAAGTGCTATCTGTGGTTTTGACGGATAGCCATCATACCCACGTTATTCTAAGGGGTTGTTCACATACCCATTTTCTTCCTCGGACCAAGTGCACAATTTGGGTTTGAGAATTAGATTCATGATTATGGGTTTGTGAAGACCGCCCTCGGATAACATCTGACTGCATGGCGAAGGTGGAGAAACTTTTTTTTTTCTCCCCACCTCCGAGAAAATCAGATCCCACTCTGATCAAACTCTGAACAAAATGTGATTAGCATACTTGACCTGATTTGCTCGGATGGGTCATGTTCATCCGCCCCTAAAGCGAGTGATTGGCTACAGCAGTCACATGTCTGTCCAGACAGAGCAGGAAGTACAAAGACCGGTGAGGAACCAGGCAAGTGTCGGAATTGAATGTGCGGAGATCAGTAAGATGAGTATTTCTTATTTTATTATTTTACAATATTCTGAGGGCTTTTCTATTAATTTTTACGTGACCGAACGACCCCTTTAACATTCAATTATTATAGAAATCAAGACAATGAAAACGAGATTCCATAAGTGTAGGCATGCATGTTATATAATGGAGTGGCGGCAGTTGAAGATACGCAGTTTTGATTCCTCTACGTTAGAATTCTCTTGGTTTATACATGCAGTATAATCAGCCAATTAAAACCTGAATCTTACTCCAATTACTGAGGAGGTGGCACACTGACACCACCATGTACTAGTACACTGAAATTCATAAGGAGAAACAACGTGGTGGTTCTTTCTGACAAAGGAAATCTAAAACTTTGAATAGCTCTCCTTAGATACTACTTTTGTACTGAACACACTCTCAGCTAATACAGACCCAATTGATACTGATGTCTTCTATCTAGAGAATGTTAAGGCCACGAGATGGAATTAACCGATGTAGAAAATTATAAAATTGTGAATATTTCCATAGTGATACATGACATAAATATCTGGGTACATTGAAATATATTGGAAAGTTAGTCAGTTCAAAGGCAGTCAACTAGATTATTAGATGGAATGGAACGTCTCTCGTATGATGAGAGGTTGGAAGAGTTGGGCTTGTTTAGCTTAGAAAAAATCCAGATGGTGAAATAAGTATTGACCATATCACCAATTTTCTAAGAAAACATATTTCTAAAGGTGTTATTGACATGAAATTCTCACCATATGTCGGTAACAATCCATCCATTCCACACAAGCAAAGAAATCAATCCTTAGATCTCCATAAATTAAGTTATGTGTAATAATGAGAAATTACCCAGGGAAAAAGTATTGAACACATGAAGACAAGAGGTGCAAAAAATCAAGGGAAATCATGACTCCAGCTAAAACTATCAGTATCAGTAAGCAATTCTGCCAGTTAATGAAAAATAATATCAGCTGGTTCAACTGATAGTCTATAAAGCAGTGTCTCATTACCAAGGTGCCACACAAGAAATACCTCATGATGAGTAAAACCTTTAAGCTGTCTCAACACATTTGAAACCCTATTGCTGCAAAACATACTTATGGCATTGGTTACAGAATAATTTCTAATCTACAGAAGGTTACAGTGAGCACTGTTGAAGTCATAAACCAGAAGTGGAAAGAATAGCAATTCACCATAAACAGGCCACAACCAGGTGCTCCCCACAAGACTTCAGACAGAGAAATGAAGAGGATTATCAGAAGAGTTGTTCAAGAGTCAAGGATCACCTATGAAGAGCTACAGACAGACCAAGAATCAGCAGGTACAATTGTTTCAAAGAAAATTATAAGTAATGCACTCAACCTCCATTGTCTGTATGCACACTAACTACAAAAGACTCCACTACTGAACAAAAACCATGTTCAAGAGCTTTTAAAGTTTGCTCAACAACATTCAGACAAGCCTGTGAAACACTGGGAGAAAATAGTCTGAACAGATGAGCGCAAAATTGAACTCTTTGGATGCCATAATACACACCATGTTTGGAGGCCAAAATTCACTGCATATCACCCCCAAAACACCGTACCAACACTGATCTTTGCAGGTGTGAACATCATGCTTTTCAGCATACATCATAAACTTCATATGATTGAAAGAAGGATGAATGGACAAATGTACCCACACATTCTTGTTAAAAATCTTCTGCCATCTACCAGGATGAT
Organism: Ranitomeya variabilis; assembly: GCF_051348905.1. Classification (NCBI taxonomy): domain Eukaryota; kingdom Metazoa; phylum Chordata; class Amphibia; order Anura; family Dendrobatidae; genus Ranitomeya; species Ranitomeya variabilis. The sequence goes on along the minus strand of NC_135233.1, from coordinate 671,144,235 downwards.
TAAGATGAAACGAGGGTGGACATTTCAGCAAGATCATGATCCCAAACACACAGCCAAGGAAACTCTCAATTTCAGATAGAGAAAATAAAGCTGCTAGAATGGCCCAGACAATCACCTGACTTGAATTCAATAGCAAATTTATGAAAGAAACTAAAGCTCTGAGTTCATAGAAGAAGACCACGGAACCTTCAGGATTTGAAGCCTTTTTGTGTCAAAGAATTTACCAAAATCACACCTGAGCAATGTATGTGACTAGTTTCTCCATTCAAGAGGCACATGGCTTTTGTATGAAGTATTAATTAAATTTCAGTAATAGTTTTTCCTGCTTCATTTCTCATTATTACACATAACTTTATTTATGGACTTCTATAGATTGATTTCTTTGCCTGTGAGGATTGGATGGGTTGTTACCGACACTTAATAATAATAATAATAATTTTATTTATATAGCGCCAACATATTCCGCAGCGCTTTACAACTTATAGAGGGGACTTATACAGACAATAGACATTACAGCATAACAGAAATCACAGTTCAAAACAGATACCAGTAGGAATGAGGGCCCTGCTCGCAAGCTTACAATCTATGACACTTGGTGAACATTTCGTGTCAATAGCACCTATAGAAATATATTTACTGAGAAAATTGGTGAAGTATTCAATACTTATTTCATCCACTGTATGCCTCAGATGAGATCTCATTTATATGTATAAATCCATGTGTGGTCAATACATAGAACTGGTACATGACTTATTCCTTACAAAGACCTTACAAAGGACCAGGGAGCACTCATATGGAGGAAAGGCGATTCCAGGATCTAAATAGGAAAGGGTTCTTTACAGTTGGAGCAGTCAGACTGTGGAATGCCTGACCACAAGGGGAAGTAATGACTGATACTATAGCAGAATTTAAAATAGGGCTGGATGATTTCCTCACAACAAATGGCATTGTGGGTTACAGCTAATCAAGCGAGAGAGAATGTATAGCTGGTGGAGAAAGGTTGTACTTGAAGGACCTGGTTTTGTTTTCACCTATGTTACTGTGTAATGTTAGAATGCTTGGTGATCTCTAAGAACAATCATTGTAGTGACATTTCCTGATATTGCTTCCTAGGAATTCTTGAGAAATGTCTGCAGACTAATCGGGGCAGCCCCTTTGTGATCTATCAGAACTGTCTCCAGTGTCTGCCTTCTGGCACATATACCGTATAGCCTGTGGAGACCCCACCACCAACATCCAGCTGCAAATATTTAGGTCAAAGCTGTTCCTGGCATTCATTTTGGGAGCTTTTGTGTAGAAATATCAGAGCGAGAAAATGCATAATATTCTAGTGTATTTTGTGAAAAATATGTTGTGCTATCGCAAACATAAGATTGATGGCAACCAAAAATCTTCTTTTTCTACAGTTTTATTTATCATTATCAATATATTACTGTTGATTATTTCATAATATGTTACATATTGATTCTTTAGAATAACTAGACCACTGAATATATTATTGTCCCCAGTGGCTCAGGGCAACAGTGACCATCGAGTCTGGAGACAACTGTGATTAAACAGATGGTGCCAAAATAAAACAGCATGATGCATAACAACTCTGTACACCATCATACACACTACTCCTGTAATGTAGGAATTGCACATTTACACAATGCATTTCTCTTCACACCAAATGCAAGGTGCTGCACTAACATTTTGCAGCAAATGCACATTACTGCAACAAACTCCACGCAATTTGTTGTGGATTCTGCTACTTCTCGTGTGGACGGGCTCTTATGCAACACTAAGGCTATTTATTAGGCCGGGGTCACTCTTGAATTGTGATGAATTGAATGAATTGTGTGCTTGCACTTCAGGGATTCGCCGGTTTCTGAGTCGGGACTGGAGGTTATGTATGAGTTATACATTCTCCTGTCCAGTGGGTGCGGCCTTGCTTCCATACACTTGAATGAAGCAAGGCCACGACCTCTAGTTGGCCATGCCCACTGGACGACCACGTCACTAGTCAGGGTGTGGCCTCGCTCTATACAAGTGTATGTAGTGAGGCCACAACCGGGAGTATGTATAATGCATACATACCCTCTGGTCCCGGCTCACAAACTGGCGAATCACCACAAGTGTGTGTGCACTTTGGGGATACATAAGTCTGTAGTCACAGAAAGTGACTTCAGACTTATCAGTTTGGACCGGACAATCCCTTTAACCAGCACCTACACTATAATTGCAAAAGTATTGGGATAGTTATTTTAGGGCTTGGTCTGGGCCTTTAATTCCAGTGAAGGGAAATCAGAGCCAGAGAGTAAATTCATGTTACCTGAACCACAAACACAATGAAGCAGACACTGGCTGCATTATATATGTAATTTGAAAAGTTGGCTTCTCCCCGATGCACTACTCTAGGCTGACTGAGGAAGAGACTTGTCTGTCTAGGATAGTGAGGCAAAGGCCCTCTCGTCTGCTCTTCTGAATCAATTGGCAAAAACATGTAGACACAATAATAATAATGCTTATAAATTTGGAATAGAACAGTTAATGTATAGGGTAAGTCCTAAAATTTGGTTCATATAGCGTAGTTGCAATATTCCTTTTAGCATAAATGAGTCCATCCCCTTTGAAAAGTAAGATTTTGACCAATATCTCAGTGAACACAAAAACAATTTCCTAAATTTTGACAAGACTGACTTCCAAGGAACAGTTTTATCACATAACATGAAAGTAAGGTTAAAAATATAACTGTCATAAAAAATCTTCAGTTTTACTTAAATTAGTTGATGCAAAAAATAAATACACATCAAAAACTACTACATCTAGTATTTGGTATGACATTCATGATTTTTAAGAACAGCACCGGGTCTTTTAGGAATGGAATGAAGAAGTTGGGGACATATTACAACATCTATCTTTTTCCATTCTTCATGAGCAACCTCTTTTAGAGGTTTTGTTCAGTTGGGTTGAGATAAGGAGACATACTTGGCCACTGAATCACTTTTACCCTGTTCTTCACGTTTCACTGTTTCATGTTTCACGGTAGGCACCACACATTATTCTAAATTATTTTTTCTAAATGCATGGTGCCTACAGTGAAACATGGTGGTGTCAGTGTCCTTATGTGGGGCTGCATGATTGCTGCTAGTGTTGGGGAGCTACATTTGATTGATGGTATCATGAACTCACAGATGTGCTGCTCTATATTGAAAGAGAAGATGCTACCATCTGTCCGTACCCTTGGTAGACATACACTTTTCCAACATGACAATGATCCAAAACATACATATGTTTCATTTCTGAAGAAGAACAGAGTGAAAGTGATTCAGTGAAAGTGAATTGAACCCAACCGAAACACCTATGGGAATTTCTGAAGAGACAGTTTGAGCATCAGACAGCACAGACTTGGTGATGTCCTTTAAAAATCCTGGAGGTCATACAAAAAACTAGATGTAGTTGTTTTGTGGGGTATATTCATTTTTTAATTAACTAATCGCTAAGTTTTATATACATGTTTAGCATTTGATTTTGATTAAACAATCTAAATTGAATGATGCTACAGTATTATTAATACTACAAATATCAATAGGTGTGATGATAGGCAAAGCAGTAACCAGGCTTTTCTGTATCGAGGGCAAAGATTGCTTTCCTTGTGTATTATGTACATGGCAGACCTGTGGCACATGCCCCTGTGTAATTCCCTGCCACGTTACATGCAAAGTCGCTGATGTCAATGAAGCGGCGAGGCACCGGCATCAGTATACAGTATATATACATATCAGCATACATACGATAAATGCTTGCATGATTCATCTATCACATTACAGCTGTTACATTCTTCATAGATCACAGATATTTCTCGGCATAATATGGTTAGTTCTAAGCCTAATGCGGAATATTAATGAGCAAAGGTCTAATTATGCTGTGCTATTCTATTACACACAGATCAGCGTTTCCAGAACAGGGTCATGATTGAATCAGAAATGTTTGCAGGACCAACAGACGTCATCAATCGATTGCCACAGGGAGTGGAAATTAGTGTTCTCTGTAACCTGACCCTGAAGTGGCAATATGCATAAGAGAGACTATTCCGATGATCCTCGTGGGAATATCGGCCTATCCTTTCCATTCCCAGTACACATTGACAGATGTGTACAAGTACTTCAGTTATTGTTAGCCTAAGGTACCAAGGCATGCAAGCCAATAACAAAGCAAAGAGATAGTCACACTATAAAAATGCCTTAAAGGGAATCTGCAGAAGGTTTTTGCTGTGTAACTTGAGAACAGCATGATGTAGGAGATGAGAGCCTGATTCCAGTGATATATCACTTACTGGGCTGTGTGTTGCTGTTTCAACAATATCAATGTTTTATTGGCACAAGATTATCACTACAGGACTAGATGTCTCATGCCTCCTAGTCAACAGTTCTGTGTAACCCCGCCCCCACCACTGATTAGCAGCTTTCTGTCAATACACAGTCTACACAGAAAGCTGCCAATCAGTGATGTAGGCGGGGTTATACTGGGCTCAGCTTTCTGAGCACTGCTAGATCTGCAGCAGAGAAAATAATGATAATATCAAAATGAGAGCATGCAGATCAGCAAGTAACACATCACAGGAATCAAGATCTCAGCCCCTACATCGTGCTGTTCTTCGGTTACATAGGTGACAGATTCCATTTAATCTGAGGTTTAGATAGTTTCTCAGTTATACAACTACTGCTAATAACATTCTTTGGTATATTGGTATTTGTAGCCTATGGGAGTAATCAGAGTTCATGCCAATTGGAGGTTTCATACTCCATGAAGTGCCTCCATATTGGCAGCAGGGTATCCCTGTTCTGTTTGCATCCCATTGGAATCATGGCCTTATCCTGAGAAAGAACGCTGTTGAAGAAAAATAAAGAGGCGCTAGGTCTAATTCTACAGATTTACAGCACCCAGGTGGGAGCGTCTGAGCTACAGCCGGTGTACCTTCATGTTCCAGGGCACCAAGCAACAGCAGGCACTATGGCAAGACTGACAGATGCATCCTAGCACATTATTAGACTGTGCGGAAAAGAGAGAATGAATATAAAAGGATGCCAGAGACAGCAAATGTACATGAGCATGCTGAGCATCAAACAATCAATGGAAAACACAACGGAAGAGACTGTCTCCAGTCCAGGGCCGGGGCAAAGGGCAAGCAGAGGTAGGCGACTGCCTAGAGTGCTGCCTCACACCCTCCTGGAAAAAAGTGTATTTACTGTTGCAGTATGATATTCTCCAGCACCCCTAGTGACAAAAAGCGAACAGCCGTTGGCAATGCCAACAGCGATAGCTGGGACGCAGATAGGCCAGTTTAGTGTGGCAGTGAGTCATTGACATTGCTCACCAACCTGCCTGCACCCTGACAGTCACTGACACACACTGAGCATAACAACGTTTCAGGACCAGCACTATTCTCAACTGGATATGACAGACGCTGTCCTACTAAGGGTCCCCAGCTGTAGAGGACATCAGCGTCCCGTCCCAGGCAGTGCAATGACATCACTGCACTGCAAAACGTCCACCAGGAGAAGAGGAGGATGACTGTGCCGCCGATTGCGGAAGCAGGCACAGGGGAGATGCAGCTGTGTAGAATTACTATGTATATTATCCCTATACTGCAACATTACTGTGTGTATTATCCCTGTACTGTGATATAACTCTGTATATTATCCCTGTACTGTGACATCACTGTGTTTATTATCCCTGAACTATGACATCACTGTGTATATTATCTCTATATGATGACATCACGGTGTGTATGATCCCTGTATTCTGACATCACCATCTTTATTTTTCCTGTTTTGTGACATCGCTGTGTGCATTATCCTTATATGGTGACATCACGGTGTGTTTGATCCCTGTACTGTGACATCACGGTGTTTATTATCCCTGTACTGTGACATCACAGTGTTTATTATCTCTGTACTGTGACATCACTGTGTTTATTATCCCTGTACTATGACATCACTGTGTATTATCCCTATATGGTAACGTCACAGTGTGTATGATCCCTGTACTGTGACATCACTGTGTTTATTATCTCTGTACTATGACATCACTGTGTATTATCCCTATATGGTAACGTCACAGTGTGTATGATCCCTGTACTATGACATCACTGTGTATTATCCCTATATGGTAATGTCACAGTGTGTATGATCCCTGTACTATGACATCACTGTGCATTATCCCTATATGGTAACGTCACAGTGTGTATGTGTCATGTCCGACGCTGTTCAGACCAGGTCGTTCGACAGACAGCGGTAATTCCGCTATTGACCACTATTTGCTCATTGGCGTCGGCTACATTTTATCTAGCTGGTCCGCGGTTAATTTACCTGATGCTCGGATTGGAAGCTGGGCCATGCCCATTGCCTTTAAATAGTTCTCCTGAACATTGGGCGTCGCCGATTATAGCTTCTGTCTTGTGCGTTGTTATCTCGGTCTGGAGTGGTGAGCTAGTAGTTGGAGTATCGTTCCTGGTGGTGTATTTCTCTTTGTCTTATTTACTCCTTCCTATATTTGTATTTATTTTGCCCTGCGCATTTATAGTGTATTCCTGAGTGACTGCGGCGTGGTGTATATTTTCCGTTATCCTTGTCTGTGCTAACTGTGGGTATTGGTGTATTATCTCTTCACTGGGTGGTGGGTGGTTGGTTTCAGCCTAGGGTTGAAACAGGAGACAGGGCGAGGGTCGAGGCCTAGACATGCACACCATCAGTGTAAACTCTAGGTAGAGGGTCAGTCAGGATTTCCTTAGTCTGAGGGAAATTGCAGGGGCCCGGGTTATTAGCTCTTGCCCACCTAGTCTCCCCGTGACAGTATGATCCCTGTAATGTGACATCACTGTGTTTATTATCTCTGCACTGTGACATCACTGTGTTTATTATCTCTGCACTGTGACATCACGGTGTCTATTATCTCTGCACTGTGACATCACTCATCAGTGAGTATGACCTTTGTAGTTAGTGAGAAATCATTGTTGTTATTCTTTATGTACTGTGACATCAATGAGATTTTTATCCTGGTACTAAGCAAGAACTTTAGTATTGTAAGGGGGCCACAAAGGGCCCCATAAGCATTACTAGTGTAAGGGAAGACATTTCTGTGTGTGTTGGGGGCACACTGGGGGACATCTCTTCTGTAATGTATGTTATTTTTGTGATCCTGTTACTTATGGGGGAACAAAAACAAAGTAGTGCTCCTGTGTAGAGAACCACGGCGGCACTACAACATTATGGAGTTTGTGCAGAAGTGGGTGAAAAAGTGGGCAAGGTGCGATCAGCCACAGATCTCTGTGGGTTACTTTCTGCAGAGAAGGATCATGGCTGGAAGAAGTCATAGCAGTCTGCTCCAGATGAAGAAGAAAAGAGAAAATAAGTGCATTTTACTGAATATGTTACTGAGAGCCAGCAAATTTACCTGTGGTGCTTACATTTATGCGGTCTGTAGTGCACCTGTGTATATCTGGCATCTTCCATTATAAGGTCACTATATGATGGCAATATCGGTATTAGTTAGTGTTTTTTGTAATCATCAGTATGGCACTATATTTCACCACTCTATATGCTGGTAATATATTAGCATGGCATGGCAGTATTTGCCTCTTGTATGTAATATTATTGGTATGTTGGTCTTGGTATAGTGTTTTTTGTTCAGTAACAAGATGGTGGCTATATTCAGACACTATGTGGTGGTAATATATGGTCATAATTTGGCAGCTTTATTTTGCTATTGCATACAGGTATTATTGGTAACATTGTTCTTTGTATAATGGGTTTTGTTTCGTAACAGTATTGTGATAATTTGGTAACTATTCTTATTTTTCCTGGTGTCCAACATAGACTCTTACAAGACTACAGGGGCACAGGGCAACATGCTGGTGGTTGTGGAGATGGAGAGAAGGGCAGGTCCAAATCTTGCACTGGGGCTCAAAAGATACAATAACACCACTAGGTCCCAGGTCAAGTACAAAATGCTGCTATTCTGTTGTCAAGGTACAAGGGTCACATACTTCTATACTGTGATCCTAGTTACAGTGGGTATATCCTGCTAAATACTAGGTATACATGTCAATATGTGGTCCCAGGTATAGGCATATATTGCTGGGTCCTATTTATACATGACTACATGTTGCCCCCCACGTATAGAGGGTACATACTGCTGGGTACCATGTATTAGGCTACACCTAGTCTTAGGCATATTTTGTATTTGGTCAGTTATTTTACCTCAGTATTTGTAAGCCAAAACCAGGAGTGGGTGATAAATACAGAAGTGGTGACGTGCTCCTATTATACTTTTCCTCTGACTGTTCCACCCCTGATTTTGGTTTACAGATACTGAGGTAAAATACTCACCAAATACTGAACGTGTCCTTAGGTACAGGATACAAGGAGTGTATACTGTGGACTGCTGATTACTTTGTGCATACAGATCTATGTGGTTCCAGATACAATGGGTATTATAAACTGCTGGGTACTATGTACCATATATATTTCTACATGTGATCCCTGTACATATATAGGGGGTATATATGGGGGTGGCATGGGATTTATGTGCAGGGGAATGGGGGGGGCATCTTTGCCTCATCTGCCTAGATCACGTAAATACCTTGTCCCGGCCCTGCTTCAATCTACTGAACTACAGATATACAGATTATTGGTGCATAGATCATACAGAAAAGTTGTAGAGGAAAATCACCCAAATAAATGAAAAAGTGAAACTGATCAACATTTGACATATAACGGGCTCATGTTTTTGATGGTTAATTTACCCTACTTTGCCCAGACTATTGCTTACAATAAGTGGAGCTGAAAACTTAAAACAGCTTAAAGGGAACCTGTCATGTAAAATAATGCTATTAACCTGCAGATATGGAGTTAATAGTGTTCTGAACCTGTCTGGTGACGTCGCTTAGAGCCCCACTGCCGGGAGGAAATTAACTTTATTCATCCAGGCAGCATATGGCTTCCAGTCATAGGAGTGGCACCGCCACAGTTTTGGTCAGGTGCCTGCTGTAACCACATCCCCGACACTGACTGACAGCCGGGTCTAATGCTGAGCCGGCTGTCACTCAGTGCTGGGGGCGTGGTCACAGCTGCCATTCTCAATACATTGAGTGGTGACTGAAATCATTGCAGCACCACCCCTATGACTGGAAGCTGAACGCTGCTGGATGGAAATAAAGTTGATTTTCTCCTAGCAGTGGGGCTCTCAGTGCTGATGCTGCACACTGTCAGAATGATATTAACCTGCAGATTAACCCCATAACCCTTTTATACTTGACAGGTCATGGTGAATTGGAAATTATTACTAAACTATCCCCTTATGATACATCTGTTGACATATGATATCTTCTCTGTGCCAGACTTAACAGTGCCTGATGGATACTTTTGACTTATGATGGGGTCTGTCTGTTCCCTACCACAATTTTTCCTACACATTTTAAGTAATCAGCAGTGGAGGCTCCATATGCAACAACCAAATCCCGAGAGGTTGTAATAGGTGAATGCTGGTTAATATATACAGAATTCATGGCTTCTTCTTTAAAGCTGTGGCATCCTACACTTTTATATAATGTTTACTACATCTACTCATATTGATTTATTCTTTCCTATTCTTCCATTGTTCGTCCTTTCTCTTCCAGAATGGTCTTGGTGGAGCTGTGACCCAGGTGGCACAGGTACACCAAACATCCATCTGCAACCTATGAAAGTTCTTCAAAGAAAATAAAACAGTAACAAAAAACCTAACAAGGATTATGCTATAATAGGGCAAGAGGCAGCATGTAGTCAGGCTTCAGGCTTCTTTGTGTGAAAGAGGCTATTAGCATGCATAACAATGGTATTGGAACTCGCTCTCCTTTTTATGGGAAAAGTGAAAACAAGGTTACCTTTCGACTTTGCTCATCATCATCATCCTCTTCTTGATAATTTGTGCAAACCATGTCCGGAGTTGATGTGAATGTTGGTCCTTGGGAGTAGTACTGCGAGCTTCGATATCCATCCCTTCGGAGCTTGTCACATTCTGCACAACGGAAAGTAACACAACATCTACATGAGCTATACAGAAAGTACTAGGCAAGATACATCTAAAATGAAGCATAGGATTCCTATCGATTGATGTCACATTTGTAAGCCACCGCTTAGTTCAAATATAGATTTTAAAGCCATTTATTTATTTTTTTTATATTTTTTTGAATTTGGTAATTACTTGGTGTTTACTTTTAGGGCACCCAAGAGTATAGAGCTACAAGGAGTAGGTGACAGCAAAGCTGTGGAGACAAAAAAATAATAGTTCTAGGGTTATTTTCAGCATACAATCACATTGGAAACGAGACTGATCTTCATTGTGCAAATGTTGGCTGCTATACAACGGGTAAGTGGGAAATTTAGTGATAGACTCCATAAATCCGAAGCCAAAACTAGATAATCATTTTTTATGTGAACGTGACAAGTGATTAAACTAAGCTGAATCTAATATGTCTGAATTACACACTAAAACCCTCAGTCAATTCAGTCCCGTGCATTATGTCATCACATCTGTTTGAAGTAACTAAGCTGGATCCTAAATGAATGGACGTATTGTATGCATTTCAGACACGAACATGTATTTCCTATTGACCCATTCATAAGAGTCCAAGTAAAGTGCAGTATAGGGGTTCCTGGAGCTCACGTCCCACAAGCTATGGTGGTTTTTACTCTTCCATGACATCCTATCTGCTTAGTCATTTAGTTCCGCTCATTTGCTTCCCAATCCCTTCCTTTTTCTGATGGGAAACGGAGGGGTATCAATTTGGTTATGGGAATCGCAATGTACCGTATACTATCTCCACTATGCAGGTGAGCAGGCTCATGAGAAGGAAGCACAGTTTATCTTTACAATGTCATGATTGCTTGTGGGCACTCCGTAAATTCCTAGGATGACAATGGATATCAACAATTGCATTTTTTTAAATATCAAGGTTAGTTTAAAATCAACCAATGTTGGATCTGGATTTTTCTAAAATTTAAACGTAGTACATTCTCCAATTAGTGCTGCTCCACTGATTCCGGAACAGTTTTTCTTTTCTTTTGTGCCCCTTCATTCCAAATTTATGGTCCCCGATACAGCCAATTTGGCATATACCACAGAACTTCTCTGTGGGCTCGGGCACGTTTTGATTGACCAGCAGCAGAGGAAAAAAATCAAACACCCAAAGAGAAGTTCTGTGTGGTATACTCCTAGGTGCATTTTTATTATGAGAAGACGTAATTTGGAGGACAGAGGAGCACAGAAGAAATAATAAAAACTGTTCCAGAAGCAGTGGAGCAGCAATAATAGGAGGTGGTACTATAAAAATATAAAATCCAGTTATAAGTCCTCTTCAACAAAAATATCAAGTTGGTAGAGAGTAATTGGTGATAGACTAAAGAAATATTAAGGGGCTTCTGGAGATGGTGGCCACAGGTTTCAATGGAATCTGTCAGTCGGATCAACCCTCTTAAGCCGTCTATATGTAGGTCATAGAAAGTTTAATAAAATAATACTTTGATATCTCCAATCCGATGTTTTATTCCAGAATCCAAATTTTTCTTGATATGTAAATAAGCTTTTAAGATCTATAGGCAGGACATAGATCTCCTTGAGAATCTATAGGTGTTACTGGTATGACACAGGAGAGCAGAATGTCAGTCACTACATGTCTCACACTGGTAACACCCCTTTTCATTTAAAATAAGCTGTGAAGGAAGATTCTCATGCAGATCAGTGTCCAGCCCATAGATGTTAACTATTTTACATATTAAGAAAACTGTGGATTACTGTAGAATAAGACATCGGATCAAGATAAAGGTATTATTTTATTATCAGTATAATATGACCTACATTCCCAAGTAGACGGCTTCGGAGGATTGATAATACTGTCAGATTCCCTTTAAGTTGTCACTGATCTGGTTAAACATTGGTCCAGGAAAGGGTGTCCTATTTTCATATACTTTGCAGTATTATTAAGGTGAACTCGGGGCCAATCACCAAGCCACATTGTTTCATTGTAGAAGCATATAATACGCTACAAACAGCACCAGTCCTTTGTCTGTTGGCATAGGGGAATGGGGGAGCACTAGAAGATTGCCTATTTCCATTTTTTTGCTGTGGGACCCTATATACTGTAGATATGTTTGGTGCCTTGTTGAGTTGCCAGAAGGTTCTTCAAAGAAGCCAACTCAGGTTTATTCCTAATTCAATCCATGATCCTACATCCAATGGATCTGGGTCAGTGGAGCATTTTCTACTCAGGGAATATTTCACTAAGAGATTACGGTATGTGCTAGATTCTAAAAGATAATGGCATATTGCTTGTGTGGTTGGCGAGACACCTCGAGGCAGCAACATTGCATAGTGTATGGCCAGCTGTATAAAGACTATAGTAATACTACTCTGCAATGACTAGCAGGTGTTAAAATAAATTAAGATCTATCACCTTCCCTGATTCTTTCCCACAGCATCTCAGTAATCAAGAAGCTTTTTATGGAAGGCGTTTACATAGGGAAAAAGGGGAATGACTTTAGTAGTAGAGGTCATAAACCTTTAATGATGCTGAGGATTTTACGGCTCACCTTTGTATAGAACAGATGGGTGCTGGTTCCTAATAAGAAAAAAATTTCCGTTTTCAAGGAAGGTTGGATAGGCGTTGGCAAAAGCTAAGAAGAATGTTAATTGCATGCATGACCCGCACAGATTATTTGCCCACTGGTCACCAAAATGAAGACGCCTCGTACAAGTGCAGTGCCCCTTTGGTTTTTAGCACATCATGGCAAAGGTTTGACCACCTACTTTTAGTAAAAGACAGTGTGCGTCATCATTATATATTACTGCATTTTTGGTAATTTAATACCCAGAAGAAGCATGGTTATTTAATGCTAGAAATTTGTCCGTTAGTATAGAGCCGATGTCTTTGAATTGTAAGCATCTGCTTTACAACTCTACTTTTGAAGGATAAGGCCTGGCTGATACTACTAGACAACACTCTACGGAAGAGGTGTGAAGCTGAGACTATTAAACTTTAGATCTTAGATTTCCTGAAGAAACTCAGTATATTAATTGCCAGTTTCTAGGTTTTCTCATTTCCCTTTCCCACTGATTTTCTAACAATTGCAGTTGTTGAGATGCCGACATGTTCTCAAACTAAGGTTTTAGATCACATTTTTTTCCACTTTATTTTGTTCTAAGTTGGATACACCATTCCAGGGGGTGAGGTGCCAAGCAAGGAAAACCCATCATGGGTATTGGTGAGTTAGTGTAATATTTTTTCTCGCTCATGTGTACAGCTTCTATGTGGACCTTAGTCTTAGATGCATTTTAACAGGATTGCAAATGTGAACATAGCCTTTAAAGTTTCCCTTAGAGATGCTAAATCCAAAGAAACCGAATACTGACCCGCAGAGTATATGGAATTTAAAGAGGCTGTCCACTACTGGACAACTCCAACTTAATTCAGGGAGACCCCAATTAAAATTAATGGGGTTGCCTGGGACATTTACAATAATGGTCTATCTTGGGGATAGATCCACTATGTCTGATTAGTGGGGGTGAGTTTGCTCAATTGTGGAACTGCACAGGATGGAATAGTGGCTGCCGATGGATACTGCACACCTCCCCCCCATTGACTTGAATAGGTGGCAGATGTGTAGTACCCCGCCGCGTCTACTATACAGTCAACGGAGCTGTTCTGGCAGCGCCTGACACCGGTAATAGGTGATTGGCAGAGGTGCAGAATGTCACGCCCCCACCAATCAGACATTGATGACCTATCCTAAGAATGGGCCATAAATGTGTCCCAGACAACCCCTTTAAAAACAACGGATACACACCTCCAACGATATTGGCGCTATTGTTCCCAGAGTGCAGGCTGCAGCCAGTGAGCGGTCACTCATCAACTGCAGCTTATCAATAATCCGTCAGAGGAGACATATGCTCTGATGAAACAGTAAAGGCAGCAGCTGATCAGTGGCCGCTCATTGGCCACAGTCTGCACGTGACACAAGTCATGTAACTCTCCGTGGACAACAGAGGTCACATTGCTGGAACTGCTGTGAGAGGCGTGTACACATTTTTCATTTTAATTGTGTCCTTAATTGATTAAGCTGGGGTTGTCCAGTGATGCATAACCCCTTTAAGGCAAAAAGAAAGTTAAATAATTTTGTAGTATGGTGAATTGCATCTTGTTACGTAATCGATAATATGGCACCAGTTTAATAACGTGGAGAATCGTGTAAATCAGAAGTGGACAGCGTGTCTAGACAGGACTGGTACTTTCTTTATGGCAGAAATGAACGTGATGACAATGACTCATATCGTCATCCTTTGGGACATAAAAGGCAGTCCATACACAGAATTAAAGTGCCTACATGGAAACGACAGAGGACACAAGGTTGATGTATTGTCCTATATTGTGAAAACACAATCTCCATAAATAAAGGAAGCTCAAAAGCGCCACAAAACCTTGTGTTATTGTAAAAACAAGGATCATTTTCACATGGCTGAACAACGGGATGTGTTTGCTTTAATGTCTGCACCTGTAAGTACCTGCTACTTGGGAATTCTCTTTTGCTTTTGTCTCATACATGAACACCGGTGTTCTCATGGCTGATTTAGAGTTAAGTCTATAAACTCTTTATTATGTTCTGGCTATTATCAAAAACATTTTTATACAGATGCAAAATGTTGTAGAACAGCTGGTCTGACCTTATACTGAGATTGACAGCATCTCTAAACTTTAAGGAGTATTGTAGCAACTTCCTTTTTCCTCTAACGTCCGCTTTCAGCGTATCATAGATTACTAACTCTCCTACACATGAAGACAGGAATACTCTGTACCTGATCTTTTCCTAGCTCTGCTCAGTGCATGATTTTACTAACTCCCCTCTTCTGCTCTCTGACTACAACCTTCTTTCATTCTCTGACAAGAAGTGTCACCCCACTCAAGACACCACCACTTATAGAAATATACATGCCATCAATACCCAGAAACTTATGAAGAGCTTGCAGTCATCATTGGCTCCAATCTCCTCCCTCTCATGTCCGGACTCAGCACTGAAACATTATAATAATACAGTGCTCTGGATTAGGCTGCACCTCCTACACATAGAACAACTCGCACAGTCGGCAACCCTGGCACAGGCTGCAAGCACGTTTTCTCCAGCGGTGCTCCAGGTGCGCTGAATGTTTGTGGAGAAAATCCATTCTGGATCACCTAACCTACTTCACCCTTCAGCAAACCTACCTCAACACCCTTATCACTGAACTATGCAACAATCTTAAATTAATCTTTGACACATTTCATTCTCTCCTCAATCCAAGAGTGCTGGCCTGACCACCGACCTCAGCGATGACAATCATGCCAATTATTTCAAAGAAAAAATTTACCATATTCAACAGCAAATTTTCTCCAAATGTTATGCATTCTCCTTCCTCCTGCACTGCATCTAGTTCACTTTTTTGTCTTTGAACCGGTCATCAAAGATTAAGTAAACAGCCTCCTTGCATCTTCTCGCCCTATTACCTGCAGCAGCGACCCTATTCCCCCACATCTCCTCCGGTCCATTTCCTCACCACTCACCTAACTAAAATATTCAATCTCTCCCTCTCATCTGGTATTTTTCCCTCCTCATTTAAACATGCCAGCATACACCCATTACTTAAAATTAAATCCCTTGACCAGAACTGTGCTGCTAACCACAAACCTGTCTCTAATCTTCCCTTCATCTCTAAACTCCTGGAACGCTTGGTCCACTTGTCTAATTCGCTCTCTCTCAGAAAACTCTCTGCTCAACCCTCTACAATCTGGTTTCCGCTCTTTACACTCTACTGAAACTGTCCTCACTAAAGTCTCTAAAGATCTAACAGCTAACTCTAATGGTCACTACTCCATGTTGATTCTAGTGGATCTCTCTGCAGTAATCGGCACTGTGGATCACCAGCTCCTCCTGGCTATGCTCCGCGCTATCAGGCGCTCAAGGTCACTGTTCTCTCCTGGTTCTCCTCCCACCTCTATGACCACTCCTTTACTGTATCTTTTGCTGGCTCATCTTTCCCTTTCTGTCAGGGTTAATAGGCCTAAGCCCCTCCTTTTCTCCTTTTACACTGCCCCTATTGGACAAACCATCAGTAGATTCGGTTTTCATTACCATTTCTATACTGATGATACTCAATTATACATAATCTCCTGACATCACCCCTGCATTACTACAAAATACCAGTGATTGTCTTTCTGCTGTCTCTAAAACGGAGTTCCTTATGTTCCCCCCTCCACTAACCTACCTATGCCCAATATTGCCATTTCTGTTTGTGGTTCTACCATTACTCCCCAGCAACATGCTTGATGTCTTGGGGGTCACTCTTTATTCACATTTTTCATTCACCCCCTACATCCAATCACTGGCTAGCTCTTGTCATCTACACCTCCAAAACATCTCTGTAATTCGACCTTTTCTTACCTTTGATTCTGCAAAAACTCTTACTGTAGCTCTTATTCATTCTCATCTGGACTATTGTAACTCTCTACTAATCGGTCTCCCTCTTACTAAACTCTCAGCTTTCCGATCCGTCCTGAATGCAGCAGCCAGGATCATATTCTTTTCCAACCACTACACTGATGACTCTACTCTGTGCCAGTCATTGCACTAGTTGCCTTACAGAGTTCAATACAAACTTATCACTCTCACCAACAAAGCATTCCACGGTTCAACACCACCCTACATCTCACTCTACCACCCTACCTGTGCCCTCTGTTCTGCTAATGATGTAAAACTAACATCCTCTATAATCCGAACCTCCCAGTCCTGTCTCCAAGACTCTCACGTGCTGCACCAATTCATTGGAATACACTAACCAAGACAATTCAAATAATTTCCAATATCCACAGTTTTAAGAGTGCCCTAAAAATGTATTTCTTTTAGTCTGGCCTATCGCCTCACCACACTCATCTAACTATCTCTGCTTTGCCCATACAAAACTTTTTTCAAAATCAAGACCCTCGTAGCATCTGTTCACACCCTCCATCACTTTTTAAAACTCAGTGTCTGTACTTGCACTGATATTGTCTGGTGACAGGTTCATGTAGCATTACTTGAATCCCCCTATGTATTTTATTAATGGCAAGACCACACAATACACGCATTATTGACCATTCACCTTTCGTGCCTCCCTTATTTCCTCATAGATTGTAAGCTTGCGAGCATGGACTTCACCCCTTTTGGTATATGATTTACGTGTTACTTTCTAATGTCTGTTTAGTCCCCTCTAAAATGTAAAGTGCTGCGGAATATGTTGGCGCTATAGAAATACATATTGTTATTATTATTAGTAACAATTATCACCCACCTACTTTAGCACAAGGCTGCTATCTCTTAACCAACTGTATGACTGTGGTGAGGAGGAGTTTAGTATGAAGATGGAGGCATACAGTTGTGTAACGCCCACTACACTACAGTGGGTGCCCTATTAAGCCTCTGTACAAAACGTGGTGTTAGTAATCTAAAGGCTGGCCATATATATTAAATGGATTTTGACTGAATGATTATTCAGCTAACGGCTATTTCCCACAGCTCCCCAAATTTTCCCATAAACAGGGTCGCTTGGCGGAGAACTATGTTCTCTATTAGAGAGCCACTGCCATTTTCCTGGCACCTTCTTATCTATGAGGAAGAGCAAAAGGATCACCTGCTTGAAATACAACAGGAAAGCTCCTTCTCTCCCCCAACATCATCTGTCTTCAGAGAGTCGGGAGACCCCCTTATACATTAGAATATTTGCCAATCTGGTTCGACCATTGTGTAATGTGTATGGAGGCCTTAACAATATTTCCACCTAAAGGCAAACATTTTAGAGGGAATTTGTCACCAAGATTTTTCTACCCCATCTGAGAGCAGAATGATGCAGAGGCGGTGACCATGATTCCAGTCCTCTGAATGTTGAGCTCTGCCCACACTACTGATTGGCCTTTAAGTTTGGTTTAGATGTCATTCATAACTTTTTTGGTTCTCCCTGTGTATCTATTTGGTAAGGTACTGGGCAGACTGCACAATGGGTCCATAGGGCCACATGCACACCTTCAGTATTTGGTCAGGATTTTACATCAGTATCGGTAAGCCAAAACCAGGAGTGGGTAAAAAATGCAGAAGTGGTGACGTGTTTCTATTATACTTTTGATTGTCCTTCCCCTGGTTTTGGCTCACAAATACTGATATAAAAACTCATCAAATACTGAAAGTGTGAACATGGCCTTTAGGGTATGTGCACATGTTGAGCATTTGTTGCAGATTTTCTTGCACCAAAAACCAAAGTGTTATTTCGAAAACCGCTGCACAAAATACAAGAGTTTTACATGTGCTTTTGTTGCGTTTTTTGCTTGTGTTTTTAACTCATTCATTTCAAAGGGTGAAAATTTGTGTAAGAATTGACATTGAGATTTGAAAAAACACTTTGGTTTAAATCCGCATGGAAAAAATAAGCAGATTGAGCATGAGATGTCATCATCCCTTTCACTTTGATGGTCCTGTAAAGTACATCATTTTTCCACCATGAAAAATTTGTGGAAAAATCATAGCAAAAACAAAGTGTGTGAAAACGAACAAACCCCTATGTGGGAATGTAGATATTTTTCTGCCTTGGCTCCAAATCTATATTCTTTAAACAGAAGTAGCTTATACTGGGTTTGCGTGTTGTTGTTTAAAGTATGTCTGTTCACACGGATTAATACATGTGAATGACTCCTTACACTAAGTGAAACATGGGGACAGAGAACTGCATATATTAATCAGCAGACTGGTCTTATTCACACATGATTTAACAGAGGGCAGTCTGGGGCAAATCACATAATAAAAAGATTCATAACAGCTACTCTTTTATGGTCATACCCGAGCAGTGAAGAACTGCCACCTTCAGCCTTGGCTTCACTGCCAAAAGTCGAGCGAAATGAGCTTAACACAATGGAAAGTCAGAGTTGATGGATGAACATGGAGCTGGCTGCCTGGCTACAACCTCCTGCCTTGGCTCCGCATCTAAGCTACATAAACTGACACTGTATCTAAGCTACATAACCTGGCGTGAATTGACACTGCATCTAAGGACTCGCTCACAGGAGCGATAAAACCAGTGTTATTCTATGGGGCAGATCTCATCTGTAATTATTTTCTCATGCCGATTCAGCATGAAAGAACAATCATGATTGCACCCGAGAATCAGCTCGCACTTACCCATACAAGTCTATGGGTGTGTGTGTGAAACATCGGACTGCACTCGGATGTCATCCTAGTACAGTCCAATTACGGCGGATGCCGGCAATGGAGAAGATCCTCCGCACCTGTGCTGTGATTTTCTGATGTGAGAGGATCGGAGCACAGAGCACTGACACTCTGCTCACGCTCGTGGCAGAGCTTGAGCCAAGTATCATTTGCTTATCACATTTGATGCTCTTGCACCAGATGCTATGCGCTAGTGTGACCCCGGCCTAAACTACATGAACTGATACTTAAATACACTGCTCAAAAAAATAAAGGGAACACTTAAACAAGACAATAACTCCAAGTCAATCACACTTCTATGAAATCAAACTGTCCAGTTATGAAGCAACACTGATTGTGAATCAAATTCTAATCGAATAGGCAATTAGCAAGACAAACCCTATACAGGAGTGGTTCTGCAGGGGGTGACCACAGACCATTTCTCCGTTCTCATTCTTTTTGGCTATTGTTTTGCTCACCTTTGCATTTTGTCATTGCTCTCACCCCTCATCCCATGAGGCAGTATCTACAACCCACAAAAGTGGGTATTGCAGCTTATCCAGTATGGCACATCAATGTGTGCTGTGGCAACAAGGGTAGCTGTGTCTGTCAGCACAATTTCCAGAGCATGGAGCAGATGCCAGGCGACAGGTAAGTAGGGCATGCGTACAGTGAGTTAGGCTAGGTTAACATGTCATCAGTTAGAACGGTTTGAGAATCTGTTGGCAAAAAGTTGTGCAGACACAAACATTTTTGTCCATTTAAAAAAAAAAAAAAAGATTTCAGTTGGATCCATTTTTTAACATTGAAGTCTTAAATGTTAAAAAAAAGTTTTTTACGTTGTAAATATATGATATGGCCAATGTCAGCATAAAGGTACCTTCACACGAAACGACTCTACAACGAGAACGACAACGATCTGATCGCTGCAGCGTCGCTGTTTACATCGCTGTAGAGATGTCAAACACAGCAGCTCCAGAACGACGCAGGAGCGATCCTGTGACGTAGCGGTGACTCACTTATCGTTCTCACAGGTCGTTAGCTCCATGTTTAACATTGCTGGCATCGTTGCTTTTGCTGTCAAACACGACGATACACGCCGATCTGACGACCAAATAAAGTTCTGGACTTCTAGCTCCGACCAGCGATATCACAGCAGGATCCAGATCGCTGCTGCGTGTCAAACACAACGATATCGCTATCCAGGACGCTGCAACGTCACGGATCGTTGTCGTTCTCGTTGTAAAGTCGTTTCGTGTGAAGGTACCTTAAGGCCACATGCACGCGGTATTTGGTGAGCTTTTTTACCTCAGTATGTGTAAGCCAAAACCAGGAAACCAGGAACAATCTGAGGGAAAGTATAATAGCATGCCGAGCACCTCTTCTACATTTTTTACCCACTCCTGGACTTTACTGCAACATCTTCATTAAGAACGACTAATCCAGCTGTCCATCAACGCGGATACTCCTGCAGACACCAATCTGTGTAGCCTTGAACGCACTTCCAGGCAAATGTTAAAGCAGATAAACTAGCCATATGTGTTACCAAGGGCACAGTATATGGATCAGACTGGATTTCCCAGAGTTATTCCATGTTCCCATGGTGACAGGTCTCGTGCATGTTGAAAAAAAAAGGCGAGCATCTGTGCAGACCTGACGGTGACTCCTCCACCTCACGGAGAACTCCTTCTTAAATTCCAGCCCTTCAGTGTAACGTAAGATTAGTAGGAAGACAGCATAAGCTTTTAAGCAGGATTAGTATCCCTAGAGCTGAGACCAGTCATATCACCCTATGGAGTCGTTAGATATTCATTATATTTCCTCCTAGCTACACACAGCAAGGAAACTCAAAACCTAAATAGCACCATTATTCTCCAGTCAATAGCAATATACAATGGGTGACAAGTGGTAAACTGGCCGAGCATGGTCCAATATCACCTAATCATTTCATGCTGCACAAGGTTTCTTTTAACTCTACAACTATTTTATCATTATTTTTTTTATCAACATGGAATTTTTTAAAATCTTTTTAAGCAATGGCATGCTTTAACCCCTTCCTGACAGGGTGATTTCCGTTTTTTTGTCCCAGAGTCCGAGAGCCATAACTTATTTTATTTTCTATCGACATAGCTATATGAGGGCTTGTTTTTTGAAGGACAAGTTATGCTTTTGAATGACTCAATTCAAAGTGGAAAAAAAATTAAAAATTTGTAAAGAAAAATGTTGCTTGTGTTGTAATTTTCCGAGACCCATACTACATACAACATTTTTTATTTCTTTATTTTTAGTTTGGCAAAATGAGGGTTATTTGAACTTTTAGATTTTTTGATATTTTTAAAAACATTTTACTTTTCACTGTACTTGCTAGTCCCCTTAGCGGACTTGAAACTGCGATCATCTGATCACTTGTGTTATATTCAGCAATACCACAGTACTGCTGTATATAGCAAAAAATCACAGTCTCCAAAGAAATCCAGTCAGAAACTGGCGTTCAGAGAAGTGCTGTCTTGATAGGCACGGGGGTCTTCAGTTCACCTGCGGCTGCCATGTTAATTCATTGGCAACCCATGACTGAGTCACGTACGCGCCGTTGGGATCAAGGAATGACATGCCACACTGCTGGCGTGCAGTAAATGCTGCTGTCAGAGATTTCAAGGTTAACAGGTGCTGCTGTTAGAGGCAGATGATGGCTGAATATCACAGCCATCATCTGCTGGGAGATATGCGAGAGCCCGCATCAAACGCAGAGTGCCAAAATATGACGTGCCTGTGTATCACATGTTGGTAAGAGGATAAAGAGGACCCCTGTCACTTGCCATGAATATGTAATTTGTCCGTGGTGTAAATGCTGATTTTCTCCTGAATTTGGAGTTGGTTTTCTTTTGTTCCTGCTCCTTTCCACTCCTGAGATATGGCCCTCTCTTCCTTGTACATAGGCTTGTTAGGCAAGTGTGTTTTATCCTCAACTGTTCTAAGTGGGCATCTCCATGATGACCACACGCAGTTCGCTAAAAATGACTAGAGTTACATACGAAGGGGGAATGGAGAGGCTCAAGAACAAAAAACAAACAGTGGCAAATTCAGAAGAATTTCACACTTATTTTAAGTGAGAGATCTTTTTTTACGCAGCACAGGAGTCTTTACCTCGCAGCACTGTCTTCAGGTTGACTTTGGCTTGCTGGTGCAGATCTTCTACGCATGCCGGTCTGGATGATGGAAGGAAGACATTCTCCTGTTGGTGCCAAGACGCTCTGTAATGGACCGTCCACTTACTTTCATCATCTAGATTGGAAACCGCTAGTGAAAACAAAAAAAAACCTTTGGTTTATAAAAGGTAATTTATCACTTGTTTTACCTCTAAAGCTATCTACATTATGTTGCCAACAACTATTACTCCTGATTTCACAATAACCTCTGCATTCCGGGGTTGTAGAACATGAGAATGGCAGACCACTGTGGCCACAGCTCCTCTACCAGGGTCACATAGGTTCTAATTCTTCTCTCCCTAATATTTGCCATCAGGAAACTGTGGAAGTGTCCAATATACATTAGATCTGTGGCATCTCCTGAAACAAAAAGACAACAGGTTGACCTTTCTAATCTATAGTGTTCAGCCAGCTTTGAAAGTGACCTGTTTGCTTGAATGTGTATAACACAATTATCTGGAGATGATTCTGCATCTTCCCAGTTGATATTCTGCTTGAGGAAGCTGATAAATGAAGAAGCAGCTGGCATCATGTCCAAGATGCGGCGGGCAACACTGGCTACTGAGCTGTGTCACATATTTGGCCTACAGCATATGGCTTATCTTCAAATTAATGGCCCTGGTAACTGAGATATAGGTACTCAGCAATTCTGTTCTTTTGTTCAAGGTGATTATTAGAAAACAGAATCCCAAATAAATTTATGTTATTTGCAGGTTGTATTTGGGAAAAAAATAAAAAATAACAAAATAAAATAATGAAATGTTGCATCTGAGATAAGACCCACGTGCATAAAATAAGGTAATTGGTGATTATACCAGCTCTATAAACCATAACAAAAATTAGGCAAAAGGTAATGTAAAAGGTGATGAACCAGTTAACCAGAAAGAAACTGGATAATTAATACAATTACATACTAAAACCAAGATTAGCAGGATTAAGCGATGGAAGTAAGCCAACCTCCATTTGCCTGTATTTTACATGACAAACACAAGAGAAATATAGGGCATGAGATCCTAATAATCTCACAAATTGTGAAAAGGATTTAGCATGATTCTATGATTTTAAGAAAGATAAGAAAATTGGCAAAATGACATTAAATTTGGCTGGAACTGTCATGTTGAATCCGAATGCCACAAAATGAGAGTGTTTGCTGTTTTATACACTGAATTACATTTCAAGACAAGAAATCCCATCTGCTATCAAATATGTATTTTATCTGAAAGGCAACCAATATTAAACATTAAGGAGTCATCTTTCTGGAGATAAGGTAGTCTTATAACCATTACGTACCAAAGTACATCTAAAATAAGGGTGCCAGATTGCGTTACACTGCTGTCATGGATATACACACGCATCTAATAATCCCAAGAGGCAAGTGTCAGGTGCAGACAGCAAGTGACAATGGAAAATACAGTACTGCCATATGGATACAGAAATAATATCCTGCAGAAATTAGCATGTGCTAAAAACGGAGCCTTCAGGACATACTTGGCTGCAGTAATGGAGAGAGCATGGTCTACTCACAAACATCCAGCTAATTACTAGTCAGACCTTTCATCCAACCCCACAAGGTAGCTGCAAGCTGATCCATGTTTTATGATGGGGTGAGAAGGTTCCACTATTCATTAGGTAGCTGGCTGGTTGTAAAGTTGAAGTACTTTACTTTTAGTCATCAAAGGAAAATGTTATTCTGTTCAGCCAATAAAAAGTTTGAGGTTAAAATTTAGGATTTAACTAAAGGATCAATTACTCAAACAACCATAACAGAGCCGTAAGTAACATTCAGGACTGGTGGACTTCTGAGAGGAGCCTCTAGGTAATGGCAAACAGCTAATTGTCTTCTTGTACTTCCGACTAAGGTAAGTCAACAGAAAGAAGTCAACTATACCACCGACATTATATTACAAGATATCAAAAGTAACTGAGCGCCAAAACTATCTATGAGTAATTATTAAAATACTACTTTACTTTCCAAACCCCAATCTACATATTACCAAAGTTACACAGCAACAACTAAATGTGTCCAAAAATACTTGACAAACCTCCTCCTGTTGTGAGAGCACTTTGTTATCTAAATTAGTCTTCTATTCTATATACAAGCATAGTAATAAGTGACCTAATAATCAGACTGATGATATATCTACCCAGGCATATCTAACTTTCTATAGCTATAGACACGCCAGCCAATTGTCCATAATCTGAATGTTCGCTTTTGAAATGTAAAAACCTCTAAAAACAACATTGACAAACTACATGAAGGACAGCGTTGGTTCTCTGCCAAGACTAGTATAGCTGGGTATAGTCATCTTAGCGGTTCCTTTGCAGTGCTGGGGTCCTGGGTTCAAATCCCACCAAGGACAACATCTATAAAGTGTTGGTATGTTCTCCTGGCATTTGTGTGGGTTTCCTTCGGGTTTTCCGGTTTCTTCCCACACTCCAAAGACATACTGATAGGGAATTTAGAATGTCAGCTCCAATAGGGACAGTGACAATAATGTCAGTACAACACTGTGGAAATTAATGGTGCTATACAAGTCAGTTAAAAAAAAATATAGGTGGCCATTAGTTACATTACATGTCTACAACAACCTCATTTATAGTGTCAAGCCTACTAAACCTTCAGGTTTCTGTTGACATCGTATCTGTAGCTATCTAATAAATTACTCATCGGACGACTGATTAAGACTGATTTACAAGTTGCGGCCGCAGTGCAGCTGACATGCGCCCATGATGAGGCTGACAGACATGTCAACATGTTGATCGCACGGCTTACAAATTGCTGCATGGGTATTCAACAAAACGACAGTTTACCACGTGGCCCTAAACAATGAAATGTAAATGTTTTAGCTGCAGTGAATTTGAAAACTGCGCCAATCGATGCAGTTCTTGGACTGCTTGGTGCAACTGCAGTATATTGATGTAGAATAATGTTATTGATTACAACAAATAGTTCTCCTGATCAAATATTAATTGTGAAATCAATGTGGTTCTTTTTCATGAAATAATTGTACTTTACAGTGCTTCATATGTTAGATCAGGTTATGTATGTGTAACCAGCACAACCAGGTGGCATGTGATCTATCTGCTGTGTGATGACAATTGCCCCCGGACACCCAGGGGCTTATATGGTTATAAACCGACAGATGCCTTTACAGTTCACCATAACAACCCCAAAGATCACAATCTCAGTCTCTACTTCTTTAAAGACCTAACCCAATATTCCAGATGTCATCATTAAGTACCATAATGATGATATGAAATGCTTGTTCCTTGCATTTCACTGAGCCATAGTACCAACTCTGCAGCAAGTGCTCATTGTCAGTAAAGCCTCGGTGGCACGCTGCTACCAGCTCTATTGTTCAGGAACTTGTGCTTAGGGAGGTTCTTCAAACACATCTCTAGGCTGAGATCGCTGCATTGCAAATTCTAATGCCACAAAGCTTTTCATGGGCACGCTGAGAGGATGGAGACCAGGCTGCAAATTAATTCCAATTATTAGTTATCTCTATGGAGTAGACTTAACAATCTAGAAGCCCAGCTCCGAGAGAAGAGCTTACTATCAAAACAAGAGACGGGATCAGTGGTACAATCCTATATGTTTAGACCACTAAAATCACATAAGGTACAATAAATCAAGATTTACTATGATC
Organism: Ranitomeya variabilis; assembly: GCF_051348905.1. Classification (NCBI taxonomy): domain Eukaryota; kingdom Metazoa; phylum Chordata; class Amphibia; order Anura; family Dendrobatidae; genus Ranitomeya; species Ranitomeya variabilis. Next base: position 671,118,102 of record NC_135233.1, on the reverse strand, counting down.
AGCCTCTGTGTGATAAACCATCTCCATGTCAATAATCACAAAAAACCCTCTTAGCACAAAAATAGTAGAATGTTAACAAAAATACCTTAAAATCTATGCATTCAAATGACAATTCAAATTGCTTAATATTAACCCAAAGAGTTTACTACAGAGACAAGCATCTTGAGAAAAAAATGATGGAAATTGTATGTTGGACTAAAGCCATGACATTGACAGCAAATCCTGCCACCCATCATATTCCTTACAAAACATTATCTCAATATCAACCTCATTCACTAGGCATGGACATAAAATAGTCTGCTAAAAAGGCTCCGCGGAGTCCATTTGTAAAGGAATACTTACTCTTCTTCTTGAACAGGCTGATGAGTGACTTCAGCTTGGTGTTGATAAACACGACCATTTCTGATGAGCTTCAAAGTTCAAAGCCCATAAAGAACTTACAGGTGCGTCAAAGAGCCGTGTCCACAACCTTCCACTGATGATCCTTCTAGTTGTTACTGTTGTAGCATCACAGTCTAAAACTTGCTGCTAAGCCATGACCCTGAAAACCCTTGTCCATCGTATAATCTCTAAGCAGATGTGAGAAAAAGAATCTTCTAGGAGAGGACCTGAGCCAAGGCTTAGCTCACTTGTGCTTCAGACTTTCTGCCTCATTGCATCTACAGCCCCCCACCCTTCTTGTCATCCCTCTTCCTCTATCCCCCACCTTTCCACCATCCCCAGAGTTCCCTCAGCTCAGTTCCCTGTGTCAGTGAAGTTCCTAAGCTGTAGCTCAGGGCTCAGCACTGTGAAAGGGGCAGTATTGGCTTTCAGCTATTGTTATCTGAACACGCCCCTACCTCCCTGAAACCAGTCTTCTCTGTGGGGCTGTAAGGAGATGAGTGCCCATTTGTACCTGTTTGTTGATTCTATCTGGCCATGCTGCTATCATTTACATTACTTTTGTTCTTTGCTAATGAGAGGGTCTAGTTGTCTAGAAAAATTGACTTCTCGGAAAGACGAGTTTTACGAAAAACTTACTACTTGGTATGTTGGAAAGAGGTAACATTTAATGTATGGTGCTAAACAGACAGGTGCATTGTCTGCAAATTCCACTGAGGAAAAGAGAGAATATCTATTTCACCACTTGCGACCCAGTTTTACATAGAAAAAGAAATGCTCTGCCTTCTTCTACTTGAACCAAAATGTACAATTCTATTTTTGTCTTTGGGGATTTGACAAAAACTTCTAAAAACATTTTCCAAGAAGTTTACATGAAGTCCTAAATGAATTATATGACAATAAGTCTAATTATTAATAAATGTCACTTGACATTAGGTTTGTACCTACATGGCATTGGTATTCATGGCAAAACCTATTTCAACTATTTTTTTTTTTACCAAAAAAACTCCCCCAAAATGTTGAATATTTTATTTTAACCAGTGTTTAAGGAAGGTTGTATGACATGCAAAATTAATTCAAGACATTTCTTGTATCTGGGGCTTGGCGTCCATGCTTGTGCCAGTCAGACAATTCACATGCGATGGCTTCCCAGACAAAAACAAGGAGGGGGCACAAGGTCAACCAAGTAGGCCTATTCCAACAAGTGCAAGGTATTTGGTGCATAGCTGAACACTCCGGAACAATTGCAGCTTTTTCTTTCCCACCAAAAGGAGTTTACATCTATGCATCTGCCACTCATTGGGAGGAGCGTCCGAGTTAGAATTAAGATGATACATTGATGTCTGGCCAAAATGTGAACTTTATATTTCAAAATTTCAAATGTGACAAATAAAGTACAGAATTCCCCAACATGAAAACGGTTCCACGGCAGTATAAAAAGTCCAGTTCATAGAGTTGACGGTAAATTTTTTTGAACAATTTTGTTTAAATTTTGAACCATTTTTATGTTGATAATGTGTGCAAACTGTAAACCGCTGTGGAATATGTTGGTGCTATATAAAAATAAAGATTATTATTATGTTGGTTAATACTGCACTTTATTTGTAATATTTGAAGCTGATTGCAATGGATCGTAGATTAGATACAAGAGTCAACTTTTTTTATATATATATATATATATATATTCTGCTTATTACAGAATTGAGGAATCCGATGTACTAGTGTAGATCCATGAAGGTTTATATACTTCTCATTGTTCTATTTTTGTATGATCTTTATATTTTATCATTATACGATGCAGAACTTTTTTATATTGTTATCATAATACGATGCAGAACTTTTTTTTATATTGTTCTCATCATACCATGCAGAACTTTTTTTTATATTGTTCTCGTCATACGATGTAGGACTTTTTTTATATTACCATCATGCGATGTAGATTTTTTTTATATTGTTATCATATGATGTAAAACATTTTTTTACACTTATTTCAAAGAATATAGTGGATCTTTATACAAGATTAGTTGGGCCAGTGACACACAAATTTAGAGCGGCCTGAGCAATTTTCTAATATGCACTGATTATAAAAGGATATAGGCATAAATATTTGATATGGAATCAGATATATAAGACTATAGAAGTCACAATAATAACTGGCTAATACTAGTTGTATTTTTTTTCCCAAATTACATCGGCTGGAAATAAACATTTCCAAAAATTCTCAAGTGCTTAATTCTAAAAACAGTATTTGAATATTTAATGGAACTATATCGCCTCATTGCAGTGATACAGTCATATACATTTTCCCTTCTTTCACCCATCACCCCTCTCCTACATCCACATTTCACATTCCACATGACCTGTTCGATTCAGCCATCTGGGACAAACACTTCCACGGTCGCACACAGGATGCCTGCAGCCTGCCTATAATAAAGGGATGATTGACCCAGACACATTGCAGTCAGGAGAGGGAGGATTCAGCAGGTTGCTATGTAAAAGTGCACCTTACATTCATAGCAAGGTTAGGTGCCTTTAGAGGCAAAGAAAGGACATTAGACATTTACACTGCTGCAGAAATACTTTCATAAATTGAATAACTAAAATACAAATAAATTCTTAGAAACTATTTCCAAAAATGACATATACGGTATACGAATTTTTTTCCCACCCAGAATGTTATCATGACCAATGTGTACCACAAAAAGACAAGCCTGGCACATTCATCTGCCTCCTTATCACAAATGTCACAGGTTGACAAAGGCCTCTTTCATATCACACATCCCCCCTGTTTGTTTTAATTGTGGACCATCTCCTGCCTCCCCCAAGCACAAGGGGTTGCAGTGAAAGGAAGTGGATGATAAGGAGACACCGGGACTTATCAGCATGCAGATGTCGGACCAATTCAGACTATTCAGTTATATAGATATATACAGCAGCATTTGGAGCCTGTCTACACTGGAAAATTAAGTTTTGTTATTTTCGAGACCATCGTAACCCTAATTGATCAGTGTAAATGCACAAATAGATCGTCAATCGATGATAAAACTGTTATTCTTTATTGATCCAAATTGATTGTGCATCCATGTCGTATCAGTAAATGGTAATGATGCTTTTATTGAACATTACAATGCCTAATATGCACTTTCTGTAAAGATGTCTCTCGCTGCCTGCCAGAGAGGGTGATTGCTCCACGATTATCTGGTTATGCCAAAAACATCTTTCGTTTCACCTATTTGTCATTGCTGAAATTTTGAGCTTTTAAGTGAATACCTTTTCTCTGTAGATGAATGAGCAACCACCATCATTGCTTACAAAGGGATGTATCAAGCAGACGGCCCATTTTTAGGTTATATTAACTCCCGGGAGAACCATCAAATCCATTATCATTAAATGGAAAGAACCTGGTACCACATCAAACTTGCCAAGAGAGGGCCGCCCACCAAAACTCTCAGCCCGGGCAAGAAGGGCATTAAACAGAGAGGCAGCACAGACACCAAAGGTAACCCTGAAGGAGATGCAGAGTTCCCAAGCAGAGACTAGAGTATCTGTCCATATGATTACAATAAGCAGTACACTCCATAGAGGTGGCCTTTATGGAAGAATGGGCAGAAAAAAAACCTTTACTTACACACCAAATTTGTAAGGCTCATTTTGAGTTTGCCAAAAGACGTGTGGGAGACTTCCCAAATATATGGAGGAAGGTGCTATGAATTGCAACTTGAACTTTTTGGCCACCAAGTTAAATGCTATGTCTGGTTCCAAAACAACACAGCTCATCACCCCAAGAACACAATCCCCATAGTGAACAATGGTTTTGGCAGCATCATGCTGTGGGGATGTTTTTCAGCAGCAGGGACAGGAAAAATGGTCCAAATCAAGGGGGAAAATGGATGATGTGAAACACAGGGATATTCTTGAGCACAGCCTGTTTCAGTCTGTCAGTGATTTGAGACTGGGACGGAGATTCACCTTCCGACATAATAATGACCCCAAGCATACTGCTAAAGCAACATTAGAGTGGTTTCAGGGGAAATATGTAAATGTTTTGGAGCAGCCTAGTCAAAGCCGAGACCTTAATCCAATTGAGATTGTGTGATCAGCCTTGAAGATTGCTGTTCACCAGAGGAAACCATCAAACTTGAAGAAGCTGGAGCAGTTTTGCCTTGAGGAATGGGCAAAAATCCCAGTAGCAAGATGTGTAAAGCTCATAGAGACTTATCCAAAGCAACTTACAGCTGTATGTGCCGCAAAAGGAGGCTCTACAAAGTACTGACTTTAGGGGGGTGAAATGTTCACAGCTATTCTTTACATGAACTGATGCAAACCCTCAAAAAAGCAGTGAAATTTCAAGTTCTGATGTAGCAAAACACAACAAAATACCAAGGGGGATGCATAATTTCACAAGCCACTGTAGTTAACTCAATAACCATTTTCCTATTCCATGAAGATAAAATCTCCGGAGATCTGTTTCTTATACTGCCAAGAATGTTAGTAATGAAGAGTACAAACACTGATATCCAAGCTAACTTACAGCGCATGATTTACCCATCATTGATGCTTACTGTCAACTGAATGAGAGCACTTCTGCCTTTGCGCAAAGTAATTGATTCTACACAGACAGGATCAGGGTGGGCACGTCATAGATGAAAATGACATTGTTCCAATTTAATCTGAGCTGTGGTTAATTAACAGAGGCAGCAGCAAAGGTTATGTGTCCTTTAAATGTCAATGGAAATATATTAATGGATTGTATACGAAACAGCCATGGCCGAGGTGCCACATCAGAGGGTTAGCGTAATAAAGAGGTTCTCCTCCAATGCCTTCTGTTATGGGGTCTACAGGATGTGAAATTCACCACTGTTTAGACACAACAACACATAGTGCTTGTAACCCGTATGCAAGAAACCTATATTTATTCCTCGCAAACACTGAGGAATTGGGGGAAAACAAACAACTTTGAAAGCAATGTCACACTTGCATAAAAGACTTCAGAAAGCAGCAGTGTGGGTCAGAGGACAAACAGCAATCACTAATCAGAAATAAAGAAACACTGCATGACAAAAGTATCAAGACCTACACCTACAGATGCTATTATGACATCTCACTCTAAATCCATAGGTTGTCCCCGTCCCCACACACCTACCTACCTGTGCCCCCTCCACACACACCTACCTACCTGTGCCCTCCTCCCCTCACACCTACCTACCTGTGCCCCCTCCCCTCACACCTAACTACCTGTGTCCCCTCCCCACACACCTTCCTACCTGTGCCACCTCCCCACACACCTTCCTACCTGTGCCCCCTCTCCACACACCTACCTACCTGTGCCCCCTCCCCACACACCTACCTGCCTGTGCCCTCCTCCCCACACATCAACCTACCTGTGCCCCTTCCCCACACACCTACCTACCTGTGCCCCCTTCCCCACACACCTACCTGTGCCCCCTTCCCCACCCACACACCTACCTACCTGTGCCCTCCTCCCCACACACCTACCTGTGCCCCTTCCCCATACACCAACCTACCTGTGCCCCCTTCCCCACACACCTACCTACCTATGCCCCCTTCCCCACACACCTACCTGTGCCCCTTCCCCACACACCTACCTACCTACCTGTGCCCCTTCCCCACACACCTACCTGTGCCCCTTCCCCACACACCTACCTACCTGTGCCCCTTCCCCACACACCTACCTACCTGTGCCCCCTCCCCACACAACTACCTACCTGTGCCCCCTCCCCACACAACTACCTACCTGTGCAGCTATAACAGCTTCCACTCTTCTAGGAAGGTTTTCTACAATATTTCATAGCGTGGAGATGTAAAAATGCCAAAAGTTCTAACACAACCTCACTTTGCGCAAAAATTCTTCAACTTTTCAAAACAATTTACACCAGAATTCTGTTGAAATCACTTTAATGAATAGAGGGGCCACAGTCTATGATCACCAGGCCATCCATTCAGCGAGAACTTGTCTGCTATTTCTTTTTAGCCGTAAAAAAAAAGTTTGTGGACCGAAACGACTGCTTTTTTTATACAGACTTTATGCTGCATCAGAAAATATAATATCAGTTGATCATATGAGTGCCATGGTATTTCATGATCGTTTGCACTTTTACTACCACCGAGCACCGAAACCTGCCGCTGAGTACTTGCCATACTTTCCTCCACCATGATACAGATACTTCACCCCATGGTAATATACATAATACTAGGATGTGATTTTTAGTTGGTCCTCTAGATCTGTGCTTGGAATGAGCATGGGACACCCTAACATTTCTGACATTTTGTGTACGGATTCGGTCCCCAAAACCCTATTACCGCAGCTATACGTATTGCTGTACTTATTCCATGTAAAAAAAACATAAAAAAATAGGGATGACTTGCCCTGTCCAGTACACTTTATGGACTAATCCTGAAATATCTCTTTAAGGAGGATCTGTCACCAGGTCAAAACTGTCCAGTTTTTGTTCTTATTTTACTCCTGCTTCTCCTAATAGTGATTCCTTTTGGTTTGTTTTTTTTGGTAAATTTGCCATACGGTTCCAGATATATAGCTTTTTTTATTTAGTAGTAATTTTGATGGTTTTTACCAAGAGGGCATGATTGCAGGATTCTATGGGGCATGTCTTTAGGCTTTTTCTGCATAATTTCCTTGTGAGCCACACCCTCTTGGTAAAAACCATAAATTTAGCACTACTAAAGAAAAAGTCCATATCTCTAGGAGCGTATGGTGGATTAAAAAAAAAAATCACTGCCAGTTTTAGATGGTCACCATTGTCTATGTAGGATGGATGGAAACCTGCCAGTCAACCTTGAGTCCTAGCAGTTATAGTGAGGACTGTGTGGATGTATTAATTCCTTTTGAACTATGCATTTAGGTGAAAAGCATGTTTTATTATATGTTAGTGCATGAAGATTAGTAGTGCATAAATCAGGAGGCCTGGAGACAAAAAGACTTTAATCCAGGGAATGGACTATTTGATTCCAACCAATGGGAAAAATAATCAATGCAGCAATCACTGCGAATGAACTCTCAACCCTGAGAAACAGGAAATCAATGTGGTTTTAGCATCCTTGTCCCAATATATACAATTAATACAAAGAAAAATCTGCTAAATGGAAGACAGGTTGGTGCTCATTAGAAATATCCAATCTCCTAACACATAACATGCGTAAAACCCTGCCACTAGTCCCATCTGCCTCCTCCGCATATGCTGATGTTTGTGGAAATCCTCATTATATAGTTCTCTTTCAGCAAAATTTGTAAACCTGTCGACATGTTCTCCTCATATTCCCCCAAAAATAGACTGTGGTGTAAAATCTAGGCATGCCAATTGTGAAATGGGAGCCGAAATAGTCTTTTAAAGTACCTTCTATTCTCCTCTCAATATGTGAATTGAGGGAAGCCAAGCACGTCTAGTTGGCACGTGACCACATGTATGCAAATTGCATACTTGTGGTACGGTGTCACCCACAATCACTGGCAATACCAGTGAATCAAAATAGAGTGACTGCAGACTTTTATCAGAAGTGCGGACAACCCCTTTAATTTCCAGTACAGGTGTGGAAATATAATGTGTGTAATATAAGTTGTTGTATGAGATTAGAAAACATGGCTGCATTCTTTCAAAAACAAAGTGACTCTTGTACTTAGGCTGTATCTGGTACTGTAGCTCAGCACTATCTATGTAAAACAACATGAGTGCTGCCATAGGAAAACTGAGAAAAGTGACGTGCACCCATTATTAACATAAATGGACGCAGCCGTGTTGTAAACTGTAATAATGCCCAATGCTGATGAGTCGCCCACCAGGGCAGCGGGGTACTCGGTACCGAGTCCGGTGTTAAAAGGGAAGTCACGGTGGCTGCGACAAGGTCCGTGGCCCTGGCCGCCCAAACAAAAGGGAAACGGTCTTTTAAGGGAAAAATGTTTATAAGTCTGTCGTGACGCCACCTGTGGTGTTCGGTCAATAGTGGGACCAACGCTGCGTAAAAGGGGTCCTCTGGCGGATGTTATTGCAGCACTAATGGTAGACTTCCCACAGGTGAAGCGGGGTCCCCAGGGGTCCTAAGGTGTATGGTGGTGATGACGGTTGCCGGTAAATGAGTAAAGGACACAAGTTGTAAGTCTTTACCTGGTTTACTGTAGTTGGCAGGCCACAGTCCAGGGTACCAGGCACGGATGATGGTATGGCCCGGCCGACCCAGACACAATGGAGGGTTTCCTTGTTCCAGAAGAGGTCCGTGAGCCTTTCCAACTAGCGCTTGCTAAAGTGAGGTCCTTGCTGCCTGAATCTTCCTGCAGAGTCCTCTATTCCCCCTGTCCTGAGACAGGTACCTGCATGACGGGCAGCTTGAGCCTTTTAACAGGGACTCTATCATGCCCCGGGCTCCTAGGTGCTGCTGCGTCTCAGGCGTGGTGTGGGCCAATGCATAAAGCTCTGAGCCCTCCGGTTCTGCCAAGTGTCGTACAGTTCCACTGACGCCTCTGGCTCCCGGTACCCGGTACTGCGCCTCGGCTCTGAGGGTGCCCGGTCACAGTTCCCCTCTGAGCCCTGTTCCTCTCCTTTGCTCCTTCCCTTCCGGCTCCTCCACATTCAACTCCTCAGGTCTTCCTCCTTCCAGAGGCTGCAGCTCCCTCGTGGATGCCACGCCTCTCTCTGCTCTGCGTCTCTCCTAGATGTCTGCTCTGCTTGGTCTCCCTGGACCATCTCCCTAGCTCCTCCTCCAGGTCAGGATACCTACAGCTCAGGGAAGCTCCCCTGAATCCGGGGCCTGAGCTCCCCCTCCTGGCCTGGATTTGGAATGTGTTGTGTGTGGGTGCCTTACCTGGTGAAGAGAACTCCATTGCCTCTGAGCATGACATTACTTTCCCCAAAGGAAAGGCAACATCACTGCAGCACTGTGCTATGTTGGAGCTCTCCTGCAGTCCTTCGTTATCAGTCTCTTCAAGAGAAGCTAAGTTTTGCTTTGTTCATTTTTTGACCATCAGTGGTCATATGTTTCTTGGTTTATTTTTGTTTCTTGTCCAGCTTGCTAATATGTGATTTCCTTGCTTGCTTGTAGCTCTAGGGGGCTGAGTTTCTCCCCTCACACCATTAGTTGGTGTGGGGGTTCTTGTATTCTCAGCGTGGATATTTTGTATAGGGTTTTTTACTGACCGCACAGTTCACTATCTGTTTTCTGCTATCTAGTATTAGCGGGCCTCATTTGCTGAATCTGTTTTCATTTCTACGTTTGTGTTTTCCCCTTACCTGACCATTATTATTTGTTGGGGGCTTCCTATATCTTTGGGGTGATTTCTCTTGAGGCAAGTGAGGTCTTACTTTCCCTCCAGGAGTAGCTAGTTTCTCAGGCTGCGTCGAGACGTCCAGGATTTTAGGCACGTTCACCGGCTACCTTTAGTGTGTTGGTTAGGATCAGTTTTGCGGTCAGTCCAGTTACCACCTCCCTAGAGCTCGTGTCTATTTTCATAAACTTAGCTAGTCCGTTTTGTGATCCTTAGCCACTAGGATCATAACACTCCTGGCACATTGCTGTGAGGCTGGTTTGACCCACACTAATGGAAGCATTGAATTTGCTTCCACAAGCATCCGTATATATCGCTGACAAGGAGTCTCCGCCCCCTTGTAAAAACATTAACATTTGCACTTAATAAAAAGGCCCATATCTCTATAAATATAGTGAGTATTAAATAAACAACAGAGAAAACAGTGGAGAAGAATAAAATAAGACGCAAAAGTGGTCACTTGTCATCTGGATTATAGGTCCAGTTTAAGCATTTTTGGAAAAAGGGGCCAATTTGAGGGCATCATTTTTAGCACTGTTGCTTTGCAGTGCTGGGGTTCTGGGTTCAAATCCCATCAAGGACAACATCTGCAAGGAGTTTGTATGTTTTCCACGTGTTTGTGTGGGTTTCATCCGGGTGCTCCGGATTCCTCCCAGACTCCAAAGACATACTGATAGGGAATGTAGATTGTGACCTCAATGGGGACAGTGATGATAAAGTATGTGAATCACTGCAGAATATGATGGCACTATAATAAAAATAAATAATTTGGGTAACTTGGCTGAAGGCCTGATAACAGGTGCTTTCATATGCTTGAAACATTTCTACAGTCAATAGCTCTTTTCCTTCTAACTTGGTAATTCACGTTGCGAACGGCTAGGCTAGAGTCAAGGCTACTCTACCCTTGGTGACAGCAAGGCACCTAACAAATGCTTCATTTCTGCATTGCTCCTGTCTGTCTTCTCTCCAGGTCTGAATGGTTAATAATTTAATCTGATTGTATGGCAGCCATCTGCTCCCTGCATGCTTGTAGGACATCTTCTGTCACCAGTGTCCCTGAAGTGTGGACAACAGAGGAGCCCTATAAACAATTGGCACCTATCTTCTAGAGTAGGAAGGGAAGGAGATGCAACATTGTGAGCATATGTATAAAAATATGGAACACATGGAGAGAAGCGGCACTGTCCATGAATGAACTCCTAATACTATCCCTAAATACTAGACTAACATCTGCTCACTCTGACGTGTCAGATGGCCTGCATAGAGGCGTCGGCATATAAAAGGCGTTCTTCATCTCCAGTTTTCCTAACCACACACAATTCAGATGTTTTTACTGTACAGTAAGCCAGCTATATGATTTAGGTGGCTCTCGGCCAAACGATGCTTCGGTCAATCGCTTGTTCAGCAGCCATCATGGATATCTCTCCCATACACAGGAGCGGTTTTGGCAGAGCTGCCTCGTGTTCTCTGTGAGAAAGTTGCTGGGCTTGGTTTCTGGGAGAACAAGCTACCAGCAGTCCAAAATATCTGTAAGTAAGGAAAAATATAATGCTTTGGCCGTGACTTCTAACTCACTTATAGATGGACATTGTGCAGTTTGGGGTGGAAGTTTTCTCGTGTATTCAACGGAGCCAAAATCTATATGAATAGTACAATTGTGAAGTAATCCATCAGTATAATGTTCCATTTGCCTGAATTCTCTTAACAAAGCCGAATCATTTCCTCACACTGATCAGATGTCAATGAGAATATCATGTACCTTTATTTACTACTTGTCCTGTAGCCAGTATATCTACTGACTCTATGGTAAACAATAGCTACGTTCATATATACATCCTTGCCACCATATGATTACGATTTACTTTTACACTAAATAAAATCCAATATACACGTTCACTGTTACTGCAGTATGTCCGCATGGATGGATGTCCTATGTAAACTTCACAGAGAGATGAGAAGTGGAATTGTGCCATCTAGAGGATATGGACCTCATGTCCCAAAACTGGTCTTGCGGATGGAAGAAACAGACTTCATCGTTCAGGTCACTTTCTGGCCTCATTGAGATGACTATAATGGTGGCACATTTTAGCAACATATTATGGCTGCAAGTCTACTAACTCAAATTAACAAAAAATCCCTGTGACACAGTAAGTTTGGATCGAAAAACTCATGGCCAGACATGAGTTAAAATGATCATCTGAATGTGGCCTTTGCTGGAGACAATGTGATTCCTGAAGGCCAAGGTTTTCTCCAGACTACAGATGACTATATGAAATCTAACACATGCTGATGACTACAACTACAGTAAGTGCCGCATTTTATACTTAAAGGGATATACTCAAGTTTCGAAGATATCCCCTATCTACAGAATAGGGGAAAACTTCTAGATCGATGGGGGTCCAACACCTGGACCTCCCACCAATCCCAAGAACCGTGCTGTAAAGAGTCATGGATTAATGGAGTGGTGGTTGATCATGCTCCATTCATTCCTATGGGAGTGTCCAAGACTCCGAATGAATGAATGGATGAATGGAGCAGCAGTATGCATCCACCGCTGCATCATTTACACAGGACACTTTAGAGCCCCAGTTCTTGGGATTAGTGAGGGTCCTAATAGCCAGACCCACAGCAAACTTGAGAATATCCTCTAAAATTAACACATGTGCAACTGTTGTTTGCTTGTATTCAAATTAAAGTTTGATTGTAGCTTTTAACTTACAAAAGGGTTTTTCAACTTACAACTCCACAATTATGGTCGAGGCCATTAATACTACCAAAGGACCAACAAAATCAAACTTCCCAGAGTATACACAACACGTAGGATATCAATACACAGTCCAGAAAGGAATATGTAACAAGGAGGTTAACATAACCAACTGAGGGCAGTATCAAGTCTAACTGTTGTTGGTTTTTACATGGATTCATGGCAGAATCTGCAGAAGAACTACTTCATCCACAATTAATATGCAAATTGCCTCTTCAGAGAGGAAGAAGACTTGAACTCTATAGCGCCACCTGTTGGAAGTAGCGATCCTACAAGTCACAATCGACCCTTTAACGAGTCTTGGATTGTGACTTAGGATAAAAGCCAAATAAGAATCTCAATTCGCAGACACGGTGTTTTGGGGTATTGCCCCTCATCAGAGCAAAGTAGGAGAACTGATTTGGCTAGGTGAGAGGCTTGATCCACAGTTGACATCTTTGTTTAGATTTTGCTCTTGTTTGTTTGGTTTTCTTTTATAAAAGTATCAATATTTGCTAAGCTTATTTTCTTTCTGCCATGAATTGGACGGAGTAGCTGAATAATCTGAGACAGAATGGTTGGTAAGGACACTCTGCCTGACATCAACATTGCAGTGGATGTGGTTGTTAGGCTGTTTCCCTAATAACTGAGCTGTCACATATTGATGAGGTTCTTACAAAGTGGGGTGGCAGATATGTCTCATCATTTGTCATCTCCATCTAAAGATAAAGTCTGCGGAACCTCCTACTTTACACCTAAGAATCTTGGAGTAGCACAATGGACAGATGGTTATTCCAGCCAAAAATTAAAGATCTGTCCATTACAGGCAGCCTGGGGTGTGGTGCATATATATATAATTCTTCTTTTACTAGTCGGACTCTATGAAACAACAATGCAGAATCACAAAATAATCAATTTCTGGCAGAATGCAAAATTAAAGTAGGAGCTCATTAGACTGTCAGACACAATTACTGAGTAGAAGTGTTAGCTCCAGTTCATTAGAATTGTGCTGAAACAATAATAAATTAACACCACGGAATACAGTGGGGCAAAAAAGAATTTAGTCAGTCAGCAATAGTGCAAGTTCCACCACTTAAAAAGATGAGAGGCGTCTGTAATTTACATCATAGGTAGACCTCAACTATGGGAGACAAACTGAGAAAAAAAAATCCAGAAAATCACATTGTCTGTTTTTTTAATCATTTTATTTGCATTTTATGGTGGAAAATAAGTATTTGGTCAGAAACAAAATTTCATCTCAATACTTTGTAATATATTCTTTGTTGGCAATGACAGAGGTCAAACGTTTTCTGTAAGTCTTCACAAGGTTGCCACACACTGTTGTTGGTATGTTGGCCCATTCCTCCATGCAGATCTCCTCTAGAGCAGTGATGTTTTTGGCTTTTCGCTTGGCAACACGGACTTTCAACTCCCTCCAAAGGTTTTCTATAGGGTTGAGATCTGGAGACTGGCTAGGCCACTCCAGGACCTTGAAATGCTTCTTACGAAGCCACTCCTTCGTTGCCTTGGCGGTGTGCTTTGGATCATTGTCATGTTGAAAGACCCAGCCACGTTTCATCTTCAATGCCCTTGCTGATGGAAGGAGGTTTGCACTCAAAATCTCACGATACATGACCCCATTCATTCTTTCATGTACCCGGATCAGTCGTCCTGGCCCCTTTGCAGAGAAACAGCCCCAAAGCATGATGTTTCCACCACCATGCTTTACAGTAGGTATGGTGTTGGATGGATGCAACTCAGTATTCTTTTTCCTCCAAACACGACAAGTTGTGTTTCTACCAAACAGTTCCAGTTTGGTTTCATCAGACCATAGGACATTCTCCCAAAACTCCTCTGGATCATCCAAATGCTCTCTAGCAAACTTCAGACGGGCCCGGACATGTACTGGCTTAAGCAGTGGGACACGTCTGGCACTGTAGGATCTGAGTCCATGGTGGCGTAGTGTGTTACTTATGGTAGGCCTTGTTACATTGGTCCCAGCTCTCTGCAGTTCATTCACTAGGTCCCCCTGCGTGGTTCTGGGATTTTTGCTCACCGTTCTTGTGATCATTCTGACCCCACGGGGTGGGATTTTGCGTGGAGCCCCAGATCGAGGGAGATTATCAGTGGTCTTGAATGTCTTCCATTTTCTAATTATTGCTCCCACTGTTGATTTCTTCACTCCAAGCTGGTTGGCTATTGCAGATTCAGTCTTCCCAGCCTGGTGCAGGGCTACAATTTTGTTTCTGGTGTCCTTTGACAGCTCTTTGGTCTTCACCATAGTGGAGTTTGGAGTCAGACTGTTTGAGGGTGTGCACAGGTGTCTTTTTATACTGATAACAAGTTTAAACAGGTGCCATTACTAAAGGTAATGAGTGGAGGAAAGAGGAGACTCTTAAAGAAGAAGTTACAGGTCTGTGAGAGCCAGAAATCTTGATTGTTTGTTTCTGACCAAATACTTATTTTCCACCATAATATGCAAATAAATGATAAAAAAACAGACAATGTGATTTTCTGGATTTTTTTTTCTCAGTTTGTCTCCCATAGTTGAGGTCTACCTATGATGTAAATTACAGACGCCTCTCATCTTTTTAAGTGGTGGAACTTGCACTATTGCTGACTGACTAAATACTTTTTTGCCCCACTGTATATTAATTGGTCCGCATACCCAGGATAAACAAACAATATACATAGATAAGGGGGGTGGGGGGCCTATATATACATTGCATAAAACATAATATTATAGGTGACATAAGCAACCAAGACAAATACAAAGGTATATTCTTTCTGTAACAGCTTACAAATTTAGGAGTGAAACTAAATGCCTTGTACTAAATACTTTAGGTGCCAGGTAGAAGAGAGCAGGAACCAGTTACACTTTGTAGAAGCCAAACAATTGGATCTTCAGATGATACATATAAAAAAATTGTTGCAACATTACAAGCAGTTTTAGACCAGAAATCTGCCGAAAATTGCCTGATAAATTGGAGCTTGTGTGTTTAAAGAGGTTGTCCACTACTTTAGCATTGATGACCTACCCTTAGTATAGGTAATAAATGACTGACCGACATCCGGTATCCTGTGATCAGCTACTCTCCGTGTCAGCAGTGGCGGGTGCTTGTGGAGCTGGACATCTTCCGATAGTGGCCACGGCTGAGTACTACACATGTGACCTCCTATTGATTTGAATAGGAGGCAGATGTGTAGCACCCAGCTTCGCCCACTATTAGAAGACATAACGTTCCGCAAGGGAACATTTCCGGCCAGCGACCGCCGCTGACAAGTAGAGCAACTGATCGGCGGAGGTCATCAATGCTAAAGCAGTGGACAACCTCTTTAATATTTCCCTACTGATTTGAAGAAAGCATCTGGCTGTACAAACATATTATAGAAAAAGATATGAGGAAAACCTCAGAAAGGAAAGCACTGGAGGATAGCAACCATATATTGTATCACCCCACCTTTCTGGAGTCCAGAAAATCCAACCATGAAGTAGAAGAACTGGATAAGAACCTTCAAGAAAATCTAGTGGAAGGTCCTCTAGGATGGATGAAGAAGTACTTTATGTTAGTTTTTAATGTTGGGGTTTAAGAAAGAGCTGGGTGGGCAGCCGGAGACTATCTGTCTGCTGAAGATTTCCTCTAAGATTCTTTGGGAATGCCTAAATATATTTTACTGACGAGAGTACGGTATGTGCTCACAATATATTGTTTATGTAGCAATTTAATCCACACAAGTGGGATAGTGTAGAGTATAGAGCAGGGTCTATGAACAAGAAGATAATACTATTGTAGACATGGTATGTGTATTATTAATATAAGTATTATTATTAAGTAAGAAAAAATGATTATTATCTATTCAAGGTGGGTTGGGAATCAGTGCAGAGGAATGTGATGATGGGCCACTGACTGGGTTAATTTGTATCCCTGTACAGCTGAGTCCTTGGAAATAGGGAATAAATGGTCCGTTGATATGCATGGATCCCCCCATTCATATGTTAATACCCTCCAGTCAGCACTCTTGGAGAGATGTGAGGTGCACATGCACAGAATACAGAAGCAAAGAATCACTTGTCAATTCCTTCACATTCACCAGAGTGTTAAGGGCAAGGCTATTGTTTTCAAGTCAGGGGGCAAGATTTAGGTGAATAGGAAAGCCCCCTTTAGTGCGCCCTGCAAATAATAAATTCTTTCACACCGTGAAGAGGACCTTTAAGTCTTTTATACTTTTAAAGCCTATAAAGTGCTGCAACTCCAGCACACACTTTAAAGGGAACCTATCACCCCGTTTTTTTCGGTATGAGATAAAAATACTGTTAAATATGGCCTGAGCTGTGCATTACAATAGTGTAGTTTGTGGACCCCGATTCCCCACCTATGCTGCCGAAATACGTTACCAAAGTAGTCATTTTCGCCTGTCAATCAGGCTGGTCAGGTCGGATGGGCGTGGCTTCTTCCCCCAGATATTGCGTAGTTTTCCGTTGGTGGCGTAGTGGTGTGCGCATGTCCAACGTCCCCAATCCTGCACGGGGGGGTGAAAATAGCAGCGATGTCCGTTATTCCATTGGTGGTCGGTGGGCGCGGCCATCTTCCTTTGGCCGCGCGTGCGCAGAAGCGGCGCTCTGCTGGCCGCGGCTTCAGGAAAATGGCCGCCGCGATCTCCATCTGCGCACGCGCGGCATCCCGCGGCCATTTTCCTGAAGCCGCGGCCAGCAGAGCGCCGCTTCTGCGCACGCGCGGCCAAAGGAAGATGGCCGCGCCCACCGACCACCAATGGAATAACGGACATCGCTGCTATTTTCACCCCCCCGTGCAGGATTGGGGACCTTGGACATGCGCACACCACTACGCCACCAACGGAAAACTACGCAATATCTGGGGGAAGAAGCCACGCCCATCCGACCTGACCAGCCTGATTGACAGGCGAAAATGACTACTTTGGTAACGTATTTCGGCAGCATAGGTGGGGAATCGGGGTCCACAAACTACACTATTGTAATGCACAGCTCAGGCCCTATTTAACAGTATTTTTATCTCATACCGAAAAAAACAGGGTGATAGGTTCCCTTTAATATATACTGCGCATATACTGTGCAATATTACTCTGCTAATGTAAGTGCTGGTGAAAACGTACTGTTTTTTACCTACCCATAGGTTCCATACAGTATCTAAATTGTACAAAGCCATGAAATAACACCCATACAATGCCTCCAATTGACATGATCTCAGAGGTCATATTAAACATTGCCTTACAGCGGCACCCCTTGTCAAAATTACTCAAAATTAAGCAAGTCGAAGATGAAATGATCTCTAAAGGCCGAACGTTAAATATGACATATTCCTTTGTATTTTTGGCAAAAAAATGATATGTATAGTAATTTTTTACTTTTTAAAAATTACAAATAGGAAAATGGGCTGATGCAAACGTTTGGACACCCTTATAGATTTATGTGATCAGATATCTTTTACCAAGGTTTCAGACCTTAATTAGCATGATAGGGCTATGGCTGGTTCGCTATCATCATTAGCAAAGGCCAGATGATGCAATTTTCACATCTTTATAAAAAATACAGCCTGCTCTAACCTTGTGCCAAAAAAACAGCAGCCGTGGGTTATTCTAAGCAGCTGCCTAGCACTCTGGAACTGAAAATGGTGAAGGTCCACAAAGCAAAAGGCTACAAGAAGAATGAAAAGTGTTTTCAAGTTGCCCTTTCCTCAGTTGGAAATGTAATTGAGAAATAGCAGTTAACAGGAACAGTGGAGGTCAAGATAAGGTCTGGTAGACCAAGCAACATTTCAGTGAGATCTGCTTATAAGATTGCTAGGCAGGTAAATCAGAACCCCTGCTTGACTGCAAAATACCTTCAGAAAGATTTAGCATATCCTGGAGTTGTGGTACATTATTCTACGGTTTAGAGACACCTGCAAAAATATGGCCTTCACGGAAGAGTCATCAGAAGAAAACCTCTCTCTCCTGTGCTCTAACCATAAAATTCAGAATCAGAAATATGCAAAAGAACATCCAAACAAGCCTGATGCATTTTGGAAACAAGCCCTTTGGACCGTTGAGGTTAAAAGAGAACTCTTTAGCCACAATGATGAAAGATATGTGTGGAGAAATAAGGGCCCAGAATTTCAGGAAAAGAACATCTTGCCAACCATTAAGCATGGGGGTGAAACAATCATGCTTTGGGGTTGTGTTGCAGCCAATGGCACTGGGAACAGTTCACAGGTAGAGGGAAGAATGGATTCAATTAAATTTCAACAAATTCTTAATGCAAACATAACACCATCTGTAAAAAAGCTGAAGTTGAAAAGAAGATGGCTTCTACAAATGGATACTGATTCTAAACACAAATCAAAATCCACAATAGACTACCTCGATAGGTGCAGGTTGAAGGTTTTCAATGGCCCTCACAGTCCCCTGATCTGAACATCATTGAAAATCTGTGGCTAAACCTCAAAATAGCAGTGCATACAAGACGGACCCAGGAATCTCACAAAACTGGAAGAATGGAGGAAAATCAATTGAAAGACTCTTGGTTGGCTACAAAAAGGGTTTACAAGCTGTGATACTTTCAAAAGGGGGTGATACTAGGTATTAACTATGCAGGGTGCCCAAACTTTTGCATCTGACCTTTTTGTAATTTTTAAAATGTAAAAGATGACAAATATATATTTATTTGTTGCCTACAATACAAAGGAAATAAAAAAATCATAAAAGTTAAATCATGGTTAAAAAATAAGAAACCTCATGGCCTGACGCGTTTCTGACATACTAGGATGCCCTTAGTCATAGAAAATGTGTCATCTTTAACTTTAGGCCTTTTAAAGCTAATTTCATCTTCAACTTTCTTAACTGTTCACAATAACAGTAATTTTGATCAGGGGTGCCCAAACATTTACATGCCACTGTATGGGAGAATATCGCTGTAACACATTGCTGTACCAATATGTAATACAGCAGCATATGGAATGCCTATAGCTTAGGGTACTGTCACACAGTGCAATTACGATCGCTACGACGGTACGATTCGTGACATTCTAGCGATATCGTTACGATATCGCAGTGTCTGACACGCAGCAGCGATCAGGGACCCTGCTGAGAATCGTACGTCGTAGCAGATCGTTTGGAACTTTCTTTCGTCGCTGGATCTCCCGCTGTCATCGCTGGATCGTTGTGTGTGACAGCGATCCAGCGATGCGTTCGCTGGTAACCAGGGTAAACATCGGGTTACTAAGCGCAGGGCCGCGCTTAGTAACCCGATGTTTACCCTGGTTACCAGCGTAAAAGTAAAAAAAAAACAAACCGTACATACTCACCATGTGATGTCCGTCAGGTCCCTTGCAGTCTGCTTCCCGCTCTGACTGTGAGCGCCGGCCGGAAAGTGAGAGCAGATCACAGCGGTGACGTCACCGCTGCGCTCTGCTCTCACTGTACGGCTGCACTCAGTCAGAGCGGGAAGCAGACTGCAAGGGACCTGACGGACATCACATGGTGAGTATGTACGTTTTTTTTTTTTTTTACTTTTACGCTGGTAACCACGGTAAACATCGGGTTACTAAGCGCGGCCCTGCGCTTAGTAACCCGATGTTTACCGTGGTTACCAGCGAACCTCGGCATCGCTCCAGCGCCGTGATTGCAAAGTGTGACCGCAGTCTACGACGCTGGAGCGATACTCATACGACGCTGCGACTTCACGGATCGTGCCGTCGTAGCGACGAAAATTGCACGGTGTGACAGTACCCTTAGTGTTACAAAGCCTTCGTACAGGCTGTGACGTCTAAATCTATATTTACACATGAAAGATTGCATCAGTTGCCTTCAACAATCTTATTCACTTGCATGTAACACTTGGATATTGATTTTTTATCATTTTATGCTAAGTGTAAATGGATCATACACAATTCCTTAACATTAAATTATGTTTCAGGGATTAAGGTGTTTAAAGGGAATATACATCAACAAGATATCACACCCTAAACTATTTATATGCCCATGTACCTCTTTCAAAGACAAGTCCTGCAATACCTTTACATGGCCGGTCCGTTTCTCCCTTACTAAGAAATCAGGGTTTAAATCGCAATGCAAATGAGGCTAAAGCACTATGGTAGATCTTAAGGTTTGGTCACTCCAGCTCTATTCCCCGCCCAGCGCCGGATCCTCCTACTTGTCTGACCACTACATTGCCTAAAGTCACACAGCATAGAAACTGTCAGTCAACCAGGAGGAACCTTACTGGGCGGGAAATAGAGCTGGAGTGACAGAGGCTTTAGATTTACAAATAGCTCTTCAGCCTCAATTGTATATCAATTGAAACACTGATCTCTCACTAACGGAGGAACGGACTGGCCATTTTAAAGGTATTTCTGAACTTATGTTTGAAAAAGCTACATGCATGTTTGAGAGGGGGGAGTGTGAAATCCTGCTGACAAATTCCCTATAAGCTGACAAAAATATAAGAATATTACAGAATTGTGTTCTATGTTATACACTTTGTTAAAGTAATTTTATCTTCTGAATACAGCGCAGGCAGCCATTTTAGGCTAATTCTCAATATTGACTCCATATTGCTTTAAAACAATTTTACCTTAAAACATGACTGTACTATGAGTGGATGCGATGCCGTCCTCCTTCTTGCTCCATGTGGATGACGTGTCCCTACATCATCTACACAGTCTCCCCGGCATCGTGCTCCTGCGCAGGCATACTTCTGCAGTGCGCAGGCGTCAGGAACAGGTGAATCTCATATGGGTCAAACCTGGTGACAAGTTCCCTTTAAATTAGTTTTTTACTACTAAGATGTATTTATGAAGACCTTGCCATAGAATAGGCCAACAATATCAGAGCCACGGGGTGGAGGGGATGTCTCCTGGAACCCACACTGTCAGCTATTATCAGCTCCAGCACTGCCCCCATACATATTAGAATAATGTCATCCGAACTGGCCAATATTGATCGGTTTGGCTACTCAGGGGCGGACATACCATTGGTGCAACCTGTGCAGCCGCACAGGGGCCCAAGAGGTAAGGGGGCCCATTTCTCACTCCAAAGCAAGTGCAATTTTGCATTTTTAGGAGTTCTCGGGCTGCAAAGGGCCCATAATATTGTTCTTGCACAGGGGCCCTTTTCTGACTGTGTCCGACAGTGTGGCTACTAGTATAATACGTATGGGAAACTTGACTGTCAGAGGAGATAAGGATATAGTATGTCCGATTTTGGACTACTCATTCTATTGTACTCCCTGGGATAAGCCACCACCAGACACTTATCTTATGGAGAACATAGGAGCGCTCCGCCAAGAGAAAATAGCCACCTAACATACATAAGGGCTGAATATTACAGTTCAGTCACATTCTTAGAGGCAGCTCCCAGGTACTGCAGATCAGCTCCTTTGCAAATTAATATTATCTATACACTAGCAGTGGAGGCTCCCTTTTAAGAAAAACTTTTAGGATTTTAATTATCAAATACATTTAGAAGACAATGTGGTTTGGTTGCCAGTACCAGCCAATTAGAGTTCAGGTCTTAGAGTTTATTTGAAAAATGAAACATGGACTTTCACTGTTTGCAATGGGTAACAAGGCCACATATTCCCCGAGACTTTCCTACTTGAGGACCATACAGTTAATAATGATCAAAAGTGATGTGTCCAGTTATCTGAGGTAACTTTTGTTTCTCGCCTCAGTAAACTTGGATAACTTTACTTAATAAGCTTGGACAACTTTGCAATTAAGCTTTGAAAGGACACATTCAAGTGTTCTTCTGCACGGTGACACCATTAACACGCTTTGTTTTCTGCACTTATGATAATTTATTGTCCCTAATTTTCCATGCTAAACTTGCAGCTATGCGTGTGAATGGTCCTCTGGTGACCACAACAAGAGATACCATATTCATTCATGGATAACAAGCCTTCCTGGGCATACAATATTTATGAGTGGACTTACAATGAGAAACACTGTATGGTTAGACGACGTAAAATATGTCCTGCCAGAAAACGGATTCCCCAAGCGTGCCTGAAAAGAGCAATTGTTTAGAACCTGACTCCGCTCAGAATCTTATAAGTCAAGAGTGAAAGCAGATAACCCCAAAATCCAGTCCTATCTTAGATTTATTGTGGTCTGCAAGGCTGAGATATAAGAAGGTTGTTTGAGGGCGCCTTCAGGTCCTTGCTTGTGACATGGAGAAATATATATGTTTCCCCTAGCTAACAAAATAGTAATTCTGTAAGAAAACCTAAAGAAAACTCATTATTGATGGACATCTGCCCTCTAGGAAGAGGCTGTGCAGCCTCAACACAAAGAAGAAACTAATATACATGGCATGTTGATCTCTAGTACGCGGGAGTGGTCTCTAAACAGTGTTATGGAGCGGTGGGATGCTGCTTACATCGGGCCAAGGCTGGAGCAGGTTACAGATGATGAGTGGGGGATCCAGGTGTTGGACCCCTGCCGATCTAACACTACTGATCTATCCTAAAGGCTTGTGCACACCCCCGTGAACATCGGACTAATGTTATCTATCGTTCCCCATGTTATTCTTTGGGGCAATGCACATGTCCAATTTTTTTATTTGGACAAAGTCAATCCGAGGAAAAAATTTCAGCATACACAATTTGCCTACGAAAATTGGATGGTACTCAAATATTCAACTCTTGAGAAAAAAATCAGATGCCACCCAAGTGCGGTCACAATATAGAGAAGGTGGAAAAACATTTTTTTTTTAACTTCCAACTCTGAGAAAGTCAGATCAAACTCTTGACTTTGATCAGAGTGTGATCAGTCGTGTGACGCTAGCCTTAGATAAGTCATTGATATCAACTCGTGGAAATCCCCTTTAATTGGCAGAGAACAGAGCAATATGTATCGTAGCAGGGACATAGTTACAGAAATAATGTGGCAGAGGAAAAACTGTGAAACTATTTTTTTTTTTCACTTTTTTCACCTGAATTTAGGATGTATCAATAGTAATAAAAAATGAAATGACAAAGTACTGTATGACTGTTTTCTTGTGGTCTTTATGGGCAGGTCTATTGGATTTATGAGACATGTTTGCACTACTACTGATTAAACAAGTTTCTATTACATATATGATGACTAGGGCAGACAATATGCCCATTGACTGGTACTAAAAAATGGAGCGAATATTGAAATGTTGTATAGCTACACAATGAAATAAAGGGCTTGTTGAGAAAGGCCAGGAAGCTCTGCTGCTTTGTTCTGAAAATGAGGGTAAAGAAACCACACTGGTCTAGCCAGTTTCTGTTGGGTAATCCTGTCATTTGAGAAAACTGAGCCCTTCTATGTAAACTGTACAGGTGCATACTGTCTGTGAGCCACTGCATTACTATTACAATGGGGGGAAATGTGGACTGTGGTCTCCAAACATTTAAAGAGTACCTGTCAGTTTAAAATAAGAAATGTTTTAATATATTTTACTAGAGATTTCTGCTTCTTTCTCCTCATTCTCATAATTCCCAGTTCAGTGAATATACATTTTCCATTATTCCGTTATTCACATAGATGACAGTTGGTGCTTATAAAGTTCTATGGAGAACTGTAACTGAACATCTTTGCCTGCATCCATCTCCTCCCTCCATAAATTCTTATCAGCACTAACTGTCATCTCCTATCTCAGTAACGGGAAAATCGGTCTTCACTGAACACAGATTTTAATGATTTTACTATTGATTAAAGGGAACCTGTCACCCCTCCCCCCAGGTGTTTTTAACTAAAAGAGCCACCTTGTGCAGCACTAAAGCTGCATTCTGTCAAGGTGGCTCTTTTAGTCCTTGTTCTTGGCACTGCTGAAATAATCGCTTTTATAATTTGTCCCTGATACCTTGAAATAGACCTGGGGCATGTCTTTTCCCCCGGGCAGAAACGCCTCCCAGCCGTCACTCAGGGCCTCTGTGCGCCGCCTCCTCTGCCTTCATTAACGTCCCACTGGGGCTCCCAGATTTACCGCCTTGTCAGTGACCGCCGCAGTGCGTCCCTCACTTCCCAGACGACCTTCCGCGGTCGGAGCAGCAGCTACAACAGCGACCACTTTGAGGAAGTGAACACGTAGCACTTGCCCGTGTGTTCTGCTGCGTCCCCGGCGCCTGCGCTGTAAGTTCGAAGGGCAGGGCAAACTGCGCATGCCCGAAAAAAACTTCCTATGAACACTCGTTTCACGACAATCTTGCAGTGTAAACAGGTTGCTGATCACCGACATACAAGCAAAATACTTGTTCGTCAGGTGAAATGATCTTCTGTGCAACACAAAAGACTATCGTTCTCGGCAGCTCATTGTCCTTGGACTCGCGCAGCCCAGAACAATGACAGCCCGCAAGCGCTGAATGATCTATTACAGATCGTTCTGTGCATGTCGTGAGCGTGGATGGCCTGTGTCAGCAGGTAATTAAAGGACTGTCAATCGGCAAACAAGTTGGTGTATTCAGCGCTGATGGCGTTTAGATGCCATTACTAGCAATGCTCCATGGGAAAAGTATTCAAATTAGCTCTCTCCCAGAATGAATGGAACCATCTCGCAGGTACCACCACCTAGGAGAGCACATGCAACAAAGAAAACTGTTAATAGCCTGGAATGGGGGATGGGAAGGAGCCTCACATTCTTTGTGGTTGTGGAGCAATGAACTGTCAGTGGTCTGTCAACAAATCATCATCCCACAATATATGTGAATGGTCATGATGGGGTTGAACATTTTGCGACAAATATTGCTGGAAAATAAGTAAAATATATTACTTAAATTGTGTTTGATTTTATTTAAATGAAGATTGGACTTTTTATTAAATGAAAAGCCATATCCATAGGAGATATTCCGAGAGAACAATGTATATGTTTTGTATCATTCTTGAGACAGACCCTCATACCAATAAACCTGTCAATGGGCTCGACATCCAGCATTGGGGTCTCTAGGGGAAATTAAGGATGGGAAGCAGCTGGAAAGATGAAAGCTAGACCAAAGCATTGAAATCAGATGTAATGAGCTCACAAGGAACGTTCGTTTTAATGAGTTGTTCTTATAATTACAGCGAATAACATGTTGCCTGTACATTAAACTAAATAATATGTAATAAAATATGAATAAAAGAAAGAATGGGGTTACAATTCCTAGTACTGCCGCATACAGTGCAAACTGCCCATAGATTAGAATGATGATTATCAGTGCGTGTTTGGTGACAGTACAAGAATCTATTCCATTAGACACACTATCAGATCTGTCTAAAAATTATCCCACGTTGCTGCTATCATCACTTCTATCAGTCAATGCAAAATGTTTCCTTAATATAGGTATTTATATAGTTGTATAGCAACTTTTGTCTAATTGTGACCAAACCTGTTGTCTAGTGATCACTTTCAGATGGGCACAAGGAACAGGGCTTGTAAAGGTCTCATATCCACTACATTTTTGATGGAGGCATGTGAACAGCCATTGCACCCAAAGCTCCGTACATTACTGCGCCAAGCTCACCTTGCTACTGACATGGTGGAAAAGTAAGCATGCCTCAAATGAAAATGTGTTGATTAATCTTGCAAGATAAGTAGGTAACATCCAAAAGCAGTGTTATACTGGCACAAGATGACTGGGGGGAAGGTTCTAGGAAGAAATCTTGTTCACAAAGACGTGTTGGTGGACGTTTTTCTTTCATTGAAGGTGGACTATGAGAAAAAGGACGTCAACACAGTCATCAGCTCCTTTCGACATGGACATTATTTCTGAGGCTGGTGCCACCAGCCCCGCAGGTTATGGCAGTAAAGATTTTTATCCTACAAGAAAGCTCTTCTCATGCTTTCCTGAGCATCAACTGTGGAGCAGCAGGATGTAAATTAGAGAGCAGTGCACATAAAGAGAGCACCTTACAGCCAGCTGAGCACATTCATCCACCCCTCCTCCTCCTCCGCTCAGCTGTGGACATATATTGTGGTCCTCTACTGCCAGGGAGTTACCTTGTGCCCTAGTCAGCTTACACTACTGCTTCATCATTCTGCACTATATTCTTTAGAATCCTCCAATTTCATCCAAAATGTATTTATCTACGTATTTAGCGATCTACATTATCAACGTACAGCATTTATCATATCTGTCTACAACATCTATCTATATCCATCTAACAGTATCTATATTTGTCTATGGTATCTATCTATAGCATCTATCTATCTACAATATCTAACTATCTATCTATAGCATCTATCTATCTATGTATCTATCTATCTACAGTATCTATCTATCTACAATATCTAACTATCTATCTATAGCATCTATCTATCTACAGTATCTATCTATCTACAATATCTAACTATCTATCTATAGCATCTATCTATCTACAGTATCTATCTATCTCCAATATCTAACTATCTATAGCATCTATCTATCTATCTATCTATCTATCTATCTATCTATCTATCTATCTATCTATGTATCTATCTATCTCCAATATCTAACTATCTATCTATAGCATCTATCTATCTATCTATCTATCGATCTATCTATCTATCTATCTATCTATCTATCTATCTATCTACAGTATCTATCTATAGCATCTATCTATCTATCTATCTATCTATCTATCTATAATATCTATCTATCTATCTATCTATCTATCTATCTACAGTATCTATCTATAGCATCTATCTATCATCTATCTATCTATCTATCTATCTATCTATCTATATCTACAGTATCTATATAGGTGATCTATCTATAGCATTTATCTATCTACAGTATCTATCTATAGTATCTATCTATCGTATCTACAGTATCTATAGTATCTATTACAGTATCTATCTTTCTATCTATTTATCTATCTAATATCTATCTCTATCTATCTCATATCTATTTATCTGTCTATTCTATTTATATATTCTATCTATCTACCTATCTATCTACGGTATCTATCTAATTATAAAATACAGGTGCAGCACTAGCAGAGACAAAAATAGATAGATAGATAGATAGATAGATAGATAGATAGATAGATTGATAGATAGATAGATAAATATGAGAGACAGATAGAAAGATATGAGATAGATAGAAAGGAAAGATAGATAATGATAGATATATAGATATGAGATAGATAGATATGAGATAGATAGAAAGATAGAAAGATATCCAAAAGAGAAAAAGGCAGCACTCCATGGTCCAATATTCAATGGTTTTCCACACGTGGAACAAAATGTTGCCCAGGCATGATGGGTCAATAAACCATTGAATATTGGACCATGGTGTGCTGCCTTTTTCTCTTTTGGATATCTATCTATCTATCTATCTATCTATCTATCTATCTATCTATCTATCTATCTAATCTACAGTATATGTATCTGTCTACAGCATCTATCATTTCTATCATTTGTGCTCCTAGCCTTTGATTACTATATGATAAAGAAGTAAGAGTTCTTTCATGTGATGTTACATAACATTCCCATTTCATGCTGCATGTACATGTCATGTGTCCCCTACATATCACGCAGCATACCATGAATTCATTAAATTAAGATCTTACTTGGCCAGAACTCGTTTTCATCTTCGTTGTGCAACTTTTTTCTTCCATGCTTCTTGGTGACAGAATTTCCCATTTTGAAAGTGTAGCGAGGAAGGAGTTCCTGTTCTTCGTCATCGCAATAGTCCTTCCACCTAGGTCTGTGTAGGCAGCCCACCATCGGCTCTGCAGGCAAGCAATGGATGTATGCAATCATACTGAGATGTTCCCTATGCTGAGGATGGCCTAGTATTCCCAGTGGGAGGCCTGGAGCAGGAGTGGCCGCTCTCCTTATTTATGCTCACAAATCCATGGACAAAAGGAGTTGATCAGCTTCAGAGATCATAGATTTCAGGAAGAAATTGTTTTCTCCAGCATTCTCTTCTGCCTTCTTCAAGATTTGTAGAAATGTTCCAGAGCGTGTCAGATGATAAGGTGAATGACTTCTTTTGTAAATCATAAAATCTACTAAGAAAAAATCAGTTGTACGGTTTGTAATAAAAAAAAGCTGTAGACCTTGAGGAGGAAGCTTGTGAAAACGTCTAATTCTTCAGAAGACACACTTGTCATCCTGGTCAATACTCATACATTTGTTAAGCCTAATCTTAGATTACGCTGATGTGTTTCTAATGCTTATTAGCCAGGCCATGACCACAGATGGCATTACTAGAGATTATCCATACATATATATCCAACCTAAGTGTGATTTCAAAAGTATTGGTTACTTTTCACTCTGAAATCCACAGGACATATTGCCACAAAACAAGATAAAATGTGGTACAATAATGCTGACCCAATAAATCAATACAAAAAAAATCACTTGGGTAAAGATTTTTTCCCTTATGACTAGAGAACCAACCTGATCACGGAAAGCAGAATTAAAGGGAACCTGTCACCCCGTTTTTTCCGCATGAGATAAAAATACCATTAAATAGGGCCTGATCTGTGCTGGACAATAGTGTATTTTGTGTACCCCGATTCCCCACCTATGCTGCCGAAATACCTTACCAAAGTCGCCGTTTTCGCCTGTCAATCAACGTGGTCTGGTCAAATGGGCGTGGTGACATCGCTTCTTCTCCCCCAGATCTTGCTCATCTTTCCGTTGGAGGCGTAGTGGTTTGCGCATGCCCAACAGCGGAATGCACTGCGCAGGTGAAGAAAAAGAGCGCGATCTGCGCTATTCACCGCTTTATCGCTGGCGGCGGCCATCTTCCTGAGGCCGCGCGTGCGCAGATGGAGCGCTCTGCTGTCCGGGGCTTCAGGAAAATGGCCGTGGGATGCCGCGCGTGCGCAGATGGAGATCGCGGCGGCAATTTTTCTGAAGCCGATATGCGAACTCGGCACGGCACGCGCGGCATCCCACGGACATTTTCCTGAAGCCCCGGACGGCAGAGCGCTCCATCTGCGCACGCGCGGCCTCAGGAAGATGGCCGCCGCCAGCGATAAAGCGGTGAATAGCGCAGATCGCGCTCTTTTTCTTCACCTGCGCAGTGCATTCCGCTGTTGGGCATGCGCAAACCACTACGCCACCAACGGAAAGATAAGCAAGATTTGAGGGAGAAGAAGCGATTTCACCACGCCCATTTGACCAGACCACGTTGATTGACAGGCGAAAACGGCGACTTAGGTAAGGTATTTCGGCAGCATAGGTGGGGAATCAGGGTACACAAAATACACTATTGTCCAGCACAGATCAGGCCCTATTTAATGGTATTTTTATCTCATACTGAAAAAATGGGGTGACAGGTTCCCTTTAAGGAGGAACTCTTTGTTCTTTGTTTGTCCAAGCTTCTGACTTCATTTTATATGTGCCCAAGAGTCAGTCAGGAGAACAGTGGTCTTGTAGGTAAAGCAAGTGGTCGCTTCTCGTGTAGCTGCCTAGGTTACAGGTCTACATAATCTTTTGGCGGTGTCTTCCACAAGCACATTGATGCTTCTGATGCTAATGTATCATCAGCAGGAGATATATATTATAGGTACAGACAGTATATAACGCAGAATTGTGGCATAAAAGCTTTGAAAAGTCGCAAAATTTAGGACAAAATTTTGTGACTTTGGTGTTTTTCACACCAGTTTATCCAACTCCACCAAAATGCATGAGCTGGGGCAGGTCAGTGGTGAGATGCCACAGCTTGTCTAATTCCCTAAGTTTCCTACACCAGAAATCGCACTCCAGTCCCCAACTAGAGTAAGATTCCTGGTGTGGCATACGGAGACCACTCATCAGAAGCTCCAGATTCACAAGGAGGAATGCCCCTCATCATGAGCGTTGGACTTCAGCACGCTCCCTCATTAAGACTGGCGTGAACAACGTCAGTCTTGATGAATCAGCCCTTAATCTGAGCTTCCATATTCATTTATCAACGTGTTGAAAAAGATTATTATGAGGTGTATTGTAACATGCCAGGGGCTATATATGGTTGCACAGGGAGATAAGAAGTAAGGAAGCCCTCTTCCTTCTCCAAAGCAGGTGGAATTGTGTATTATGAGGAGCTATTGGGCTGCAAGGGTCCATACATTGTTGCTCTTCTGGGCAGGTCCACTATTGTTGTTTGTCTATCAATCCATTCATCCATTCATCATATTGTATAATTACTGAATTTTGGTGGGAAGTGCAGGTCAGTGTTGTTTGTTCCTGTGTACATTTGGGGTGTCTGCTTCCACATTGGCTAAGAACCTTTGCATCTGTCCAAGGCTGTTATTTAAGTAGAAGTGGATCATAATTGCCCTTTACATTTATAGGCCTAAGCCCAGAAAACATAAGCTTGTTAGTATAGGTTCCCATCCGAGCAGGTCGCCTTGTCAGTGGCAGATGGGCTCACACATTATTTGATCAAACTGTGCGCTATGTACCTCAGATGTATAAGTATAATCTATATACCTTATCTTTAGAAGTAATCTATCTTTCTATTACTATGTTTACTATGTTCAAGTTCAAGTATTTGTTAAAAGGATTCAGGCCGGGACAGATAACTAGACCTAAATCTCACCGGATAATTCTATGAACAAGGCTTTTTTCTTTGTAACCTTTACAGTCATAAAACCATAAAACCTGTGTAAAGTGCTTTGCTAGCTTGTGATTATACATGGTAATTGGCTTAGGCATGCAATCCTCTTGCATGAAGGTAATTACCATATGTTTGGAATAATTATAATCATCTATCTGGTTACTAAGGAGACTTGCTTTCTTCACGACCTACTACAAAATAATTCACAACTGCGTCAAGTTTCAGCTTAAATATCCGCTATTCTTCCTAATCTCAACTAGTCATACTTTTTTTTAAGGTTTAACTCTTTGATTCCAGCATTGCAGTAGAGACGGAATGAGTAATCACAAAAAAATATGTTCTGCAATTTTCTTGCTTGCTTCACGTCCTTTTTTATACCCAGAGGCTAAAAACGATTTTTTTTTTGCCACGTATTGCTCATATACTTACACAGTTGGACATTAAAGCATAGTAAATAATATTTTAAAATCAAAATTTTGCACAACTGAACACGTTTCTTAATTTTTATATTTTAAAAATGATTGTTCTTTTGACGAAAATATGAAAAATCCGAGCCAGACATTGGGTTGGGGTCATGAGCAAAGGCATATAAGATATAGGATACTTAGATAACAGAACACTTCACCTGCCAGACACGCAGACGAGGACACTTGGTCTGCCAGACTGTTATCTACGTGCATGTGTGGATCACTTCATAGTGCGGAGTGCCACTGACATGAGGTCTCTCCATTCACTCCCAGGCAGTGCGGTGAGCGGGGAGGATCTGCTTGGAGAGAGCTCCCCCTTTCTGAGATAACGCTTGAAATGTTCATGTCAGATATTCAAGAGTTTTCCAGCTAAAACTGGGTTTACATATCCCAGTTATGGCTCTGACCAAGCTGACATCCAGATATAAGAGGTTGGCCTACGCAGTGCTCCCACCATGCCAGCAGAAAAGACCACACACAAACCCTGCTATGAATATTGACAAGGTCCATGAAGACTGGGCTCCAGCACCAATGAAAAAATGTCAAAACATCACTTTTACTGTGCAAATAAAAACATGGTGAGAAAAAAACAAAAATATAAAAAAGATTAAGGATAAGCTGACGCGTTTCGGGTTAACAACTCTCATTCACAACCCTTAACAGACCCTGCTATGGCTAGATTAACACAGTGCAGGAGATAATACTGGTGATATGGGATTTTTCTTTGCAAAACAAGTCTAGGATCTATTAAAAAAGTAAAGATTTAGTTCTTTGTATACTTTTTTCTCTTTTTAATAATAAACAAAAAAACAAACTACACAACAAAACAGTGCCAAATACCATATGTGAACCTGGCCTAAAAGTGTAAACTGTTACCCACCAGACTTTCTGTGACATTGTATTTACAGTACTGATTGCAAACTAGCTTTAGATATGACTACGGCCGGATTTTTATGACATATCGTACATGTCATGTGTTCTATTGTATTTCTGATAATTCAATTCTAAATTGTATTTTTTAAAAAAGTAAACCTATTATTACTTTAGTCTAGATGATCTTATAAATATGCCCTTGCTGTGTACTGTTTAATGGCTGTGTCTGACCGTACAGGAACATGGTCTGATCATAACACAGCTCCTGGGCAGGGGAGGAAGCAAAAGAATATACAGACAGGACAGCATGGGATCACAGCTGATTCTTTCTGTGAGGTAAAACATGTTTCAAAACAGGCAGGGAAATGTTTTACCTCACAGAAAGCAGCAGCTCGGATCACATACTGTCCTGCCTGTATACTCTCTTGCTTCCTCCCCTGCCCAGGAGATGTGGTATGATCAGACCATGTTCGTATACAGTCAGACACAGCCATTACACAGCACACAGCAGGGGCACATTTATAAGATTATCTCAGCACAGGAACATTTTAGTTATACACTATTGATAAAAATGAACTTTCATTTCTGGGAAGTCTTATATTATTACAACGTTTTAGAACACAAGACAGTTTACTCCACTTGCTCCATTAAGGAACACGCTTGGGATTATGAATTTTTAATTTGTCTGGATTTACAGAGGTTTCACGTAGACATGCTCTACTTGTAGTATAGTTAGAATATAATCGTTGTAAATGCGGATCAAGCAAACCATGGTGGCACAGGAATGGAGGGGGTGGATGAGAGATGGGAAATTAGAGCACATCTTGTGTGGGACTGAAAGAGCATATAGTCATCAACCAGAAAACTGTGGTCAAGGAACCGTAGTGCATGGCTAATAGGGTCATAAGCTTATTATTAGAGTACATATAAATAAATAAGATGATCGGAAAATATAACCGGTAAATAAAAGACACCATACGTTTATCATAATATAAAGTGACTGAGATCAAGGTTCTGTCCTGAGTCCACCGGTCTCTACCTCTAAAGTCCTCACTAAAGGCCCCGTCTCACATAGCGATTTACCAACGATCACGACCAGCGATATGACCTGGCCGTGATCGTTGGTAAGTCGCTGTGTGGTCGCTGGGGAGCTGTCACACAGACCGCTCTCCCCAGCGACCAACGATCAGGGGAACGACTTCGGCATCGTTGAAACTGTCTTCAACGATGCCGAAGTCCCCCTGCAGCACCCGGGTAACCAGGGTAAACATCGGGTTACTAAGCGCAGGGCCGCGCTTAGTAACCCGATGTTTACCCTGGTTACCAAAAAAAACAAACACTACATACTCGCCTTTCGGTGTCCAGGTCCCTTGCCGTCTGCTTCCTGCTCTGACTGAGATCCGGCCGTACACTGAGAGCAGAGCGCAGCGGTGACGTCACTGCTGCGCTCTCACTTCTCACTGTACGGCCGGGAGTCAGTGAGAGCAGGAAGCAGACGGCGAGGGACCTGACGGACATCAGAAGGCGAGTATGTACTGTTTTTTTTTTTTACATTTACGCTGGTAACCAGGGTAAACATCGGGTTACTAAGCGCGGCCCTGCGCTTAGTAACCCGATGTTTACCCTGGTTACCAGTGAAGACATCGCTGGATCGGTGTCACACACACCGATTCAGCGATGTCAGCGGGGCCTCAACGACCAAAAAAAGGTCCAGGCCATTCCGACACGACCAGCGATCTCGCAGCAGGGGCCTGATCGCTGGTACGTGTCACACATAGCGAGATCGCTATGGAGGTCGCTGTTGCGTCACAAAACTTGTGACTCAGCAGCGATCTCGCTAGCGATCTCGCTATGTGAGACGGGGCCTTAACAATTGAATATTTGTTGGCAGGCTTCCTCCACTAGAACAACCCAGACAAGTTTAATGACTCAGCAGCAACCACAAGACAGCACAAGGAAAGGACATTAACCTCTTCATTGTTAACAACTCATATTAAGACTTTTACTTTTCTATAATTAAAAGAAACCCCTTTAAAGAAGACAAAAACCTAAAAGATTTTTAAATGGGCTCCAACTTCTATACAATAAAAATAATTGAAACTGTCATCAATCCTCTGCATCTCCCTTTGCCATCTAGATTCTGCTGGGCGTGCAGGTTAAATAATTTGATGGCTTTCTGATGGGATGGTGGCAATTGCGTATGTCTTTTTATTTTATCTTTTACATAATAAAGACATTTTAATGTAGACAGATATATTTTTTCTTTTTTTAATATTTTTAAAACATTTCGAAACTTGTGTGTTCGTTTTTTTTTTACTTTTGTTTTATTGCCACTACGTAACTTGAATTTCTATGAGGCTGATTGTTCATATAATACACTGCAATACATGTGGATTGTAGTGTACTGCTAAAAAAAATAAAGTTAAACAACACAATGTAACTCCAAGTCAATCACACTTCTGTAAAATCAACCTGTCCAGTTATGAAGCAACACTAATTAATCAATTTCTCCTGCTGTTTTGCAAATAGAACAGACAACAGGTAGGAATGATAGGCAATTAGCAAGGCAACCCTTATAAAGGAATGGTTCTGTAGGGGGTGACCTCAGACCATTTCTCTGTTCTCATCCTTTTTGACTGTTGTTTTGGTCACTTTTGCATTTTGTCATTTCTCTCACCCCTTGAGGTACATTAGCATGAGGCTACAGCCCACAGAAGTTGCTCAGGTAGTGCAGCTTATCCGGGATGGCACATCAATGCGAGCTGTGGCAATTAGGGTAGCTGTGTCTGTCAGCACAGTGCCCAGATCATGGAGCAGATACCAGGAAATAGGAAAATAGGCAAGTAAACAAGGAGATGTGGAGGAGGCCGTAGGAGGGTAACAACCCAGCAGCAGGACCGCTACCTCCTCATTTATGCAAGGACAAACAGGAGAAGCAGTGCCAGAGCCCTGCAAAATGACCTCCAGCAGGCCATCCATGTGTCTGCTCAAACTGTCAGAAACAGACTCCATGAGAGTAGTATGAGGTCCACAGCCCAACACTGAGCAGGGTGATTGGCATTTGCCAGAGAACACCAAGAAAACCAAGATTGGCAGATTCGACATTGGCACCCTGTGCTCTTCACAGATGAGAGCAGGTTCACACAGAGCACGTGATAGACATGACAGAGTCTGGAGACACCAGTGGAGAATGTTCTGCTGCCTGCAACATTCTCCAGCATGACCGGTTTCAAAGTGGATCAGTAATGGTGGTGGGAGGCATTTTTTTTTAGGGCAGCACAGCCCTCCATGTGCTAGCCAGAGGTACCATGACTGTCGTTAGGTACCGGGATGATATCATCAGACCCATTGTGACACCATTTGCAGGTACACTGGCCCCTGGGTTCTTTCTGATGCATGACAATGCTAGGAAACATGTGGTTGAAGTGTGTCAGCAGTTCCTGCATAATGAAGGCATTGATGTATTGGACTGGCCTGCCCGTTCCCCAGACTTGAATCCAATCGAGCACATCTGGGACATCATGTCTCATTCCATCCACCAATGTCATATTGCACCAGAGACTGTCCAAGAGTTGACTGATGTTTTAATCCAGGTCTGGGAGGAGATCCCTCAGGAGAACATCCGCCCCTCATCGGGACCAGGACCATGCCCAGGCACTGTAGAGAGGTCATACAGACACGTGGAGACCACACACACTACTGAGCATCATTTCCTTGTCTTGAGGCGTTTCCACTGAAGTTTGTAATTTGATTTTCCACTTTGATTTTCAGTATCATTCCAAATCCAGACCTCCATGGGATATTAATTTTGATTTACATTGATCATTTTTATATTTTATTGTTCTCAACGCATTACACTATGTAATGAATAAAGATTTGCAACTGGAATATTTCATTCAGTGATATCTAGGATGCGGTATTTTAGTGTTCCCTTTATTTTTTTGAGCAGTGTATGTTACACCTGTCAGCATAAGACTGACAGGTATTCTAATAAGCCTGGCCTCTGGCATAGGAAGCCAGTACCATCCCATGGGTGGCTGATTGGTGTACATAGGGAACAGACTGCTCCTGTCAACTGCTGCCTAAAAGGAGGCAAAGTTCTCTCCGATCCAATTTCTTAGAACAGAGTGGCAGCTATGTTAGCACCATCACTGTGATGTACTATTATGTCCTGTGGCATAAAGAGGTCAAACGTATATTAAAGTCCAACTATCAGTTCTAATTGATTTCTTAATGTATGGTTTTAGTGGTCAAACATCTGATACAGTCCTCCAAATCTCCAAAAAAGCAAAGCATAATAAATAAATAAAATAATGACCCAAGTGTATCACACTTCCAATGGTTGATGATAGCATTTAAATGCCCCAAACACTCATAGTGTATAACTGCCTACCTAGCCCCAAAGTTGCAGTTATGCATCTTGGTAACTTTTTCTATGACAATGGTATCATTGTCAAGGATAACTGTATGTTGCTACTACATCACAGCATAATGCAAGTGAACGGCACCGAATTGTGATGGCCAAAGTACTGACACAAACAAGTAGTAAAACATCGGAACCAAATGGATTTTTGGCTACTTGCTTGTTGTGGTTTTCCTTCTTTGAAGGTCCAACTGCAACCCGTTTCACTTGAACTATGCTGTGGTATAGCACTGGCATAGTGTTGTGGCCAAAGTCACCATGTAGCCCCAGCATAGGTTGGTGGAACTACATATCATACCAGCACAGACCCAAATGTAGCATGTGCTGTGTATGCACTTTTCTGATGCGAACTTGTAAACCCCTCATACAGCCAATAGGAAATTGTACGAAGGGGCTTTACTCAACATTCTTAACTCTTGTTTTTATAGTTTCAGACACTAGTCGGTAAGATTAGCAATAAACTACATGACAGAATCCTGGAGTATCTTTTTTTTTTGCAAGATAAATGAATGACACATCCCCTATCTCTTAGATAGCTCACAGCTCTGATTCATACCACCTTTGAACCCTACAAATGAATCAACCAAATGAAAAATAAAAAAGAGGTGGGTTATTAGCAGTAACAATGATTACTTGGCCATAAAAGTCTGAAATGTATCTGTAAATCAGTGACTACACCTAAAACCTGTCTAGTCTGCTTAGGCCAGCACTGTGAGAAAGATAAGCTATGTAATAGTAAGGTGGGGGCGTAAAGGGTTTTTAGGGTTCATTCCCTGCAAGGAAAGTGGTGTAACTTCCTATTGTGTTTTACATTAGATTTCTATAGTAAATTGCCAATATGGAGGGCAACAAGTCCATGTTTTTTGTTTTTCACTGCGGTAAGTAAGGCCCATTGGGAAAGACTTGCGTGAGCTAGTGCGAAAGAGAAGTCAAGCAGTAATCCGTATCATCCACTTAGGATGCTGGTTTTACTTATCAGCCTTTGAAAATTAAGAACTGGAATCTGGTTTGCTATAGAAAACTACTTCATTTTTTTCCAGCAATCATTTTCATAAAGTCCACAATTCTATTGTACCTATTTCAGATTCATGGTACATCAATCTATGTGCCCTATTCACACAATGATTGGGTAAACTTTTTTCTATACAATTATTTCACAGTTACAAATCAGATAAGATGCGAAAGCAAGCTCCTTGTAGGAAATCATGAGCTCTACGAGGTATAGGAATCTAAGTAGTCCTGAAGACATCTAACTTACAAAACTCCTTGGCTTCCAAGCTGCCAACATCTGGATTTATTTGTTCTCAGCTGTTTTGTATGACATGTAACCAATCATATTCCACATTCCTTTCTCTAATACTTCATTTAACCCCAAACTTATAAAAATTACCTTGATATCAGAATGCAGTTCAATATTAAAGCTATTTTGGGGTCAGATGATGTTTCTAGGAGTCTGATGGCCTACTCAGTATGAAGGGTTCTACACTGGACTTTGCGAACTCCAGTAGTGCCATTGAGCGGAGTAGGGGTGGTGGAGGACATGAGTAGCCACTGCTCCATTTTACAGGCATTTTAGGGCCCTATTTTGGGATAAGTGGGATTCCCAGTGGTCGGACTTCCACTGACCCTGCTAATAGGTGATAACTTGCTCAGGCGGGAGTAACCCTTTAAACATGACACGTGAAATGTCTCATTCATGACACATATCATGAGTCTATTTCTCTAAACTGGAGAGTGTTACGTCTTTTATCTTGTAGCTGTGACTTCTAAGAATAAATATGAATAGACGCTTGTTCTCTCAACTACTACACTTGTCCTTTGGGAATCAAAGCTTTTTGCAGAAGAGTTACTTGAGATGTAACTTGTAAGCCCTACCTATAAATGTTTCTAACCTTACAGACAACCGGCTACGTTTTCCTCATGGATCCCATAATTAGTACTTGGCTTAGAGGCTGTATGGAAGACCATTAACTCATACAAAGTCTACAAACAGCTTTACTCCATGGACGGCTGAATGTTCACCCTCTTCCCTCCTAGGAGGAAGGAACAGTAAGCCACGCAGATGGTAAATATTTAGATCATATGTGAGAAAGCTTCAGCCCTCAAGACAAATGCAACAACAGCATTTATTTTTCTTTCTGAAACGCTTCACAGATGACTTTTCGTCCATAAGTTTTAACTGTTCATCTGCTACCGATATCTCACTTCTGTTGTCCCTTTTCAGTCAACATATCGTATATCATGGCTGGATAAGAATGCAGAAAAATGGGAACAACTGGAGGCTATAAATGGAATTATGTGACTTGTGAGTTTGCCCTGTAAGTAACCTAAAAGGTCATAAAACCCAGTACATGCCATCTTCTTAAGTGCGAGAAAGAGATTTTAGAGTTTATGGTGTCACCAGCTACCAGCAAGTCCTCTCTACCAGCACATACTACAACTTCACTCTTAAGATTGTATATTATGGACTACCAACACATGATCGGTTACTGCAGAATCAAATTGATTTGTTTTACAAACGTGCCAGTGACATGTCAGAATGTAACAGCCCGGCGTGATGTAGAACCACGGGAATGTGGTGTGTTTTCCCATGCCCCACGTCCTTCTGATGTGGGAGCCTCCCAGGTCCCAGAAGCTGACATGAACCACTATCTGACATGTCGTAATAACAAATCAGAAGGTAACTATTCTAAATAATAACTATACTAGTAAGTAGTAACAAACGTGCACATTGTCCAGGTCCGATCTAAAATACACTAGAAGAATACATAGAGGGTAAGGTACCAACATTCCCCAAATCATGTGAAGAAGAAAACGAGAACAAAAGAACCATTCAAGGTTTTTTATAAATCTTCGAAGGACAATATGCAGGGTGTTGGGCACTACCCAGTAAATTACTACTGGCATTCAACAAACATCAAGCCTAGATAACTATGGTCACCATCCCAAACAACTATAACCCTTAATCTCTAGAAGTGCAACAATGGCAGAGAACTGTTAGCTCTTCTGTTCAACAATGGAGCAAAGCCAGGACATAACAACTGAGGGTAGACGGATATCCCGAAATAATAGGAAATTTTAGAGCAGCTAATCCAGACACGAACAATGAGAACAATGGAAACTCCTACTGTAGCCAGGCTGACTGAAAAGTTTGACTGGTTCAAAGCAAAAATAATTCAAGAAAAAAAAAAGGCAAAACGTTCGCTCTTCAATAATAATAATAAAAGCAGCTCACCTTTCAGACAAAACATTGTGCGTCCATTCCATGTAATGCTAGGGAAGCGAGGAGCTCTCCAAGAGCAGAGCTGCTGTGCTACATACAGCTGTTTCCAAGCTGCCTCATTCAGCGTGCACACGCTACACACAAAACCGTGGCACCACTCCAGCTCGTGCTGAGAAGGGAAGCGGCCATCCAATCCTATGCTATCTGAGCCAGCCGCTTGGCCTGTAACCCTCAGCTTTCCTCTCCAGCTGACTCTTCCCCATTCCAAAAATATTAGTCAAGTAGTGAGAAACAGAAGACAGTGGAAATAGTTTCGGTCCTGTGTGACCAGTGATAGCACCAGTCCCTGCTCAATTGTTCACTCTTATCTGTCAGCATTTTTCCTGTTGTGTGCACAGGGTTTAGGGATGTCAAATGGGCAGAGGCAGGAATGGTAAATCGCCCTTAATCCAACTCAACTGTTTGTTGTGAAACACTAACACAGCTCTTTGTGGCTCACGCTTTTTTGTTTTCTTGTTCTGGAATGCCTGATCCCCCCCCCCCCAGCACATTTATACACATGCTTTTGGGAGAGATTTCCATATGTAATAGCGTGAAATTGCCTGTTGATGAGGACAGCATCATATACCCTGTTATGGTCCACTTACACGGACTGGCCGGTGGCACGATAAGACCGCCAATTGGTAAACTTCAACTGATTGACGGTCGTTTAATAGAAAAGCGATGCGTACAGCATACAATGCCATAGTTCTCAGCAGGGCGAGTCCCGTTTAACCAGGATGATGCACCGCCAAGAAAGATGAGCAAAAAATTATTTCTTCCAAACCAGGATGTTTACATCTCAGGATAATCCTGATTGCGTACAACTTGTCATGGTGGGATGGCTTTTATATTCAATCAAAATAGTGTTTACTAAGTACCCTGTGTTCTTTACATGTACTAATACTATTTACTTACTTCCTATAGGGTATTTGCTCATTTTGTTTTTATCCTAGGATATCTTTGTTAAAGGCCAGTGTGAATGTGTACCTACACATTGTACTTCTACCAACATATGTTCCAGCTCTTTTCTTTGGTTTTCCTTTAGTTTTTTTGTACTTTTTACATACAGGGGTGTGGCTCCTCCATTTTAGGCTGTGCTTTTAGGCTAGTCTTACATTTGCAGATGAGGGCTTAGCAGAGGACCGCGTAGTTCCTCTGTTAAGCCCCGTCCACTGCCGCACCTCTTCCTTCAGCTCCGCCTACGTCGGCATGTGTCCTGCATACCCTATCTTTAACATTGGGTTCACGCTGCACAGACCACAACAAAATGCAACATGTTGCGTTCGATGCAGGTCGGCATAGCGTGAAAATGACGCATGTGGAGGCATCCGCATACATCCTCATGGCCTGCGTACCCAATGTTAAAGATAGGGTATGCAGGACACATGCCAAAGTAGGCGGAGCTGAAGGAAGAGGCGCGGCAGTGGGTGGGGCTTAACGGAGAAACTACGCAGTCTTCCGTAAAGCCCTCGTCCGCAAATGTAAAACTAGCCTTAGTCTATAAAGCAGGTAGTTAAACAGTCAGACCTGGGTCCTGGTCTGCTGCAGTCTATTGAGGCCTGCTTGCACATAGAGGTGAAATACTGGGGACTGAACAATCTTAATTGGGGTACACCTTGTCGTGGTGGGATGGATTTTAGGACTTTTTTTGTCAAAAAAGCATCAACTGAGTACCCTATGTAATTTACATGCACCATTATTATTTAGTTACTGCAGGGTATTAGATCATTGTTTTCATCCTAT
The DNA here is from genome assembly GCF_051348905.1 of Ranitomeya variabilis. Lineage (NCBI taxonomy): Eukaryota > Metazoa > Chordata > Amphibia > Anura > Dendrobatidae > Ranitomeya > Ranitomeya variabilis. The sequence goes on along the minus strand of NC_135233.1, from coordinate 671,076,422 downwards.
GTTATGTTTGTTAATGGCCACAGTGTGAATATGCATCTACACAGTGCACTTATATCAACATGTGTTCCTCCCACATCCCAAAGACATACTGATAGGGAGTTTAGATTGTGAGCCCCATCGGGGACAGCGATGATAATGTGTGCAAACTGTAAAGCGCTGCGGAATATGTTGGCGCTATATAAAAATAAAGATTATTATTATTATGTTCCAGCTCATTTCTTTGGTTTATCTCAGGATAAAAGGAGCGTTTTTAAGAACACTCATTCCATTTTATCGTGCAGTTTAAATGCAGTTTTAGACTATGGGATGTGGGTCAACTGCGCTAACTTATAGAATACTACATATAGATACGATTGTAGCAAATGTGTAATGTGACTATAAGACAAAGGAATGGAAAGTTTTTATTTTAAAGGGAATCTGTCACCTACTTTTTCGAATATAAGCTGCGGCCACCACCATCAGGGGCTTATCTACATCATTCTGTAACGCTGTAGATAACCCCCCGATGTAACCTGAAAGATAAAAACAAGTTAGATTATACTCACATGGGGGGCAGTCCGGTCTGATGAGCATTGTGGTCCGGGTCCGGCACCTCCTATCTTCATGTAATGACGTTCTCTTCCTTGCTTCCTATCGCGGCTCCGGCGCAGGCGTACTTTATCTGTCCTGTTGAGGGCAGAGCAAAGTACTGCAGTGCGTAGGCGCCGGGAAAGGTCAGAGAGACCCAGCGCCTGAGCACTGCAGTACTTTGCTCTGCCCTCAACAGGGCAAATCAGGAGTCATCGCATGGAGGCGAAGGAGTCATCGCATGAAGATGGGAGGCGCTGAACCCAGACCACGACACCCATCGGACCGGACTGAACCAGGACCGCCCCTGAGGGAGTATAATCTAACCTCTTTTTCTCCTCTTTCAGGTTACATCGGGGGCTTATCAACAGCACTACAGAATTCTGTAGATAAGCCCCTAAAGGCGGTGGCCGCAGCTTACTGTATATATGAAAAAGTAGGTGACAGATTCCCTTTAAGTGACTTTTCACCTTGGCTAGGACACCTGTCACTTTGAAGTAACTCCCTACTTTTTATCTACTTCATATCCAGAACCATTTTATGGCTTTATTCACTTGTCTCCAGGGGGTAAATATCTTTGTAATAGTTTTTAAAAATGGTTTTATTTGTAATAGATTTTTTACCAAAGAAAAAAAAGGAAGAGGTAAAAACGTCCTTATGAACTGGGAGGTGTACAGTATAGCTCCATAGACCTCTATGGGTGCCATAATACAGCTCCAACCAAACTCATTGGAGCTTGCATAGATCCACACCTCCATCTCCATAGATGTTACATCCACAGGCAGGATATGAGTTTACAGCAGACTGGATAACAAAGCTACTTACCTTCTTTACATTTCACTATTATAAAAAGCTTTCCAACGAGGCCACATTAAAATGCAAGTTTCCTTCCTGACTTCCATCTAGGAGACATAGGCCCAGCCATTTTCCTATGTATCTATCTGACAACCTACATTTTGCATTTTTACCAAAAATATGAGCGCTGTAAATATGCCCAGAATGTAAGGACACAAGATTCCTGGCTTATCGAACAACGTAAACTGCTTACACAAGCTAAAGAAATGCAATGCATGTTAAAAGATGAAAACCATGATGGAAAACAAGCACAAACAGTTCTTGAACATTATTATGCTATTAATGCAGCCAATAAACCTTCATTAATTGGTAGGTAAAGTATTGGATATCGTAACGTAAAGAATTACAAGAAACGTGAGAGCTTTGTTAGGCTGGTTGGCCACACATTGTAGGCAAGTAATAATTGTTAACACTTCTTTCTTCAATTGAGGGAGGAAGAAATATGATCCCTAATAAATAACGTGGGTGATCTATTCCACCACCCTTAGCACCTGCTGGCCACTTGCCCAGTAACATGAGACTTCTCCACATTTACTAGGAAGGAAACCTTGCAATGAACGTCCGTTATTTTTGCCCATTGTGACTGATTAATAGCCCATACTTATTGTGAAGATCCTGAGACCTTGGCTTCCTACTACATAATTTAGTAAGCAATGAAAATAAAACTGTATTCGTAAGTATGACATAGTGTACGGTACGGTATGCTGTCAAACACCTCGTTAAGGGGAAGGAGTGCTGTCATCTAAAATTATCTAAACTCATAAACTTTGTGTCTAATTTATTTTGCAAGAACTCGCAGTTGCCTGTCATGTGTCTGGGTTTGAAACCTTGAGCTTGTGCTTTGTGGTCACCGAGCCACAGCATATGTACCTTTTGTCCGGGTGGTTAGTTTCTGTTATCTTTGCTTCAGTCTTTCTAGGGTTACAGGTGTTTTCATTTACTCATTTGTCTGCCCTAACACCTTACGAGTGGGGCTTTATATACATTCCCCTTGCTGGTATTTCCTACTGGTGATAGTCTCATTTGGATATCCAATCATACTGCTGTAGCTTAAGCCAGTCAGTGAAAGACCAGCTAGGTTTTATTTCTCTGCTGTTTATGTTCTTTACCTTGAAGCTATCTTCTGCTTCTTTTTAGGAAGTAGGGGATATATTCTCTAACAGTGCTTACTTAATCCTTTATTTTGTATTTTGTGGTTTGTTTTACTCACTCTGGGATCTCTTTCTATTTCAGCACACTGTCCCTTCTGTAGGTAATTTGCACTCTGCTCTGCCCTCCGGCTCTTTAGGAGGAACGTGAAGCGCCCGATGACCTTTCAGGCAGCATAGGTCAGAAATGCCATCATCTACTCTGTAGTTAGAGCTAGGTCAGGATCTCTAGTCTGTACAGGAACCAACAGGATCAGTTGCAGTTTTTAGTGTGTTATCTATTTTCCCGAGTGAGTAGCTACACTATCAAAACATAGCCAAAAAAGCACAAAAACATATTTTAAGCATTTTGGCTACTAGGACCCAGGAAATAATGATCAAAGCTCCCTCTCTGAAGTGACTGACAGACAACTTTTATATGTGCAGCCTGTCAATCAGCTCCTTAAGAGAGAGGAGTGCTCTCATCTTAAATGCACAGAAGTGATAAACTATGTCTGATTTCTTCTGTAAGTGCTCCCAGTAGCCAAAGTGGCACAAAAACATTTTCCAGCTAGGGCATGGCATAGATCGTCTATACTTATTACACACAAGTATGCTCAATAAACTAGCCATATGTTATATCCAAAGTCAATGAAGAAACACAATTATTTTTATCTATATCTGCTGTAAATGTGAGCCAAGCACTGAGAGTGAAATCATAGAAGACAGTGAAATCTAATAGAATCAATTCATATGAAGAAAAGCAGTTACACAGAATAACAATACAAGAAGACAAAATGATGGAAAAACACAGCAAAGAATGTATAAAAACAACACAAAACAAATCTGAAAACCAATAAAACATTCCAAAAGGATGAATGTGGGCACTGAAGTAAAGTGCATCCAGAGGCGAAGACTAAAGACATTTCCTGCTGCTCCTAGTTCATGCTTCGCCTGCTATATAGCCAAAGGGAGCAAAGACAGTTCTATAGGAATCTGCCAGACAGAGGAAACCCACAAACCGTCCCAAAAAATGAGAATTCCAAAGGGCTAAGATGAAATTATACAAATTCACTCCTCTCACACCAATACTTAGACACCTTTTACTACCAGGCTGGCTATGGCCCATACTGTACCACCTGTTCCTCCAATTTCACATATAGCTACATGCCATGATATACAGATATTAACCTCTAGATGCATTGTTTCTAGGTGAGAAGACAATGCCACTTTACGTTGGCACGTAGACACCTTACGGTCTATGACACATCTCGTGTGCAAGCCTAAAACTATAAAAATACTGTTTATTATTGATCAAAATGATTGAAGTACTGTATATAAATCATTATCAGCAACTGACGACCAGTCAATAATCACAATAACCTTAGTATTATAATCAGACTTGTATTTGGAAATAGTGTGACGTATCCAATTACTTAATACGCTAATATTTTCTTTTTTTTCTGCTATGTGTAGCGCTTACATGACTATCCCGTGGGATTGTCTCCAATTGCCATCACATTAAGAAACCGGTTAGATGAGAATTTAAACAATCCTAGCAGACTCCAGAAATGAAACCTAGTCATTAACAGACAGGGAAAGGAAAGACAACACAACACACTATACAGCTACAATATAATGTATGCTGAATCTTGAAGGGTACTTTAATATTTATGACATATGCTCAGCAAAAGTCATTAATATGAGACTGGTGGGGTTGGGACAGCCAGACCACGCAGATCAGGTGTTTCCAGTGTCGGAACTGCACAGCGCCATCAACTGCATTGTGGCTGCAGCCAGGTATTGCACATCTGAGCCTATTTGGTTGACTAGTAGTAGATCTGAAATACCCCGCTGTGGCCACGATGCAGGTGACAAAGTTGTGCAGTGCCCCTCCACAACTGATCATATCCAGCTGCTGCCGGCATCGGGAACAGCTGATAGGTGGGGGTGCCAGGTGTCGCACCCCCATGAACCTATTCTAAGGCTATCTCATCAATATTAAAGTACCAGAGAACCCCTTTAAGGAAAGCTTTACACAGCTAGATGCCTCACCCAAAGACAGCGAAACACCAAGCCATCCTCAGGGTTTTTTCCTATTCTTCTTGTCACTCAAATATCAGGTCATTTCAAAAAAATGTGCTTACACTTACACAGTAAACATTTCATCAGAAGTATGTACTATTAAGGGACTGTGTAATGGGGACAGATTATTTAAAATTAGGGGCCTTAAAAACAATAATACAGAAGGGTGCTGTCGATCCAAATTAAACTCCTCCCCATTGGGGCTCCGTTATCCATCAGTGATTTCTCTCATATGCCCAGAAACAGTCCGCGTTTTATCAATATTTGTTTTATCAGAGTTTCTAGTGATTTTGATCTGAATATCATTAGATTTTGATCGTGTGTCGATTTTTACCATCAGAGTTTGGTTAGAGTTTCATCAGTTTTTCTCGGATGAAAAAAACCTGATTAAGGTTTCTCAAGATTCTCCTATCAAACAGTTACGGTAGTGAAGACGGACAGCACAAGGATGGCATCTGAGCACTGTCCGGATTATTTCACAGACTCATAGACTGATACGACACTGGGATCTATATCGACAAGTCTCCGTGATTTTGTGTTGAACCATAGATGACTACCCTATTCAAGTAATTCAGCCTGGCTGAAGGCACCACCAGAAGGAACCACCAGAAGGAACCACCAACAGGCTCCATGACTCCTTCAGAAGAAAATCACCACAATACGAAATAAAATTTAGAAGATGGGCCAATATATCGTAAATTACAGGGCTACTTAAGGGGCTAGAATCTAAATTGCTATCCTTACCTAACCACATAAAATAATATTACCAAAGTTTCAAATCGATTATAAATCTTTTCACTATCATGTGAATTCTTTGGAAAATGATTGTTTGCAGGGAAAATCCAACTGAAATGATTTTCCAAGGATAAATGATCCCCACTATGTACACTAAAACCTGTTTATAATATAGAAATGGAGATGACATTTACTGATACTGAAGTCTACATTCATCTACGGCATTTAAGGGGACGTTGAATGGATCTATACCAGTGTATGCAAAAAATTACAGTACTAAAAAGTCATGAATCCCATTCTTACCTGGCCCAGTAAAGCGTTATCCAGGAAGCTCCTGTAGACATACAGTAGATCTAAGAAGCACACTTTGAGTATTTGCTCTCCCAATATTGTACAGGAACTGAGCGTGGTATTAAATGGGGGAAACATTCACCAATTATGTGCAAAGAATCCTGCTCACCCTGTTGACCAGGTAAGACAAATACCGGCTATGCATATCTCCTCCTCTCCTTTCCTAACTAAACTGTGATGAGACCACACACCCAACCAAACAAGTCCAAGAGATAGTATGCTGACAACCACCAGTAATAGGAGACTCCTTCTAGTCTACACTGGACTAGTACGAGATTAGTCTGGACGTACATGTTTCAGTCCAATCACATATCATTGGATCCTACGGTGATAGCCAAGTGTGTATATGCGATGTGATCAATATTTCTCTCACTAAGTAGCATTAATATTAATATTATACGACCAGTATCAGAGTAGAAAATAACATTATGTGAAATAGCTGGGACTCATTATCCAGTGGGAACATGTGATCATCTGTCAATTAATCATTCAATATCAATGAGTTTTAAGACAGATAAATTTCCCATAATGATCACCAACTGATGATATTGCATGTTGACTAGTACTCATTTACTTGCATTAGACTGGTTTTAGATATCCAATCACAGCATGTTGTGAGTGTTTTCTCATGCCGAATTGTCATGAGAATATAATTGGAGATCTGCACTCCCCCCATAGTATAACATTGGGCCAAGTGCTCTCCGATAAAAGATGCAAGTAATGACAAACAAGTGCCATGCTGGGCATGTTCAGGATGGGCAATGATTGGGGTTAATTGCTCAGGAAATTATAGCCCTGGTCATCTCAAGACAACATCCCAAGACAATGATGAACTAGACTGACTGAATATGCTCCCTATGCACACTGTTTGCCTTGGCTTGAATATCTATACATGGTCATGTTCCTGTGAAGATCGTGATGCCACTCACATTTCTGGAAAAGGGCTGGTGGTACGTCTAATAGTCACCAACACTTTGAGATCCAAGTTTGAAGCAGAGAGATGAAATATGGAAGGGAGAAAAGAAACTTATACTTACCTCCCAGCTGAGCACTCTAGCCGCCCCGCTACTCATAGTCCGCCATCCGGTCCTCTTCTTTCCACAATTGCACATCACATCTCCGCCCTCTCCACTATAGACCAGAACTTTCAACTGTGTCCAGGCTTTGGAGGTTTATTGCTCATCATAAGGTCTCAATATCAACATTGCAAACTTTCGACACGCAGTGACCTTGGTCGCCTGGACGTCACCGGAAGTTTTGGAGATGTACAAAGGGAAGGGAGAAATAAGAGGACCAGATGGCAAGCAGTGGGAAAGACAGAGGCCATGAGTCTTTTTTTTTAACCAATCCTCACATCTCCAGCTGTCCCATTTCTTACCGTCTGGTCCTCTTCTTTTCATCTTAGGACATGCAGTATCTCCAGCCTCATCTCTGTAGGCCAGGACTTGTAGCCACATCCAAGCTGGAGCTAAGGGTACTGTCACACAGTCACACTTTGATCGCTACGACGGTACGATTCGTGACGTTCCAGCGATATCCATACGATATCGCAGTGTCTGACACGCAGCAGCGATCAGGGATCCTGCTGAGAATCGTACGTCGTAGCAGATCGTATGGAACTTTCTTTCGTCGCTTGATCACCCGCTGACATCGCTGGATCGTTGTGTGTGACAGCGATCCAGCGATGTGTTCGCTTGTAACCAGGGTAAACATCGGGTAACTAAGCGCAGGGCCGCGCTTAGTAACCCGATGTTTACCGTGGTTACCAGCGTAAACGTAAAAAAACCAAACAGTACATACTTACATTCCGGTGTCTGTCCCCCGGCTTCTCAGCTTCTCTGCACTGTGAGCGCCGGCCAGCCAGAAAGCGAGCACAGCGGTGACGTCTGACGTCACCGCTGTGCTTTCCGGCCGCTGTGCTTACACAGTGCAGAGAAGCAGAACGCCGGGGGACAGACACCGGAATGTAAGTATGTACTGTTTGTTTTTTTTACGTTTACGCTGGTAACCACGGTAAACATCGGGTTACTAAGCGCGGCCCTGCGCTTAGTAACCCGATGTTTACCCTGGTTACCCGGGGACTTCGGCATCGCTCCAGCGCCGTGATTGCAACGTGTGACCGCAGTCTACGACGCTGGAGCGATAATCATACGATCGCTGCGACGTCACGGATCGTGCCGTCGCAGCGATCAAAATGGCACTGTGTGACGGTACCCTAACTCTGTCATAAGGATGCAACCTTGTAACACACGTTGGGCTTCAGCCTGGATGTCCTGGCCCATAGAGAAAAGGGATGGGGATGAGACAAAAAGACAATCGGAAGGCAGACAGAGAGGTCAGCGCGAGTAAGTAAGCAGGGGACTCCCTGTATGGCATTTTATTTATCGTTTTTAGACTACCATTGTGTGCCCGCTGCGCTATACAGTTACAGTTACATAAGCATACATTATGTGTAGTCCAAACATAAGTCTTTGCATTCTTTACAAAGTATTGCAGAAATGTGCTGTTTACATTATACAGTGTATACGGTATCTGAAAATGTACATAAAGTAGAGAAATAACACAAACACTTTGGGAGTGAGACAATGGACTTTAATCCCGCCAATACTTACCAACAAGGAAATGCAAAGATAACGCAGACGCCTTTTTTTTTATAATTTCTACTGATGCTTTAGAGGTATAGAATATGCTGAGCTCATCCTGAATTGTTTTTGAAGAGTGTGTTCCACAAGGAATATTTAAAGTAATATAATGAATTAGGAATTTGTATAAAGTAGAACAAATAAATAAAAGCTTCATGAAACTATATAAATTATAAATCATTATGTAATTTTAATTCTCCAAGCTTAAAGTTAAGTCTGAAGACCAGATTAGAAAAGTGGGACTGCAAGTAGAAACTCCAGGTAATAAAAGTCTCAGAGCCATCAAATAGATGGTAAGAAATAAGAACGTTCATAGAAAGTAGACTGTGTTTGTGTGTGTGCATGTGTATGTGCGTGAGTGCTTGCATGTGTGTGCATGTATATGTGCGTGAGTGTCCGTGTGTATGTGTGTGTGTGTGTGTGTATGTGTGCGTGTGTATGTGCGTGTGTGTGCGTGTGTATGTGCGTGAGTGTGCGTGTGTATGTGCGTGTATGTGCATGTATGTGTATGTTCGTGTGTATGTGTGCGTGTGTATGTGCGTGAGTGTGAGTATGTGCGTATGTGCGTGTGTATGTGCGTGCGTGTGTATGTGCATGAGTGTGTGTGCATGTGTATTTGTGTGTGCCTGTGTATGTGCGTGAGTGGGTGTGTGTATGTGCGTGCATGTGTATGTTCGTGTGTATGTGCGTGTGTATGTGCGTGAGTGTGTGTATGTGCGTGTGTATGTGCGTGAGTGTGCGTGTGTATGTGCATGCGTGTGTATGTGCATGCGTGTGTATGTGCGTGAGTGTGTGTGCATGTGTATTTGTGTGTGCCTGTGTATGTGCGTGAGTGTGTGTGTGTGTATGTGCGTGTATGTGCGTGCATGTGTATGTGCGTGAGTGTGTGTATGTGCGTGTGTATGTGAGTGAGTGTGCATGTGTATGTGCGTGCGTGTGTATGTGCGTGTGTGTGCATGTGTATTTGTGTGTGCCTGTGTATGTGCGTGAGTGTGTGTGTGTATGTGCGTGTGTATGTGCGTGAGTGTGCGTGTGTATGTGCGTGCGTGTGTATGTGCGTGTGTGTGTGTGCCTGTGTATGTGCGTGAGTGTGTGTGTGTGTGCGTGTGTATGTGTGTGTATGTGCGTGAGTTCGTGCGTGTGTTGTGTCTGGTATATACAGTAGCTGTCAAACCAGTGGAGTGAGTGCCTAAGACAGAGGAAGGACAGCATTCAAGAATCCCCTCCAACACTCAATTATTTATCTGCTCGTTTTGTTCACCAGGAGATAAGCTGCAGCTGGCAGACTGGTAGTGGCTCTCTCATAGAAAAGAAAGGCGTGCTTGACCGTATACACACTGTGATTTAATTCACAAGGAATGGTAGGATCGTTTCTGGTGATCAGTAAAGGTACCTTCACACGAAACGACTTTGTAACGATATCGCTAGCGATCCGTGACGTTGCAGCGTCCTGGATAGCGATATCGTTTAGTTTGACACGCAGCAGCGATCAGGATCCTGCTGTGATATCGCTGGTCGCTGAATAAAGTTCAGAACTTTATTTGGTCGTCCGATCGCCGTGTATCGTTGTGTTTGACAGCAAAAGCAACGATACCAGCGATATTTTACAATGGTAACCAGGGTAAACATCGGGTTACTAAGCGCAGGGCCGCGCTTAGTAACCCAATGTTTACCCTGGTTACCAGTGTAAAATGTAAAAAAAACAAACAGTACATACTTACATTCGCATCCCCCGCCGTCTGCTTCCCACACTGACTGAGCGCCGTAAAGTGAAAGTGAAAGTACAGCACAGCGGTGACGTCACCGCTCTGCTGTTAGGGCCGGAGCTCAGTCAGTGCAGGAAGCGGACGCCGGGGGATGCGAATGTAAGTATGTAGTGTTTGTTTTTTTTACATTTTACGCTGGTAACCAGGGTAAACATCGGGTTACTAAGCGCGGCCCTGCGCTTAGCAACCCGATGTTTACCCTGGTTACCCGGGGACCTCGGCATCGTTGGTCGCTGGAGAGCGGTCTGTGTGACAGCTCTCCAGCGATCAAACAGCGACGCTGCAGCGATCGGCATCGTTGTCGCTATCGCTGAAGCGTCGTTTCGTGTGAAGGTACCTTAAGGCTATGTGCACACGTTCAGGTTTTTTCGCGGTTATTTTGCGTTTTTCGCGCTAAAAACGCTATAAAAACTAATTAAAAACGCATACATTATGCATTCTATCATTTAGAATGCATTCTGCATGTTTTGTGCACATGGATGCGTTTTTTTCCGCGAAAAAAGCACATGAGCAAGTTCATTATTTTTGCGGATTTTCTGCGTTTTTCCCGCAATTCTATGCATTTGGGAAAAAACGCATAAAAAACGCACAAAAAACACGTCAAAAACGCGAAAAAAAACGCATGCGGATTTCTGGCAGAAATGTCTGGTTTTTGTCAGGAAAATTTCTGCAAGAAATCCTGACGTGTGCACATACCCTTAGGGTCCCAGTGGCAGAAGACTTCAGCACACATACATTTATCACATTTAAAATGTTTGTGTTCATACAGAATCCACCATTGACAACAGGTAATGGATACAGCTCACCTCCTCCCCCTCACTTCACAGGTCACAAAGCTCGCTGAGAACTCTCTGATAGAAGTTAGTGCGTGTTCTCCAGACTGCAGGCTTCTATGTCCATGGGGCTTAATGTATGTAAGAACCAAAATCATCTACAATAAGTAAATAAATCTGACATAAAAAGATAAAAACTCCCCAAAAAAATAGAAAAAAATAATTGTCCCCCTTCAATTCCATTAGTAAGTGAGACACATGTTGCTCTGAGATACACTTGAAAGCACAAGAACACAGAAGTGAAGCAGAGCTGGGTTCTGGCATAAGCTTCAGTCATTGTTCTAGATAAAAGGTGTTGTTAAGCAGATGAAGTTATTTTTATGAACTGGAGCTGTGCCCAGCGCAAGCAGACCTCTTCAAAGAGCGGCACACAATCAAAATCAATATTAAATGAAAACACGCAGGACAAAGGACAGTCATGGAAGAAACGTGTGGACAGGTGTGTGGTCTTGTCGGGAAACGCTGGATCGCTCGTCAAAGTATCAGTATCAAAAACTGATGTCCGGCATTTCACTATAAATGACAGACTTTGTGATGTTTCAGAACATTGTCAGGATCTTGGACACATCTTAAAGGGAATCTGTCACCAGATTATTGTCATGTAATCTGACAGCAAAATAGAGACATAGACCGTGATTCCACCAATGTGTCACTTACTGGGCTGCTTAGTGTAGTTTTCATAAAATCACTGTTTTATCAGCAGGAAATTATTACTAAAGCACTAGTAAGGCTGCTGCCAGGTGGTCCTCCATATTCATGAGCTCTGTATAACCCCGCCCCCACCACTGATTGGTGGCTTTCTGTGTACACTGTGAATGGGCAGAAAGCTGTCAATCAGTGGTGTGGGCGGGGTTATACAGAGCTCGGCATTCAGAGAACTGCCAGACCTGCTGCAGATAAAACAATGCGTTTATCAAACAGCAAACAGCTCAGTAAGTCACACATAGCTGGAATCAGGGTCTCTGCCCCTACATGATGCTGCTCTCAGATGGCGTAATAATAATCTGGTGACAGATTTCCTTTAAGGCCTATTTTCACAGGCTGATGAGGACAAGAATGATCGTTTCCAATCACTGCTGGTGAAAGCATGTCAGCCGATCAAGCGATAAACAACATTAATTTGTCATTTGATCTTTCATGCGGACATAAGTATTGCTGTTGCAGCACATGCCCTAAAGAAAATAGGGTGAAACTGTATGGGGATGATCATTTGTCAGCACATATTGGCTCTGATAGCTCCATGTAAATACAAACAAATGATTTATTCGCTAAAAAATGGGTTTAATACAAAATCTTACATGAAACAATAAAGTGTAATAATGCAAAAAATAAATACCAGATAAGAGACCCCGGGGAATATGTCCCAACACATACTGTATCTCCACTTTCTGTTCCCATCACTCTTCATCAGCCGGTGTAGAGAGGCCGGGAAACAGGTGTCGAACGGCTTCAATATTGTCGATTGTGCTCAATTGAAGGTCTGATCTCAGTGCAGGTAAATGCAACCTATATGTTTGAGAGTGATGGTGCAATATGTGAGCATTTAGGGCCCCACTTTGTCTAAAACCGGCCCTGGTCACCTGTCAGTGTCCTGCGTCTGATGATAAGGCAACTACTGTAAACTCTGTGTGAGGCAAAACACGCCCGTCGGCCAGGGTGAAAACGGCAACATTACTATTTTTTTTTAATAATTAAAAAATAACATGGCCAAAAATTTAATAAGACAAAAAAGTCATATAATCTCCCGATTTAGATCATTTTCTGATGGTAGCTCCACTTTAAGTTTTTAAGTTGTCCTGGATTCAGCCATTTGGGTTCTCCCGACCAGCCAGCCTTGTGTGGGACAGGAAGCATACGTTTCTCTACTGGATTCCTGGTCTGAATATTAACAGAAAATGTTACATTTAAGCTTTTCCGAGAAAAATGTGGAAATATTAATTGTGATAAGAAGCAGGTGGATCGAGACTTTCCACCATGTCTCTCCCACACAGCACTATAGATTGTGCAAGATATAGATATGCAGGACTTCTTCCCGCCCCAGCACCGCTTAGCACCCCTCCGCCAGGCACTGCTACGTATGATGCCAAGGTATGCTAGGGAACCTACACTAAATCATGGAGCAAGCGCTATCAGCAGAATACTCACACTGACACACCTATCTACCACTGTTAGCCTTCGTGCAATCATTTACAGACATGTCTAGCCTGCCTATTATTTGCATGGAGAATGCCCTGTAATTACTAGAACTCAAGTGGAAAGGTACAAGCGACTAGCGACGGATCATTTTTTAAAAAAACATGCTGCAAATAAGCTCAGGGGAGCAAACAAATGGCCGAGGCCTTCTGCTTTGCATGTCATGTGTATAAGCATCCCCTATGCCTTGTAGGTACTATAAGACATGGACTTTATGTAATCCCTGACCATAGCATAGGCAAAGTGTATCTATGGGACATGGACATAATAGGATATTGGTGTTCCCCTACAATGTTGTGTTAGGCTTTCCCACAAAACTTGGTTATACCTCATTATCTGATCTATGGGGGCATAACCTCAGGGACCCCAATCATTCTATGAGCTGATGACTTACTCAGGATTTTCGGCACAGCATTGTTCTTTCCAGTGCAGAGAACAGAAAAAAGTCACTTTCAGGAGAGAGGTTGAAAAAGGTAACATACTGCTCTACTTTATTTATTTTATTCACTTACTAGCTGAAGAGCCCGGCGTTGCCTGGGCATAGTAAATATCTGTGGTTAGTTATAGCACCTCACTTCTTATTTTCCCATCACGCCTCTTATTTTCCCCCTCACATCTCTCATTTACTCCCTTACACCTCTCATTTTCCTCCTCACTCCTCTCATTCCCCCCTCACTCCTCTCATTCCCCCCTAACACTTGTCATTTTGACCTCACATCTGTCATTTTCCTTTCACTCCACTATTTTCCCTCACTCCTCTCATTTTGCACTCACACCTTTTCATTTTCACCTCACACCCCTCATTTTCACCTCACACCTCTTATTTTCCCCTCAGTATATACATGTTTGTCATCTCCCTTATATATAGTATACACCTGTATGTCATCTCCTGTATATAGTATATACCTGTATGTCATCTCCTCCTGTATATAGTATGTACCTGTATGTCATCTCCTCCTGTATATAGTATGTACCTGTGTGTCATCTGCTCCTGTATATAGTATATACCTGTGTGTCATCTCCTCCTGTATATAGTATGTACCTGTATGTCATCTCCTCCTGTATATAGTATATAACTGTGTGTCATCTCCTCCTGTATATAGTATATACCTGTGTGTAATCTGCTCCTGTATATAGTATATATCTGTGTGTCATCTCCCCTGTATATAGTATATACCTGTGTGTCATCTCCTCCTGTATACAGTATATACCTGTGTGTCATCTCCTCCTGTATATATCTGTGTGTCATCTCCCCTGTATATAGTATGTACCTGTATGTCATCACCTCCTGTATATAGTATGTACCTGTATGTCATCTCCTCCTGTATATAGTATATACCTGTGTGTCATCTCCTCCTGTATATAGTATATACCTGTGTGTCATCTCCCCTGTATACAGTATATATCTGTCTCATCTCCCCTGTATATAGTATGTACCTGTGTGTCATCTCCCCTGTATATAGTATGTACCTATATGTCATCTCCCCTGTATATAGTATATACCTGTGTCATCTCCTCTGTATATAGTATACTAGATGGTGGCCCGATTCTAACGCATCGGGTATTCTAGAATATGCATGTCCACGTAGCATATTGCCCAGCCACGTAGTATATTGCCCAGTCACGTAGTATATTGCCCAGTCACGTAGTATATTGCACAGTCACATAGTATATTGCCCAGCCACGTAGTATATTGCCCAGCCACGTAGTATATTGCACAGCGACGTAGTATATTGCACAGCGACGTAGTATATTGCCCAGCCATTTAGTATATTGCCCAGCCACGCAGTATATTGCACAGCGATGTAGTATATTGCCCAGCCACGTAGTATATTGCCCAGCCACGTAGTATATTGCCCAGCTACGTAGTATATTGCCCAGTCACGTAGTATATTGCCCAGTCACGTAGTATATTGCCCAGTCACGTAGTATATTGCCCAGCGACGTAGTATATTGCCCAGCGACGTAGTATATTGCCCAGCGACGTAGTATATTGCTCAGTGCCGTAGTATATTGCCCAGTGACGTAGTATACAGCACAGAGCCACGTAGTATATTGCACAGCGAAGTAGTATACAGCACACAGTCACGTAGTATATTGGCCAGTCACGTAGTATATTGCCCAGCCACGTTTGTCACAGGTTAAAAAATAAAAAATAAACATATACTCACCTTTCCGAGGGGCCCTTGTAGTCCACGGCAGCTTCCGGTCCCAGGGTTGGTCTGAGCGCAGGGCCTGTGATGACGTCGCGGTCACATGAACGTGTAGCGGTCACATAACCGTGACGTCACGGCAGGTCCTTTCCGCGCAGGCGCGCAGGACTTGTCATGACGGCGCGGTCACATGACCGGACGTCATGGCAGGTCCTTCTGCCATACGATCTTTGCCGATCTTTGTAGTCAGCGGACTACAGAGGGCGAGTATAGCAGGTTTTTTTAAAATTATTTTTAACATTACATTTTGTACTATTGATGCCGCATAGGCAGCGTCAATAGTACAAAGTTGGGGACACACAGGGTTAATAGCAGCTACATGCATGTAGCAACTTTTCGTAGATGAGTTTTGTGTGGCGACATGCGTGTAGCAACTTTTTGTGTGTCGAGTTGCATGTGACAGGTTAGTGTAGCAAGTTGTGTGCAGCAAGTTTTGCGCATGGCGAGCTTTGCGCGTGGCGAGTTTTATGTGTGGTGCGTTTTGAGTATGTGCAAGTTTTGTGTGAGGCAACTTTTGCATGTGTTGCAACTTTTGTGCATGTGGCAATTTTTCCGCGTGTGCAAGTTTTGCGTGTGGCGAGTTTTCCATGAGGTGAGCTTTGCACGTGTGGCGAGTTTTACGTGTGCCTAGTTTTGCATGTGGCGAGTTTTGCGCGTGGCGAGTTTTGAGCGGCGACTTTTGTGTTTCGACTTTTATGTGGCGAGGTTGGTGTATGTGTGGTGAAATGTGTGCTGAGGGTGATATATGTGTTCAAGTACGTGGTAGTGTGTGGCGCATCTTGTGTGTGTGTTCATATCGCTGTGTGTGGTGAGTATCCCATGTCGGGGCCCCACCTTAGCAACAGTACGGTATATACTCTTTGGCGCCATCGCTCTCATTCTTTAAGTCCCCCTTGTTCACATCTGGCAGCTGTCAATTCGCCTCCAACACTTTTCCTTTCACTTTTTCCCCATTATGTAGATAGGGGCAAAATTGTTTGGTGAATTGGAACGCGAAAATTTCGCCTCACAACATAGCCTATGACGCTCTTGGGGTCCAGACGTGTGACTGTGCAAACTTTTGTGGCTGTAGCTGCGACGGTGCAGATGCCAATCCCGGACATACACACATACACACACACACACACATTCAGCTTTATATATTAGACTAGCTGTACTACCCGGCTTCGCCCGGGTTAATGACTGCTGTTAGCAAAATAGAATGTGTTAACAAAAATTTATTCTGCACACAAAAACCACAAAACAAATAGATAGAAATGTAATTATTAAAAGGCAAAAACTAAGCAAATAGAAGCATTTCACAACATATATTAGCTTTGTTATACTGAGAATGTCTTTGTTGCCTATATTAACCAATCAGAGCTCAGGTTAATTAACTGTAGCAAAATAGAAGCTGAGCTGTGATTGGTTGCTATTGGCAGCCTGATAAATCCCCAGCCAACAGGAAGCCCTCCCCCCTGGCAGTATATATTAGCTCACACATACACATAATAGACAGGTCATGTGACTGACAGCTGCCGTATTTCCTATATGGTACATTTGTTGCTCTTGTAGTTTGCTTATTAATCAGATTTTTATTTTTGAAGGACAATACCAGACTTGTGTGTGTTTTAGGGCGAGTTTTATGTGTCAAGTTGTGTGTGTTGAGTTGCGTGTGGCGACATGCATGTAGCGACTTTTGTGAGATGAGTTTTGTGTGGCGACATGCGTGTAGCAACATTTTGTGTGTTGAGTTGCATGTGACAGGTTAGTGTAGCAAGTTGTGTGCAGCAAGATTTGTGCATGGCGAGTTTTGCGCGTGGCGAGTTTTATGTGTGGTGCATTTTGAGTATGTGCAAGTTTTGTGTGAGGCAACTTTTGCATGTGGTGCAACTTTTGTACATGTGGCAATTTTTCTGTGTGTGCAAGTTTTGCATGAGGTGAGTTTTCCATGAGGTGAGTTTTGCACGTGTGGCGAGTTTTGCGTGAGCCTAGTTTTGCATATGGCGAGTTTTGCATGTAGCGAGTTTTGAGTGGTGACTTTTGTGTTTCGACTTTTATGTGGCGAGGTTGGTGTGTGTGTGTGGTGAAATGTGTGCTGAGGGTGGTATATGTGTTCAAGCACGTGGTAGTGTGTGGCGCATTTTGTGTTTGTGTTCATATCCCCGTGTGTGGTGAGTATCCCATGTCGGGGCCCCACCTTAGCAACTGTACGGTATATACTCTTTGTCGCCATCGCTCTCATTCTTTAAGTCCTCATTGTTCACATCTGGCAGCTGTCAATTTTCCTCCAACACTTTTCCCTTCACTTTTTCCCCATTATGTAGATAGGAGCAAAATTGTTTGGTGAATTGGAACGCGCGGGGTTAAAATTTCACCTCACAACATAGCCTATGACGCTCTCGGGGTCCAGACGTGTGACTGTGCAAAATTTTGTGGCTGTAGCTGCGACGGTACAGATGCCAATCCCGGACATACACACATACATACATACACACATTCAGCTTTATATATTAGATATACCTGTATGTAATCTCCTGTATATAGTATATACCTGTGTGTCATCTCACCTATATATAGTATATATCTGTGTGTCATCTCCTGTATATAGTATATACCTGTATGTCATCTCCTCCTATACATAGCATATACCTGTGTCATCTCCTCCTGTATATACTATATACCTGTAGGTAATCTGCTCCTGTATATAGTATATACCTGTGTGTCATCTCCTCCTGTATATAGTATATACCTGTATGTCATCTCCTCCTGTATGTAGTATGTACCTGTATGTCATCTCCTCCTCTATATAGTATATACCTGTGTGTCATCTCTCCTGTATATAGTATATATCTGTGTGTCATCTCCTCCTGTATATAGTATATACCTGTGTGTCATCTCCCCTGTAAATAGTATATACCTGTGTGTCATCTCCTGTATATAGTATATAGCTGTATGCCATCTCCTCCTGTATTAGCCCTCGTTCACACGTTATTTGGTCAGTATTTTTACCTCAGTATTTGTAAGCTAAAATGGCAGCCTGATAAATCCCCAGCCAACAGTAAGCCCACCCCCTGGCAGTATATATTAGCTCACACATACACATAATAGACTGGTCATGTGACTGACAGCTGCCGGATTCCTATATGGTACATTTGTTGCTCTTGTAGTTTGTCTGCTTATTAATCAGATTTTTATTTTTGAAGGATACCAGACTTGTGTGTGTTTTAGGGCGAGTTTCGTGTGTCAAGTTGTGTGTGTTGAGTTGCGTGTGGCGACATGCATGTAGGGACTTTTGTGAGATGAGTTTTGTGTGGCGACATGCGTGTAGCAACTTTTTGTGTGTCGAGTTGCATGTGACAGGTTAGTGTAGCAAGTTGTGTGCAGCAAGTTTTGCGCATGGCGAGTTTTGCGCGTGGCGAGTTTTATGTGTGGTGCCTTTTGAGTATGTGCAAGTTTTGTGTGAGGCAACTTTTGCATGTGTTGCAACTTTTGTGCATGTGTCATGATCTCCATGGCCAGAGAACTAGCATAAGCCTCAATAGGAACAAGCTCTTGGAAGATGTAACTGTACTGACCATGAACTAAACCTACCGCATCATCTAGAAGTAGCCAGGTAGCATGTCCTACTTTTTATCCCTATATGCCCAGCGCCGGCCGGAGAACTAAATAATGCTAGCAGAGGGAAATATAAGACCTGACTCACCTCTAGAGAAATGCCCAGAAAGGAGACAGAGGCCCCCCACATATATTGGCGGTGATATGAGATGAAACAACAAACGCAGCAGGAAAATAGTTTTAGCAAATTTGAGGTCCGCTTTCTAGATAGCAGAAGACAGAAAGCATACTTTCATGGTCAGTAGAAAACCCTAACAAAACACATCCAGAAATTACTTTAGGACTCTGGCATTAACTCATAATACCAGAGTGGCAATTCCTGATCAACAAGAGCTTTCCAGACACAGTAACGAAACTGCAGCTGTGAACTGGAACCAAAATACAAAACAAAACATGGACGAATGTCCAACTTATCTAGTAGATGTCTGGGAGCAGGAACAAGCACAGAGAGGCTTCTGATAACATTGTTGACCGGCAAGCATCTAACAAAGAAGCCAGGTTATATAGCGACACCCAGATCTAATCAGAACAGGTGAACAGGGAAGATGATGTCACAAGTTCAATTCCACCAGTAGCCACCGGGGGAGCCCAGAATCCAAATTCACAACAGTACCCCCCCCTCAAGGAGGGGGCACCGAACCCTCACCAGAACCACCAGGGCGATCAGGATGGGCCCTATGAAAGGCACGAACCAGATCAGAGGCATGAACATCAGATGCAGTGACCCAAGAATTATCCTCCTGGCCGTATCCCTTCCACTTGACCAGATACTGGAGTCTCCGTCTGGAAACACGGGAGTCTAGGATTTTTTCCACAACGTACTCCAACTCACCCTCAACCAACACCGGAGCAGGAGGCTCAACGGAAGGCACAACCGGTGCCTCATACCTGCGCAATAACGACCGATGAAAAACGTTATGAATAGAAAAGGATGCAGGGAGGTCCAAACGGAAGGAAACAGGGTTAAGAATCTCCAATATTTTATACGGACCGATGAACCGAGGCTTAAACTTAGGAGATGAGACCCTCATAGGGACAAAACGAGAAGACAACCACACCAAATCTCCAACACAAAGCCGAGGACCAACACGACGGTGACGGTTGGCAAAAAGCTGAGTCTTCTCCTGGGACAACTTTAAATTGTCCATCACCTGCCCCCAGATATGATGCAATCTCTCCACCACCGCATCCACTCCAGGACAATCCGAGGATTCCATCTGACCGGAGGAAAATCGAGGGTGGAACCCCGAATTACAGAAAAACGGGGACACCAAAGTGGCAGAGCTGGCCCGATTATTGAGGGCGAACTCCGCCAATGGCAAAAAAGCAACCCAATCATCCTGGTCAGCAGACACAAAACACCTCAGATATGTCTCCAGGGTCTGATTAGTCCGCTCGGTCTGGCCATTAGTCTGAGGGTGAAAAGCAGACGAAAAAGACAAATCTATGCCCATCCTAGCACAGAATGCCCGCCAAAATCTAGACACAAATTGGGTTCCTCTGTCAGAAACGATATTCTCAGGAATACCATGCAAACGAACAACATTTTGAAAAAAACAGGGGCACCAACTCGGAAGAAGAAGGCAATTTGGGCAGGGGAACCAAATGGACCATCTTAGAAAAACGGTCACACACCACCCAGATGACAGACATCTTCTGAGAAACAGGCAGATCTGAAATAAAATCCATCGAGATGTGTGTCCAAGGCCTCTTAGGAATAGGCAAGGGCAACAATAATCCACTAGCCCGAGAACAACAAGGCTTGGCCCGAGCACAAACGTCACAAGACTGCACAAAGCCTCGCACATCTCGTGACAGGGAAGGCCACCAGAAGGATCTTGCCACCAAATCCCTGGTACCAAAAATTCCAGGATGACCTGCCAATGCCGAAGAATGTACCTCAGAGATGACTCTACTGGTCCAATCATCAGGAACAAACAACCTATCAGGCGGACAACGATCCGGTCTATCCGCCTGAAACTCCTGCAAGGCCCGCCGCAGGTCTGGAGAAACGGCTGACAAGATAACTCCCTCCTTAAGAATACCTGTGGGGTCAGAGTTGCCGGGTGAATCAGGCTCAAAACTCCTAGAAAGGGCATCCGCCTTAACATTCTTAGAACCCGGTAGGTACGATACCACAAAATTAAACCGAGAGAAAAATAATGACCAGCGCGCCTGTCTAGGATTCAGGCGCCTGGCGGTCTCAAGATAGATCAATTTTTTGTGGTCAATCAATACCACCACCTGATGTCTGGCCCCCTCGAGCCAATGGCGCCACTCCTCAAACGCCCACTTCATGGCCAAAAGCTCCCGATTCCCAACATCATAATTCCGCTCAGCAGGCGAAAATTTACGGGAAAAGAAGGCACAAGGCCTCATCACGGCGCAGTCAGAACTTTTCTGCGACAACACTGCCCCAGCCCCGATCTCAGAAGCGTCGACCTCAACCTGAAAAGGAAGGGTCACATCAGGCTGACGCAACACAGGGGCAGAAGAAAAACGGCGCTTAAGCTCCTGAAAGGCCTCCACAGCATCAGGGGACCAATTAGCAACATCAGCACCCTGTCTAGTCAAATCGGTCAATGGCTTAACGACTTCCGAAAAACCAGAAATAAATCGACGATAAAAGTTGGCAAAGCCCAAAAATTTCTGAAGACTTTTAAGAGAAGAGGGCTGCGTCCAATCACAAATAGCTTGAACCTTGACAGGATCCATCTCAATGGAAGAGGGAGAAAAAATATATCCCAAAAAGGAAATTCTCTGAACCCCAAAAACGCACTTAGAACCCTTGACACACAGAGAATTAGACCGCAAAACCTGAAAAACCCTCTTAACTTGCCGGACATGAGAGTCCCAATCATCCGAAAAAATCAGAATATCATCCAGATACACTATCATAAATTTATCCAAAAAATCGCGGAAAATATCATGCATAAAGGACTGGAAGACTGAAGGGGCATTAGAAAGACCAAAAGGCATCACCAAATACTCAAAGTGGCCCTCGGGCGTATTAAATGCGGTTTTCCACTCATCCCCCTGCCTGATCCGCACCAAATTATACGCCCCACGGAGATCAATCTTAGAGAACCACTTGGCCCCCTTTATGCGAGCAAACAAATCAGTCAGCAACGGCAATGGGTATTGATATTTAACCGTGATTTTATTCAAAAGCCGATAATCAATACATGGTCTCAAAGAGCCGTCTTTTTTTGACACAAAGAAAAAACCGGCTCCTAAGGGAGATGACGATGGACGAATATGTCCCTTTTCCAAGGACTCCTTTATATATTCTCGCATAGCAGTATGTTCAGGCACAGACAGATTAAATAAACGACCCTTTGGGTATTTACTACCCGGAATTAAATCTATAGCACAATCGCACTCACGGTGCGGAGGTAGTGAACCCAGCTTGGGTTCTTCAAAGACGTCACGATAATCAGACAGGAACTCAGGGATTTCAGAGGGAATAGATGATGAAATGGACACCAAAGGTACGTCCCCATGAGTCCCCTTACATCCCCAGCTCAACACAGACATAGCTCTCCAGTCAAGGACTGGGTTGTGAGACTGCAGCCATGGCAATCCCAGCACCAAATCATCATGTAGATTATACAGCACCAGAAAACGAATAGTCTCCTGGTGATCCGGATTAATACACATAGTCACTTGTGTCCAGTATTGTGGTTTATTATTAGCCAATGGGGTGGAGTCAATCCCCTTCAGAGGAATAAGAGTCTCCAAAGGCTCTAAATCATACCCACAACGATTGGCAAAGGACCAATCCATAAGACTCAAAGCGGCGCCAGAGTCGATATAGGCGTCCGTAGTAATAGATGACAAAGAGCAAATCAGGGTCACAGACAAAATAAATTTAGACTGTAAAGTGCCAATGGGAACGGATTTATCAAGCTTTTTAGTACGCTTAAAGCATGCTGAAATAACATGAGTAGAATCCCCACAATAGAAACACAACCCATTTTTCCGTCTAAAATTCTGCCGCTCGCTTCTGGACAGAATTCTATCACACTGCATGTTTTCTGGCGTCTTCTCAGTGGACACCGCCAGATGGTGCACTGGTTTGCGCTCCCGCAGACGCCTATCGATCTGAATGGCCATTGTCATGGACTCATTCAGACTTGCAGGCACAGGGAACCCCACCATAACATCCTTAATGGCATCAGAAAGACCCTCTCTGAAAGTAGCCGCCAAGGCACACTCATTCCACTGAGTAAGCACAGACCATTTACGGAATTTTTGGCAGTAAATTTCAGCTTCATCTTGCCCCTGCAATAGGGACATCAAAGTTTTTTCTGCCTGAAGTTCCAAATGAGGTTCCTCATACAGCAAGCCCAAGGCCAGAAAAAACGCATCCACATTGCGCAACGCAGGATCCCCTGGTGCCAATGCAAAAGCCCAATCTTGAGGGTCGCCGCGGAGCAAGGAAATCACAATCCCAACCTGCTGTGCAGGGTCTCCAGCAGAACGAGATTTCAGGGACAAAAATAACTTACAATTATTTCTAAAATTCTGAAAGCTAGATCTATTCCCTGAGAAGAATTCCGGCAAAGGAATTCTCGGCTCTGATACCGGAGCATGAACAACAAAATCTTGCAAACTTTGTACTTTCGTGGCGAGATCATTCAAACCTGCAGTTACACTCTGTAGATCCATTATAGACAGGTGAACATAGAGCCATTCAAAGATTAGAAGGAGAGAGAAAAAAAAGAAAGACTGCAGCATAGACAGACTGGCAAGTGATCCAATTAAGAGCACACTAACTACTAGAGAAAAAAAAAAAAAAAAATTTTCAGCAGACTTCTTATTTCTCTCCTTTCTCAGCCAAGGATTTTAACCCTTTAGTTGGCCGGTCAAACTGTCATGATCTCCATGGCCAGAGAACTAGCATAAGCCTCAATAGGAACAAGCTCTTGGAAGATGTAACTGTACTGACCATGAACTAAACCTACCGCATCATCTAGAAGTAGCCAGGTAGCATGTCCTACTTTTTATCCCTATATGCCCAGCGCCGGCCGGAGAACTAAATAATGCTAGCAGAGGGAAATATAAGACCTGACTCACCTCTAGAGAAATGCCCAGAAAGGAGACAGAGGCCCCCCACATATATTGGCGGTGATATGAGATGAAACAACAAACGCAGCAGGAAAATAGTTTTAGCAAATTTGAGGTCCGCTTTCTAGATAGCAGAAGACAGAAAGCATACTTTCATGGTCAGTAGAAAACCCTAACAAAACACATCCAGAAATTACTTTAGGACTCTGGCATTAACTCATAATACCAGAGTGGCAATTCCTGATCAACAAGAGCTTTCCAGACACAGTAACGAAACTGCAGCTGTGAACTGGAACCAAAATACAAAACAAAACATGGACGAATGTCCAACTTATCTAGTAGATGTCTGGGAGCAGGAACAAGCACAGAGAGGCTTCTGATAACATTGTTGACCGGCAAGCATCTAACAAAGAAGCCAGGTTATATAGCGACACCCAGATCTAATCAGAACAGGTGAACAGGGAAGATGATGTCACAAGTTCAATTCCACCAGTAGCCACCGGGGGAGCCCAGAATCCAAATTCACAACATGCATGTGGCAATTTTTCTGCGTGTGGCAATTTTTCTGCGTGTGCAAGTTTTGCGTGTGGCGAGTTTTGCACGTGTGGCGAGTTTTGCATGTGGAGAGTTTTGCGCGTGGCGAGTTTTGAGCGGCGACTTTTGTGTTTCTACTTTTATGTGGCGAGGTTGGTGTATGTGTGGTGAAATGTGCACTGAGGGTGGTATATGTGTTCGAGCACGTGGTAGTGTGTGGCGCATTTTGTGTGTGTGTTCATATCCCCGTGGTGGTGTGATTATCCCATGTTGGGGCCCCACCTTAGCAACTGTACAGTATATACTCTTTGGTGCCATCGCTGTCATTCTTTAAGTCCCCCTTGTTCACATCTGGCAGCTGTTAATTTGCCTCCAACACTTTTCCTTTCATTTTTTCCCCATTATGTAGATAGGGGCAAAATTGTTTGGTGACTTGGAAAGCGCGGGGTTAAAATTTCACCTCACAATATAGCTTTGACGCTCTCAGGGTCCAGACGTGTGACTGTGCAAAATTTTGTGCCTGTAGCTGCGACGCCTCCAACACTTTTCCTTTCACTTTTTCCCCATTATGTAGATAGGGGCAAAATTGTTTGGTGAATTGGAAAGCGCGGGGTTAAAATTTCACCTCACAACATAGCCTATGACGCTCTCGGGGTCCAGACGTGTGACTGTGCAAAATTTTGTGGCTGTAGCTGCTACGGTTCAGATGCCAATCCCGGACATACATACATACATACATACATACACACACACACACATTCAGCTTTATATATTAGATAGGACTGTGTTTTACAGACATCAAAATCCCCATTAGGGCTCACAATCTCGTTTACCTACCAGTATGGCTTTGGAGTGTGGGAAGAAACCGGAGAACCAGGAGGAAACCCACGAAAACACGGGGAGAACATACAGACTCCTTGTAGATGTTGTCCTTGGTGGGATTTGAACCCAAACTGCAAAGCAACAGCGCTAACCTCTGGGCTGCCCACCCTGTACCTACCATTATGTCCGGGGTTGGACTTTCCCACCAGAGAACCAGAGAATCTTTCAGTGGTCCCTGGCTTCTCCTTCAGGAGAGTTAATAGTGCAAGTGGGGGATTAAGGTTTGCCGTCAGAATCAAATTCTCTGGTGGGCCCAATGTTCTTCAGTCTGACACTGATTGCACGCCTTCTTTTATAGGTTTGTACAAGTTTCTCCAGCTTCAAAAAATCACAGACACTTTTTTGTATTTTTACAGACAGGTCTAAAAAGTGTCCTATTTTTACGGACTGTCCTGGAATTTCTTGACGGTTGGCAACCCTGACCACACCACCATGCTCCTTGTCCGGGTCACCAGAATTTCTTTAGCATTCACATTTCCATTTTTTTCCTTTACGAGATTCCTTACAAACCCTGAATTTGATGAATTTCACTATGCAGCGCCCATTATTCATCTCCATTTTTAAAGGTGAGTGAAGTGGAAAGCCTTTGCAGAACTTGTCTTTATACAGTTGCCAGCAGCGGAAAGCCACATACATACACAGATTCATCCAAGTCAGCGAGGCAAAGCCCAGCGAGGTTCACCATGAGCGGTTTTGGAGACCTCAGAGATGCTATGTTTAGCAAATTACAATGTATTTAGAAAAATTGAAGGTCTGGATTTCTCTTTTTTTTAAGTCGTGCCATTAAGAGATTGAACATTTGATTTGTATTATTATGTCCTGATTCTACAAATGTTGGGAAGTCACACATCGTTCATCCAAAGCAGCTGACTTATAGAGCTTAGTCATTACTTAGCCATTTTTAATCTCAGTGGCGAAGGAAATTGGATAATTATGCCGTGCAACATCTGCATTTTGTAAAGTGAAACAAGAATGAAAAAATCAATGTTCGCAAAAGCAAATCATCTAAAGCCACTTTGTATAGACGGAATCAGCCGAACGAGCTTACATAGGAACTCTTCCCCAATTGCTGGCCAGTGTACACAGGCCACCAACCAACTGATGACGAAGCAAAACACCTAATGGCAGACTGATGGGATCCTTTATGATAGCATCGGACCATTTTAAAGGGGCTTTCCATTTTCAGGAAAGTTATGAAAGTTACAGTTTGGAAAAAAAAGAAAGAAACGGTCCTTTACTCACCCTACCCAGTAACATCACAAATCTCTGCTCTTATTTCGAGTTTCTTTTATTGTTTGGAGAACTAACGTCCTATCAGCTGCAGAGCAGCAGAGACAAAGCCCTGGACCCCAGGAGGGTGATGAAAGCAGAGTTTATTCTATAACAAAAAAGTACGCTTGGGGACACAACTTTCCTGAAAATGGAAAACCCCCTTTAAGGGGCTTTAAATGAGTGCCAATCAACTTATTACATTGGAGCTCACTAGGGCAGGAACAGATGAGGGTATTTTCGGTCCGAGGGCGATCTGACAAAACATCGGATCACACCAGAATGTTAGTTAACACCAATGTTAGTCTATGGGGCTCTGCACATATCAAATTTTTTCTTGGACCGAGTCAGCCCAAGGAAAAATCACTACATCCAATATTCAGATCACACTCAACTATAAAAGTCAATGAGCCGGTGGAGACCATTGGACTGCACTCTTGATGACATCTGAGTGCAGTCCAATTTCTACGGACTGACCGAATGGAGACGATGGAGAATTTTTTTTCTTCATCTTCTACTTATCTGAGAGAGTCAGGTAACACTGTGCTCACACTCTGAATCGGTTTGATCACATCCCTATTGTTACACAGTTTTGGCATATGGTTTAATGACAACTTCATGTATACATAATAAAACATGGCACTCAGAGTAGATGAATTCTGTCTGCACCAGCGGTGGACATCACATTCAGCGCTTCTTAGCTGACCCCGGGACCTTTTCACACACATTGAAGGAAGGTCTAATGTAGACTGAAACGTTTGTGAACCTTTAATGTTGGATTGCATATTCAATGATTTATTTAATTTCACCTACTCTGAGTACCAAGTTTTCGTACGTATCATTGATTGGATCTTATTTGTGCACCATTATTTACAAAATTTGCACAGACAATCCCTCCGGGGAGACTGGAGCACATTTGCACATAATTATGAATGTCCCAATTGCTGAATCAGCTGAATACATTTGGAAACCCCAAACCCTGCCCACAATAACAAACATTAAAAAAAATCAGGCAAATATAAATAATAGACTTTTAAAAAAGACTCAAATTAAAAGAAGAATAAGGTGCAAGTGAAAAACACGAAAAATTAGACGAAAGAAAGTGCAAACGCAGTAATGAATTGGGCCCTGTGTCTTCTGTACTAAATGCTTGCACGTGTCTGCCGCAGGCAATGTGACAAGCTCCGAGAATCTTAACACTTAAACGATTAAGTGCACAGTAACCATCACTTAGAGCTGTCCTGTTTGCTTTACTTTACAAGTCTGGCCTTCAGCAGATGTTAAATCTGAGCTTATTTGAGAGTCGTAATGGTAAAAATAGTCAGCTTGATCATCTGTGGGGTTAAAGTGTATGCAACCAAGAGCATGTGCTATTTATTTACTCTGGACACACTATGTCTGGCAATCAGTGTGCTTACATAGTAACTTGTAGTAGAAGCATAGTAACCAGCTGATCTGCCTAGATAAAGTGTGATCCCCAACTTAGGAAACTGGTACAACTGCTTCAGGTATAACTAAAGGTACCTTCACACGAAGCGACGCTGCAGCGATAGCGACAACGATGCCGATCGCTGCAGCGTCGCTGTTTGATCGCTGGGGAGCTGTCACACAGACCGCTCTCCAGCGACCAACGATGCCGAGGTCCCCGGGTAACCAGGGTAAACATCGGGTTGCTAAGCGCAGGGCCGCGCTTAGTAACCGGATGTTTACCCTGGTTACCAGCGTAAAAGTAAAAAAAACAAACAGTACATACTCACCTGCGCGTCCCCCGGTGTCTGCTTCCTGACACTGACTGAGCGCCGGCCCTAACAGCACAGCGGTGACGTCACCGCTGTGCTTTCACTTTCGGGCCGGGCTCAGTCAGTGTCAGGAAGCAGACGCTGGGGGACGTGCAGGTGAGTATGTACTGTTTGTTTTTTTTACTTTTACGCTGGTAACCAGGGTAAACATCGGGTTACTAAGCGCGGCCCTGCGCTTGGTAACCCGATGTTTACCCTGGTTACCAGTGTAAAACATCGCTGGTATCGTTGCCCTTGCTTTCAAACACAACGATACACGGCGATCGGACGACCAAATAAAGTTCTGGACTTTATTCAGCGACCAGCGACATCACAGCAGGATCCTGATCGCTGCTGCGTGTCAAACTAAACGATATCGCTAGCCAGGACGCTGCAACGTCACGGATCGCTAGCGATATCGTTACAAAGTCGTTTCGTGTGAAGGTACCTTAACAAATGACATTACCCAGGTGGGTCATATTTCGTGATCTCTGATGAGAGATGGTGAGAATCAATTCACAGGACCAAGCCCATCAGCCATATCAGTAATCTGTGGCTACTGGATGGAAGCCTGTGTGAACCACCACCTAACTGTCGGCATCCGCTAACCAAAAGAGGAACCAGAGATACTGTCAGGTAGGAGGTGGTTAGAAGGACCCTCGTCCAATGGACACAGATTACCGACATGGCCGATAGACCAGGTCGTAGGAATCGATTTGCACCAACACTATTACTGATATAATATTTCACAATTTAGTCAATATAATTGCATTTATAAAGAGAAATAATTAGTTAATTAAGTAAGTCCCCTATGTATATGTAATATCCCATATGCACTGCACATATATATTGAGCTGCGATCTAAATTTGCCATTGGAGCCAATCTACTGAAAACCACCATTGGAGCCATTCTACTGAAGACCGCCATTGGAGCCATTCTACTGAAGACCGCCATTGGAGCCATTCTACTGAAGACCGCCGTTGGAGCCATTCTACTGAAGACCACCATTGGAGCCATTCTACTGAAGACCGCCATTGGAGCCATTCTACTGAAGACCGCCATTGGAGCCATTCTATTGAAGACCACCATTGGAGCCATTCTACTGAAGACCACCATTGGAGCCATTCTACTGAAGACCGCCATTGGAGCCATTCTACTGAAGACTGCCATTGGAGCCATTCTACTGAAGACCGCCATCGGAGCCATTCTACTGAAGACCACCATTGGAGCCATTCTACTGAAGACCGCCGTTGGAGCCATTCTACTGAAGACCGCCATTGGAGCCATTCTACTGAAGACCGCTGCGAGATGAATCTGCGCATGAGCCGCCACTGGCACCATTTTACAGAAGACTGCCAACCACTAGGGGATAAATCTGTGCAAGCGATGCCCGAAGCGAGGACAGCGCCGGTGTGAACGTTAAAAAAGTCGGCAGACAGACACCAGAGGAAGGCCGAGGGGCCTAGGCACAGCCAAAGACCCTACACCCACCTCTACAACTGATTACACCCAAACGTCAAATGCAGATTAAAGAACAACCAGGCAGTAGATTTCTTCACTAAAGGTATCTATTGATTTTATATAACAGTGCCATTATTGTGATGCCTTTACTTTATAAAACATGCTAAATCATGCTGACAGGTTCTCCTTAAGGTTTTAACATTTATTAAAAAGTAGAATCCACCAACAAGGGCCATCATATTTTAAAAAGTGACCCAGGAAAGCATGCAAGGCCCCCTACAGAATGATACTAATTTCTTCTGCCATTTCTTATGTCTCATAATCTGTATTCTGTAGATGGCTCCTGCTTGTAAAGATGCAATAACTATAATACAGAATTATTCCTAATGTAATCCCAGTATATGGTATTTAAAGTGGAGCTTTGCTTCTGTCATTTCTTATGTCTCATAATCTGTATTCTGCAGATGGCTTCTGCTTGTAAAGATGAAATAACTATATAACAGAATTATTCCTAATGCAATCCCCAAATATGGTATTTAAAGTGGAGCTTTGCTGTGATAGTAAAATTAACTCTACTTGCTACAGCTCTTATATCAGAGCTGTGCCAGTAGGTCAGGGACCATTTTAGTCAAGCAAAATGACAGTTATGGTAGTTAAAAACAGAAAATAACAGGTTTGACCCCAATGACCTGCTGAGGACACACACATACCAACACAATGAGATCACACACATATTCTGTTGCTTTGCAAAATTCTTATCAAAAACTTGGGCCATACAAACATACTGCCAAAAAGGAAGTCCCCCGCGACCTACTTCAATAGCTGAATATGTTGTACATTCACATATAAAAGGACAAAAAGAACACGGATCGGGAAATGAAAGAACAGAACCTCAAGCATTGGTCAGTGAGCACATACTACTACACACCCAGTACCACCATATTGTTTCTACACAAGGCAGCCTTCGGTTATAACATTATGGTTATCTTTGCAAGTAGAATGATTATGCAAGGGAGAAAAAGAGAAGAATTGTGTGGACATTAGAACTGACCACTGTAGAAAATGGTTGAAGTAGGATGGAAATACTACCCTTTTTGAGCACACGTGATAAATGGGAATAGCAGATAATTCAATTATCTAAGTTGACTAAAACGAAAACATTTATCAGTGAAATTCCAAAAATTTCTTAAAGCAGCAGAGGATGAATGAACCACAGAGAGGCAATGCAGTCCGCAGGTATGCCAGGTGTATAAACACCTTTAGATTGGCCATAGATATTAGTGATGAGCGGACATGCTGGGATAAGGCGTTATCCGACCATGCTCGGGTGGTAACCGAGTGTCTTGGGTGTGTTTGAAAAATAAGTTCGAGTCCATGAATGTCTGGCGGCTGATAGACAGCCGTAACACATACAGGGATTGCCGTTAGGCAATTCATGCATGTGTTGCGGATGTCGAACAGCCGCGAGACATGCAGCCGCGGGGACTCAAACTTATTTTTCAAACACACCCAAGACACTCAGTTACCACCCGAGCATGGTCGGATAACGCCTTATCCCAGCATGTTCACTCATCACTAATAGATACCTATCTGCAGATCACTAGTAGACCGCGCCTTTATTAGTCGTCTACTAATCGTATGAGTACAACCATTACAGACATATTGTTGGCAGATTTCACCAATGGTGTGAAGAATAAAACATGTCTATTGTCAGCTTAACTGTAAACCACTGGTCCATTAATCAGGGTTCCACACTCTACTAGAGCAGGAGGTCCACCTTAATGGACCTGAGTAAGAGGTTATATGTAATGGGGGTGCCCAGGATTATTATTTTCTCCATAGGGTTAAAGATATATTAATTAGAAAACACTGCTAACCTCCACTGCGGTCTGTCAACCAAGACTGGGGCTGGGGCAGAGAGGCAGTGCTGGACCTGAGGAGGATGAATATAGCTGCATTTGTTATCTTCTAAATCTATGAGGAAATAATAATGGCAAAGACCCCCTGTAAAACTGGGTTAATAACAAAAAAAATGCAACTAATAATTTCACAAATCTGTTTGATGTTCGCCTTTCCTTAAATCGTCTTACCTTTTTTACCGCGTCTTTGAAATTCCCAAGATTCAGGATCATCTTCTGGCTTCCACCTCCCTGAAGAAAGCTCTCCATCACTACGAAACAACTTTCTCGTTCTCCGAGACAAGGAGGAGAAGTTTAACCAGCTCACAGCTGTAGACAGGGAACCCTGCGAGTTCCTCTTGGACCTGAAACTTCCCGAACCGACCTCCTTTCTCATGCTTTCTGCAGGTGCTGTGCCAATTCACAGGGAAAACTGTGGGTAATATGCCAAGTCTTTAAATTGTGGTCATCTTAGGAATACAGCCAAACGTCTTGAAAACACCATTTCAAGTGAGAATAAAGATATATATATTCAGTTACTGTCTTAAGTTATAAATGGTGCCAAACCTTTAAGGAGTCTTGTCCTATGGTGACAACAAGTCCTAGTCCAGTTGCTTTTCCAGTCCTAGTCCAGTAGCTTTTCCAGTCCTAGTCCAGTAGCTTTTCCAGTCTTAGTCCAGTTGCTTTTCCAGTCCTAGTCCAGTAGCTTTTCCAGTCCTAGTCCAGTTGCTTTTCCAGTCCTAGTCCAGTAGCTTTTCCAGTCCTAGTCCAGTTGCTTTTCCAGTCCTTGTCCAGTAGCTTTTCCAGTCTTAGCCCAGTTGCTTTTCCAGTCCTAGCCCAGTTGCTTTTCCAGTCCTAGTCCAGTAGCTTTTCCAGTCCTAGTCCAGTTGCTTTTCCAGTCCTAGTCCAGTAGCTTTTCCAGTCCTAGTCCAGTAGCTTTTCCAGTCCTAGTCCAGTTGCTTCTCCAGTCCTAGTTCAGTAGCGTTTCCAGTCGTAGTCCAGTTGCTTTTCCAGTCCTAGTTCAGAAGCTTTTCCAGTCCTAGT
Source organism: Ranitomeya variabilis (assembly GCF_051348905.1). NCBI lineage: Eukaryota > Metazoa > Chordata > Amphibia > Anura > Dendrobatidae > Ranitomeya > Ranitomeya variabilis. The sequence goes on along the minus strand of NC_135233.1, from coordinate 671,043,521 downwards.
CCAGTAGTTTTTCCAGTCCTAGTCCAGTATCTTTTCCAGTCCTAGTCCAGTAGCTTTTCCAGTCCTAGTCCGGTAGCTTTTCCAGTCCTAGTCCAGTAGTTTTTCCAGTCCTAGTCAGGTAGATTTTCCAGTCCTAGTCCGGTCACTTTTCCAGTCCTAGTCCGGTAGATTTTCCAGTCCTAGTTCAGTAGCTTTTCCAGTCCTAGTCCGGTAGATTTTCCAGTTCTAGTCCGGCCACTTTTCCAGTCCTAGTCCAGTAGCTTTTCCAGTCCTAGTCCGGTAGATTTTCCAGTCCTAGTCCAGTAGCTTTTCCAGTCCTAGTCCAGTAGCTTTTCCAGTCCTAGTCCAGTAGCTTTTCCAGTCCTAGTCCGGTCACTTTTCCAGTCCTAGTCCAGTAGCTTTTCCAGTCCTAGCCCAGTTGGAATAAATACAATGCAGCACAGCTTTATCCGACTTCTATATGCAGCAACCCAGCAGTCTCCACAATAGCAAAAAAAAGTTGTTTTATGAACTGAATCCTCACCTGCTTCCAGGAGGAGAAAACATATAGGAAGCCGGCTTGGAAAGATAAGGCATTTGCAGAAATGTCACAGTCCACGTCAATGCAGATCTGGGATTCAGCAGTGCTGCAGCATTCTCCCAGGCAGGCTGGGATCTAGCGTTCTCTTCCAACTTTAGGCAGGTAGGTGGGATATGCTGCCCAGAGCATTCAGCAGCCAGGGCTGACAGGAGTGTGCTTTCCCTGTAGAGTGAAGTGATCAGTGATTTCCCCACAGACAGCACACAGAACAGACCACTCCCTGGTTAGTCCCATAGTACAACGGTGACACAGGCGGGACTGCATCATATTCCCTGCTCTCACTATATGAATATGCAAAAGTGCAAGCGTCGATCCACACGCCACTCGCTTTAAAAAGCAATTTTGCAGCACTATTGTCCCTAATCCAACCTTGTGTCATTGTTTACTAAGTCCAATGTACACATTATGGTCAATATTGACATTATTGTTATACAAAGTCCAAAAATTAGCCAACGAAGGTCTATACTGGCTACTATCAGACACTTGCTTATCTGTGATTTTAGGCAATCCATAGTTTAATACTGTAATAGGAGCAATATTGGCTAGAAATTGTTCTAGCGTAGTATAGAGCTAAGAATGCTCACATTTTATATATTTTCAGAAAGTGTGGTCTCAGGGAATAAAATCCCACAATTCATATTCCCATACACATTGCAATCATTGTCCACAAGTATCGCCGTGTGTGTCAGTAGAACGATCCGTGTCCTCTGATAATCATTTTTATATTCCGCAGCAGTGTACAAATAAGATGATGGGAAAAGATTTGTACTATCTTGTTTAATATTGACTATCCGCTAAAAAATTATCTGAATTGTAAAGGGCTGAGGAATATACGGTAATTACGCTATTAAAATTATTATGCTTAAAATAGCAAGTTACTAAAATCCTTCCATGATGTGTAGAAATCAGCTCTGTTCATGGGTCACATCAGCTTCACTTCTGAATTGTGCATGACACAAGAGAGAACTTCCACAGTGATATGTGTGAAGGGGCTGGCTGACTGGTTCATTTTAATAGCTATGCCAGGCTTCTTCTATATCTCAGATGATGTGTAGACATAGAACTGGCTTACTTATTAAATAGAGTAGTCAGCCAGCCCCCTTCTCTATCACAGCTGATGTGCAGACAGAGAGGAGGACTGGCTTACTTATTGAATAGAGTAGTCAGCCAGCCCCCTTCTCTATCACAGCTGATGTGCAGACAGAGAGGAGGACTGGCTTATTTATTGAATAGAATAGTCAGCCAGCCCCCTTCTCTATCACAGCTGATGTGTAGACAGAGAGGAGGACTGGCTTATTTATTGAATAGAATAGTCAGCCAGCCCCCTTCTCTATCACAGCTGATGTGCAGACAGAGAAAAGGACTGGCTTACTTTTTCAAATGAGTGGTCATCTGAAGTGCAGATAGAAAAGGGGACTGGCTTACTTACTGATATAGTAGTCAGCCAGCCCCCTTCTCTATCACAGCTGATGTGTAGACCAAGAAGAGGCCTGGCTTACTTATTGAAAAAAGTAGTGAGCCAGCCCCCTTTACACACAGTACCAATTATGTGTCGACACAGGAATCCCTCTCCTGTAACAAGGACAAATGGATCTGCAGGGATTAATCTACAAATTGGGGTAATTTTGTCATTTAACTATATTGCTAAGCTGTATAATTGCCTATTGCTATTATTAGAAAAAAAATCTTTATGCAGCAATGAAAATAAAGAATCGTGCAATCTGGAAAATCCAGATCCTCGTAATAGTTTATATATTATATTTTATAATACACACTTCTATAAGCAAGTGCAAACTTCATTGAAACTGCATGCACCCTCTTCACTGATCTGTTCCTTTCCCGCATGGCTGCATTACGTACACTATCAATGATGAGTTGTAACACCTGTAAGTTCCACAGCCGGATGTGACAGGTGACATGCCAGGCATTCCTAACACCATGGAGCAGACTCAGCATTACTCTACAGGACAGCACAGACTATGTGACTCTTACATGGCAGCTGACAGGCCAGCCTTTACTTCTTCTCAAGATAGCAACGTCACACATGGGAAAAGAGTAGTCACCTTGTATATTTACCCTCCAAGCAATAGATCTCCATATCGACATTAAAAGTAAACTTATGCTGATATATATATATATATATATATATATATATATATATATAAGCAAGATATGATAAAGCTGGTATATTGAAAAAGCGAAACGTACGTTGGGGCGCTCTTGGATGCGATCTAGTGCCACCTCCCCCATCTATATCTTGGTGAGTGTTGTTCCTGTTGTACATTGGTACATTCTGACCACTTGGTCCGGACATAGATATCTTATATTTGGAACACACATTTTCCATTTACTATGTTCTATATATTATTGGGGTATAGGTGGCGCTATTGATCCGGCACATCATCCGGTTTTAATATCACTTTTTTAAATATATTTGTACTATTTTATATATTTTTGTAATAAAGCTTACTATTTTTTAACCCTAAATACTCCTGTTTCCTCCGATCCTTCATATAAATATATATGTGGCTGTAATCAAGATTTTTCAACTCTCCATTGCAAATTACATTTATTAGCAAAATGTGCAAACTTAAAAGGGTTGTCTGGGTTTATCATGAAACCTCAGACTTATGAACTTATTTTGTTAAAGCATTCTTACTCTGCAACTTTTTTCACACCTATCTAACACATATGTACCTTACTACATACTGTATATAGCAGGAACATATCATACAGGAAAGAAATCGCATATTATATATATATATATATATATATATATATATATATATATATATATATATATATATATATATATATATATATATATATATATATATATATCACTGAATGAAATACTCCAGTTGTAGTAGAATGTGTTGAGAACAATAAAACCTAAAAATTATCAACGTAAATCACAACTAATATCCCATGGAGGTCTGGAGTTGTAATGATGCTCAAAATCAAAGTGGAAAATGAAGTTACAGGCTGATCCAACTTCAGTGGAAATGCCTCAAGACAAGCAAATGATGCTCAGTAGTGTGTGGCCTCCACGTGCCTGTATGACCTCCCTACAACGCCTGGACATTCTCCTGATGAGGCGGCGGATGGTCTCCTGAGGGATCTCCTCCTAGACCTGGACTAAAGCATCTGCCAACTCCTGGACAGTCTGTGGTGCAATGTGACGTTGGTGGATGGTGCGAGACATGATGTCCCAGATGTGCTCAATCGGATTCAGGTCTGGGGAATGGGCAGGCCAGTCCATGCCTTCATCTTGCAGGAACAGCTGACACACTCCAGCCACATGAGGTCTGGCATTATCCTGCATTAGGAGGAACCCAGGGCCAACGGCACCAGCATATGGTCTCACAAGGGGTCTGAGGATCTCATCTGGGTACCTAATGGCAGTCAGGCTGTGCAGCCCTCCAAAGAAATGCCACCCCACACCATTACTGACCCACTGCCAAACCGGTCATGCTGAAGGATGTTGCAGGCAGCAGATCGCTCTCCACGGTGTCTCCACGTCTGTCACATGTGCTCAGTGTGAACCTGTTTTCCACTGTGAAGAGCACAGGGCGCCAGTGGTGAATTTGCCAATCTTGATGTTCTGTGGCAAATGCCAAGCATCCTGCACGGTGTTGGGCTATGAGCACAACCCCCATCTGTGGATGTCGGGCAACTCAGACCATCCTCATGGAGTCGGTTTCTAACCATTAGTGCAGACACATGCACATTTGTGGCCTGCTGGAGGGCTCTGGCAGTGTTCCTCCTTGCACAAAGACTGAGGTAGCGGTCCTGCTGCTAGGTTGTTGCCCTCCTACGGCCCCCTCCACATCTCCTGGTTTACTGGCCTGTTTCCTGGTAGTGCCTCCAGCCTCTGGACACTACGCTGACAGACACAGCAAACCTTCTTGCCACAGCTCACATTGCTGTGCCATCCTGGATGAGCTGCACTGCCTGGGCCACTTGTGTGGGTTGTGGAGTTCGTCTCATGCTACCATGAGTGTGAAAACACAACCAACATTCAAAAGTGACCAAAAGATCAGCCAGAAATCATTGATACTGAGATGTGGTCTGTGGTCCCCACCTGCCGAACCACTCCTTTATTGTGTCTCGATAATTGCCAATAATTTCTATCTGTTGTCTATTCCATTTGCGCAACAGCATGTGAAATTGATTGTCAAACAGTGTTTACTCCTAAGTGGACAGTTTGATTTCACAGAAGTTTGAATTTTTTGGAGTTATATTCTGTTGTTTAAGTGTTCCCCTCATTTTTTTGAGCAGTGCGTGTATATATATATATATATATATATATATATATATATATATATATATATATATATATTAGATGGTAGCCCGATTCTAACGCATCAGGTATTCTAGAATATGTATGTAGTTTATTTATGAAGATTTTAGAATAATACATTGAATACTCAGGATTCGGCCGGCCCGGGCGCGACCAATTAGCGAAGCGTGGTTCAAATCCAGCGCCAATTCGCGGCCGCACTGCACCTGTCGCTGATTGTTCGCGGCCGGCCACGTAGTATATAACAGCCCACGTAGTAAATAGCACAGCCATGTAGTGCATAGCACAGCCACGTAGTATATTGCACAGCCACGTAGTATATAGCACAGCCACATAGTATATAGCACAGCCCACGGAGTATATAGCACAGCCACGTAGTATATAGCACAGCCCATGGAGTGTATAACAGCCCACATAGCATATAACACAGCCACGTAGTTTATAACAGCCCACGTAGCATATAACACAGCTCACGTAGTATATAACAGCCCACGCACGCAGTATATAACACAGCCCATATAGTGTATAACACAGCGCACCTAGTGTATAACACAGCCCACATAGTGTATAACACAGCCCACGTAGTGTATAGCACAGCCACGTAGTATATTGCACAGCCACGTAGTATATAACACAGCCCACGTAGTATATAGCACAGCCACGTAGTATATTGCACAACCACGTAGTATATTGCACAGCCACGTAGTGTATTGCACAGCCCACGTAGTATATCGCACAGCCTACGTAGTATATTGCACAGCCCACATAGTATATTGCACAGCCCACGTAGGATATTGAACAGCCACGTAGTATATAGCACAGCCCAAGTAGTATATTGCACAGCCCACGTAGTATATTGCACAGCCCACGTAGTATATAGCACAGCCACGCAGTATATAGCACAGCCACGTAGTATATTGCACAGCCCACGTAGTATATAGCACAGCCACGCAGTATATTGCACAGCAGCCGACGTAGTACATAGCACAGCCCACGTAGTATATAGCAATGTGGGCATCATATCCCTGTTAAAAAAAAGAATTAAAATAAATAGTTATATACTATATGCAAAAAGAAAAAAAAAAAAGAGCATGAACCGCACATCCCAAAATCATACGTTGATCTAAAGCCGCTAGGCAAAAATTTAAATACTGAACATGAGGTTTTCAGTTTAACATTCTGATCAGACTGTATGAAGCCCACTGCCCCTTCACGGCAAACCTCGTAGTGGGTCCTAACGCCCTAACGGAGCGGAGCCGTGCGGCGACCACCGCCGCAGCGGCCATGCACCAGCAGGGCGGACGGCCTGTTGCCCCACAGTACCCATGCTGCGAGACTGAGCCCCCATGCCTCCAGACCGCGCCGCCCCACCAGCACAAAGCCACAGCAACAATGGCCGCCACACAGCACCAGCACCAAAATGAAGGGAGCATTTCAACTCACCTTCCTCCAGCTCTTCAGTGAGAGCCAAAATGGGCTAGACCCCTTACTTTGCAGACTCCTGCTAATTAAAATCACCTGAGCCAAATGGGAGGAGTGCTGGTCCAAAAAAAGAGACAAGTACATGCTATGTGCAAAAAGAAAAAAAAAGAGCATGAACCGCACATCCCAAAATCATACGTTGATCTAAAGCCGCTAGGCAAAAATTTAAATACTGAACATGAGGTTTTCAGTTTAACATTCTGATCAGACTGTATGAAGCCCACTGCCCCTTCACGGCAAACCTCGTAGTGGGTCCTAACGCCCTAACGGAGCGGAGCCGTGCGGCGACCACCGCCGCAGCGGCCATGCACCAGCAGGGCGGACGGCCTGTTGCCCCACAGTACCCATGCTGCGAGACTGAGCCCCCATGCCTCCAGACCGCGCCGCCCCACCAGCACAAAGCCACAGCAACAATGGCCGCCACACAGCACCAGCACCAAAATGAAGGGAGCATTTCAACTCACCTTCCTCCAGCTCTTCAGTGAGAGCCAAAATGGGCTAGACCCCTTACTTTGCAGACTCCTGCTAATTAAAATCACCTGAGCCAAATGGGAGGAGTGCTGGTCCAAAAAAAGAGACAAGTACATGCTATGTGCAAAAAGAAAAAAAAAGAGCATGAACCGCACATCCCAAAATCATACGTTGATCTAAAGCCGCTAGGCAAAAATTTAAATACTGAACATGAGGTTTTCAGTTTAACATTCTGATCAGACTGTATGAAGCCCACTGCCCCTTCACGGCAAACCTCGTAGTGGGTCCTAACGCCCTAACGGAGCGGAGCCGTGCGGCGACCACCGCCGCAGCGGCCATGCACCAGCAGGGCGGACGGCCTGTTGCCCCACAGTACCCATGCTGCGAGACTGAGCCCCCATGCCTCCAGACCGCGCCGCCCCACCAGCACAAAGCCACAGCAACAATGGCCGCCACACAGCACCAGCACCAAAATGAAGGGAGCATTTCAACTCACCTTCCTCCAGCTCTTCAGTGAGAGCCAAAATGGGCTAGACCCCTTACTTTGCAGACTCCTGCTAATTAAAATCACCTGAGCCAAATGGGAGGAGTGCTGGTCCAAAAAAAGAGACAAGTACATGCTATGTGCAAAAAGAAAAAAAAAGAGCATGAACCGCACATCCCAAAATCATACGTTGATCTAAAGCCGCTAGGCAAAAATTTAAATACTGAACATGAGGTTTTCAGTTTAACATTCTGATCAGACTGTATGAAGCCCACTGCCCCTTCACGGCAAACCTCGTAGTGGGTCCTAACGCCCTAACGGAGCGGAGCCGTGCGGCGACCACCGCCGCAGCGGCCATGCACCAGCAGGGCGGACGGCCTGTTGCCCCACAGTACCCATGCTGCGAGACTGAGCCCCCATGCCTCCAGACCGCGCCGCCCCACCAGCACAAAGCCACAGCAACAATGGCCGCCACACAGCACCAGCACCAAAATGAAGGGAGCATTTCAACTCACCTTCCTCCAGCTCTTCAGTGAGAGCCAAAATGGGCTAGACCCCTTACTTTGCAGACTCCTGCTAATTAAAATCACCTGAGCCAAATGGGAGGAGTGCTGGTCCAAAAAAAGAGACAAGTACATGCTATGTGCAAAAAGAAAAAAAAAAGAGCATGAACCGCACAGGTGGGGCGGCGCGGTCTGGGGTCTTGGGGACTCAGACTCGCAGCATGGGTGCTGTGGGGCAACAGACCGTCCGCCCTGCTGGTGCATGGCCGCTGCGGCGGTGGTCGCCGCACGGCTCCGCTCCGTTAGGGCGTTAGGACCCACTACGAGGTTTGCCGTGAAGGGGCAGTGGGCTTCATACAGTCTGATCAGAATGTTAAACTGAAAACCTCATGTTCAGTATTTAAATTTTTGCCTAGCGGCTTTAGATCAACGTATGATTTTGGGATGTGCGGTTCATGCTCTTTTTTTTTCTTTTTGCACATAGCATGTACTTGTCTCTTTTTTTGGACCAGCACTCCTCCCATTTGGCTCAGGTGATTTTAAGTAGCAGGAGACTGCAAAGTAAGGGGTCTAGCCCATTTTGGCTCTCACTGAAGAGCTGGAGGAAGGTGAGTTTAAATGCTCCCTTCATTTTGGTGCTGGTGCTGTGTGGCGGCCATTGTTGCTGTGGCTTTGTGCTGGTGGGGCGGCGCGGTCTGGGGTCTTGGGGACTCAGACTCGCAGCATGGGTGCTGTGGGGCAACAGACCGTCCGCCCTGCTGGTGCATGGCCGCTGCGGCGGTGGTCGCCGCACGGCTCCGCTCCGTTAGGGCGTTAGGACCCACTACGAGGTTTGCCGTGAAGGGGCAGTGGGCTTCATACAGTCTGATCAGAATGTTAAACTGAAAACCTCATGTTCAGTATTTAAATTTTTGCCTAGCGGCTTTAGATCAACGTATGATTTTGGGATGTGCGGTTCATGCTCTTTTTTTTTCTTTTTGCACATAGCAGTTATATACTATACTATACCGCTACGTCATCATCTCGCGAGACCGCAATGCATGGAGCGGTCACCGGAGCGTCGCGAGGAGCGGGAAAGGCTGCGACCAATCAGCGATGCGGAATTTCCGGGACAGACAGACAGAAAGACAGACAGACAGACGGAAGTGACCCTTAGACAATTATAAAGTAGATAGGGAAATGTATATTGAACGTCACCAATTTTCTAACTACATATATGTCTAAAGACATTCTCACCAGATATCGATAACAACTCATCCTACAAAGATATTAGAGCATCATGCTCTATGACTAAGGGTGCAGTTAGCGTCAGAAATGCGTCAGAGCCATTTCTGTACCACCATTGACATATAGACTTTTAAAGATATGGACTTTTAATAAAGCGTGAAGATTTTTTTATCTTTGGATGTGCTTATCCGCTTGTTTCTCAATATTGAACATTCCTGTTTGGTCAGCAGTCTTGGGAGAGCACTCCAGAATATCACGACAGGTGTTTCTAAAAATTGTGAGTATTACTGGGATTTTTTTTTCTTTTGGTATATGGACCACATCATTCTACTGTTTACCAAAAATGGAATGAGGCCTACAAATAACAAAGAAGAACAAAGTACCTACAGTCAAATATGGTGGAGGTTCAAAGATGTTTTGATGTTGTTTTGTTGCCTCTGGCACTGCATTGACTGTGTACAAGGCATCATGAAATCTGAAGATTACCAAAGGATTTTAGATCGCAATTTAGTGCCCAGTGTCAGAAAGTTGAGTTTGCACCCTAGGTCATGGGTCCTCCAGCAGGACAATGATCCCGAACATACTTCAAGAAGCATCGAGAAATGGATGTAAACAAAGTGCTAAAGAGTTATCAAGTGGCCAGCAATGGGTCCAGAACTAATTCCCATTGAACACCTGTAGAGACATCTTAATCTTATTGCTGTTGAGTATAGCACCCTTCAAATATGAGAGTCAGAGCAGTTTGCAACATAAGAGTGGTCCAAAATTCAAGATGAGAGGTGTAAGAAGCTTCTTGATGGTTATACTGATTGCAGTCATTTATTCCAAAGGGTGTGCAACCAAATATTAAGTTGAGGATGCCAACAATTTGGTCTGGCCCATTTTGGAGGTTTTGTGTGAAAATATGTCCAATTTGCTTTTTTTCTCTGTTTTTTTTTGTGTTGTACCAAAACTCACAAAGTAAATAAACATGTGTATACTGATCTGATATACTAATATCATAATACTGAGTAAAAATAGAGTTGGCTGCCAGAGCCAGATCAATGTCGGAAATTATTGGGTTAAATAATGATTACCTTAATTACATAGTTATAAAGAATAAATATACATAAATAGCTGAGTATTTTTTTGTATGCATTGTATCAATTATCATTTAGTAACCCAGCCTTACAGTGTGTATTACAGCTTATAAAGGCGTTCACAATTTTGCAGGTTTTAGAGCTGAAATTTCCCTAAATTCCTTTCTGATACAATTTACACTCCGTTAGCACCTGAGCATGCTCAGATAACACCTTATCCCAGCATGTTCACTCATTAGTAGTAGTAAAGTGTACCAGTCACAATTATTTTTGCACTTTTTCACCATAAGGTTGCACTTGTGAATATAGCTGAATATGTTTAGAATGAATATAGTTTACATTAAAATGTACTTAATATTCTGAGTGTGGTTAGCCGAGCGCACAAGGAAGCAATGAAGTAACGCTGGTATCCGATTACCCCAGCGCATGAATCAGTCAGGCATACTGGAAGAACCTTTGGCCCTTAGGAGCACAGAGTACAGGTAATCCACCAACTGTCATGTTGGAAGTTAATCATTTAGTCGGCTGATCTGCAATGGAAATCGCCCAATGAGGTAATGCAAACAGCCAAGGCAAATAATGCATTTCCGGAAACATGCAGAGCCGAGCAAAATGACATGATGAAGCCCAGATATTTGTAGACACGAGAGAGTCAGTGTTACCTATTAGGCACACAAAGCTGCTGCCATTATTATCTCACTATTGATCTAGGGAGGAAAGCGGATACGGTATTTTTCTTGCTGTACTAAGCAGATTTTGAGGGAAGCCACTGAAAATCAAACTTAATGGTCAATCTACATCTTCTGTACGGAAAAATAACAATCTGACAAAATATGATTTCTGTTCAAATTATTCAGGTATTTTACTTCTGAGCCCAAAAACACAAGTTATCCAGCGGTCAGACCTCCAGTGTTCCTGAGAACCCCATTCAGGGGGCTTGGCTGACCCCTATTTAATGGAGCAGAGGTACATCTATAGGACTGATAGAGAAAATCGATCACTGTACTTGGCTATTGACATTGAGTGGAGCAAAGTCGATCATGTACACCTCCACTATATTCAAGAAGAGGCAATGAAAAAACATTCATATAGAACACAATCATTATTTTATTTATCATCCCCCCTCAATAAATCGGTTTAAGAGACTGACTATAATCAGACGGTGGAGTACTGCAAACATGATCAACAGAACAACAAAACAAGCCGAGTAACCATAAACCAACAATAAAATTATAAAGATAGTTTATTGAAAAAATTCACTTTAAAAGTAATTACCATTAAATTTGCCAAGTAAGGAGAAAAAAGTGGGGAGCATCAAAAAATCAAATACGGTATATATAAACCAGAACTCAGTGTGAAGTACACCTATTCAATCAGTCTCAAAGAGCCACACGTAACTGAGAAGGTCAGGTAGCCATAGATAAGAGGTGAAACAAAGAAAATGAGTTAAAAGTAGTGTTGCTTACCCATGATGAGGGAGGATTAGATGAGCATACCAACAATGCTCCGATGGTCGTTTCGCTTGTAGCTATATCAAGGGGAGGCATCATATGATTAGTGTCCTATCCAATACTTAAACTGTGGCCACAGGTGCCAGTTAAAGTGGTGCCAGGGACACTTATTTATGGGTGGACGCTCTGGGCACTCTGCCTAGATGTCCCTTCCCCTTCTCCTCTTTGCCTGCCCAACTCCTTTTCTTATAATAATATATTATATAATATAAGTGATAGACCGACCATGAACAAAGCCCGTTTGAGATGGGGTAAAAATATCAGGAAGAATTGACTGAAGTCTATTAGCCATGATTTTGGTAAGCAATTTAAAATCAACGTTTATGAGGGAGATAGGACGGTACGAGGCAGGAAGAAGCGGGTCCTTGCCTGGTTTTAACAAAAAAGATAAACAAGCCTCGTTGAATCGGTCAGGCATAGAACTCGAATCTATAATATGATTGAAAAGAGAAAGGTGGGGAGTGAGTAAAAGTTGTAGCATTTTATAAAATTCCCCCGAAAACCCATCCGGGCCAGGTGCTTTAAGCAACTTTAAAGACTTGATGACTGATCCTACCTCTCCAGAAGAAATCGGTTGATTTAAAGTGTCCCTCTGGGAAGCGGAAAGTTTTGGCGGATCAACCTTACATAAAAATTTGGATCCATCCTCCCGGGAGTCTAGGGATAGGCCATAATGATCTGCGTAAAAATCTCTAAAAACCGCACAAATTTGAGTTGGGTCATGGGTAATAGAGCCACCGGGTAATGGAATATTAGAGACTCTAGTGGCCTCTTTGAATGACTTTGTCAAGGATGCCAAAAGACGACCTGGTTTATTACCCCACCGAAAATAGCGGTTTAATTGATGAGCTAATTGATTGTGTGCCTGTTCATGCAGTAAGGTGTTTAAATTTTGTAAGATAAGCCTCTCTGAAAGAGGGAGTATTATGTAGCTTAAAATCCCTATATGATTGAGTAAGCCGGTCTAAGAGAGGCCGCAGAGAGGACAACAATTTCTTTTTTTTTGAGACACAAAGGAGATAATATGTCCCCTAAGCACTGTCTTAGCAGTGGCCCAAAATAAATTAATATCGTCCAAGTGTTCCAAGTTATCCTTCATAAAAGTCTCCCACCAGCCAGTTATATAGTGTTTGAAGTGATCTGAAGTAGAAAGACGTGAGGGAAAACGCCAACAAAAGAAACAGTTCTACTAGAGGGGAATTCCAAAGTAAGTAAAACCGGAGAATGGTCCGAGATAACCGATGGGAGTATATCAACTGTTTTCAAGAAGGGGAGAAGAGGGGCCGAGAATAACCAGTAATCAATGTGAGTATCAACGTCATGTACTCTAGAATAAAATGTGTACTCTCTCTCCGTAGGGTGGCAGCATCTCCAAGCATCAACTAGATCAAGCCACGTAGAGAGCGCTCCAGTGGGAGAATGAGATGCAGACATAGGTGTAGATCTATCAAGGAAGACGTCATGAAGGGTATTTAAATCTCCACCTAATAATATATTAGTGAGTTGCCAGCCATGAACAACTTCCACGGGTCTAGCGAAAAAAGAAGGATTGGCAGTGTTGGTCGCATAAACATTAATGAGGCAGTATTCCCGCTGTTCAATAAGGATTCTAACTAGTAAATATCATCCCCTGCCTTATCTCTAACAAAATCTTGTATAGAGTATTCGAGATCTTTATGAAACAAAATGGCCACCCCATGCTTCTTCCGTGAAAAGGAAGACTCCAAGCACTCAGAATAATGTCTATTACGGAGCGCCGGGTGACCTCTGCAAAGCCAGTGTGTTTCTTATAAAAGAACGATATGCGAGCGTAGGCGGGTAATATGATCTAATACCTTCTTACGTTTCACTGGCGAATTCAGAGCAGCTACATTCCAGGATAAAAGTTTGAGAGAGTCTATATTGATATGAGAAGCTACATCATTAAATGCAGCCAAATTAGCCTATCCCACATGGAGGCCAGAAAATAAAAGTAGTAAGAAAAGGACATATGGGCAAAGGTCTGTCCTAGCGAGCAGACCTCAAGTCCCAAAATAACCAAGAAGACTGAGTACAGAGTGTTCCCAAAGAAGTGAAACCCACCCCCCCACGCCCAATCCCCAAACAAACTGAAAAACAACATATAAATCAAAATACTGAACAACAAGTTAGATTAACCCGACTAATAGCAACCTCTGGAAAGGAATTTTACAAAATAAGAGCAAATATTGTGCAGGCTATAGAGGAAAACAAGAAACCCCCTAGGTGATAATTGTACAATTAAATCACACCACCACCCAGATCCCAATATTCAAAGGTAGTAGAACATATGACCAGAATTCAAGTAACCAGAGAAGGTGCCCGGAAGGAGTGCTCTATTTCCCCCCGGGCTGTATCAGGATCGTCAAAAAAAACACCAGCGTTCCATGAAGCATTACCCAAAGGCGTGCAGGGTACAGAAGGGCAAAATGTGTGCCTCTGTCATGTAACAGTTTACAAACTGAAGAAAAAAAAGCACGGCGCTTAGCCGCTACCAAGGCGGAGAAGTCCTGAAACATGAGAAGGGAGTGACCCTCATACTTCAACGATGAAGTGGATCTAAACGCCCGGAGCAGTTGCATTTTGTCCTGATAATTGAGCAACTTAAAAATAGCCGGGCGTGGGCGGGCTTTTGTATCGGAACGTCCAGGTCCAGTCCTGTGAGATCGCTCTCCTGCCATGGAGCCAGACAAGTCAGGCAAATTGAGGACCCATGAGAGCCATGAGGAAATAAAGTGTTGAAGATCTTTCACTGACTCAGGGACTCCAACGCTCCGGAGATTGTTTTGATGACTCCGATTCTCCAAGTCATCGAGTTTTTCCTGGAGCTGCTCTACTGCATGGTCTCTGTCCTTGACTTGAGCAGCATAGGATTGTACAGTATCCTCCACATCAGAGATCCGGTGCTCTGCTGCAGAGATTTTATTGGTGTGGTCAGGCAACTGGGATGTAATTGTTTCCAGCGAGGATTGGAAAGACTGAAGTCTGGGGTCAATCGCCGGCATGAGTTTCATCGTGATAGAAGCGGCAATGGCTTGCAGAGATTCCTCACATATGGCGGCATTAGATTCTGGTGTTTTAGGAGGAGATTTAGCCAACTGAGCTCTGGTTTTAACAGATTTAGAACTACTAGGATTCACAAATGTATCCATGGGTGATGAAGAGGAGTGTATAGTCACAAGGTATGCATATAACAGCAGAGGGGGATACTATAGCCGGTGTTTAGCTAAGGTAACTTACAAAACAATAGATAGGATCAAGTAACAGATAGGCACCAATATATCCCAGGTAATGCAGGGGTCAACTGCAATACGGAAGGCCCAATATGAGGGTGAGCTTTATCCGTTATCTATCCAACCACAAATAGGCAGGCGCTGTTATAAAAAACGCAAAAATCACTGCGTAGCATTGACCTCCGGAAATAATAGGTAGAAAGTTCACATTAGTAGCAGGCTGTGTATTTAGAGGAAGCTTGTAGACCATCAGATGGCGCTCAAGGGATGCAGAAAGAGTTAGGCAATGTCATTTTTTCCCACCAGCAGATGGTGCTCAAAGAATGCAGAGTGAATTAGGCACTGTCGTTTTGTCCCAGAAAGATGGCCGCTGGAGTGCTTCTCTTCCGGATACAAGTCACCCACTGCAGCACACATAGACCGATCTCAAGGGCCGCCGCGCTCCCCACCTGCACACCTCCTCCATGGGAACAGACCACCTCACGGAGGACACCCGCCGAGGCACCGACACAAGCGGTGCAGGTACGTGCACCAAGAGAGGGGAGGGAGAGAACACTCGGCACGCTGTGGCCGCACTCTACCAGGGCCCCATACCGAGAAACCGAGAAATCTCCTCACCTCACACGTCCCCACTGCCTTCCGCCGGTCACCGGATCTGTGGGCGGTCAGAGCTCACGCTGCCTGCGATGGAGATGGCGATCCTCAGCCTCTCCTGCAGCTCCCGCTCTGTGTAGATAATGGTGTCTGCAGGTCCGGTCTATAGGGTCTCCTGCCACCGCTGATTAGGATTTTCCGGTCCCTCTCTTCTCCGGTACAATTTCAGGACTGGGGAAGTCTCTTTATCGGGAAGGAACCTTTTGGGCCACTTGGGCTATTTTAAATGCTGAAATGAAGGAGAAATTTTAGCCTAGAAGCAAGAGCTACAAGACGACATGTCTGCCCTGCTAGGTGCCCAGGCCACGCCCCCAATGGTAATTATTTTTAAAGTGATTATTTTCAATAAACAATCTTTTTAATTTTATTAGTGGTTTATGGCTACTCTGCTTGTTTTATTGTTCTGTTGATTCAAGAAGAGGCAGTCGAGCCCCATTTTTGGGATTCCAGAGCTCCATGCTCAGTATTGCAGGAGGTCTCAGAGCTCAGACCCCCAGCAATCTGCAAGTTGTCTCCTATTCTATAGCTAGGGGATAATTTATGTATTTTGGGGTGCAATAACTCTCTAATATTCTAGTTTTGCCAAGTTAACTTAACATATATATGGGAGATATGGCTTGGCTGACAGCTATCGCAGGTCTACAGCTGGGAACATGTACCATGGCTCCGGATCTTTGGACTATTTTCCATTACATTGCAAATAACAAACAAAAAATGTATATATCTCATTCACTTCTTTAAGAATATCGTGGGAAATAGTTTTTAGCAATTCAGACTAAATATCTTGAAATTATTTTATAAGAAAGGTCAATAAGAGATATATAATATTATTATAAAGTGTGGATCTATTAGACAAGAGCCTCTTTTTCCACTTTAAATAAAGTATAATTCAATATAATCATCTTTTTTTTAGAAAACAATTCTGACCTTCCTCTATCTCAGGTAGGATAATTACCTAGGATTTGCAAATGTTGACTTGTTTGTGGTTAGTAAATTCCTGACTCCTGATAGCATACTGGCTTCTCGAAGTCCATATTCACATTTGACAGAAGTCAGCCAAAATGGCTGAATTTGGCCATAGAAAACAATTATTATAATCTGTTTCCAGGAAACAATCGTTTTCTACTGTTCCCCAACAGACTAATGGTTGGGTATGTTGGACTTTTCCGGCCAATGATAATTAATGGCTACATTATTAGCTGAAAATATCCCACATGGCAGATGCGGTCTGAGACACCCATTTTGGCTTGCATATATGGGGAGCCCACAGTCACATGACATGGTTAGATCTATAATTATATGGATTAATGTCAGTCATCTGTTGAAATAAATGCTGCCTTTGGAAGATATTTCAAGATCTAGCCCAGGTTAGGCAAAAGTATGAGACCTCTAGCTAAGATCTTAGGAGTGCATCGTAAATAAACTCAAATCTACTTTCAGCTTTTGGAACAAACATATTTTAAAGAGATTTAGTTAAGAAATCTCACTCATTTTGTCGAGGGAAGTAATCACTATAGAATTAAAAAAGCTGCTATTTTGTTTCACTGACAGGTATTGTCAATAGGACAGGTGCATGTGAGCATGTACAGAGGATGTTCCACCATTTCCAAGTGTAGGAAGATGTGCTCACAGTGAAAACACTAATCTAATTCTGGATATACCAGGATTGCTGAGATAGGAAGAGGCTGCCCATACTGCTGCCCACCGTGTGTATGTGATCTATTACTGGAGATAGCAGGGGTGCTGAGGTAAGAAGAGGCTGCTCACGCTGCTGTCCACCGTGTGTATGTGATCTAATATTGGAGATATCAGGGGTGATGAGGAAAGAAGAGGCTGCTGACACTGCTGTCCAGCCTGTGTATGTGATCTAATACTGGAGATAGCAGGGGTGCTGAGGTAAGAAGACGCTGCTCACACTGCTGCCCACCCTGTGTATGTGATCTAATACTGGAGATATCAGGGGTGATGAGGTAAGAAGAGGCTGCTCACATTGCTGTCCACCCTGTGTATGTGATCTAATACTGGAGATAGCAGGGGTGCTGAGGTAAGGAGAGGCTGCTCACACTGCTGTCCACCCTGTGTATGTGATCCAATACTGGAGATAGCAGGGGTGATGAGGTAAGAAGAGACTTCTCACCCTGCTGTCCACCCTGCCCAACTGACCTAATAATGGAGATGCCAGGGGTGCTGTGGTAATAAGAGACTGCTCAACCCGCTGTCCACCCTTGGTTATCTGATCTAATGCTGGATATACCAGGCTGATGTAAAAAGAGGTTGCTCACACTGCTGTGTACCACATATTTCTAGTCTAATACTGTCCATCCTGGCTACCTGATCTAATACTGAGAATACCAGGGGTGCAAAAGTAAGAAGAGAGTGCTCACACTGCTGTGCATCCTTCGTTATCTGATCTAATGCTGGATATACCAGACTGACGTAAAAAGAAGTTGCTTACCCTGCTGTGCACATCTTTCTGATCTAATACTGAAGATACCAGGGATGCTGAAGTAAGAAGTGTCCACTCACATTGCTGTCCACCCTGTCAATCTGATCTAATATTGGCGATACTAGGGGTGCTGAAGTTAGAAGTGGCTGTTAACACTGCTGTCTTCCCTGTCTATCTAATCTAATACTGGAGATAACGGGGTGATGAGGTAATAAGAGGCTGCTCACACTGCTGTCCACCCTTTGTATGTGATCTAATACTGGAGATAGCAGGGGTGCTGAGGTAAGAAGAGGCTGCTCACACTGCTGTCCACCCTGTGTATGTTATCTAATACTGGAGATAGCAGGGGTGATGAGGTAAGAAGGGGCTGTTCACACTGCTGTCCACCCTGTGTATGTGATCTAATACTGGAGATAGCAGGGGTGATGAGGTAAGAAGGGGCTGCTCACACTGTTGTCCACCCTGTGTATGTGATCTAATACTGGAGATAGCAGGGGTGATGAGGTAAGAAGGGGCTGCTCACACTGCTGGCCACCCTGTGTATGTGATCCAATACTGGATATAACAAGGGTGATGAGGTGAGAAGAGGCTGCTTAGGGTGGTTTCACATTTGCGTCGCTGTGCGCAGCGTATCATCCGCACAGATCCACATGCGTCATGCGTATTTATCTTTAACACGGCGTATGCAGGGACATGTGTTTGCATCAGTTCGCATTTGTCTGCGTACGCATGGGTCGTTTCTCGGTGTGCGGCGGGGTCTGGCGAACGCAACATGTTGCATTTTTGATAGCGTAAAAAATCCGTCAAATATGCGCAGGCATGGGCATGCGGATGAGTGCATTAAAAAAACGCATTACTGTCTCTGAGTTCGCATGCGTTCGATGCACCTGCGTACTTCGGACTGCGCATGTCCAGGAGCTGATTGAGACACGCCCATTAAGACATGCCCTCCTGGAAATATCAAACGCATGCGCATAAAAAATGCAAACGCAGGCAAAAAACGCATACAAACGCATGCACACGCAGTAGTTTTTTGCCTTCATGCGTAAGCTGATGCGGATAAAAAACGCTACGTAAACATGCGTTTGCACACGTTTTTGCATGCGTTTGCGCATGCAGATGATACGCTGTGCACATATACGCAAATGTGAACTTACCCTTACACTGCTGTTCACCATGTCTATCTGATCTAATACTGAAGATAACAGGGGTGATGAGGTAAGGAGAGGCTGCTCACACTGCTGTCCACCCTGTGTATGTGATCTAATACTGGAGATAACAGGGGTGATGAGGTAAGAAGGGGCTGTTCACACTGCTGTCCACCCTGTCTATATGATCTAATACTGGAGATATCACTTGTAGATTGTGAGCCTTCGCGGGCAGGGTCCTCACTCCTCTTGTACCAGTTAAGACTTGTATTGTTTAAGATTATTGTACTTGTTTTTATTATGTATACCCCTCCTCACATGTAAAGTGCCATGGAATAAATGGCGCTATAACAATAAATAATAATAATAATAATAATAATATCAGGGGAGCTGAGGTAAGAAGAGGCTGCTCACACTGCTGTCCACCCTATGTATGTGATACTGGAGATAACAAGGGCGATGAGGTAAGAAGGGGCTGTTCACACTGCTGTCCACCCTGTGTATGTTATCAAATACTGGAGATATCAGGGGAGCTGAGGTAAGAAGAGGCTGCTCACACTGCTGTCCACCCTATGTATGTGATACTGGAGATAACAAGGGCGATGAGGTAAGAAGGGGCTGTTCACACTGCTGTCCTCCCTGTGTATGTGATCTAATACTGAAGATAGCAGGGGTGATGAGGTAAGAAGAGGCTGCTCACACTGCTGTCCACCCTGTGTATGTGATCTAATACTGGAGATAACAGGGGTGATGAGGTAAGAAGGGGCTGTTAACACTGCTGCCCACCCTATGTGTGTGATCTAATACTGGAGATAACAGGGGTGATGAGGTAAGAAGAGGCTGCTCACACTGCTGTCCACCCTGTGTATGTGATCTAATACTGGAGATAACAGGGGTGATGAGGTAAGAAGAGGCTGCTCACACTGCTGTCCACCCTGTCTATATGATCTAATACTGGAGATATCAGGGGAGCTGAGGTAAGAAGAGGCTGCTCACACTGCTGTCCACCCTATGTATGTGATACTGGAGATAACAAGGGCGATGAGGTAAGAAGAGGCTGTTCACACTGCTATCCACCCTGTGTATGTGATCTAATACTGGAGATATCAGGGGAGCTGAGGTAAGAAGAGGCTGCTCACACTGCTGTCCACCCTGTGTATGTGATCTAATACTGGAGATATCAGGGGAGCTGAGGTAAGAAGAGGCTGCTCACACTGCTGTCCACCATGCCTATCTGATCTAATACTGAAGATAACAGGGATGATGAGGAAAGAAGAGGCTGCTCACACTGCTGTCCACCCTGTTAGGGTATGTGCACATGTTGCGGATTTTGCTGCGGATCTGCAGCGGATTGGCAGCTGCGGATTCGCAGCAGTTTTCCCTGAGTTTACAGTACCATGTAAACCTATGGAAAACAAAATCCGCAGTGCACATGCTGCGGAAAAAAACACACGGAAATGTAGCGTTGTTTATTCCACAGCATGTCAATTCTTTGTGTGGATTCCGGTTTACCCCTGTTCCATAATAGGAATCCCCAGGTGTAAAACCTTAGGTGGAATCTGCACAAAATCCGCAAAAAAAACGCTGTGAATCCGCGGTAATTCCGCAGGTAATCTGCAGTGCGGTTTACCTGCGTATTTACCAAAATCAGTCCAGAAAAATCCGCACCACTTTTAGCAACGTGTGCACGTGGCCTAAGTCTGATCCAATACTGGAGATAATAGGGGTGATGAGGTAAGAAGGGGCTGTTCACACTGCTGCCCACCCTGTTTATGTGATCTAATACTGGAGATATCAGGGGAGCTGAGGTAAGAAGCGGCTGGTCACACTGCTGTCCACCCTGTCAATCTGATCTAATACTGGAGATTAACAGGGGTGATGAGGTAAGAAGGGGCTGTTCACACTGCTGCCCGCCCTGTTTATGTGATCTAATACTGGAGATATCAGGGGAGCTGAGGTAAGAAGCGGCTGGTCACACTGCTGTCCACCCTGTCAATCTGATCTAATACTGGAGATTAACAGGGGTGATGAGGTAAGAAGGGGCTGTTCACACTGCTGTCCACTCTGTGTATGTGATCTAATACTGGAGATATCAGGGGTGCTGAGGTAAAAAGAGGCTGCTCACACTGCTGTCCACCCTGTGTATGTGATACAATATTGGAGATAGCAGGGGTGATGAGGTAAGAAAGGGCTGTTCACAACTGCAGGCCACCCTGTTTATGTGATCTAACACTGGCGATAACAAGCGTGATGAGGTAAGAAGAGGCTGCTCACACTGCTGTCCTCCAGGCTGTCTATCTGATCGAATACTCGGGATACCAGGGGTGATGAGGTAAGAGGCTGCTCACACTGCTGTCCACCCTGTTTATGTGATCTAATAACAGAAATACCAGTGGTGCAGAGGTAAGAAGAGGTTGATCACACTGCTGTCCTCCAGCCTGTCTATCTGATCTTATACTGGAAACACTAAAGACGAGGAAAAATAAAAAACTTTTTAAGGCTAAGTGCACACGTTGCAGAATTGTCGCGGAAATTTCCGCGGCAATTCTGCAACTCCTGCCGCGGGTATATTGAAAGGTATTGGCATGCATATTCCCGCTAAACACTAGCGTTTTACACGCGTAATTAGCTTGCAGAATGCTAGCATTTTCCAAGCGATCTGTAGCATCGCTTGGAAAACTGATTGACAGGTTAGTCACACTTGTCAAACATAGTGTTTGACAAGTGTGACCAACTTTTTTCTATTATGCATATGCAGCATCAATAGTAAAAAGACAGAACGTTAAAAATAATTAAAAAAAATAAAAAATCATGATATTCTCACCTTCCGGCGTCCCGGACAGTCTTCCCGCTCCTCGCGATGCTCTGGTCCCAATAATGCAATGCGGTAATGACCTCAGATGACGTAGCGGGACCGCACGTCATGACAGGTCATTTTCGCAATGCATTATTGGGAACGGAAGCATCGCGAGGAGCGGGAAGGCTGCTGGGGACGCTGGAAGGTGAGAATATCATGATTTTTTATTTTAATTCTTTTTTTTAACAATTATATGGTGCCCAGTGCGTGGAGGAGAGTCTCCTCTCCTCCACCCTGGGTACCAACCGCACATGATCCGCTTACTTCCCTCATGGTGGGCATAGCCACATGCGGAAAGTAAGCGGATCAATGCATTCTTATGTGTGCGGAATCCCCGCGATTCCGCACAAAGAATGAACATGCTGCGTTTTTTTCCAGAATGCGATTCCGCAGCGGAAAAAAACGCAACATGTGCACAAAAATTACGGATTGCATTCTAATAATAAGATGCTTAATGTATGTTTTTTTTTTTGCGGTTTTATCGCATTTTGATAGCAAAAAAAAATGTGAAAAAACCTGAACGTGTGCACACAGCCTTAAGGTTATTTTTTGTCTATTGAGGCACAATATAGATACAATTACTTTTATTATTATTATTTATATGATCTCTAGGTCTCAGCTTCAGGGCTTCCTACTACACATGCTCCTATTAACAATCTAAAACAGATTTCCTCAGTGCAACATGACAGCGACTATTTTAATGTACTATATTGGTCAGCTCCCTAGACAAAAACCAATGTGAAACGCTAATTAAAGATATTTAGTAACATATTTATAATGTTAATTTATTTTTAGCAATTCTGAGAGAATCCCTTTAAGCAGAAAGTTCAGATGTAAAATCTGCATTGTGACAACTATGAGACCATACAATCTATTGTACAATCACTACTGTAGCTGTGTTACATGGTCAGCTACAAGTAGTGTACAAACCACAATGCACCATATTATTTAGACTGAACCTCGAGCAGAAAGCATTCCCAAAAAAAGGTTTGGTGTTAACTCAACATTGGACATCTTTAAAGTCAGCCTTATCCGCTCCCTCTAATTTCAGTAGTAGGGATGAGTCAACTGCACTCAGCCGGATGAGCCTCGCCCATGCTCGCAGGACTTACAGCAATTACGGGTCCATCTTTGGATTACTCTGTGACAGCAATTGTTCATTCAGTGTATCTCGTCTTTTTTACAATTATACTTCCACAGTATGTATTCATGGGTCAGTTCAGAGCTACACGATAGCGCCACATTATAATATACATTACTATATATGATCCAATAGAGTATGAGACTTCATGCTAGCCATTTGTAACAGTTTTACAGTACAAAGCATGTATCAGAGAAAAACTGTAGTTGCATTCTTATACTTGTCCACAAGGGGTCAGGCTACTCCACATTTTGAAAAACATTGCATGTGAGCGTGGGGGTGGATATTATCAGTACTATGTCAGAAGTAATATAATTCATTTCTACATGTGTATCAGTTAGGAAACATGTTTTAGTATTTTTGTGACCATAAATGTGACAGACACTATGGCTGATCACAGAACCGAAAATATATGCAATATAAGTTATAATAGGAACAATGAAATATAATTGTATTTATAAAAAAAAAAAAAAAAAAGTCTACTCTACAGTTCAATCTAGGGAAATTAAGTTCCACCAGATTGCGGTTCAGGGAGACAAGAAAGGGTTTTGAGAAATAAGGCGGAGGTAACGTTTCTCCTTGTGGAGAGTGACATACCGGCTCTGGCATGCCAAGGTAAGGAGGCTTATTCACCATGCAATGCTCCTCTGGGAAAAGTAATAAGCAAACTGACTCTTCAGAGAGGAAGAATACTTAAACGCTACGTAAACATGCGTTTGCACACGTTTTTGCATGCGTTTGCGCATGCAGATGATACGCTGTGCACATATACGCAAATGTGAACTTACCCTTACACTGCTGTTCACCATGTCTATCTGATCTAATACTGAAGATAACAGGGGTGATGAGGTAAGGAGAGGCTGCTCACACTGCTGTCCACCCTGTGTATGTGATCTAATACTGGAGATAACAGGGGTGATGAGGTAAGAAGGGGCTGTTCACACTGCTGTCCACCCTGTCTATATGATCTAATACTGGAGATATCACTTGTAGATTGTGAGCCTTCGCGGGCAGGGTCCTCACTCCTCTTGTACCAGTTAAGACTTGTATTGTTTAAGATTATTGTACTTGTTTTTATTATGTATACCCCTCCTCACATGTAAAGTGCCATGGAATAAATGGCGCTATAACAATAAATAATAATAATAATAATAATAATATCAGGGGAGCTGAGGTAAGAAGAGGCTGCTCACACTGCTGTCCACCCTATGTATGTGATACTGGAGATAACAAGGGCGATGAGGTAAGAAGGGGCTGTTCACACTGCTGTCCACCCTGTGTATGTTATCAAATACTGGAGATATCAGGGGAGCTGAGGTAAGAAGAGGCTGCTCACACTGCTGTCCACCCTATGTATGTGATACTGGAGATAACAAGGGCGATGAGGTAAGAAGGGGCTGTTCACACTGCTGTCCTCCCTGTGTATGTGATCTAATACTGAAGATAGCAGGGGTGATGAGGTAAGAAGAGGCTGCTCACACTGCTGTCCACCCTGTGTATGTGATCTAATACTGGAGATAACAGGGGTGATGAGGTAAGAAGGGGCTGTTAACACTGCTGCCCACCCTATGTGTGTGATCTAATACTGGAGATAACAGGGGTGATGAGGTAAGAAGAGGCTGCTCACACTGCTGTCCACCCTGTGTATGTGATCTAATACTGGAGATAACAGGGGTGATGAGGTAAGAAGAGGCTGCTCACACTGCTGTCCACCCTGTCTATATGATCTAATACTGGAGATATCAGGGGAGCTGAGGTAAGAAGAGGCTGCTCACACTGCTGTCCACCCTATGTATGTGATACTGGAGATAACAAGGGCGATGAGGTAAGAAGAGGCTGTTCACACTGCTATCCACCCTGTGTATGTGATCTAATACTGGAGATATCAGGGGAGCTGAGGTAAGAAGAGGCTGCTCACACTGCTGTCCACCCTGTGTATGTGATCTAATACTGGAGATATCAGGGGAGCTGAGGTAAGAAGAGGCTGCTCACACTGCTGTCCACCATGCCTATCTGATCTAATACTGAAGATAACAGGGATGATGAGGAAAGAAGAGGCTGCTCACACTGCTGTCCACCCTGTTAGGGTATGTGCACATGTTGCGGATTTTGCTGCGGATCTGCAGCGGATTGGCAGCTGCGGATTCGCAGCAGTTTTCCCTGAGTTTACAGTACCATGTAAACCTATGGAAAACAAAATCCGCAGTGCACATGCTGCGGAAAAAAACACACGGAAATGTAGCGTTGTTTATTCCACAGCATGTCAATTCTTTGTGTGGATTCCGGTTTACCCCTGTTCCATAATAGGAATCCCCAGGTGTAAAACCTTAGGTGGAATCTGCACAAAATCCGCAAAAAAAACGCTGTGAATCCGCGGTAATTCCGCAGGTAATCTGCAGTGCGGTTTACCTGCGTATTTACCAAAATCAGTCCAGAAAAATCCGCACCACTTTTAGCAACGTGTGCACGTGGCCTAAGTCTGATCCAATACTGGAGATAATAGGGGTGATGAGGTAAGAAGGGGCTGTTCACACTGCTGCCCACCCTGTTTATGTGATCTAATACTGGAGATATCAGGGGAGCTGAGGTAAGAAGCGGCTGGTCACACTGCTGTCCACCCTGTCAATCTGATCTAATACTGGAGATTAACAGGGGTGATGAGGTAAGAAGGGGCTGTTCACACTGCTGCCCGCCCTGTTTATGTGATCTAATACTGGAGATATCAGGGGAGCTGAGGTAAGAAGCGGCTGGTCACACTGCTGTCCACCCTGTCAATCTGATCTAATACTGGAGATTAACAGGGGTGATGAGGTAAGAAGGGGCTGTTCACACTGCTGTCCACTCTGTGTATGTGATCTAATACTGGAGATATCAGGGGTGCTGAGGTAAAAAGAGGCTGCTCACACTGCTGTCCACCCTGTGTATGTGATACAATATTGGAGATAGCAGGGGTGATGAGGTAAGAAAGGGCTGTTCACAACTGCAGGCCACCCTGTTTATGTGATCTAACACTGGCGATAACAAGCGTGATGAGGTAAGAAGAGGCTGCTCACACTGCTGTCCTCCAGGCTGTCTATCTGATCGAATACTCGGGATACCAGGGGTGATGAGGTAAGAGGCTGCTCACACTGCTGTCCACCCTGTTTATGTGATCTAATAACAGAAATACCAGTGGTGCAGAGGTAAGAAGAGGTTGATCACACTGCTGTCCTCCAGCCTGTCTATCTGATCTTATACTGGAAACACTAAAGACGAGGAAAAATAAAAAACTTTTTAAGGCTAAGTGCACACGTTGCAGAATTGTCGCGGAAATTTCCGCGGCAATTCTGCAACTCCTGCCGCGGGTATATTGAAAGGTATTGGCATGCATATTCCCGCTAAACACTAGCGTTTTACACGCGTAATTAGCTTGCAGAATGCTAGCATTTTCCAAGCGATCTGTAGCATCGCTTGGAAAACTGATTGACAGGTTAGTCACACTTGTCAAACATAGTGTTTGACAAGTGTGACCAACTTTTTTCTATTATGCATATGCAGCATCAATAGTAAAAAGACAGAACGTTAAAAATAATTAAAAAAAATAAAAAATCATGATATTCTCACCTTCCGGCGTCCCGGACAGTCTTCCCGCTCCTCGCGATGCTCTGGTCCCAATAATGCAATGCGGTAATGACCTCAGATGACGTAGCGGGACCGCACGTCATGACAGGTCATTTTCGCAATGCATTATTGGGAACGGAAGCATCGCGAGGAGCGGGAAGGCTGCTGGGGACGCTGGAAGGTGAGAATATCATGATTTTTTATTTTAATTCTTTTTTTTAACAATTATATGGTGCCCAGTGCGTGGAGGAGAGTCTCCTCTCCTCCACCCTGGGTACCAACCGCACATGATCCGCTTACTTCCCTCATGGTGGGCATAGCCACATGCGGAAAGTAAGCGGATCAATGCATTCTTATGTGTGCGGAATCCCCGCGATTCCGCACAAAGAATGAACATGCTGCGTTTTTTTCCAGAATGCGATTCCGCAGCGGAAAAAAACGCAACATGTGCACAAAAATTACGGATTGCATTCTAATAATAAGATGCTTAATGTATGTTTTTTTTTTTGCGGTTTTATCGCATTTTGATAGCAAAAAAAAATGTGAAAAAACCTGAACGTGTGCACACAGCCTTAAGGTTATTTTTTGTCTATTGAGGCACAATATAGATACAATTACTTTTATTATTATTATTTATATGATCTCTAGGTCTCAGCTTCAGGGCTTCCTACTACACATGCTCCTATTAACAATCTAAAACAGATTTCCTCAGTGCAACATGACAGCGACTATTTTAATGTACTATATTGGTCAGCTCCCTAGACAAAAACCAATGTGAAACGCTAATTAAAGATATTTAGTAACATATTTATAATGTTAATTTATTTTTAGCAATTCTGAGAGAATCCCTTTAAGCAGAAAGTTCAGATGTAAAATCTGCATTGTGACAACTATGAGACCATACAATCTATTGTACAATCACTACTGTAGCTGTGTTACATGGTCAGCTACAAGTAGTGTACAAACCACAATGCACCATATTATTTAGACTGAACCTCGAGCAGAAAGCATTCCCAAAAAAAGGTTTGGTGTTAACTCAACATTGGACATCTTTAAAGTCAGCCTTATCCGCTCCCTCTAATTTCAGTAGTAGGGATGAGTCAACTGCACTCAGCCGGATGAGCCTCGCCCATGCTCGCAGGACTTACAGCAATTACGGGTCCATCTTTGGATTACTCTGTGACAGCAATTGTTCATTCAGTGTATCTCGTCTTTTTTACAATTATACTTCCACAGTATGTATTCATGGGTCAGTTCAGAGCTACACGATAGCGCCACATTATAATATACATTACTATATATGATCCAATAGAGTATGAGACTTCATGCTAGCCATTTGTAACAGTTTTACAGTACAAAGCATGTATCAGAGAAAAACTGTAGTTGCATTCTTATACTTGTCCACAAGGGGTCAGGCTACTCCACATTTTGAAAAACATTGCATGTGAGCGTGGGGGTGGATATTATCAGTACTATGTCAGAAGTAATATAATTCATTTCTACATGTGTATCAGTTAGGAAACATGTTTTAGTATTTTTGTGACCATAAATGTGACAGACACTATGGCTGATCACAGAACCGAAAATATATGCAATATAAGTTATAATAGGAACAATGAAATATAATTGTATTTAAAAAAAAAAGAAGTCTACTCTACAGTTCAATCTAGGGAAATTAAGTTCCACCAGATTGCGGTTCAGGGAGACAAGAAAGGGTTTTGAGAAATAAGGCGGAGGTAACGTTTCTCCTTGTGGAGAGTGACATACCGGCTCTGGCATGCCAAGGTAAGGAGGCTTATTCACCGTGCAATGCTCCTCTGGGAAAAGTAATAAGCAAACTGACTCTTCAGAGAGGAAGAATACTTGAACGTTATAACACCACCTGTCACTAAGTCACTATCAACAGGCCTTGAAATATGACTTGGGATAAAAGCCAAATCAGAATCTCAATTCGCAGACACGGTGTTTCGGGGTATTGCCCCCCATCAGTGCAAAGTATGAGATCTGATTTGGCTAGGTGAGAGGCTCTGGACAGAGGTCTAAGAGATGAGAAAAATAC
Organism: Ranitomeya variabilis; assembly: GCF_051348905.1. NCBI lineage: Eukaryota > Metazoa > Chordata > Amphibia > Anura > Dendrobatidae > Ranitomeya > Ranitomeya variabilis. The sequence continues at coordinate 671,014,725 of NC_135233.1, read as the reverse complement.
TGAAAAATATACGTGAAGCAGCTCTTCAAGAACTGCATGTTTGTATACATATTGTTAAGCGTCTATTCACAATTGAGTGAACAGTTGCAATTTTTGACATCCAAAAAAATACAACATGCCGCATTATTCTGTGCAATAAAAAAGACCTATTATGCATCAATAGAGTTAAAAATATCTGTCAGTATTTAGTGGCTTCATTATGGATCCCGTAAAAGCACCCAGAACCATGGGCCTAAATCATATTCACAAGTATCTTCATCCTTTTATTGAAAACTCAAAGGGGAAATGTCCCAAAACAACAGGAATGGGTCAAAAAGAAGAAAGTACTCATAGTTTTCATCTGGCGTGCACATAGAAAAAAGAACATGAGTGATACGATAATTGATATCTTACACTTTACTCAGAAGCTGCAGAATACTGTGATTACGCTGTGTGTGGACCCAGCCCAACCCTAAAACTTAGTTACGAGCCCACTTTGGGAATACATGTTATAGGGAGTGTACATAACAGAAGATGTTAGACAGTACGTGGTATAGAAAGTAACTGTGAAGCTAAACAATGAAACCCTTTGTACGGAGATAGAATGATCATTGCTGACGCTCCAGCTTCAACCCTCTGGCGACAACCAGACGATTATTATTATTATTACGTCATAAAGATGACTTGACCAGTGAGTAGAGGGAGAATACTCGTCCCTCATGCACTAGATGTAATCCAAGCCTCGGAAATGTCACAAAGGCCTCATCTCTCTGCTCTTAATGCCAGTCTTCTGCTCAAATAAATATAAACCATACAAGGTACCATTAGTGTAGAGGTGCCACAGAGACCAGTGCCAATGCATATGTCTCATAAAGGTGCACCTACGGGACGCTCCCAAGCATACTATAGAACATAAGAAAAAATGGGGATATAGTCCAATATAGTAAAAAATTGTAAATTTATTGAAATATTACACATAACATATAAATAGATAAAAGTACATAGACTAGGATCAGGTAAGATGATGTGGACAGTATGTACTGACTACAAATGATCTTATTTTTCCAGGTAAAAAAGTGCTTAAGTGCCGTGAAAAAACAAACTCTTTCAGTCCAAACAATGCTATATAGTAAGGATACGGGTATCACAATAATAACCTTGACCGCACCTTGACAAAGAGGCGAAACGCGTGTCGGTGGCGGCGTGGACACATGTCCTGACTCAGCAACACTATGGGTAAGTACACATGTGAGCGTATAACCCGGTCCTAATTTTTTTGGTATAGCACGCAGTTTACCATTATTATTGTGATACTCGTATCCTTACTATATAGCATTGTTTGGACTGAAAGGGTTTGTTTTTTTGCGGCACTTAAGCACTTTTTTACCCGGAAAAATAAGATCATTTGTAGTCAGGACATACTGTCCACATCATCTTACCTGATCCTAGTCTATGTACTTTTATCTATTTATATGTTATGTGTAATATTTCAATAAATTTACAATTTTTTACTATATTGGACTATATCCCCATTTTTTCTTATGTTCTACAGTCTTCTGCTCACCATAAATGAGAGGGGAAAGGCCTCATCTTTCTGCCCTCAATGCCCATCTTCTACTCACCATAAATGAAAGGGGAAAGGCCTCATCTCTCTGCTCTTAATGCCAGTCTTCTGCTCACTATAAATAAGAGGGGAAAGGCCTCATCTCTCTGCCCTCAATGCCAGTCTTCTGCTCACCATAAATAAGAGGGGAAAGGCCTCATCTCTCTGCCCTCAATGCCAGTCTTCTGCTCACCATAAATAAGAGGGGAAAGGCCTCATCTCTCTGCTCTTAATGCCCGTCTTCTGCTCACTATAAATAAGAGGGGAAAGGCCTCATCTCTCTGCCCTCAATGCCAGTCTTCTGCTCACCATAAATAAGAGGGGAAAGGCCTCATCTCTCTGCTCTTAATGCCAGTCTTCTGCTCACTATAAATAAGAGGGGAAAGGCCTCATCTCTCTGCTCTTAATGCCAGTCTTCTGCTCACTATAAATAAGAGGGGAAAGGCCTCATCTCTCTGCCCTCAATGCCAGTCTTCTGCTCACCATAAATAAGAGGGGAAAGGCCTCATCTTTCTGCCCTCAATGCCCATCTTCTGCTCACCATAAATGAGAGGAGAAAGGCCTCATCTCTCTGCCCTCAATGCCAGTCTTCTGCTTACCATAAATGAGAGGGGAAAGGCCTCATCTTTCTGCCCTCAATGCCCATCTTCTGCTCACCATAAATGAGAGGGGAAAGGCCTCATCTCTCTGCCCTCAATGCCAGTCTTCTGCTTACCATAAATGAGAGGGGAAAGGCCTCATCTTTCTGCCCTCAATGCCAGTCTTCTGCTCACCATAAATAAGAGGGGAAAGGCCTCATCTCTCTGCCCTCAATGCCAGTCTTCTGCTCACCATAAATGAGAGGGAAAAGACCTCATCTCTCTGCCCTCAATGCCAGTCTTCTGCTCACCATAAATAAGAGGGGAAAAGCCTCATCTTTCTGCCCTCAATGCCCATCTTCTGCTCACCATAAATGAGAGGGGAAAGGCCTCATCTCTCTGCCCTCAATGCCAGTCTTCTGCTCACCATAAATGAAAGGGGAAAGGCCTCATCTCTCTGCCCTCAATGCCAGTCTTCTGCTCACCATAAATGAGAGGGAAAAGACCTCATCTCTCTGCCCTCAATGCCCGTCTTCTGCTCACTATAAATGAGAGGGGAAAGGCCTCATCTCTCTGCCCTCAATGCCAGTCTTCTGCTCACTATAAATGAGAGGGGAAAGGCCTCATCTCTCTGCCCTCAATGCCAGTCTTCTGCTCACCATAAATAAGAGGGGAAAGGCCTCATCTCTCTGCTCTTAATGCCCGTCTTCTGCTCACTATAAATAAGAGGGGAAAGGCCTCATCTCTCTGCTCTTAATGCCCGTCTTCTGCTCACTATAAATAAGAGGGGAAAGGCCTCATCTCTCTGCCCTCAATGCCAGTCTTCTGCTCACCATAAATAAGAGGGGAAAGGCCTCATCTCTCTGCTCTTAATGCCAGTCTTCTGCTCACTATAAATAAGAGGGGAAAGGCCTCATCTCTCTGCTCTTAATGCCAGTCTTCTGCTCACTATAAATAAGAGGGGAAAGGCCTCATCTCTCTGCCCTCAATGCCAGTCTTCTGCTCACCATAAATAAGAGGGGAAAGGCCTCATCTTTCTGCCCTCAATGCCCATCTTCTGCTCACCATAAATGAGAGGAGAAAGGCCTCATCTCTCTGCCCTCAATGCCAGTCTTCTGCTTACCATAAATGAGAGGGGAAAGGCCTCATCTTTCTGCCCTCAATGCCCATCTTCTGCTCACCATAAATGAGAGGGGAAAGGCCTCATCTCTCTGCCCTCAATGCCAGTCTTCTGCTTACCATAAATGAGAGGGGAAAGGCCTCATCTTTCTGCCCTCAATGCCAGTCTTCTGCTCACCATAAATAAGAGGGGAAAGGCCTCATCTCTCTGCCCTCAATGCCAGTCTTCTGCTCACCATAAATGAGAGGGAAAAGACCTCATCTCTCTGCCCTCAATGCCAGTCTTCTGCTCACCATAAATAAGAGGGGAAAAGCCTCATCTTTCTGCCCTCAATGCCCATCTTCTGCTCACCATAAATGAGAGGGGAAAGGCCTCATCTCTCTGCCCTCAATGCCAGTCTTCTGCTCACCATAAATGAAAGGGGAAAGGCCTCATCTCTCTGCCCTCAATGCCAGTCTTCTGCTCACCATAAATGAGAGGGAAAAGACCTCATCTCTCTGCCCTCAATGCCCGTCTTCTGCTCACTATAAATGAGAGGGGAAAGGCCTCATCTCTCTGCCCTCAATGCCAGTCTTCTGCTCACTATAAATGAGAGGGGAAAGGCCTCATCTCTCTGCCCTCAATGCCAGTCTTCTGCTCACCATAAATAAGAGGGGAAAGGCCTCATCTCTCTGCTCTTAATGCCCGTCTTCTGCTCACTATAAATAAGAGGGGAAAGGCCTCATCTCTCTGCCCTCAATGCCAGTCTTCTGCTCACCATAAATAAGAGGGGAAAGGCCTCATCTCTCTGCTCTTAATGCCAGTCTTCTGCTCACTATAAATAAGAGGGGAAAGGCCTCATCTCTCTGCTCTTAATGCCAGTCTTCTGCTCACTATAAATAAGAGGGGAAAGGCCTCATCTCTCTGCCCTCAATGCCAGTCTTCTGCTCACCATAAATAAGAGGGGAAAGGCCTCATCTTTCTGCCCTCAATGCCCATCTTCTGCTCACCATAAATGAGAGGAGAAAGGCCTCATCTCTCTGCCCTCAATGCCAGTCTTCTGCTTACCATAAATGAGAGGGGAAAGGCCTCATCTTTCTGCCCTCAATGCCCATCTTCTGCTCACCATAAATGAGAGGGGAAAGGCCTCATCTCTCTGCCCTCAATGCCAGTCTTCTGCTTACCATAAATGAGAGGGGAAAGGCCTCATCTTTCTGCCCTCAATGCCAGTCTTCTGCTCACCATAAATAAGAGGGGAAAGGCCTCATCTCTCTGCCCTCAATGCCAGTCTTCTGCTCACCATAAATGAGAGGGAAAAGACCTCATCTCTCTGCCCTCAATGCCAGTCTTCTGCTCACCATAAATAAGAGGGGAAAAGCCTCATCTTTCTGCCCTCAATGCCCATCTTCTGCTCACCATAAATGAGAGGGGAAAGGCCTCATCTCTCTGCCCTCAATGCCAGTCTTCTGCTCACCATAAATGAAAGGGGAAAGGCCTAATCTCTCTGCCCTCAATGCCAGTCTTCTGCTCACCATAAATGAGAGGGAAAAGGCCTCATCTCTCTGCCCTCAATGCCCGTCTTCTGCTCACTATAAATGAGAGGGGAAAGGCCTCATCTCTCTGCCCTCAATGCCAGTCTTCTGCTCACTATAAATGAGAGGGGAAAGGCCTCATCTCTCTGCCCTCAATGCTAGTCTTCTGCTCAACATAAAAGAAAGGGGAAAGACTTCTAGACTTACAACCACAAAGAAAGAAGCTTTTGTAGAACATATTCAAATAAGCATTCTCCACTGTTCCAACACACAGGTTTTAAATTATTGATGGTATTATATCAGCCGGCGACACCCCGAGCACTCATGAACAATTCATGGAGTCACCGTTCACCCACACAGCTGCAACAGGTTGTTCTCATTCTTCTCGCATGTTGGATGGTACAGAAAAAGCCTCAAGGCTTAGGCAAAAATGTTTAAAGGCAGGGCCTGGATTACAGAAAATGGGCATTGGGCACCTAGCAAAGTATCCCATCCCTTCCCTAGATCAACAGGTTTTTTATTTTTACACAATTCTCATAACTCTAAAAGTCAGAAAGACATATAATTTTACCTATACAAATATAATGACTAGGGTTGAGCGACTTTTCATTTTTTGAGATCGAGTCGGGTTTCACGAAACCCGACTTTCTCAAAAGTCGGATCGAGTGAAATCGGCCGATCTTATTGAAAAGTCGGGGTCGGGGATCGGCCAAAACACGAAACCCAATGCAAGTCAATGGGGAAGCATACTTTTTTATATTTGCTTCAGCGCGATAATGTTGAAAAGCCGGTAATCCAATTGCCGGCTTTTCATTTCTCCTGCCTACACCCGACATGATATGAGACATGGTTTACATACAGTAAACCATGTCATATCCCCCTTTTTTTTGCATATTCCACACTACTAATGTTAGTAGTGTGTATGTGCAAAATTTCGGCGCTGTAGCTATTAAATTTAAGGGTTAAATCGCGAAAAAAATTGGCGTGGGCTCCCGCGCAATTTTCTCCGTCAAAGTGGTAAAGCCGGTGACTGAGGGCAGATATTAATAGCCAGGAGAGGGTCCATGGTTATTGGCCCCCCGTGGCTAAAAACATCTGCCCCCAGCCACCCCAGAAAAGGCACATCTGGAAGATGCGCCTATTCTGGCACTTGGCCACTCTCTTCCCACTCCCGTGTAGCGGTGGGATATGGGGTAATGAAGGGTTAATGCCACCTTGCTATTGTAAGGTGACATTAAGCCAGATTAATAATGGAGAGGCGTCAATTATGACACCTATCCATTATTAATCCAATTGTATGAAAGGGTTAAAAAAAAACACACACACATTATTAAAAAGTATTTTAATGAAATAAACACACAGGTTGTTGTAATATTTTTTTCCTCTCTCAATCCACCTGAAGACCCTCGCTTGGAAAAATAATAAACCAACAATATACATACCATCCGAGGATCTGTCAGGTCCCACGATGTAAATCCTTCTGAAGGGGTTAAAATATTTTACAGGCAGGAGCTGTGCTAATGCACTCGCTGCTGCCTGTAAACCCCGGCGAATGAATGAAGGTAATGTAGGTCAATGACCTATAGTTACCTTCATTCGCGGTGCTGCGCCCTCTGCTGGTTGTCCTCAAATGACCTCGAGCGTGAGAACTTTCCTAGAAAGCTCCCAGGCTGCAGTTCATGAGGACATCCAGCAGAGGGCGCATCACCACGAATGAAGGTAACTACAGGTCATTGACCTACATTACCTTCATTCATTCGCCGGGGTTTACAGGCAGCAGCGAGTGCATTAGCACAGCTCCTGCCTGTAAAATATTTTAACCCTTTCAGAAGGATTTACATCGTGGGACCTGACAGATCCTCGGATGGTATGTATATTGTTGGTTTATTATTTTTCCAAGCGAGGGTCTTCAGGTGGATTGAGAGAGGAATAAAATATTACAACAACCTGTGTGTTTATTTCATTAAAATACTTTTTAATAATGTGTGTGTGGTTTTTTTTAACCCTTTCATACAATTGGATTAATAATGGATAGGTGTCATAATTGACGCCTCTCCATTATTAATCTGGCTTAATGTCACCTTACAATAGCAAGGTGGCATTAACCCTTCATTACCCCATATCCCACCGCTACACGGGAGTGGGAAGAGAGTGGCCAAGTGCCAGAATAGGCGCATCTTCCAGATGTGCCTTTTCTGGGGTGGCTGGGGGCAGATGTTTTTAGCCACGGGGGGGCCAATAACCATGGACCCTCTCCTGGCTATTAATATCTGCCCTCAGTCACCGGCTTTACCACTCTGACGGAGAAAATTGCGCGGGAGCCCACGCCAATTTTTTCCGCGATTTAACCCTTAAATTTAATAGCTACAGCGCCGAAATTTTGCACATACACACTACTAACATTAGTAGTGTGGAATATGCAAAAAAAAGGGGGATATGAGATGGTTTACTGTATGTAAACCATGTCTCATATCATGTCGGGTTTAGGCAGGAGAAATGAAAAGCCGGCAATTGGATTACCGGCTTTTCAACATTATCGCGCTGAAGCAAATATAAAAAAAGTATGCTTCCCCATTGACGAAACCCGACTTTGCTAAAAGTCGGCGACTTTTGAACAGTGCCGATCTGTTTAGCTCAACCCTAATAATGACAAATAATTGGGTCCAGTTCTCCCAATTGTTGGGAACAGCAAACAGAGAAATTGAAGGTTCCTCTCATCTACTGTAATATAGTTTCTACTTTATTGTTAGTTGGTTCTTGGGGTCTTCTAAGAAATAGGGGCCCTATCAATTTACCTAGTTTGCCACTCCTTAGAACAGGGGTCTCAAATTAAAATGGAGCTAGTGATCACTTAGAAAGATCTTGTTAGGCTGCAGTCTGCATTGTTACATTTAGATTGGGGCTACACAGTACAACAGTATTTGTGTGGCCAAAGTTCATTAGGCGTAGCTGCTACATCACGATGTCATACAAATAAATGGTGTCACAATTCAATGCCTAGTGTAATGCGACCCCACAGCCCCCTATATACAGTATCACATACCCATAAGTTCTCTATATACAGAATGTTGGCCCCACAGCTCCCCTACATAGAGTATAATGGTCTCACAGTTTCCCTACATAAAGTATGATGGCCTTATAGGTCCTCTACGCATAGCAAAATGGTCCCCCAGTCTCCTTTGTACAGTAAAATGGCCTCACAGTCCCCCTACATAGAGTATAATGGCGCCACAACCCACATAAAATACAGTAATGTGACCCCCACTGGTCTTCTCTATGCTGTATAATGGCCCCACAGATCTTCTATACACAGTATAATGGCCACACATACAGTATGATGGTCCCACAGACCCATTACATACAGTATGATGGCACCACAGCCCCCCTTCATACATTATAATACTCCACACAGGACTTAACTTCTGCTGTGCAGCTCTTCTTCCATCTGGCCTTGTTGCTTAGAGATCCACAGACAATGGGACGTCATTCAGCAGACACGGCCTCAAACACCGTGCTGCTCAGCCACGTCTGCTATTCTGTGAAGTGGGCCGCGGGACGACACATTTATAGGCAAAGTGTTGGCCCAGGCAATAGCTGCCCCTCTGCCACCCTGCCCAGCATCCCCTGGCTGTGTTTGAGACCCCTTCCCTAAAACCAGCACTGCAGCATGATTAATAATCCCTTTGCTATACTCTCCAACATGTTAATCGCAAACAATAATTAACCTCAGCTGTGGCATTTCGATGTGCAGAAGTTAGTGATTGGCTGCAGTGGTAATGTAAACGATCAGTGTTCTACACAGGCCCTCCCCTTAACCCAATTTTCTTACAGTGGCATGCCAACACAATGACTAGGAGGTCCAATGTATCATGATCTATAGGCCTCCATGTCTTACAACCACTGACTGAAAGCTTCCTGAGCAGCAAGAAGAAAGCTGTCAGTCAGTGGCAGGAAGGTGTAGGGAGCCCACGTATCACAAATACCTTACACTTCTGACTTACTAGCATCACACTGCAACTATTACACACTTATATAAATCTACACTATATTCACATATGACCAACACACCACTGCAATCAGTCACTGTCACTTTATGCTGCCATCTGTCATCATCATCAACCTAGCAACAGATTCCCTTTAAATGGTGTCTATACATAGACTGCAGTGCAACTCTCATTCCAATGGGCCGCGCATGCTACTTTTCTGCAATTTTGCTGTTTTTCATGGTAAAATCATAGCTCTAAAATAGCCGATGACAGAATATAGCAGGCAGGTTGCATGAATTTTGGGGGTTATAAGACATTTTTGGAACTAGCTGTCATGAGAGCTCTAGCTTTATGGAAAGTGGGGGTAGGTCCTTGTCTCCCTGATCCCCTGTCCGTCAAACTGCATACAGGCATATGCGAGGGGTGGAGTTTCATTTAAAGGCAAGCAAGTCATTGGACTATGGCAAAGTTATTGTGTTTTTGGAATTAAAGGGAATCTGTCAGTAGGATCAACCCCCACATGCATATGTGCATGTAGGTCATAGGAAGCTTAATAAAATGATACTTTCATATCTGCGATCTGATGTTTTATTTCTGAGAAATCCATGTTTATCTTAAAATGTAAATAAGCTGTTAAGATCTATGGGTTGGACTTAGCTCTCCCAGAGAATCTGCCTCCATGGCTTATTTTAAATGATAGGTGGCGTTACCAGTGTGATTCCTGTAAATCAGGAGACTGTCAGTCATTACATGTCTCACACTGGTAATGCCCCCTTTCATTTAACAAAAGCTCTGGAGGCAGATTCTCATGCAGATTAGTGTCCGGCCCATAGATCTGAACAGTTAATTTGCATATTAAGAAAAATGTTGATTTTTCTGGGGAAAAAAACATCGGATCAGAGATATCAAAGTATCACTTTATTCAACTTTATATGACCTAAAAGCACATATAGACGGCTTAGGAGGGTTGTTCATCCTGACAGACGCCCTTTAATGGAAAAGAAGTTCCTGCACCTATAGTGCTGTCAAAATACCAATGAAATCCAATCACAGAAAAGGAGTAAATGACAAGTTACCGAGCATAAGAATCGGAGTATTTTTTTAGACCTATTAGACTGGTAAATGCACCAAAAGCAGATTTATTTTGTTGTGGGGAATAAGGGCAGCAATACATTATTTTTCGACAGGTTTTGGGTAAGGAGAAAGCTCTGCATTAAGTAGCAATGTGCTACTGTTACATCGGCTTTGCTTGAATCATGTAGTGTTGAAAATGTTTTTTTCAGGGTGTTGCACCAAGCTGCTCTGTATGAACACAGTCTTATTAGCAGTGAATTGCCCTTTATATTATCCATGAAATATCAGCCCTACTATTAGTCTAAAGGCAAAGAGGCGCAGGCAGGAATAAATGCTTGTCTGTAATCATGGGGAAACATTTGAAAGCACAGACAATGTGGTAAGATTGCGGCTGACCTCCTGCTCCTTTACTCGTCAATCAGCTGCAGGCTTCACACCTAGGAAAGTGTGAATGATTTGTTTCTTTAATTCGCAGCAGATCCAGCAAACCATCTGCTATTCCATTCAACACCTACAATATCTGCACAATACACAGGGGGCTTCAGGTTTCCTCCTCTGATCGAAAACATGTTCTGGAACATTCTCATTCTCACAATTATCAATTAAGTTTAATCTAAAGACAACTTTAAATAACAACCAAAAGTTTAAGGCATTAGTTAGGAATATAACCATTCAAACAAATGTACAGACAGAGACCCTGATTCCAGTGATTTGACTACTTGCAGTAGTTTTGATAAAATCACTGTTCTGTCAGCAGGAGATTATCACTAAAGGACTAGTAATCCTGCTGCCATGTAATCATCCATATTTATGAGCTCAGTATAACCTCAACTGCACCACTGATTGGCAGCTTTCTGCCTATGCACAGTGTACACTGATAGCTGCCAATCAGTGAAGTGGGCAGAGTGACACAGCGCTCAGCATTCAGAGAGCTGGTAGATCTGCACTTTAAAGTGGTTGTAAAAAGATTTATTAATTTATAAGGACATCAAAAAGGTAACCCAATTCAAGAACTCAAAGAGTTTCAAAGCCAATGTCAACCATGGCCACAGAGTTGGCCATTCCTTTATAACAACAACATGAAATATCATATTTGCCCTGTTGTGGCCACACTACACTAGATAAGACACCTAAAATGAAAAAAAAAAAAAGTTTTACATTGTATTTAATGTTAAAACATACTTTAATGTTGGCCAAGGACCAAGCCACTGCTAGTTGACTCCTCCACGCCCACTTCCACTGACGGACAGATCTCTCCCTATACAGGCATGCAGGGAGAAACCTTTACTTTAGAGGAGCGGACGGGGTGAAGACACGTTGGCCTTTTCTACAAGTCTTTTGTGCAGTTGATTCCCTGGCTGTTTTTTCAAGGCAGTCATTGCTGGCCACATCAGAACTCTCCAGCTCTTTGTTTCCATCCATTTCTGGGGCTTCTTGACATATGTTTGGGGTCAGTATTCTGCTAGAAGACCCATGAACTAGGATGCAAACCCAGCTTTCTGACACTGGGCAGCATATTGTGTCTCAAAATCCTTTGGTAATCTGCAGATTTCATGACGTCTTGCACACAGTCAAGGCACCCAGTGCACCCAGTGCCAGAGACAGCAAAACAACCCCAAAACATCTTTGAACCACCACCATATTTGACTGTAGGTACTGTGTTATTTTCTTTGGAGGTCTCATTCTGTTTTTGGTAAACAGTAGAATGGTGTGCTTTACCAAAAGCTCTATCTTGGTGTCATCTGTCCACAAGACACTTTCCCAGAAGGATTTTGGTTACTCCCGTACATTTTGGCAAACTGCGCTCTAGTTTTTTATGTCTCTGTGTCAGCAGTGGGTTCTTCTGGGTCACCAGCCCTTGCGTTTAATTTCATTCAAATGTTGATGGATAGGTTGTGCTGAAACAACCAAAAATACTTCTCACTAGGGTATATTTTTAGAAAAACAAATAGAGATGAACCCTAAAAATGCTCCTTTATTAAATATTCTTTAAAAAGTGAAAAACAATATGAAAAAAAAATACAAAAATAGAAAAAGCACCTTTAAATCCTTGAGACCCAGGCTGGTGTAAATTAGTATATACACATCGACACCGGGATTTTACGAAGAAGGAAAAATTGTTATTCCTATCGTATCCCTACCAGCATAATTAACACACAGACCTGCACTTTAAGCATGGCATCTAATTAGACAAAACCAAAAACAACCCCATTTCATAGTCAATAGGCACGATCAGAATGGATCACTTAGCTTTGCTTCAATGTTGCTAAAGTCCCATGTCCCTACGCGTTTCGCCCCCTCCTCATATCGGGGCTCGTCAGGGGACAAAGAAAAGGAGTGTGCCACAGTGGGGAGACAAAAAGAAAAATGGGTGGGAGTGGGCTGCCCAAGTCACTTATTTATATCTGTGAGGCTAAGATTGCCTTAATTGGAGGCTGTCATGAGACCCTCGCTGCCCTTCCAGTCTCCTGCTTGCCGCGCTGGATAGTACATCCGGTATTCGGATGTACTTCCAGTCGGTGGAACGCATATGCGTGTCAGCCTAGTTTCCCGTGGAACAATCTTTCAGGCTTTGACACGCAAGCTGCGTTGCACCAAAGAAAAAGCGTACTACACTTGCCATCCTATAGTTCTGGACATTACTTCCGTACTGTCAGTCCAATTATCCTGCTGCATGTTTTTAGATCTGCTGGCGTACGCTCTTTAGTTTCAGACATTTATTAATTTTTTGAGCATTCATAATATATAAATTAAAGCTTTGCGGCTAGCTGACGGCATAAGTTTATTATCTTTTAATATTTTTTATTATTATTTTATTGAAGTGTGCACAGTCCAAAAGATGGATTATACATATCAGATCCAATGGAAATTATGGGACCCAGAGCCGGGGTTATATACAAACCCCTCCCATATTAACACATATTCTTTTAAGTGCTTCTATTGCTATGATGCTCAATTAGATATTGGCATCCATCAACCAACAGTGGGTTCATTTGGCTTAATGGGATTCTCATAACAGAAATTTTTCTCCTTCCAAAACGACAAACATACTCATATGAAGCTCACGAAGCTAATTTGCTCATTTAGACCGGCTGGACTCACACTCTGCAGCCAAAAAGTCCACCTGCTTTCCCTTTGCAGGATTTTCTTGTCCCGGTTACCTTGTCTAATAGATGGGCTGACCACTTCAATAGCTCTGAATTTAATACTTTCGAGGTCATCCTGATGTTGGGAGTTAACATGTCTTGCTATTGGGCTGTCTCTCTTGTTCCTGATGTTTCCCACATGTTCCCCTATTCTCACACATAATTGCCTCTTGGTTTTACCCACATAATCTTTGGGGCAGGAACAGGTACACAAGTAGATCATCTCTTCGGTCTTAAAATTTGCAAAACATTTGTTTTTATAAATTCTTTTGGTAACCGAGCTCTGAAACGTACTGTATTAGATGGTATAATTTATTTACAAAAGCTGCAATGTCCACATCTAAAGGTTCCTACAGATCTCTGATCCAACCATGTCCCTTCTTTTTTAGGGCGGTATATTGACTACTGACGACTTGATCTTTTATTGATCTTCCTCTTCTGTATGTCACTGAAGGATATCGGGGGATCCATTTGGCCAAGTTGGGGTCTGTTCTAAAAATTCCCCAATGTTTCCTTAATATTTTCATTACTTCAGGCTGTTGGTTGTCATATGTACCTATAAGTCTCGTCATAGGATCTTCATTAATTGATTTACGTGGATTAAGCAAAGTGGATCTATTAGTGGTCCTGGCACTGTAACATGCTTGATCTATAAGGGCCCTCGGGTATCCACGATCACAAAACCTCTTTTTCAGTTCCTTAGACTTACTGTGGTAGTCAGTGTCCGTGGAACAGTTCCTTCGTAATCTGAGGAACTGTCCCTTGGAAATACCCCGTTTTAATGGAATAGGATGATGACTCTCACATCTAAGAAGATTATTAGCTGCTGTAGATTTACGATAGATTGTAGTTTTTAGGGATCTGTCTGCATTTATTGAAATCAGAACATCAAGAAAGGCAAGACTGTTGCCTCCCACTTCATAGGTGAACCTCAGCCCCAATTCGTTGTCATTTAAATGGCCGATAGAGATTTCATCCGTCCAGAGGATGAGGATGTCGTCTATGTAGCGGCCCCAAAATTGGATATGGGGGCCCCAGACGACATCCCTATCCCCAAACACCACTGTATCCTCCCACCAGCCCAGGAGCAAATAAGCATAAGTGGGAGTACAGTGGCTCCCCATTGATGTGCCCCTGAGCTGGTGGTAGAATTTACCGTTGAACAGATAGAAGTTATGTCTTAGGATATACTCAAGCAATTACACTACAAATTTATTATGTGGAAAAAGGTGTCTACCTCTTGTATTGAGAAAAAATTCTACAGCTGCAGTACCTGCCTCATGATGAAAGCTTGAGTATAGAGCCTCAACGTCAATAGATATGAGAATGGTGTTTGGTTCCACCATTACACTATCAAGTTTGGTTATGAGGTCAGTGGTGTCCCTTAAATATGAAGGCATTGCCGTAACAGAAGGTCTTAATATCCTGTCATGGTAGACGCTTCTGTTCTGGGTAGCGCATCTATCCCCGACACTATTGGTCTGCCCTTTAGTGGAGGGAAATCTTTATGGATCTTTGGGATGGCGTAGAATGTGGCAATTAATTTGTGCTTACACTGATGCACCCTGCGCCTGCAGGACAGCTTGAATTTCATTAGGGTTGCTTATCGACCATCCAGACTATTTGGCGTTGCAACCTTTCATCAATTTTTCTCTGCCGTCCTCTTTCAGGGAGATTAGGTACAGTGTAATGGGTTGTAAACTTCTTGATTATGCTGCGCACCATGGACAAAGGAACATCAAGATCTCTGGAGATCGACGTGTAACCTTGAGATTGTTGATATTGTTCAACAATTTTAGTTCTCAAGTCCTCAGACAGTTCTCTTCTAATCTTTCTGTTTTCCATGGTTAGTGTGGCACACACAGACATGCAATGCAAATATTGAGACAACTTGTCCGCTTTTTATCTTGTGTCAGGTGTGATTTTTATATTGCCCACGCCCGTTACTTATCACAGTTGAGTTTGATCATCACATGCTTGAAACAAGGATGTTTACCCACAATTTTGTAAAGGTGCCAACAATTTTGTCTGACTCATTTTGGGGCTTTTGTCGGAAATTATGTCCATTTTGCCTTTTTTCTGTGTTTTTGTGTTGTTGCAATAAACATAAAAAGTAATAAACATGTATATAACAAAACGTGTGTAAATACAATAATTTTCTGGGAGAAATACTTCATTTTCAGCAGCAATTTCAAGGGTGCCAACACTTTTGGCCATGACTGTAGCTGCACATAGCCATTCCTCCGTTACTGAGAAATCACTTTTTGAATTGATATGCAAATGAGGCTGTATATTTGAAGCCTCTGTCACTCCAGCTCTATTTCCTCCCAGTTCCCTACTTCTACTTGACTGACAGCTCCTTTGCCTGAAGTCACAAAGCATAAAGACTGTCAATCAAGCAGGGAGAGGTAGCACTGGGCTGGGAATAAAGCTGGAGTGAATAAGCTGTCAGATCTACAACTAGCTCTTCAGCCTCATTTACATATCAGGTACTGATTTCTCAGTAACAAATCAATGGACTGGCCATGTTGAATTATTGCTGGACTAGTATGAAAGAGAAACATTCACAAATAATTAGTTTGGGGGCAAAATCCTGATGACAAATTCTCTTTAGACTGTTTTTCTCTGAAATGCCACAGCGTTTCAGAGTCAAACAAACATGGCTGAAATCATATAGCCAGTGCCTGATACAAGCTTCCCATGGTTCAGGCAACATGGATCCGCTGTTAGGTTGACTTTTGTTGTTACTATTTGCTGAAGACTAGAAGGAACAAGGCGAAGAGGAAGACCAGCAACCCGACGGCACAGAAGACCCTGGTGGACCTATCCAGGCTTGTACAAGTTCGATCTTCCTACAGAGCTTTCATCCATCAAGTCATCATGGCTTGAGATTGAGCTGAAGGCTGTAAAATAATAATAATAATAATATATACGTGTCAGTCATGCACTCGTGTTTTTGTAAAGTGACCGCAAGCGGTAGCCATGACCAGGCTGCTGCTTCACATCACCCTGGCACTTTACAGAAAAATCGTGTCCCAACGTACTGCTCAGTGCGGGGAGCATCACACCCAGGTGTAGGCCACAGCCCTCCACTGTTTCCAGGCCTTCATCCTCCGCAGCCGCCATTTAACTCAGAGGACACGCACTTCGTATTAACCAACAACAGTTTACTGGACAGTTCAAGTTCATCAGATTGTAACACACATTATTGGGCACAACACTTCTTGTTCCTTGTCTCCTTTACACAGTATATTTCCAGCATTACAATCTGTTCCTCCTAGACAATCCCTATTTTGGCTATTCCTGTCTGACATGGGGATTTCCTGTCCAGTCCTGCAGTGCATCCGGGATCCGCTACCTTCCATTCTTGTGGTTCTGCGTCGACTGTCCTCTTGATGCCAGCGGATAAGGCACTCCTCACAGTACCTGTACTGAGCCCTGAGCTCTGGACATTGCAGGGATGTCCATAAGGATTATAGTAAGGCCTCCCACTGCCATGAACAATAGTTCCACGCTGCCAACAGACACCCACTACACTTGAACTTAACCCTGGTCACTGCACTTCCCTATCTGACTACCAGGAAGTAGTCTGCGTTTTACTAAAATTAGGCCCATCCCATTGTGGGCTAGTCCCAAACATTACTGTACTTTATCCTATGTCCAGAGCTACAGTTACTGTCCTATACTAGTATGTACTCAGCCTGCTGTCCTAAATCCTAATGTATATCTTACCCTATGCTGGACACTACCATATCACATATAACATTGTTCACAGTATAATACATCGCGATTGATGACTTCAGGGGTAGAATAGTGCAGACCACCATTCTTACATTTTCATAGGGCAATGCTGAGAAAGCCTCTGGCAGACTCCTCTAGCAGTGGCTTATCTCCCCTAAAAAGAAAAGGATCAGAAGTTGGAATTCCAACTGCCCAACTCTTCTTCCCTTGAACGTCATCTGTAGAAGGACAGTAGGGAGGCCCCACATACAGCAAATGCTTTACCAGTCTAATGGGTTTAGGGGCCTCTAATAATGGCAAGTGTCACTGATAATTTGCTTTTAGATCATTAAAGGAGCATTTGCAGCAAGATTTTAAGGAATTTTATCTTCCCTAGTTCCACTTAGATCTGTATGCTGAGATCATGGTGGAATCCTCTGGAATTCTATGGGATTTATACATTGCAATCTACAAGTTGTCACCAACAACAAGAAACTATTGTCACATATTCAACTGACTAATGTTACCAGTGAGAAATCCCTGAGATTATCCAATGGTATAAATGCACCTTACCTTCATTCTGAACATCTGTCAAAGCTTTACTTAAATCCCACACACAAGCCTATCTGTATGGAAAACTGATTTGCCTTTGTTCTGATAGAGACATTTTCCAGATGGCCAACAGACTTTTATACCCTTTGGAAAAAGGTAGGTGGATAATGGTCTGGAAAAAAGACACATTTCCTTTTAGGTAAAGGAAAAGATGATGAAGCGGATTTCAAGACTAAATATATCTAAATTGAATGAGACTGTGATAAAAGCAATAATCTGATTTTGTCAGAGTGTGTTATAGAGCACAGTATATTCCGAAAAGGTAATACTGTCATAGAAAAGACTTCTGGAAAAAGAGCCTATAGAAAAAACAACATGAAGAATTGGCAATAGCGCGATATTAAAGGGAATATGATGTAGGGGCTGAGACCCTGATTCCAGAAATGTGTCAATTACTTTACTGGTTACTACAGTTTTGATTAAAAACTGTTTTATCTGCTGCAGATTTGGCAGTGCTCTGAATGCTGAGCCCTGTATACCTCAGGCAGCGTTTCATAATAAAATATTCACCGTTGCAATAACGCAGCCAGCAGGGGTCTGCTTCCTACAGTTGGACAAAAGATTTTTCATTCATCTAAAATATCTTTCTCCCATGAACAATCTTTCTTTAAAGGAAAATTCCCAGAAGAATGTTTTTTTTTTTCGCCTGGTGCTATTGAACATCTGTGTCCAGAAAGAATGACTTTAAAGACCAATGGTCTAAAATGTCAGCATAATGTTCACCAAATGATCATTATACAATGGTCTACAATGTTTATACAGGACGATATGAGATGATTTTAAGCAAGAATTAAAATCATTTCACTCGGGTGGTAAACAGGGATAATCTTGAAATGCAGTATTTTCCTTACCAGTCAGTGTAAATGGGCTCTTAAGAGTAATATTTCCTTCAAAAGCTTAATAACAGAAAAAAGCAAAAAAAAGCATTGAATGCTGACTGTCAGAAGGGAAGTTAAAGGGGTCCGTGACTTTAACCAGCCTGTTGCGTATGGCGCTGTTCTTCCCCGTCACAGAGCGGTCACAGGCTGCTCCTGCCGGAGATTTAGCTGCCTCTGCTGACGTCAGAGTGGAGGGTTCTTTATCGCTCCATTCTGTCGGTACTTCCGATGTCATTCTGATTGACAGCTAGATCCCCACTGTCTAACTGATGGAGCCGGCTGTCAATCAGAATGACGTTGAAAGTCACACCACATTGCGTCAGCAGAAGCAGCTGAATTCCCGGCAGGAGCAGTATGTGACCGCTCAGTGCCGGGGAAGAACGGCACCATGCACAACAGGCAGGTAAGCTGCAATTACCTGCCTGTTAGTGCTTAGATACATTTTTGTTCTTTTTATAAAGTCCTAGATAACCCCTTAAAGGCCTTCACTTTTCCTGTAGCCCTACAGCACAGCAGGCGTTTGTTTAGTCGATTACAATCATCCATGTCAGAGACGCACGTCAAGAATAAACACGTGTAAGGAATAAAATAGCATAGCAGCCATTAGAGAAAAGCTTCCAAATGTGGAACAATATATGTGGGAATAATTAGGACAACCTGCCGTTATGTGGACTGATTAGAGACAACTAAAATAAGGAAAAGACCAATTTGCTGTGAGAGTATCACCGCCATCATTGTTCTCTGAAATACCATCATCATTTTTTAAATTCTGGTGTTCTGCAGAAAGATAGAGCATTTAGGTTGTTGCCTAGTGTCTCATAGCAGGTGAGATGGGTACTATAATGGCTCAGTGGTTAGCAGCGCTATTAGCAGCCCTTATTGAGGCCAGGTTTGAAATCTTACTGTAGGGGGGTGGTGCTGTCATGGACAGTAAGGAACATGCTGCCACTTTAAGAGACAGCACCCCCTTGTCTGGTGTTTTGGAATGTTCTGCTCCCTCCTGCAATAGACTGCGTGAATGAACTGTCCTGTGCTGAGGGGAGGGGTTGAGCCTTTAGAGCGTGTGAGCAAGAGCTGCTGCGGAGAACATCTGTGCTCGTAGCTGTGAAAGAGGACCCACAGCCTGGGATGGAGTGGACTTGTGAAATTGGACAGACTCTTCGGGTGCAGCAAGGGTGGCTGTCCTGTGCTAGTTTGAGAAGCCACGAAGATACTGAGAAAGGGATTTACAGTTTCCAGGAGCACCTCCCGGACCCAGAAGCAAGGAGGACCCAGAAGCAAGGAGAAGACCACGTTTCACGGAGTTGGCAGAGAGCTGTGCGGACCACCGTACTAGACTGTTGGGGGCCCCCCCGAGACTGGATCTGAGTCCCCAACATCACCGTGCATTTGTTCCTGTTTTGTGCACATGTTAGGGCCTAGTGTAGGCTTCAACAGACAGAGCACGGCAGCCGTGTGGCCTGCTTAGAGAGGCCAGGGAGGCTATACGTAGAGTAGCATCATTCTGCATTTACCGTTTGCATTTGCTTGTGTACGTATTGATTCTGTAACAGTTGGAGCGCCGTGCTATTTGACGGACAAGCTAAAGAATACAACTCTTGTAAATTATCTTTTGCCATTGCATACCCCTGTTTGCACCTTCCTCTTCCACTTCTTTCCTTGCCTTCCAATAAATTTACCCTTTGTTTTTTGCACCTCATCTTGTGTATGGTAGTCTCCCTGCACCGTGGTGGTTTCCCGGCCATCGCTTCATTACCATGGACACCACCACCAAGGAGTTATGGTCCAGGGCATCTTAGACAGGTGTCTGATGAATGCTCATCCGGCTGACAACTATCTCTCCTGACGGCTTCATACACATGAATACTCGCTGAGAGTTCACGTGTTTTCAGTGGGAAGAGTGGAGTATCTTCTGGGAGAACAAAGAATAATACATAAAACTGTTTTCACCGGTATTCTTGTGCACACTTTGAAGACTCTCTACATTTTTGCTTAACATAAACTGGCACAAAAATTTGACAATTTTTGACGCTTTCACGCCAGTCCTGTCCAACTCTTCCAAAATGGGCACAGTTGGGGCAGCACAGGGGACGTGGCATCTAATTCATTACCAGATGTGGCGTACTTCATTCCGGACTGGAGTAAGATTTCTGGAAAGGCACATGCCACATATAATATGTGCTGAATTCATTACGTCTTAATGCAGTGGACCTCCAGAGCCACCAACAGGTCATGTTTTCAGGATTTCCTTAGTATTGCCCATTATATAATTGCATCACCTGCACAGGCAAGAATTCCATCACTTGGGCCATACTAAGGAAATCCTGAAAACATGACCTGTTGGTGGATCTTGAGGGAGTTGGGGAACAATGTCTTAATGAATTAGGTTCCTCTTACTCCTCCATGCCCTTTCATTAAAACTGGTGCGTACAATGCCAGTCTTAGTAAACTGCACCCAAAATGTTTTAATTCAAACTTCCCGATGATGTTCTCTCCCAACACTACCTGTCATAGAAGAATAAGAAGGTATTTGGGGCCCTAAGTTCCCTTGAGCCCATCCTATACTCTCGAATGTAAACTATTGGTACTGGTAAAATAAATAGTCACATTGGTGTGGACTATGTCAGAAATGGCTACCATAGCATTACTTGTATTATTAATAGTTACAATGACCAAACATAGGCAAATCCCTTACATTTGCTGAATGAGGAGGACACAATTATCACTTAACACATGGCCAGTGAATAAAAAACTAGTGATTGTAAAAAAAAAGTCACATCATTGTGCACATCGTGAATAGACAAAGCATGAAGATTATCTAACGATGACACGCAACTAAAGTAATCGCATTACAAAATGCACAGTGCAGTCAATTGACAATTCATTTTAAAGGGCATGGGTGAGTCCGAAATATGTTCAATGAGCAACATTCCATTCACAAAAAGGGGTAGTCTTCCGCGCTCACTGCTCCACCCCAATTCTCAAAGTGGAGATCAACAATCTATTCCAATTTTATTCCAGATGACATTTTGTTCATTTATCTGTCAAGTAGAGAAGGCAGAAAAACCTGTCCGTGGTAGAACATGCAAAGCATCTACATAGGCGGTTCACACACTTGTCAAAAGTGACAGCTGCTGGACCAGAGAAGCTCATTTACATAGGTACACTTCCTAGGAGCTTAAAATCTCCCAGCAGCAGTGACATTTGTCCAACACATACTATTAAAGGGGTTCTCCAGAATTAGAAAACACGGCTCTGAGTAGCTCTTGTCTATGAGCTGCGTCTACTATTTCAGCGCTTACATGACAGTAGCTGAGCTGCAATACCCAACACAGACAATAGGCAAGAGGTGTGCTGTTTCTAACTTCAAACTATTCCTTTATAGGGACTGTCTGCATGTTTTTTCAATGTAATCCGACAGTAGCATAAAATAGGGCAAGAGAGCCTGATTTCATCTCTGTATCACTTACTGAACTGTTTTGTGTATTTTTGATAGAATCTCTGTTGTAGATGTAGCAGTGGTCATGCAGCGCCCCAGAGTCCTGGTCGTTGCAGTACTGTGGCTCCGCCACTAAGGGGAGCTATGGTACGTCTGATGGCACTGAAGGAGTTCATCTGACCAGGTATCACAGACACCAATACATTTCACCGCCGGGCCTCCAGGGGGAGCTAAGGGTTCTATTCATTAGGCCACTCCTCACACACTGGTAAAACTGGGGGTCAGGCAGGAAGTTAGTCAGAAAGCTGACTGGGTTGGAACCAGGCAACACCTTGTGGCAGAAGGTGTTGCGGGAGAAGATTCGGTAGGGTCTCTGTCGGGAGTGGGATCCTGACAGAGACTTGGCAACTAGAGAGAAAGCAACGGGACCGTGCCTGCTCAGTATAGCGGCGGTGCCCAAGAAGGGATTGGAAGCGAGATAGATTGTGCTGAGTGAGAAACGAGATCAAAGCGACAAGGAGAATACCAGTAGGGGTCGTGCTGTAAGATCGAGGCAACATTCTACTGAGGCGCACAACCGGCGGCCGGAACGCCGAGGGAGTATTACAATATTCAGCTTCAAGCAATACTCTAAACAGCGGCAGGACAGTCAGTCTAAGGCGGGCTGTCTCACTTAAATCACCTATGCAGTCTTGGGGGGCAACTTGTGGAGAGGGGCGACTCTAGGGTCCCGGAAGAGCTCCGAGCCTACCCGTCATACGGGTGCCGTCCTAACCGCTACATCAGGGAGGAACGGAGAATTAGCAGAACATCATCTAATTGAGTTGTGAGGGAACTTAAGAAACGGACACAACAGTTGTGGGGACTTTCCGTAAGCACAGCAGGGAAGGACCGCAACACATAGCGCTAGAAGGAAGGCACAGATTTCCACCTGCTAAGAGAACTCTGGTGGTGCCATTGGACCGGCCGGACTTGCGCAGCCTGGCTATCTGGACTCCGGACTGAGGACCCAGAGATCTTCAGTAAAGAGGTAAAGAGACTGCAACCTGGTGTCCTCGTTATTTACTGCACCGCACCACTACAGCATCACCATCATCACCATCATCCCTCATATCTTTCACTGTACGCCCCTCAGCAGGGTCACGGACCGGGCCTAGCCACCGTGACAACCCCAGAGCAGAGACTCAGAGGCCCGGTACTGGGTACCCCTCGGCCCTGCGGCAGTGGGGGCGCTACATTTTGGCGTCACGAACAGGATCTACTTAAGCCTGAAGAATCAGGTCATGTGTGCCTTGGAACTGTGATTTATCGTGCTTGGACTGTGCTTTATTACAAGGACTGTGTATTGCCACTTGCCGCCAGAAGTTCCCGCCAAAACCGCCGCCATTACAGCGCTAAGAGGAGCGCAGGAGAAGAAGAAGGGCGTGGAAGTGGGCGTAAACAAGCTGAAGAGCGCGAAAGACAATGGCCGCCTAGTCTAAGTATTTCTGCCCCTTGAGGACGTGTCCGTCAGCAGCAGAGATCCGCCTCCTGATCCTCAATGGAGGGCGGAGACCGAGGAAACGACACCGCCCACGAAGGAGAGAGCGGGAAAAGGACGAGGAAGGAGGAGCGAGCCACATGGAGGACGCCATGGCCAGCCGCCCGGAGCCGGAGCGTGGGGTCGGAGCCGAGGACTCCCCCAGCTACCCGGAGAGGCACCGCAGCCAGACCTCCACCGCTGATGCTGAATTCCTGCAGGCCGGAGTGGACAAGCTCAGCGACCGACCCCGGCGGACGCAGCTGAGCACTGAGGCCGGGTGGAAGAAGATCTTCATCGGGAGCCTCGCCGGACGCCTGTCGGCAGCCTCGTCTGGCCCGGAGCAGGAAAGAAGTTCCAGCGCTCTGAAGCTGGAAAGCAAGGCCCTGCCGGAAAGCGAGATGCTGCAAGCAGAGATGACAACGCCGCAGCGCGAGGCCCTGCAACCAGCGCTACAGGCCGCAGTGGAGACGGAGCAGACCGGCACCGGAGGGACCGCATCTGAAGCAGGTATGAAGGACGACCCTGCCCTGACGACCGACACCACTCCAGTGACTGCTAGTGCCCCAGCTGCTGACTCCGTTCCAGTGACTGACCTTGCAGCAGCCGCTACCTCTGCTGCAGCAAATGCCCCTACTCAAGCTGCGCAGACCTCCATCGCTGCGCCCGACTTAACTGTACATGAAAGACGGATTAACGGCGTTTGTCCAGCACTGGGTGTAACCCTGGACCTCACTTTGCCCAGGCCAAGAAGGGTTAAGTGCCAGGTGCAGCCCTGGAAGCCGTCCAACTAAACCTCGGAAACCTGAAACTGTACATAGTTAACTGTTTGTTTCCCTGCTTTTTGCTACTTTAAACCCGACCTGGGTTATTCTTAAAGGGATCCCTTTGTTTACCCGGGATCCCTTCTTCTGCTTTTTTGTTTTGTTTCCTGTTTATTCATTACTGAAAGAACTGCTGGATCATGAACAATGCATGATACAAACTTCTTGTAAATAGTTTGCACCTTCTTAAAGGTGCTCCTTACTGGTTTTACATAAAAGAAGGACTCTTTGCGAAGATACCGCACCGGAGTCCTTACTGTGTACGGACTGGTAGCTGGAGAAACTGCGCTACCTCATAAAGACTTGGTCCCCTCTTAAAGGGGATGTTCATATGTTGCACTTACGAGTAGTATTGCCTTAAGACAGTTAGCTGGCAATAATGTTTTGAAAGAAGAAGTGATAATGTTTTGATATAGTGAGTTATATGTGGTCAGTTAGACAATTATAAGAAATGTTGATAATGTGCTCTGGAATAAAGTAATTATTGGAAAGGTGCAGTAGACCCGTAGGGGTAGACATAAAGTCCTGCATAAGTGAAAGCTAGAAGAAAGATGCAGCAGACCCGTAGGGGTAGACATAGTGTCCTGCATACATGTTAGTAAGAAAAGTAGTGAAGGAAGTTTAATGTTTTACTTAATAGGAAATGTTTAATAACGTGCAAGAAAATGAGGACAGGAAGTGAACCCGTAGGGGTTAGTGGTGAGTCCTCTTGGGAGCCATACAGAGATGGCTCATTGATCCTAAACTGAAAGAAATGTTATGTTCTATACTATGTATAGTAGTTGAAAAGACAGAAGGCTCGGGCTGAAAGGAGCGGTCCTGTAAGAAAGGAGAGGCAGTAGGTCTGGTGCCGTTAGGACAGGCGGTCCTGCAGATTTAAAGAAGGAGAATGTAAAAGTCAAATTTCCTTATAATGTGATTATGAGAAGGTCTTTAGCGGATTCAGAGTGTACGTCCTTAAAGGCAATGTTAAATTATTGTTCCAGAATTTGTACTAAGTAGAATACCCGGTTGGGTAAGAAAAGTTAATTATAGCATGTTGCTATGATATTTAACCATGTTTGTAACGTTCAAGTGTCCTCACCTCCCATAAAGGGAAGCTCTGTTTAAATATACTTATTGTTATTGCACTCAACAAAATTGTATGTCTTTTTGCTAACCTGTATTGTTGTTTTCTTCCCAGTCCCGGAGTACTGGATTTAACCGGGGGGGAGTGCAGCTCCCCAGAGTCCTGGTCGTTGCAGTACTGTGGCTCCGCCACTAAGGGGAGCTATGGTACGTCTGATGGCACTGAAGGAGTTCATCTGATCAGGTATCACAGACACCAATACATTTCACCGCCGGGCCTCCAGGGGGAGCTAAGGGTTCTATTCATTAGGCCACTCCTCACACACTGGTAAAACTGGGGGTCAGGCAGGAAGTTAGTCAGAAAGCTGACTGGGTTGGAACCAGGCAACACCTTGTGGCAGAAGGTGTTGCGGGAGAAGATTCGGTAGGGTCTCTGCCGGGAGTGGGATCCTGACAGAGACTTGGCAACTAGAGAGAAAGCAACGGGACCGTGCCTGCTCAGTATAGCGGCGGTGCCCAAGAAGGGATTGGAAGCGAGATAGATTGTGCTGAGTGAGAAACGAGATCAAAGCGACAAGGAGAATACCAGTAGGGGTCGTGCTGTAAGATCGAGGCAACATTCTACTGAGGCGCACAACCGGCGGCCGGAACGCCGAGGGAGTATTACAATATTCAGCTTCAAGCAATACTCTAAACTGCGGCAGGACAGTCAGTCTAAGGCGGGCTGTCTCACTTAAATCACCTATGCAGTCTTGGGGGGCAACTTGTGGAGAGGGGCGACTCTAGGGTCCCGGAAGAGCTCCGAGCCTACCCGTCAAACGGGTGCCGTTCTAACTGCTACATCAGGGAGGAAAGGAGAATTAGCAGAACATCATCTAATTGAGTTGTGAGGGAACTTAAGAAACGGACACAACAGTTGTGGGGACTTTCCGTAAGCACAGCAGGGAAGGACCGCAACACATAGCGCTAGAAGGAAGGCACAGATTTCCAACTGCTAAGAGAACTCTGGTGGTGCCATTGGACCGGCCGGACTTGCGCAGCCTGGCTATCTGGACTCCGGACTGAGGACCCAGAGATCTTCAGTAAAGAGGTAAAGAGACTGCAACCTGGTGTCCTCGTTATTTACTGCACCGCACCACTACAGCATCACCATCATCACCATCATCCCTCATATCTTTCACTGTACGCCCCTCAGCAGGGTCACGGACCGGGCCTAGCCACCGTGACAACCCCAGAGCAGAGACTCAGAGGCCCGGTACCGGGTACCCCTCGGCCCTGCGGCAGTGGGGGCGCTACAGTCATATTGCTAAACTGTGTATAACCCCGCCCACACCCCTGATTGGCAGCTTCCTATGTACATTGTCAGAAAGATGCCAATCAGAGGTGGGGGCGGGGTTACACAAATGAGCGTGACTGCTGTGCATGTGAGATTTAGTCCATAGTGATAATTTCCTTTTGAGAATACACTGATTGTATTGAAACTACAACTGATATATCACTGGAATTAGACTCACTTGCCCTATATTATGCTGCCACCAGATTAAACAGCAAAACCTGCTGACAGATTCATTTTAAAGTCTTAAAAATATCCTAGATTGTGACTTTTTAATTACAATTTCCTCTTAATTCAGGAAAAGCTGCTCCTTGGCGTTACTTTATTTGGTCACCAATCAACCAGCAAGAATTCTGGCTCTCACAGACCTGTTTTTCTTTAAGAAGTCCTCCTGCTCTGCACTCATTACCTGTATTAATTGCACCTGTATGAACTCGCTACCTGTATAAAAGACACCTGTCCACACACTCAATCACAATCAACCTCTCCACCATGGCCAAGACCAAAGAGCTGTCTAAGGACAACAGGGGCAAAATTGTAGACTTACACAAGGCTGTGATGGGCTACAGACTGCACCGTATTGAAGGGAGGATTGATGGGGTCATCAATCACAAGATTTTGACCAATAACCTCCTTCTCTCAGTAAGAGCATTGAAGATGGGTCGTGGAGGGATCTTCCAGCATGACAATGACCAGAAACACACAGTCAGGGCAACTAAGGAATGGCTCCGTAAGAAGCATTTAAACGTCCTGCAGTGGCTTAGCCAGTTTCCAGAACTGAACCCAATAGAAAATCTTTGGAGGGAACTGAAACTCAATGTTTTCCAGCAACAGCCCCAAAACTTGAAAGATCCGGAGAAGATCTGTATGGAGGAGTGGGCCAAAATCCCTGCAGCAGTGTGTGCAAACTTGGTCAACTTCTGGGAAATTTGGACCTCTGTAATTGCAAACAAAGGTTTCTGTACCAAATATTAAGTTCTGTTTTTCTATTTTATCAAATACTTATTTCATGCAATAAAATACAAATTCATTATGTAAAAATCATACATTGTGATTTTCTGGAATTTTTTCAGATTCTGTCTCTCACAGGTGAAGTGTACCTACGATAATAATTACAGACCTCTCCATTCTTTGTAGGTGGGAAAACTTGCAAAATCGTCAGTGTCTCATATACTTATTTTCCTCGCTGAATATACCCAGTCGGAGTGATTACATTGTGGGACCTCAGAAATAAGTATAATGCAGTCTTAGCCATTAGATTTTACATCATTTGTAATAGTATTACACAAAACAAGTAAGAGCAAGACAAGACATAGAAAAGCCATTAGGTAAATCTCCTGAGAGTTTCTACCAAGTTGGGTTTGTTCTATTAGCCAGCCAAGTTTCTGCAGGCCTGGCAGTCCGCCTCGTGGAGGTACCAAATGAAAGAAAACATTTGCTCAAGTGGTTTACAAAAAACCTGCACTTACAAGTTACATTATAGTCACAATTACTGTAATAACATTCATGATATAGGCCTGAATACAAAAGAGCCACCATGGGCATTGTGAACACAAGCTAAGTCAGAAGACCTGTCCTTACTAACCAGCACTTTCACCATCACACATGACAAGCGCACTGCTGCCCTATGCTCTGATGATAAATGGTGGTCTTCTAAGACAGATCATAAATGTTCCAAGGTGTGTTCACATCGGGGGCAGACACATCATTGGTGCAAGAGGTAAGGGGACACTCCAAAACAGGTGCAATTGTGCATTATGAGGAGCTAGCGGACTGCAAAGGGACCATATACTGTTCTTGCACAGGTTACCTCTTTTGTGTCCAGCACTGGTTCACACTGTGCCTTTTTCCAATGTTACCTCTTTTGTGTCCAGCACTGGTTCACACTGTGCCTTTTTCCAATGTTTTGAGCAGGTCTGCTACAAATATGGAAAAAGCGCTAACAAAACAATCAAAAAGAATAGGTCCTATTAATTTCTATAAGAAAATGACTTGCTGTTCATATATTCAGACTTTTGAGTGTCATTTACATGATTTATGCTTTAAAAGATGCCAAGCATTTAAAAGAACTAATAAGTACATCCTTCTGGCATTTTCCACTAGAAAGACACTCAAGGACTCCTCAGAATCCTGGTGTAAAAGATTTGAAAAGTCACAAAATGTATACACAACTCTGAGTTGCGCCTAAATTTTGCGATTGTTGAAATCTTTATCCAAATTTTTCCTAGCTCCGATGAAGCATCTTCTGCTTGAAAAATGGATGTTATTGACCCCCTAAAAAGATGACCATACCCTGGGGCTGAGTCATCAAAACTGGCACACTCGCTCAATGCCAGTCTTGCTTGGGTAGAAGGCTTCTGAATTAATTAAGAGGCGCATGCCACTTAAAGGGAACCTGTCACCTCAAATTGGCGGGATATTTAAATGAGTTTTTACCGGTCCGATGGGCGGCGTTTCCTATTCATTTCTCCACCCCGTCCGTCCCTGTTGTCCGCAATATGTTAGTGAATTTGAGTACGTGTGCTCCATGGTTGGCGCGTGCGCAATGCAATCTTCGGTGGCGCACGCGCAGTATGCTTTGCCCAACTGCGGGCAAAGCCGAAAAGCATTACTGTGCATGCGCCCACGCACTATGTCCTGCAACACAGCAAAATACTTCCGGGACATAGTGCACAAATTCACTAACATATTGAGCACAACAGGGACGGACGGGGTGGAGAAATAAAGAGGAAATGCCACCCATCAGACCGGTAAAAATTCTTTTAAATATCCCGCCAATTTGAGGTGACAGGTTCCCTTTAATTAATTTGGCACCTCTTCTGAGTGATGTGTGCCACACCAGAAATGCAACTCCGGCTAGTGACTATAATAGCATATCTGGTGTACAAAATGCCTGCCCTATTGATGAATTTGATGGGCAGGCATGGCCACGCGTCCACTATGGCTCCTATTCATCTCTACTCATTTTGGAGCACCTGATGAAAATGGACATGAAAAACAGCAAAAATCACAACATTTTACCGTTGCACACAATATTTGCAACTTTTGAAAGATTCTACACCAGTTTTCGGGCATAAAATCTTTACTGTATCGGCCACAACCGATAAATGTCTCCTAGTTTGTGACCCCACTGCTGGAACCCCTAACAATAAACTGAAAGAGGATCTGGGGCCCCCAACAACAGTAATAAATTTGAATAGAGGGGTGGGCGAACCTGTTCCATGCTACTCCATTCAATGTCTATGGGTCAGAGGGAAAAGCCGAGCGCTGTACTCCATCAGCCCAATCGACTTTGTATAACGCAGCCTTGCACATACTCACCCATTCAGACTCCTCTCCCTCTTGTGGTCATGTAGTCCATCTAGTACTATTTATCATCATTGCTAGAAAAAAATCAGCCTTCCCAGTCTGATATAATTTGTCCTAAAGTGCTCCAGTTATATGTGGCAATAGATGGCAGGACAACAGGAAGGTTACTTGAGTTATATGTTTTTCTTTGTGGCTTTATATTGGCAAGTGTGTAGTTTGGGGTCACTCACAGAACAATGACCGTTGGCTAATGTAATAGGACAGCGTTTCATGTAACACTAAGCCCGCGCTCCCACCGGAAAATGGAAGAAAACTAAACACCCACATGAATAAACAGAGAGTGAATAGTAAACAGGGATTTATGCTCAAACTAAAGTACAATGAGCCATTTCATAAGAGTCATAACCAAAACATGGGGCTGCTTAGCGCCAAGTCTGCTCATATTGGAGGCATTTTACAGTGGGCTTATATTTTATCAAGTAAGTAAGTTACCTATACTACATGGTGGGCTCTGAAATTAGGCCAGGGACCACAGCTACACAGATAAGCTCCTATCTATGCAGCACTGTATCTACAAATGGTCTAAAAGAGAAATGACCGTTTTGATAAATACAAAGACCCCGATTAATCCAGACCGGTGGGAATGAAGCCGTTCTTGATGAGGGGGCGTGTTGGAGTCAAGGGCCTACTAATGAATCAAGCACGTCTGTGCGCCTAGCCACTTATCTTACACCAGTCTTGGGCCCAAGGTGGTGTAAGGTGTGCCATAGCCTGTCATGGATTAGTAGAGGTATGGCATCACACCCCGATTCCACTCCAGCTCTTCATTTTACAAACAGAACTGTAGAAAATGAAAGCTGGGTTGTAATTGATTTCTGGAATTGTTGGCAAGTCTATGTTTGTGACCAGCCCTTTAAATCCTTATCTGAAAACTAGTAAACTTTATACAAATGTTCCTTGGACAATATCAGGAAAATAAAATTGCACTTGTGAGACTAAATTGTAATGATTTAGCCAAGGCTAGATCTTGCCAAACTAGTATGATGTATGATGGAGCCGAGGTGCAACGCTGCCAACGTAAACAGAAGAAATCATTGTCACATGTGTGAAGCGGTCTAAGATTTCAGGAACACGCCATTAACCCCTTCTGAATGTAAATACTGGAACGCAGAGTACACAAAGCAATCTCTTAATCATCCGAAGCATACAGCGCCATTCTCATGGTTGTAATACCCATTTGTAATGTGTTTATTTACACTTCTTAAAATGGCCACTTTGGGGGAACCTATACTAATCTATTAGTGCATTGGATAAACAGCTGTTCCCTAATATCCTCCATTTACTAGCATGACAGTCCAATAATAGATGAATAGAAGACACGCTATCGTTCTACACGCACAAGGAATATCATATATTTAGATTACCTCTTAAAACACCTTGGTCCTTATTCATCATAC
The DNA here is from genome assembly GCF_051348905.1 of Ranitomeya variabilis. Classification (NCBI taxonomy): domain Eukaryota; kingdom Metazoa; phylum Chordata; class Amphibia; order Anura; family Dendrobatidae; genus Ranitomeya; species Ranitomeya variabilis. The sequence continues at coordinate 670,983,569 of NC_135233.1, read as the reverse complement.
AACCAAGCTCCAGAGAAAAAGTGGGTAGCATGGGCACCCTGCAGACAACGATACAGTATCTTATTAGAAAGATAAGGTATCATGGGCGCCTTGTAGTCAATGATATTGGATTTAATTTACATCAGATATACTCAGGCTTGGACTGGACCACGGGAGAGCAGGAGAATCCTAAGGTGGGCCGCCACCCTCTTATATGAGCAGTACTTGGCACTATATACTTGAAGCACTATGTACAGACAGAGGCAGCATCTTATTCATTTACCAATCCACCCAGTTCATTGTTATGGACATTTGTGATTAAGAATAATTTACATGGAGATGAAAAGTGGGGTCTTAGAGTTGGTCAGAGCTGCGCCGATAAAAGGTGAAAGTGGCAGCGGGTAAGTATAATACTGGAGGCCTTAGTTGCACCACTCCAGAGCTGCAATAAAAAAATAATCTGTGGAGTGTTGTTTTAAAATGGTTCTAATAGCGACTTTTTTGTTTGCGCCTTATTAATTTTTAAAGTTATGCCTTTGACTTTACTTTGTTGCATTTTTTTTGTTTGACAGTATGCCTGTGATCTTTCTTATCCAGATGTTTTAGCCTACAAATCTGCCTAAACTTTAATATGCAACGTCTCTGTTCGGCCTCACACAGGAGGTCTCAAGTGCTCCCCTCCTTTGTGACATTTATATGCTTTAATTCGGCAATGATATGAAATTGTAAAGACAGGACAACATTGTTATCATTTTTTAGGTTGACTGTGGTCTTGATTCATCATTTGTTGTTTTTTTTTATTTTTTTGTTTTGACTTTCTTTTTGCCCTGCAGATTTCGTGTAAGATTCAACAAAATGCTACACAATGGTCGATGAATTCTGTGCAAATTGAAAGTTGTGTTTTTGGTTTTTTTTTCACCTTTTTAGAATTACAAGTCACACGATCGTGTAGAATGTCATATTAGTCTATAATTGTGCAAAAGAAAAAAAAACCCTCAAAAATACACCAGAGCGGTGAACAAAAAGTGTCAAAGCGGTTAAAAAAAGGTATAAAAAATATATGAATATGAAAATGAATTCGGCAAACAAAAAAAAAAGGTAAATAAAAGAGAAAATTATTAAACAATTTTTTGCAAATTCAGTCGTGAATCGGACTCTAGGTATCTTAGGATGGCAGGAAACTGACAGCTGTTTTATACAGATAGATAGATAGATAGATAGATAGATAGATAGATAGATAGATAGATAGATAGATATGAGATAGATAGATAGATAGATAGATAGATAGATAGATAGATAGATAGATAGATAGTTGAAACTATACGTTTACATACACTATATGAAAAGACACATATGCATGTGCTTTTTTGGGGGGGTCACTTAGGATTACCATAATTATATATATTTACCAAATGCCAGAATGAGAGGATGTGTCAAGGCATTTTTATTACTTGCAGCATATATAAAAATTATATGTGTGTATATATATATACGGTATATAACAGTATATATATATATATATATATATATATATATGCATGTATATAGTATATAGTCATTCATGTCAGGATGTAAAATACACTAGGGCAGATTTATGAAACTTGTCAAGATCTTTCTTTGTTGTGTATAGCAACCAATCACTGTTCAGTTCACATTTTTCAAGAGCATTATCGAATGAAACCTGAGCTGTGATTGGCTGCTCTGTGCAACAAAAATTGTTTGCTTCTACTTAAATAATTTCCATCGCTGATTGTAATGGGATATTATCATAAAGAAATGTCTTGCCCTATGATCATTAATTATTACAGCTATCGCTCCCGACACCCCCTTTCACATGAGAATTTGGCTCGGACAGAGAAAAGGCTCATTCAGATGTCAGTTTTTCCTGTGTTTTTTTTTTTTTAGGATAGAATGGTCCTCACCAAAGCTGTGTGCCATCTGTCTAATTTTCATGTTTGTTTGATAGAAGTTTGAGAAACCTTTTTATACCCCCCCAAAAATGAGGACAAATCTGACACACTGACGAAAATCTGATCCAAAACACTGATGAAAATCGGTCTGTTTTTTTTTAAATTTTTGCGCAGACGTGTGAATGAGGCCTTAGCCACTGTCAGAGGAGCCTAGCTGCTGCCTATCTACCTGGATACTAGAAGAATCGGCCTCCTGAATTCATACTGCCTCATTCTCACCTCCTCAACCTGTCATTGATGGTCAGAAGACCCCCATTATTCATGAAACGGTGGGCCAGTCCCAACAGGCCTTACTCCCACCAAGAAAAAGTAGTATTTCCACAAATGTGCTATGATACATAAACTCTGTTTGGAAAATGTTCCTAAAACAGAATGTAAAAATCACATTTTACTAGATTTGCATGGCTTTGTGTTCAAGGGGAAAATTCCAATAACAAAACGCAACGTACCCTGAATATCCCGTTATTTTATCTCATTGTGCGAAAAGGTATTTTGTAGGAATGCGACTAATTACAATTTTTTATTACAGAAACAAAAAGGTAGATGTGAACTGAGCCTCAGAGATAAGACTCTTAATTCCTCATAGAGGAAAATAAAACTATTGCGATAATTATTCTTAATTACACATGTTACAGGTAATGATTGGAGGTCTCTGAGTAATCACCCATTGTACAACTCCATTTCTCTTTATTTGTACGGCACTGGTTATATCACAGAGCGCTACAATGGTACTAGAGATCCGCTAACATGTAAATGAGGAATATTCCCGTTTTCCTGAATTCTTACGTTACACAAGACGCAAACAGTATAAAATATACCTTGTAGGAGAGGTCTTTGGATCTCAGATGAGGCATGCTTTGTCCTTGTTTGCTTCCTCTTCTTCACTCTCCAGAAGTATAGTCCCCTGATTGGCATTATGCCGAGCTTCCGATGTGTCACGGTACAATTACCCAAATTATCAAGATGATCCCTAACAGCAGGGATAAAGATTGTATTAACAGGACAAAGCCGCACGCGTGGATTCTCCTTAGGGAGATGGAGGAGGAGAAGATCAAATGTACTTCTCCTTTAAGAAGAATGAGATTTGGGCGAATCAAAAGCTCCGCTACTTCATGTTTACAAGCCACTGTAAAGATCAATAACGAGTACTGAAATTAAGAATTCCAGTAATGACCTGATATCAATAAGCGGATGGGAAGATGCTTCATTTCAATAATCAGTTCTCGCTCTGCGCTGATTGCTCGATTGTGAGAATATTACTGCTCGGAGTGACAGGAGCAAATTGGCTCATATTTAATTGGAGATGTCGTTCATTGACAGTAACATTATTTTAATATTGCTCTTTATGGGCTGAGATGAATTGAAAGGTGCGTTAAAGAGAGAATGCATCATTTTACTAAGCACTAACATGGTTTGATCTTTAAATAGTCTGCATTTTCTTTTTAAATGGAATCTGGCAGCAGAAATTTGCTACTGTAACTAAGAGCAGCATGATGTAGGGTTCAAGACCCTGATTCCAGTGATATGTCACATTAGTATGTTGCGTGTCCCATTTTGTATAAAATCACTACTTTATCTGCTGCTGATCTACCAGTTATCTGAATGTTGAGTTCTGTATAATCCCACCCACAACAAAGATAGCTTTCTGCCTATGCACAGTGTACACAGAAGTTTGTGCATCAGTGGTGGGGGTAGGATTATACACAACTCATGAATATGGAGGGCTACATGGCAGCAGGATTACTAGTCCTCTAGTGATAATCTTTTGTTGATAAAATAGTGATTTTATCAAAACTACAGCAAGTAGCCCAGTAAGTGACACATCGCTGGAATTAGTCTTTACATTATGATGCTCTTAGATTATGTGGTAAAAACCTGGTGACAACTTACCTTTAAATATACAAAGATGTATACTGAGGAGTTATGAAGATATATAGTGTGATGGGAAGTTATAAAGGGTTTAGATGATAAAGCCCACCATGCATATGAAAGCCAGCGGAACCTGCCAGCCTGGATCATATGACTGATGCTGGAGGAAAGAAGATAACCCATGATGAAGCCAATTTCCGACAGTCGGCCAGCGGAACCTGCCAGCCTGGATCATATGACTGATGCTGGAGAAAAGAAGATAACCCATGATGAAGCCAATTTCCTACAGTCAGCCAGCGGAACCTCCCAGCCGGGATCATATGACTGATGCTGGAGGAAAGAAAATAACCCGTGATGAAGCCAATTTCCGACAGTCGGCCAGCGGAACCTGGCAGCCTGGATCATATGACTGATGCTGGAGGAAAGAAGATAACCCATGATGAAGCCAATTTCCGACAGTCGGCCAGCGGAACCTGGCAGCCTGGATCATATGACTGATGCTGGAGGAAAGAAGATAACCCATGATGAAGCCAATTTCCGACAGTCGGCCAGCGGAACCTGGCAGCCTGGATCATATGACTGATGCTGGAGAAAAGAAGATAACCCATGATGAAGCCAATTTTCTACAATCAGCCAGCGGAACCTGGCAGCCTGGATAATATGACTGATGCTGGAGAAAAGAAGATAACCCGTGATGAAGCCAATTTCCGACAGTCGGCCAGCGGAACCTGCCAGCCTGGATCATATGACTGATGCTGGAGAAAAGAAGATAACCCGTGATGAAGCCAATTTCCTACAATCAGCCAGCGGAACCTGGCAGCCTGGATCATATGACTGATGCTGGAGAAAAGAAGATAACCCGTGATGAAGCCAATTTCCTACAATCAGCCAGCGGAACCTGGCAGCCTGGATAATATGACTGATGCTGGAGGAAAGAAGATAACCCGTGATGAAGCCAATTTCCGACAGTCGGCCAGCGGAACCTGCCAGCCTGGATCATATGACTGATGCTGGAGGAAAGAAGATAACCTGTGATGAAGCCAATTTCCGACAGTCGGCCAGCAGAACCTGCCAGCCTGGATCATATGACTGATGCTGGAGAAAAGAAGATAACCCGTGATGAAGCCAATTTCCTACAATCAGCCAGCGGAACCTGGCAGCCTGGATCATATGACTGATGCTGGAGAAAAGAAGATAACCCGTGATGAAGCCAATTTCCTACAATCAGCCAGCGGAACCTGCCAGCCTGGATTGTTGTGAATCCGCTTTTGGGCTCCCCTGGTGGTTGCTGGTGGTACTGATGACTTGTGTGTGCTTTGCGGTCTCAGTTCACCTGCTCCCATCAGTGTTTGGGAGTTTCCTATTTAGCCTTGCTCTCCAGTCATTTCCTTGCCGGTCATCATTGTAACCAGAGCCTTGGGTTGCATGTTCCTGCTACTAGTCTGCTGATCAGCTAAGTGGACTTTTGTCCTTTTGTTTTTGTATCTTTGTCCAGTTTGCAGTTTTGTTATTCTCTGTAGCTGGAAGCTCTTGTGGGCTGAAATTGCCACTCCTGTGTCATGAGTTGACACAGGAGTCTTAAAGTAATTTCAGGATGGTTTTTTGAAAGGGTTTTCAGTTGACCGTGAAGTCCTCTTTTGTATCCTTCTGCTATCTAGTAAGTGGACCTCTCTTTGCTAAATCTACTTTCATACTGTGTATGTAGTTTCCTCTGAACTCACCGTTATTATATGTGGGGGGCTTCTATCATCTTTGGGGTATTTCACTAGAGGTAAGCCAGGTCTGTTTCTTCCTCTACCAGGAGTAGTTAGTCCTCCGGCTGGCGCGTGGCATCTAGGGATAATCATAGGTATGCTCCCTGGCTGCTATTAGTTGTGTGGTAGATTTAGCTCACGGTCAGCTCGAGATTCCATCACCCAGAGCTCGTCCGTTATTTTTGTGTTTTGACGTTCCCCTGCCATTGGGAACCATGACACTGGATCATATGACTGATGCTGGAGAAAAGAAGATAACCCGTGATGAAGCCAATTTTCTACAATCAGCCAGCGGAACCTGGCAGCCTGGATCATATGACTGATGCTGGAGAAAAGAAGATAACCCGTGATGAAGCCAATTTCCTACAATCAGCCAGCGGAACCTGGCAGCCTGGATAATATGACTGATGCTGGAGGAAAGAAGATAACCCGTGATGAAGCCAATTTCCTACAATCAGCCAGCGGAACCTGGCAGCCTGGATCATATGACTGATGCTGGAGAAAAGAAGATAACCCGTGATGAAGCCAATTTCCTACAATCAGCCAGCGGAACCTGCCAGCCTGGATCATATGACTGATGCTGGAGGAAAGAAGATAACCCATGATGAAGCCAATTTCCTACAGTCAGCCAGCGGAACCTCCCAGCCGGGATCATATGACTGATGCTGGAGGAAAGAAAATAACCCGTGATGAAGCCAATTTCCGACAGTCGGCCAGCGGAACCTGGCAGCCTGGATCATATGACTGATGCTGGAGGAAAGAAGATAACCCATGATGAAGCCAATTTCCGACAGTCGGCCAGCGGAACCTGGCAGCCTGGATCATATGACTGATGCTGGAGGAAAGAAGATAACCCATGATGAAGCCAATTTCCGACAGTTGGCCAGCGGAACCTGGCAGCCTGGATCATATGACTGATGCTGGAGAAAAGAAGATAACCCATGATGAAGCCAATTTTCTACAATCAGCCAGCGGAACCTGGCAGCCTGGATCATATGACTGATGCTGGAGAAAAGAAGATAACCCGTGATGAAGCCAATTTCCTACAATCAGCCAGCGGAACCTGCCAGCCTGGATAATATGACTGATGCTGGAGGAAAGAAGATAACCCGTGATGAAGCCAATTTCCTACAATCAGCCAGCGGAACCTGGCAGCCTGGATCATATGACTGATGCTGGAGAAAAGAAGATAACCCGTGATGAAGCCAATTTCCTACAATCAGCCAGCGGAACCTGGCAGCCTGGATCATATGACTGATGCTGGAGAAAAGAAGATAACCCGTGATGAAGCCAATTTCCTACAATCAGCCAGTGGAACCTGGCAGCCTGGATAATATGACTGATGCTGGAGGAAAGAAGATAACCCGTGATGAAGCCAATTTCCGACAGTCGGCCAGCGGAACCTGCCAGCCTGGATCATATGACTGATGCTGGAGGAAAGAAGATAACCTGTGATGAAGCCAATTTCCGACAGTCGGCCAGCAGAACCTGCCAGCCTGGATCATATGACTGATGCTGGAGGAAAGAAGATAACCCGTGATGAAGCCAATTTCCTACAATCAGCCAGCGGAACCTGGCAGCCTGGATCATATGACTGATGCTGGAGAAAAGAAGATAACCCGTGATGAAGCCAATTTCCTACAATCAGCCAGCGGAACCTGCCAGCCTGGATCATATGACTGATGCTGGAGGAAAGAAGATAACCCGTGATGAAGCCAATTTCTGACAGTCTGAAGCTGCTGCACAAGTGCCTGCAGACCCTGAGCATCCTACATCAAGTACTGGTGATGTTTGCGTATTTTCACAGATATTTCCCAGGTCCCTGTTTTTTGAGGGTGTGCTCTGCAGGAAATACTTATCAGGTTCACTATTCATGATGTGAATAGGTGCTTGTCCTGGAACTACAAATCCCAGCATGCACTGGTCATTGTTGATCATTCTAATTCTGCAACAGCTAGAATAAATCAGGTTGCAAATCAGTTCCCTCGATATGCTTCATATTACTCTTATTAAATATTTATTATTATCATAATTATGAAGTCAGTTTCAGAGATATTACATACTAGTTGTAAGCATGTAAGGGGTTAATGCCACACTGACTGTGCAACGGTCCCTTGGCTGTGTTGGTGGTGCCCCCTGAATATAGGCAATGTTACTATGGCAACAAAGCCACGCCGTCTGGGTTTCGGAATGGTTTAAATTAAGAAGCATGCGAATGAGAAGCGTTATGTCGCTGCAGCAATATTCCGAGGAGCTGAGCTGCAAACGTGAACTCATTTGTTTTACAATGAAATATATTCCGCGCTTGGGCAGAAAGAATGGATTTTTTACCAATGTGATTTTATGATGGGAATTTAATGGTGCGCATTACATAATATCAATGCTATTCCTATACACTTTATAGGAATACAAATCTAATAAATAGCCTGTTTTGGCCTCTCAATTTCCTTCTGCAGGATTAAGTCATGGTTTTCTTAAGGCTAAATTCTCTGCCAAAACATCCATATATAATAATGGATAGTTTTACTGCTTAGTTAGAATGTGCTATAAACATTAGAAACCAGCACACCATTAAAATAATGGAAATACGTACAAACTGAACAAAAGCTGCAAGTCCAGGGCTACATCATAGCTTGTACTGTGCCACCCCTCAGTCACCCACTGATCAGATTCTCTCGGATGAGGAGAACATGAAGAAATAAATGTCTCCATCTTCTCCATTCTGTCAGTCTGCGGAAATCAGACTGCACTCAGATACCATCCAAGTGACGCCCAATGGTCTCCGCGGACTCATTGACTTGCATGGCCGAGTGCAATTCGAATATCGGATCAAATTCGAGCAAGTAGTGCTTTTTTTCTCGGTCCGACTCAGTCCAAGGAGAAACTCTGACATGTGCACGGTCCCATAGTCTAACCTGGGTCCGAGTGCGATCCGCTATTTTGTCAGATCATACTTGGACTGAAAATACCCTCGTCTGCTCCTGCCCTTACTTTTGACAACATTCTGCATCTATTAAATCATGTATTGTAATTAGGATCATATTAGACAATAAAGGTTTATTCCCATATCCGCCATTCATGAGGTGGCCTAATGGTGCTAGGCTAAATTGTTTCAGGAATTGCCCTTCTGGCTATGAACATTTGAAGTAGGAGTTTAAAGGGAATCTGTCAGGTCCCCAGTGCCCCCAGAACCACCAGCAGTTGTGTCTGTGCACTGTATATAAATCCCCTGCCTAACATTCCCTTTATTACATTACACACATGAACAGATCTTAAGAAAAAGTATTTCTAAAGTCCGCTTATGATATGTCAATGAGGCCTTGGACTAGTCGAGGGGGTGTTAGTGTCCCCAGACTAGTCGGCCCACTTAGCCCCTGTGGCACTAATAGCATGACTGATCGCCAGTGCTATACAAATCTCACGCATGCGCGCGGCTTCTTTCCCTCATTGCACTGATTCCCCTGGAGCCAGGTGTATACGTCCCGGAGTCAGAGAGGAGCACTGCGCCTGGTCAGTAGTGAAGAAGACTGGGACACTAACGCCCCCTCGACTAGTCCAAGGCTTCAGTTACATATCATAGATGGTCTTTAGAAATACTTTTTTTTAAAGATCTGTTTCTGTGTGTAATGTAGCACAGGAACTGTTAGGCAGGGGATTTATATATGCAGACACAACTGTTGGTGGTTCTGGGGGCACTGGGGACCTGACAGGTTCCCTTTAAGGAGGACCTGTCATTTGTCATAAATAAGAATCTTTTAGTTGTTTTTCTTTTGTTGCTGCACCTCTCCATTCCTGAGATATAGTTTTCTCTGTTCTGTATGTAACTCTGGTCCTTTTAGCCAAGCAGGCAGGGTCTTCATATCTTTTCTGTTTTAGTCTTGGTGGGGACCAATTTGCTAAAAAGACATTTTATACATATAAATATATATATATACATATATATATATATATATATATATATATATATATATATATATATATATGCACAGGTAAGAGAGGACTTTATTTCAGGAACAGAGAGGCGCAGAAATAATTAAGAAGATTCAGGAGAACGGGGGCATTTACACCAAGTAAATACATTACATATGTATGGCAAGTCGAAAACATCTGGAATTTCTGGACTCTCCCCAGAAGCCAGGAAAAAAACATGCAAGCACATATAAAAAAGACGTGAAAAGGGAGCAAAAAGAATAATGAATTAGGTGAAAACAAAAAAAAGGCGTAAAACCTACAAAATTAGCCTAAAAACAGGGGCAAAGGCAATGATGACTCGGGGTCATGGCTTAATAGCCACTGGGGACCGAGCTGCCCACAGACTAGCTCCTCGCCCGCTGCCCTGCAGTCATAGGGCAGCTGGATGCGAGAAGCCACCGGGGATCCGCGAGTCCGACCTAGTATACAGTGTGGTTCGGTCACCATCGGCTATTAAACTGTGTTTTTTTACTGTGATGTTTCTGTACAATTCCGAAGAAGGTGGATTTTCAATGGTGCGTTACTCCACCATTACGCTGTCCTGACAATGACACCAGAATAATGGGACATCCCTTGTAACCTGACAGACCAGCTGCTGAACTTCCAGTTTCCTATTGTGCCTGCTGCCTACATGTGTTTAACACCTGTGATTAAAGGGTGGATCCGAATGATAAGGCAGATTACATCAGAGACCTGTTCTGTCACTGCTAGCCACAACAGCCAGCTCTTGTTTATTAGGAAGGCGTATATTACACACGTCCCGGATCGTCCTCACAACACAGCACCATGTACGCGGAGAGTCAATCAGCAGCTACTCCATATGTCTGTATTAGTAATTACTTGGAGTCCTCCTATTTAGGAGCATCTTCCCATATAAGTCTAAATTCTACTGCTCCTCTGTTACCCCTCCTAGACATTTAAGAATAAACTGACAAGTGGGTGTTACCATTTGGGGGTGTCTCTACATTCTGACACTGACCAATCAGTCCAGCCAGGGGACACACAAACTATCACTACATTTCCACAAGGAATAAATGGGATATGGATGGTGCAACACAGAATTGTAAGAAAATATCCTTTTATTCTGTAAACCACACATATCAGGGGTGGCGACTAGTCATTTCTAACTGACATGTGTTTGTCATAGGGTTTGGTGGTCAGAGACACAGAAGCTCTGCAGGGTGCACGGAAATAGCCAAATCGGCTACTTACAAGATTACATGAAAATCTGAGCTGATTAGAAGCTAGTTTTAGAAACGGTGGCAGCTAATTGTTTCACCAGAAGACAAGACACAGCACAGTGTGAAATGTTGGCATTTTGACTTTTTATGACATTTTAATATTTTAATCCTTTTTTTATGGAATCTTTAATATGAATAGCATTACATAATAAAAGCTATTGGAGGAATAAGCAGACATTGGGGCTGTGTGGTCCGCCAACCTGTTTCTGTAATTCCGCCATGTGCTGTCTAGACAAACATACACACAGGCAGAGAATACAGAAATACGCCAGTGTTCACACACAGGCAAAACTAAAAGAACTGCAATAGAAGAGAATTAACAAAAAATGAGCAATACTAAAAAAAATTCAAGTAAAATACATTTTGTCCTGAAAATCCCCCCCCCCATCCGATTACATAAACTGAATCGTTAATATTGTTTGCTCCAAAGAGAAGACTTTACGATGTGAAGTGACAAAGTGCAGACTGACTTTCATCTTGTGTATACAGGTTGTTTTTCAGACTTTTCTTTCCACATATATTCACAGAATGGTCTATTCTCAAAGCAGGTACAAGCCTATAGGTTGCGGAGCGGTACCAGGTGGACCTTCAGGAAAAGAGATGGTATACTTCTACATGGGGAGGGTGATGCCTGACACATCTGATCACACTTATCTCTAGGACATATTATTAGAAATTGTGGCAGATGGAGACATAATTGGAGGCTCCTGAACTTAAAGGGTTATCTGTAAAATTACAAGTCATCCATTATCTATTGAATAGGGGAAGTTAAAGTGAACCTGACAGCTGATACATGCTGCCCGATCCCTGGGCATCATGTATCAGGCACTGGCTGTATGATCTCAGGCCGGTATGTTTGACTCTAAAACGCTACGATGTTTCAGAGAAAAAAAATTGAATGCCGCCAGGGGACGAGCAGCACAGGAGACCAGTCACAGAGGCAGGTCCTTGGCAGCTTCTCTCGATGTCACTACCATAGAGTGACAGGTCTGTGTCTACATGTGTCACTGCAGGGCAGCGGGTGGGGACAAGCTGCCGGGGACTGCCTGTCCTACTAGCATCCTACGTGGCTCGGGACTTGGTGGCTTTTAAAGTATCTTAAATAGCGCAACGTTTTAAAGTCAAACTGAGATCATACAGCCAAAATGTGACGCATGCTACCTGGGGAAAGGGGAACATGTATCCGCTGGCCAAAGGGGTAGGCTTTAATCAGTCACCAGTTACCGAAACTGATCAGCGTTAGGCTTCTTTCACACTAGCGTCGGGCCGAGGTTACCGACGCTAGCAGTGAATGCGCCGCACAACGGGGGCAGCGGATGCATTTTTCCAGCGCATCCGCTGCCCCATTGTGAGGTGCGGGGAAGTGCGGGGAGGTGGGGGCGAAGTTCCGGCCGCGCATGCGCGGTCGGAAAAAGCGGACCGTCGGCAGCAAAAAACGTTACATGTAACGTTTTTTGCTCCCGGCGGACCGCCACAACACGGCGCAACCATCTCACGACGGTTGCAACGTGTGTCAATGCGTCGCAAAGCGTCGCTAATGTTAGTCTATGGGGCAAAAAAGCATCCTGCAGACAACTTTGCAGGATGCGTTTTTGCCCCTAAACGACGCATTGCGACGTATTGAAAAAAAACGCCAGTGTGAAAGTAGCCTTAGTGTTGTCTGCAGGATATCTGATTGTTTCAAGATCACGCTGCAGACTAGTGACGGCAACTACATTTGATGTGTACTCTTCCTTCGGTAACTTGTGCAGCACAGATGTCACTGGCCTCCTACCGGCAACGGGGACGGTATAAGACTGCTACCTCTGCTACTTCCCTTAAAGCTACTCATCCTCTCTGTACAGTATATAAACATAGATAGTATGTACAGGTAGCCAAGAGAACCGTCATTTCAGCAGGCACAACATCTTGGTTGATCTACATGCTTTATATGTTTGTATATGATGTTAATGTACGTATAATATGTCATTTTTCAGGTGTTGTAGAAATATTCTTCACTGAATCCTCGGTATTGTTCTTAGAGAAGCTTTCCTTGAAGAAATAGATGGTATCAGTACATAGCTGCTGTCCTCCACAAACCTCCGGTTGACTACCCCAGCTATTGTTTGTTCTTCCTGCAGGAGATAACGTTCTGAAATTCCTAATATTTCAGGCCGGAGCTCCTATCCTCCCTTCTGGCTTTCTTTCATTTGTATCTGCCATTATTTTATTTTCCATATTAAGTGACTATGTCCAGTGTACTTGCGGATCAGTTATGCATTTTATGTACTGAAAAAAAACTACAATATCTTTGTGTTTAGCGATTAGAAGGAACATGATTCCTTGGGGTATGTTTACACCTTTGCGCTTTTTTTCTGCACCAAAAACCAGAGTGGTGGTGTGGCAGGAAATCCTGGCATTCGCATAGAAATTGATTTACATACTGGAAGCTAAAACCCATCCAAACTGTAAGTGTGATAGCCTTCATGGATGAATTTCTTCAATCAACAGTCTAATGACCAATGTCATTTAAGTACCGTTATCTCCACTTGTCCCATGATGACAATTGACACACACTTGCCTTCAACCTACGGGATCTAATTTTTGCTATGACCTCATATAACTTTGATTTTCCAACAACCATTTTCCAATAACTCATCTGACATAATTCCAAACATTAACTAACACAAGATAATGAACACATAGGTCAAATGATTATGGATGACAGATAAAAAAAGTCTTTCCTGCAAAATAGCAGGTATAGGCGATAAACTTTTCATTAGTTATAGTTATATATATAGATATAATATATATTTTTTAAGGTAAGTGAAACTATTTGTTGGAACATGTTTCCGCTGACTGCCTAGGGGCTAGGTGTGAATTCATAGTCTTTCCTTCAAGTATGGTAAGCTATAATTAAGTTGCTATGACTTAGCAGATGCAGCTGTGCGCTACGACACCCTAATGTGATATTTAGTTAATAGAACTCCTGAAAATCATTGATTGTGATGTTCTGTGAAATCCCTCAAGGGACTTCCCTGGGATAAGAAAAAAAAAGTATGGCAGCAGAGACATGTCACTTTTTAGCCTAGAGCATCACAGCTGTATTATGGCTCCTTTTCGCATTGTAGTCCTATAGGATACCAATGGAGGTACATGAGGCCTTTAGTGTACATCTGCATTCCTCCAATATATATGACGCATACATAGTTTTTTGTAATAGGTTTGCATCTATAGCACCCAACAGGGCATTGTACAGTGACAACAGAGTTGCACCGAAGTAAACAACTGGCCCAGTCGTCTTGTTATTTGGTAGGATAAGAGAGTTCATGCATCGTCAGACAACGTCCCATTTGGAGAGGATACTTCTCTTTTGCCAGACCTCTAAACTATTTTGTGCACCACCAATGTGATAACTATGTGAAGAATGAGGCCATGTTCACAACTTCAGTATTTGGTCAGTATTTTATGTAAGTATTTTGTAAGCCAAAACCAGGAGTTGGTAAAAAAATACAGAAGTGGTGACGTGCTTCTATTGTACTTTTCCTCTGATTGTTCCACTCCTGGTTTTGGCTTACAATTACTGAGGTAAACAAACCTCACCAAATACACAGTGTGTGCATGTGGCCTAAGACTTTTTAAGGTGGTAAAGAGCAAGTCAGCAGAGAGCCAAAGACCCTAACATTCAGCAACTGCGCAGCACTGATGATTAAAAGTTGTAAGTAATAGGATGCTGATGTCACGATTCCACCCCTCAGTGTGTCTGGGATGCAGTTACTGATGGCTCAGCCGTCCAATCTAGTACAGGGGCGTCCTGAAGTTGTCAGTACTTTGATTGACAGCTTAGTCATTCAGTTTGGTGCAGGGGCGTGATGAGCTGTCGGTGTTTTGATTGACAGCTCTGCTGTCCTATCTGAGATTGGGAGGTGCTGGCTGTCTCCAAATGTTCATTGTCCCAGGTGATTGCCAGGCTACTTAAATAGGCTGTTAGTCCCAGACCTCCGCCAGATGTACATTCAGCTTTTGCATGGTTTGTCTCTCTGTGCCTTGTGTTCTGTTTGCTGATCTTTCGTTGCTTGACCTTACACCTCATTCTGACCATCCGTCTGTTTAATCCCTTTGTTCTGATCTGCTATCCTCCTGGTATTTTGACTTCAGATTGTTACCTGGCTATGCCTCAGTCTCTTCCTTCTGTTTATGACGTACCCTCCTGGCTTTTCAACTCAGACTCCTTGACTATCCTTAATATCTACATGTGCATAATTATGGGGCAATTATTAATATGCAGATATATTATGCAACTAATTGAAAGATGTACATTTTCCCACCTCAATTGCCTATTTTCAACTGTTAAAATGGAAATAATAATCAAACTCAGAAATGTAAAAAAAATACATTTCCGACATTGAAAAAAAATCTCAGTGACCAATTTAGCCACCCTTCTCAGTTTCTTAATCTATTGACGATCAACTTTTTGGGCAGCACCATCCACCGCCTCCCAGACATTGTTCAGAGAGGTGCACTGTTTTCCTTCACAGTAAATCTCCCATAGAAAAAGAGTTCACAAGTTCTCAATAGAGTTTAGGTCACGTGAGGAAGGGGCTGGGTAATTATTATTTCATCTTTAAAGCCTTTACTGACTAGACAAGCAGTGGGGTAATCCAATGCATGCATCGTCTTGTATAAAAATTATGGTTTTCTTGAAAGATGCAGACTTCTTCCTGCTTGAAGAAATTGTCTTCTAAAACTGGCAGTAGGTTTGGGAGTTGATTTTGAGTCAATCTTTAACCTCAAAAGATCCAAGTAGCTCATTTTTAATAATACCAGCCCATAGCAGTAGCTCACCTCCACCTTTCTGGTGTCTGAGTTGTTGAAGTGGAGGTCTGTGTCCGTTACTCATCCAGCCATGAGGTTATCCATCTGGTCTGTCATGAGTCACTCTCATCTCATCAGTCCATAAAACTATGAAAAACCGGTTTTCAGATATTTCTTGGCTCAACCTTCACATTTCAACTTCTGTCTCTTGCTCAGTCATGGTCGGGTTAACATCTTCTGTACCTTGGCCATATCTCTGAACATTGAACACCTTGTACTTCTCCTAGTCACTCCAGAGAGGTTTCAGCTCTGGAATATTACAGCACTGGAGGATAATGGTTCCTGGTCACTTCACGTTTCATTGTCCTCAAATCTTTGGTAGTTAATGTGCGTCTTTTTTTTTCAACATCTTTTTGTGACCCTGATGACTATTTGCAACAAAACTTTTGATGGTTCTGTGATCATGCTCTACTATCCCTCTGTAAAACTTGTAACAATTTTAGACGTTTTAGAGTAAGTTAATTCTCTTTTTTTGGCCCATTTTGCCTGAGGAAAACAAGCTGCCAAATAATTCTTCACACCTTGATTAAGGGTGTTGTATCTTTAGGCCACATCCTCCCTCATTACACAAATAGCAAAGTACTACGATTAAAACTATGGTATGTCCATCAGTAGCATACAGATTCTTAGTAGCTTCGTAGTGTAGGGTCGTAGGTTTCCCTAAGACTATAGTATAGCTGTCTGAATGAGGCCATACGATCATTGTATTGTTTGATTTAAAATCATAAAGAAAATATTCTAAACAACTGAACAAACATTCAACGATCTCCATGTAAAAATCAGCAATAAAACGCATACAATAACCAAACACAATAAGACTAACACAGGATCCGCCATTCATTAGGCTTTTCCTTTGTACGCTTCATTAGTGGGGCTTGAACATATCAAATGACCCAACACTTGTGTCTCCTTGCTGAGAAGCTGAATAACCTCCTCACCCCTCAGACATCCCATATACTCATTTTCCCTGTGAAGAAGGCTTAATAATGCTCTTGTCTCTGGTCTCCACACTCTCGACGTCACATTTGAATTTCAAATAAACATTAAAATAAATGGGTCCAAAGCATTATATGTTGGGGGTGATGATTAAAACAGCTTGATGTAGAGATTAAAATTTGGCCACAGAGCTCACAGTGTGGAGAATAACGTATCCACACATATACTGCATTATATCTATAGGCTTCTGTGCCGTTATTTACTCAGTATCACAAATATAAATTGTTGATCTAGTGATCTTGCTACTTACAGTAACTGGGTCTTGTATGAAAAGTATCGAAGAAAAAAAGTGGGGCAATTTCTGCTCACCGCCAATTAGATCAATTCTTTAATAAGAAATGAGAGAAATTATTTGATTGGAGTAGGCATCTGCTCTACCTTCTAAAACCAACACTTTGGAACAACACTGCATCAAAAGACAGTTATGTACATGTGAAGCTATCTTAACAGGATGGGTTACAGTATTCATGACAAAATAAAAAATAATTCATGCTCATATTGTATTGTGTACAGACATACATACATTTTAGATATGGTAGCTATCATTTGATTGATGGTTTGGCTCCCCGTGCCAAGCGCTCCTGTGCTCTGTATGAGATAGTGGCTTCCAGACTCTTCTGGCAGCGTCTTATCTCTTAAGGGAAGAAAAGCATGAGCAGACCAAAATCAGACATTACCTCCCCCAATATCGTTAGTCTATGGGTTGAACCTATCAATACTGGTGATTTTGGCCAACTACAGTCTAATGTGTATGGGGACCTTAGGACTTGATGCGATACTGTAAGCGGTAGGGTGCTGACTAGTGATGAGCGAGTATACTCGTTGCTCGGGTGGTCTCCGAGTATTTATGACTGCTCGGGGATTTCGTTTTCATTGCTGCAGCTGAATGATTTACAGCTACTAGCCAGCTTGAATACTTGTGGGGATTCCTTAGCAACCAGGCAACCCCCACATGTACCCAGGCTGGGTAGTAGCTGTAAATCATTCAGCTGCTGCGATGAAAACGAAATCTAGGAACAGTAACAAATACTCGGAGGACATCCGAGCAATGAGTATATTCTCTCATCACTAGTGCTGATTGATAAACTGTGAATGAGAATTATGATATCCTCCTATGTGTACTGGGCCACTTTCGAAACTGGTATAGGCTTCCCATCTGTAGCACCTGGATATTCACCTCTTGTTTGTACGTGATTTGAAGATTAATTTAAAGGGACTGTCTACCTTGTTTTGCTCAAATGCATCTTAAAAAACAAAACAGAAACAACTATGGAAATTTGTTTTAATTTCAATGTTAAAATCTTGTATAAATATATCCTGTTCTCGAGTGTCACGTTTTTCCGGTTGCGAATGAAGAAAAAAAATATGTCAAGGACAAAGGCTGCCTTTTTCATATAATATTACAACCAGTTACAGTCACTATTGTTTTGGGGTGATAACTGAGAATGAGAATCATGCACATATCGTAAACGTACATATCAGTATGTATTCTGTGGCATTTACGCTCTGCTGACGGAGCAGTGCACGTAGTGAGCAGAGGAGCCTAAATACGGGTGGCACATCTGCGAAACACGTTCTTATCCAACTCCTGATCACAAAATCTTCTTGTAGGAAACCAGAGACAAGTCATGGTACACCTGCTGCCCCTCTCAGCTTCCTGGAGAGAATAAATGTCTTGAGTATATGGAAATCAGTGAATGGCTTCTCTGTGAACACCAGCCCGGGCAGGAAGCAGCCGCACACTCCAGGAACAACATTTTTGATTGCTGCTCAGAACAGGCAACGTTGTTCTCATTTGTTTCAATCTGAATTATGTCTAAATACTTCCAGGTTGTAGAATCCACAGTTAATGATACATGTACATCATGTCATGACATTGCAGTTGTCCTTGTATTACTCCATAAACTCATTAAGAACTTTTCTTTATAATGAAAGAAGCATCACCCCATTTGATGTACACATCTTATAAATCAGCATGGTGCAAATAGCATATTCAACAGCAATGTTTATTCTGCACACAGAGAATAAATGATCTAAAAGTTTACTAGTACACACAAATATAATAAATAACCTTTGTAATATATCTGAGAAATGTCTCCTAAACTTACAATTCACTCTGAAAAACAGCTCAAATGTGTCTTGATCAAAGTAAGACGTACTGCCAACTCTGTAGAGAGGGAAGAGAACAGTGAAACACAGGCAGAGAGACAGGCAGGTCCTGTTGCAACTTCCAGTAAATCTTTTATCTCACTTGTGCTGGATTCAGAGCTACACTGCTCAGTACTTTTATATATTGTCTTTCTTGCTGCATATGCTTATGTCTGTGTGTTACAACGAGAAAGAAGAGCAGGAATCACTCATATCTGTATTGGCTGTATACAGAAAAGATCAAAGCCTTTAGATTCCTTCCAGTAGCTCAGAGTAAACTCGAAACTGGAGATAGAGTGTGCAGAGAGGAAAACAGGTGAAAATGCATAAAATTGGCAGCTGTGTTATCCTTTATGTATACAGGCATGGTAGCTTATTTTAGTAAGTTACATAAAATGGCAGATACACTTTAAGGACTAAGCCACAGTACGAGGCAAAGCAGCATGGATGATTGGATGATACATCACTACTGAAGTAAAGGTGCCATAGCACTTAAAGCAGCCATTGTTTTGCTGTTCTTAGGCTACATGTCCACCAATGACATATTGAGAGTCTATACTAAGGATAAGACCTCTCTAAAATAAAGCTTTAATTTACCTAACTGATCAGATATATTTGATTGATTTTAAGAACTTGATAAGTACAGTAATATACCGTTTAAGCATTCCAGAATATATGTAATGTCTTGCTTCTAGGAAATGTTATTTTCCAGAGTAAAGATGCCAATCTTTTCCAAACAAAAGAGCCTGGATATCCACTCCAAACTAAATAAAAGCTAAATCCCAAAGGGGTCTATTTACAAATGGGCATTATGCCCAAACTGGCGTGAGCATGGGCATCTTGCCCATTAGAAGGTTTAACTCTTAATTTGTACATGAAAGCAAAGTGAATTCTAGTGGCCTGCACTTAATACATAGGAAAAGTCATCTGTTTCTGTTTTCGAGAATATACAGGGGGAAACGGGGGTCATACCAACAGTCAGCATCCCCTGCACAAGGTCCATTAAACACCTCGGCAGCAGTGTCATCCTCGTCCTCCTCATCTGCATCTTTTTTAGAGAGCAGAGAAATGCTTCCTTATCCACTACGCACGCGACTTCCTCAAGGACAGAAAAGATAGTGACTAAATATGAAGGTGGTGGGGCAGAAAGAATCATTAATTTATCCTCACATGATATTTCACAGTCTGAACTATTGGTATTGAATCGCGGATTATAATTTGTACCCACTTCTAAGTTTGACCCTTTTCTCTGGGTTTAATCTATTTCTGAGAAAATTAAAATGGAGAAAGTTCTTCATTAATAATGATAAATCCCAATGCCAGTCTCTCGGTATAACAACCGAGTCACTGGCAGACGTGAGGTTGTTAGCTGGACTGGACGAGGAGGGGAGTAGGGGCATTGGGGAAGGTCCTTACTCAGATCTTAAACCAAAAAGCAAAAAGATGCCTCCAACGGGAAATTATAACAACACTGATATTTTTCTTGACTTGGTTACTAAAGAGATCAAGAAAATAAACCCAAAAAACAATTTAATAACATCTAATCTGGAAGATTCAGAAATGGAAGCATTGTGGTCCCTCGAGAAAAACTTAAATATCGTAATTAAGCCATCTGTTAAGGGGGGCAATGTGGTGGTACTTGACAAATCACAGTATTTGATGATGCATAGGAACATTCTATCTGACTCCACAACCTACTAGATTGTCAAAAAAGACCCCACATTGCCCTACCAAACAGTGGCAGGTATAGATGCACTTTGTCAAAATTCGAGTATATATCTTGATTGATCAAATTCTGCGCCTATTCGTACACTCCCTACCTTCGTACATTAGAGACACCTCAGATTTACTCACTAAACTTGATGGGATTCATCTTGATTCAGACACTATCTTGGCATCGATAGATGTGGAGAATCTTTACAGCAGCATACCACATGAGAAAGGCATTGAGGCTGCTGAGTATTACCTTAAAGCAAGGGGGAATCATTGTCTTCCACATAACAACTTTCTGTTTAAACTACTCCGATATGTGCTGACTCATAATTTCTTTCTGTTTAATGGTGAGTTCCTCCACCAGCTCAGGGGCACAGCGATGTGTACGCCGTGTGCCCCAACTTATGCTAATTTGCTCCTGGCTGGTGGGTGGAGACGGCGGTCTTTAGGGAAGAGGATGTCACATGGTGCCCCCACATTGTTTTTTGGGGGCGTTACATTGATGAAATCCTCGTCCTATGGCCAGGGAGTGCTGACTCCTTTAGGAAATTTGTGGACCACCTTAACATTAATAATCTCAATCTAAGGTTTACTTGTGAAGTGGGGGGAGAGAGTATCCCCTTTTTGGATGTTTTCATTTGGAAAAACAACCAGGATATATTGAACAGCTCTATCTATCGCAAGAAAACGGCCACTAACAGCCTCCTGAGATGGGAGAGCCATCATCCCACAAACTTAAAAAGAGGCATACCAAAGGGGCAGTTTTATAGACTTTGGAGAAACTGCTCTTCTCTAACTGATTTTGAACAACAAGCCGGTACACTTAAACGACATTTTCAAGAGAGAGGATACCCTGAACACGTTGTTGATATTGGATATGAGACAGCACGTAGGTCAAACCGAAACCAATTATTAACTACAAGATCAAGAGAAGGGATAGATAATATAACTAGACTTATTGGAACCTACGATGACCAAAATCAGAAGGTTACGGGTATTCTGAGACGTTATTGGGGCATTTTGAGAGCGGACCCAAACCTGGTTGATTGCATTTGTAGACTCCCCTCAGTAACATATAGAAGGGGGAAATCTATACGTGATTATGTAGTCCACAGTCATTTGAGTCCCCAAAAAGTGGGGAGTATGTGGTTGAAGCGTAGGAATCTGGGCACCTTTAAATGCAATGGCTGTAAAACCTGCAGATTTATTAGTCAATCAAATACTTTTTGTAGTGTGGCCACAGGACGTACCTTTAGAAATAGAGATTTTGCCAGTTGTAGAACAATGGGGGTAGTTTATCTTTGCATGTGCAGCTGCCCCCTAAATTATGTGGGCAAAACAAAAAGACAACTTAGGACCAGGATAGGTGAACATGTGGGGGATATTAGACACAAACGTGAGACCCCGTTAGCACGGCATATGGTTGATAAACATGGGGGGGATCTCGACTCATTCCAGGTTATTTAGACTGTCCCGCATTCTGCCAGACTTGGCGATTGGGACAGAAAAATACTTCAACGTGAAACTAGGTGGATCTTTCTTTTGGAATCCACGTCCCCCTCCGGTCTTAATGAGCAGCTCAACTGTTAGTTTCATCTAAAAATCGTGTTCCCAAGGTATAGAAAATTAAGGAAGAACTGGGATACGTATAGGTCTTCTATATAAGACCACAAAATAGTTTCCACCTAATCAGTGGAACAATATCAATAAGGTTCTTTCAAAGCCACCCCACTGATCCAGTGGTGGTGTGAGAAAAACTTAATAATATAGACCCTCGCATTTAGGGGTTTGCCAATTAGCCCGTGCTAACTCCTGTTATCTATTATTTTTTTATTATTATTTATACAGTATATTCCTAATTTATATCCAGCCTGGAACACAATTAGCATTCCATACATATTGGAAGGGCGCCGCTTATGATATTCTCTAAGGTGGGTATGCTTCTTTTTTAAGCCGCCAGTGCCCTTGCACACAGTGGATCACCCATAGCATCCATATTCCCTGACTCCAGGATGCTGTTTTTTCAGGCTGCCGAGTGTGATTGCGTGCGGTGGAGCGCATACTGTCTCACCGCTTGGCGTTGCCCAGAAATTTCTTTTGGGTGGAACGCAGAAACGCTCTACCAGCTGGATGGCCGGTGACATTGCGTTATGTCATATCCGGTCTGGAGTCACGCTGATATGGTGGCAATGGATATTTAAACAGGAAGTTGGACGGGCAGGTAACCCTTCATTGTGAGCGGTCAGGACGGGATATGGCTCATTGCAGCTGCCCGCCGAAAGCCTTTTTGTTCCCCTGATGAACCCTGACTGACTACCCTGGGAGAAACGCGTCGGGATGGGCAACTAAATGGATGAGTACATCCTATACTATTTCTGTGACCACTACAAATTTATGGATTTATTGTCCCTGCAACATTTAATCTACAACTAGGGAGTATGTGTTAGCTGTGGTATAAGTTTGTCACTTGGCTATTGGACATGGTATGGCCGCTAATGTTTTTGGCAGTGAAACCTTATAATAATTGAGGTTATGTCTTAAAGACAATTAACTTAGGAAGATATGATATAGAACTGCAACTATGTGCTAGCCCAGACTCTCAGCCTGTAATATTGCCTACAATTGTATTTTGGCTGAAGGACTGAGGAGTATATTTATTGTGTTGTTCTCTGGAACATTTCCTTGTTTTTGTGGCTCTTATATATATATGCTCATGGCTGAAAATCTTCCCCTCAATGGTGGCAATGCTTGTTAATGACACTACATATGATTATTTGAAGACATAGAGGAATACTTCTTCCCTTTTGTCTACAGCTACCCCCTAGTCAGAATTTATCAGGATTAATACCATTAAAACATCCTAAAGTAACTTGGTATATTAAGCTAACCTTTGCAGGTTTATATTGATTAAGCACTTTAAGCACATTGGCACTTTATATTTACTGGTGTTGGTGAAGGTGTTTCTTTGTTAGTTCCGTTTAGGGTCTTGAGGGAGAGCCGTCGTTGAGTGGGGGCGCCATGTCGAACTTAGGGTGCCAACCTCCGTGGTAAGGTAGGGTGAGTAAGGGAAAGCATCACCCCCTCACTAGTTTACCTCTATCCTTTTTAGTGTTAAGATTATATTGTTAAGATTAACTAATTGTCTCCCTGACCCCCTTTTTGAGGGCAATTTTACCTTGTTGTATTAAAAGTTATATTTTAGGGGTATTTTTTTGTTTCTCTTAGTTTACAAATTTATTTATACTCCGTTTTTCAAGATTTTTGGTATTTTTCTGTTTTAGAGAATATAGTATAAAAACAACTATGAAAAAGCCCCACACCTGGCCAGTTCCTTCACTTATAAAAAAAAAAAAATCTGATTTGGAAATTCAGTTGATCACCTTTTTCTTTATCTTGACTTTGTGGATCTTATCACATTCTCCAGTATTAATTGAGAATCACTAGTAAAAATGGACCTGAAAAGTGTATGGATTAAGATGGCTGTTAAGCCGGCATGACCTAACATTATCTTCATACATTCCAGTGGCCTGTTAGGAATGTGCTCACTAGCCTTGGGCACATGGAATTCTTTGGAATGAAGACCAGGTGAAAACAAACTTACATTATCAAATACCAGAATATTTATCTCTTTAATGATTTCGCTCAGTCAAGTCTGATTGTGCATTATAGGGGACGTTCAAAAGCAAAAGGCTTTGTACCAAGTCTTAGGCTATGTGCACACGTTCCGATTTTTTCGTGTTTTTTTTTGCGTTTTTTCGCGATAAAAACTCATTAAAAATGCATACATTATGCATCCTATCATTTAGAATGCATTCTGCATGTTTTGTGCACATGGTGCATTTTTTTCCGTGAAAAAAACGCATCGCGGTAAAAAAAGCAGCATGTTCATTAATTTTGCGGATTTTCTGCGTTTTCCCGCAATTCTATGCATTTGGAAAAAAACGCACAAAAAACGCGTCAAAAACACATGAAAAATGCGAAAAAAACGCATGCGGTTTTCTGGCAGAAATGTCCAGTTTTTGTCAGGAAAATTTCTGCAAGAAATCCTGATGTGTGCACATAGCCTTAAAGTTAGGATAGGTGATAACTTGCTGATAGGTGGAGGTCGGTCTATAGGACTGACGGAGATTGTTGAGCACAATGAATGGCCAAAGGAGTACACAAGTTAAACCACCTATTCTCAGGATCAGTGGGGGTAGACTCACCAATGATCAGTAATGTATAATTTATTCTATGGATATAGTATTTAAAATTGGTATAAAAAAAACTAAAAGACATGTTTTAAAATAAAAAAAAAGCAATACTGTTAATTCTCCACCAATTTAGTGTTGATAATGTTGTGGTCATCAACAATCTGTAATGCTGGTGGGTGTGAACCGACTGCCCTGGAGGGGCGTGACCAAGTGTCTACATTAGAGCCTCTAATTGGCTGGGCCACCCATAGACACCAGGTACCACTCCAGGTCAGTCCTCGAGACTTCAGCTGCTGATCGTAGGGTCAGAGACTCGGGTACAGGTGGACGAGACAAAATTGAAGTCAAATGGTTTGAGGTCAGGGCAGGCAGCACAGGTTCAGAATTTGTAACCAAGGTCAGGAGCAGAGAGATCAGGATAAACGAGAAGGCAAGCCAGGTTGATAACAGGTGAGATAAAACAGGAACTAGAGACAGACATACTCAGGAGGACCTAAGTTCAGGTGAGGAATGGAGGGTGGACTTACCTGATATATCACCTGCTGACAGGTGAAAGGCCGGGGAAGCAGATCTCTGCAGGACAGAATGGATACAATTTCCTGCAGTTTGGGGCTATTCTTAGGATAAGTCCTCAATACCAGATCGGAGGCTGGCGTAACACCTGGAACCCTGGAACTCAGGTTATGATGGTGACCACGGCCAGTTACGGTACATCTGCTGTTTCACATCAATAGGGGCTTGATCTGCAGTACCCCACTGCAACCAATACACAATTGATAGAGCTATGCTGTTCCATGACCAAGCACATGCAGTCGCCTCTGGTAACGGGAACAGGTGATCTACGGGGTTCCGGGTGTCACACCCTCACTGATTTAGTATTGATGATCTACAGTATTCTAAGGATAGGCCATCAATATAAAAGTACCGGACAATCCATTTAAAGCAGTCCTGTCACCAGGTCAAAAGTGTCCAATATTTGTTCTTATTTAATTCTCACTGCTCCCCTCAGTAATCAGTTTTTTTCTTTTTTTAAATCCGCCATATAGTTCAGTGATATGGACCTTTTATATTTAGTGCAAATTTTTGACGGTTTTTAACAAGGGGGCATGGTTCACATGACAGTTGTATAAAACAGCCTAAAGCTACGCCCCCCGAGAATGCTAGGAGTCACGCCCCTTGTAAAGACCATTGGACCTGTATAACACCTTTCAGCCCAAAGTTTACTGAAAGGAGACAACCCTTTTAAGACAGTAATCAGCCCCGAAATTTTGAATTAAAACAATATTCTGTTTGTTTACAATTTTCTTAAAAAAAAAAAAAAAAGAGTATAACAAGCATAATGTAATGCCCTTACAAGAGAATATATTACATTACTGCTAATCCTGTTCTATAAACCAGTGATCAAATGTTTGGAGCTATTATTAGGGGAAATCCCACATAGGCAATTATAGAAAAGCAGTAAAATTTTTATAAACTACTTCTTTCCACTTCCTTCCAGGATGCCTGAAGGCAACTGAACATCAGACACCGGATCCAAGTAGGTTTTCAATGACAGTCCTTAGTGTCTAACCTGGACATTTAGTTGTGGTAACAATATACCCACTTGGTTCCTTGTAAAAGGAACCACAAATATTCCCAAATACATAGTGCAATGATTCTGGATAAATAATTAAAAGGGGTGATCCAAGGAATCTATTTTGAAATGCTTCAGGTAGCTTTAAAATAAAATAAATCATATTAACCTTCCCCAGTCGCCAAAAGGTCCTGTAATGGGGCTTGCCCAGACCCCATCTCTCAAGTAGAGACCAATGAGGACTGGGTAAGCACTGCAGAGGCACATGCAGGTAAACAGGCAAGGTGTTTACAATTTAAAAAAAGATATTTAAAAATATATATTTCTTGGCACAAGCAAAGGTAAAATACTGATTATGGGGGAGCATACATTTTTGCAGTCCACCTGCCTGATATCCCGTTGAAGAATACTTTAGACAGGCTCCACCTAGATTAAAAATGCAGCAGTCAACATTTGATCGCATTCAAACAGGCGAATGCTGTCAGACTTGAGACTTGATGATCTTATTCTTGAGATGTGTTACAACTATTTAATACCACGGCTTTAGATTGCAATATAGTGACATCTGGCTAGACTAAAACAATATGTAACTGTCAAAACTACCACACGGATACAAAGAAAGTAGGTTTTTATCCAGCGTTATTGGATTATTGAGGAGTTACCGAGTGACATGTTATGTAAACAGTCTCTATCTGATCATGAGAGTCTCCAGAAGTAAACCATGTGTTTGGTAGACAGTGCAGTGATTGTACTCGTCTTCTGCGAAAAACTGGACCTCAACCAGCAGACCTTGAGGAAACCAGAGTACGACTGCAGGGTTTTCCTATATCCAGACACAAAAGAAAATATACAGCGAAACCAAAAGTATCTGAAGAACTTTGAAATGTTGAAAGTGCCAAACATAAACCTTTCCTTTTCAGGTCTATAAACCGGAGGAAGGACAAGTGCTATCTCAGCAGACTTCTAACCAGTAATGGACAATAGGTGGCTGAGGAACAGTAGACAGGTTATGTGTATATGCCGCTGCTTACCCTTCACATTCACTCTCAATTACCCTAAAAGCAATGGAAAGGTTTGGTTTCATCTGATGGTAACACAAACCGAACAGCATTAGGGCTGTCCCACACGTCCAGATAATTCCGTTACCGGAATAAATCGGTACCGGAGTTATCCGTGTCCGTGTGCCTGGGAACTCACGTAGGCCATACGGGCGGCACACGTGTGCCGCCCGTATGGCGAGTGGGTACCACACGGAGCGTGTGGTACCCACGTGTCTGGTACCCTGCATCGCGGATTCATATGTTCCCTTACATATGAATCGCGGCTTCAGCACCATGTGGGGGGGACAGCGCTTACTGTAGCGCTGTCTCCTGCACGCACACGGACCCCAGACGGAGAATGTCCGTGTGAGGTCCGTGTTTTACACGGACCCATTGACTCTATTGGGTCCGTGTAATCCGTGCGCTCCCACGAACACTGACATGTCTCCGTGTTTGGCACATGGAGACACGGTCCGCAAAAAATCAATGACATCTGAACAGATGCATTGATTTTTATGGGTCTACGTGTGTCAGTGTCTCCGGTACGTGAGGAAACTGTCACCTCACGTACCGGAGCCACTGACGTGTGAAACCGGCCTAAGTCAGCGCCGCGTAGCACAGAGGGAGAACTAATGATACCAGCATAATTTCTAAAGTGAGTGACCCAGTCCACTCACTAACTATATGAGCATTTAAAGAGTAAATTTTCTCCTGTCCACATTTGGGGACAATTTTCTTTTCTTTTACTTAAATGCATATATTTTGGGTTAAATAATTTTTCCAATTGGGTTTTATTAAAAATGTTGCACTGTTTGACTTAAACAGGTTCTTTGTTCCTTGTACATTCAACTTTGATGTAGCCATAAAGTAGCTGAGACTTTCACAATGAGCTCACTGATGGATTCTCAGTTAACTCATTCTGCAGTCAGCAATAGACACTATAACACAAAAGCTAGAGAAGGCAAACGGTGCAAGATTTTTAATAAGATTCAATTGTAAAACTTATTTTTAGACCCAACTACATGCACTTAAATAAAAAAAATATATATATTGCCCCAGGAAGTGAACAACCCCTTTATGGAGACCTGCAATTTGGAATAGGGAGACTTACTTGTAAGCCATGCAAGAATCCAGAGACTGCTGTATGCAAAGAGAGTTTCTGGTTTGGCTTTATATCCCAACTTCTGTGGTAAGGATCCTTACATGGTCAATACTGACTGATCGGATTGCTACTTATCATCAGCAGCACTGGAGAACACAGCTCTCATTCTCTGTGAAAATTATATTTGCATATGTATTATATGTTCATAGGAAAATAGGAAATGTAAGGGAATAGGACTGCGCTGCAGGACAAGACACAGAATATGGATTCAAGTGGAGCCATTGCAAGAACTCGGACCGTTCTAATCTCATATCACTGTCATTAGGAAAATTCGTATCTCTAGGATGGGGCCTCACTGCTATCAGGAAAAGTGTATCTCTAGAATGGGGCCCCACTGCTATCAGGAAAAGTGTACCTCTAGAATGGGGCCCCACTGCTATCAGGAAAAGTGTACCTCTAGAATGGAGCCCCACTAATATCAGGAAAAGTATATCTCTAGTATCAGGAAAAGTGTACCTCTAGAATAGAGCCCCGCTGCTATCAGGAAAAGAGTATCTCTAGAATGGGGCCCCACTGCTATCAGGAAAAGTGTACCTCTAGAATGGGGCCCCACTGCTATCAGGAAAAGTGTATCTCTAGAATAGGGCCCCACTGCTATCAGGAAAAGTGTACCTCTAGAATGGGGCCCCACTGCTATCAGGAAAAGTGTACCTCTAGAATGGAGCCCCACTAATATCAGGAAAAGTATATCTCTAGTATCAGGAAAAGTGTACCTCTAGAATAGAGCCCCGCTGCTATCAGGAAAAGAGTATCTCTAGAATGGGGCCCCACTGCTATCAGGAAAAGTGTACCTCTAGAATGGGGCCCCACTGCTATCAGGAAAAGTGTATCTCTAGAATAGGGCCCCACTGCTATCAGGAAAAGTGTACCTCTACATTGGAGCCCCACTGCTATCAGGAAAAGTGTACCTCTAGAATGGGGCCCCACTGCTATCAGGAAAAGTGTATCTCTAGAATAGGGCCACACTGCTATCAGGAAAAGTGTATCTCTAGAATGGGGCCCCACTGCTATCAGGAAAAGTGTACCTCTAGAATGGGGCCCCACTGCTATCAGGAAAAGTGTATCTCTAGAATGGAGCCCCACTAATATCAGGAAAAGTGTATCTCTAGAATGGAGCCCTGCTGCTATCAGGAAAAGAGTATCTCTAGATTGGAGCTCCACTAATATCAGGAAAAGTGTATCTCTAGAATAGGGCCCCACTGCTATCAGGAAAAGAGTATCTCTAGAATGGGGCCCCACTGCTATCAGGAAAAGTGTACCTCTAGAATGGGGCCCCACTGCTATCAGGAAAAGTGTATCTCTAGAATGGAGCCCCACTAATATCAGGAAAAGTGTATCTCTAGAATGGAGCCCCGCTGCTATCAGGAAAAGTGTATCTCTTGAATAGAGCCCCGCTGCTATCAGGAAAAGTGTACCTCTAGAATAGAGCCCCGCTGCTGTCAGGAAAAGTGTACCTCTAGAATGGGGCCCCGCTGCTATCAGGAAAAGTGTATCTCTTGAATGGGGCCCCGCTGCTATCAGGAAAAGTGTATCTCTAGAATGGGGCCCCACTGCTATCAGGAAAAGTGTATCTCTAGAATGGGGCCCCACTGCTATCAGGAAAAGTGTATCTCTTGAATGGGGCCCGCTGCTATCAGGAAAAGTGTATCTCTTGAATGGGGCCCCGCTGCTATCAGGAAAAGTGTATCTCTTGAATGGGGCCCCGCTGCTATCAGGAAAAGTGTACCTCTAGAATGGGGCCCCACTGCTATCAGCAAAAGTGTATCTCTAGAATGGGGCCCCACTGCTATCAGGAAAAGTGTACCTCTAGAATGGGGCCCCACTGCTATCAGGAAAAGTGTACCTCTAGAATGGGGCCCCACTGCTATCAGCAAAAGTGTATCTCTAGAATGGGGCCCCACTGCTATCAGGAAAAGTGTACCTCTAGAATGGGGCCCCACTGCTATCAGGAAAAGTGTACCTCTAGAATGGGGCCCCACTGCTATCAGGAAAAGTGTATCTCTAGAATGGGGCACCGCTGCTATCAGGAAAAGTGTATCACTAGAATGGGGCCCCACTGCTATCAGGAAAAGTGTACCTCTAGAATGGGGCCCCACTGCTATCAGGAAAAGTGTATCTCTAGAATAGGGCCACACTGCTATCAGGAAAAGTGTACCTCTAGATTGGAGCCCCACTAATATCAGGAAAAGTGTATCTCTAGAATAGGGCCCCACTGCTATCAGGAAAAGAGTATCTCTAGAATGGGGCCCCACTGCTATCAGGAAAAGTGTACCTCTAGAATGGGGCCCCACTGCTATCAGGAAAAGTGTATCTCTAGAATAGGGCCACACTGCTATCAGGAAAAGTGTACCTCTAGATTGGAGCCCCACTAATATCAGGAAAAGTGTATCTCTTGAATAGAGCCCCACTGCTATCAGGAAAAGTGTACCTCTAGAATGGGGCCCCACTGCTATCAGGAAAAGAGTATCTCTAGAATGGAGCCCCACTGCTATCAAGAAAAGTGTACCTCTAGAATGGAGCCCCACTAATATCAGGAAAAGTGTATCTCTAGAATGGAGCCCCGCTGCTATCAGGAAAAGTGTATCTCTTGAATAGAGCCCCGCTGCTATCAGGAAAAGTGTACCTCTAGAATAGAGCCCCGCTGCTATCAGGAAAAGTGTACCTCTAGAATGGGGCCCCGCTGCTATCAGGAAAAGTGTATCTCTTGAATGGGGCCCCGCTGCTATCAGGAAAAGTGTATCTCTAGAATGGGGCCCCGCTGCTATCAGGAAAAGTGTATCTCTAGAATGGGGCCCCACTGCTATCAGGAAAAGTGTATCTCTTGAATGGGGCCCGCTGCTATCAGGAAAAGTGTATCTCTTGAATGGGGCCCCGCTGCTATCAGGAAAAGTGTATCTCTTGAATGGGGCCCCGCTGCTATCAGGAAAAGTGTACCTCTAGAATGGGGCCCCACTGCTATCAGCAAAAGTGTATCTCTAGAATGGGGCCCCGCTGCTATCAGGAAAAGTGTACCTCTAGAATGGGGCCCCACTGCTATCAGCAAAAGTGTACCTCTAGAATGGGGCCCCACTGCTATCAGGAAAAGTGTACCTCTAGAATGGGGCCCCACAGCTATCAGGAAAAGTGTACCTCTAGAATGGGGCCCCACTGCTATCAGCAAAAGTGTATCTCTAGAATGGGGCCCCACTGCTATCAGGAAAAGTGTACCTCTAGAATGGGGCACCACTGCTATCAGGAAAAGTGTATCTCTAGAATGGGGCACCGCTGCTATCAGGAAAAGTGTATCACTAGAATGGGGCCCCACTGCTATCAGGAAAAGTGTATCACTAGAATGGGGCCCTACTGGCAATCAAGAACATATAGGAAGCTGAGCATGTGTATATACATATAAATGTTTACTGGGGCTCAATAAATTGCCAAGTGAGCGGCTATCCTATCAATGTGCCATAAATATTCAATACCAGGCAGGCAGGAAATATATAGATTTAGCACATTGATAGGTACATTAGAATCTTTTCTTCTCTTCTTCGTTGGACAAGTATTGGGAAGCTAAATTGTGGCACACACTATTAATACATTTCCACTTTTTGGATTCCCCTTAGCCATTCCCCCATATTAGACACTTTTGAACGGTAGCTAATGAGGCATACAAAGTGTATAACACATGGAACAAATCTGGTTGACAGCATGCATAGCAGATTTTTTGTGCATTTGCCATGGTAAATTAGGTTTCTGATTTATTTACTTTATGTACATGAACATTTCTTGGTATTAGGCTTGGTTGTTTTAGTTGGATACGTCTCAATAATCGGTAATAGCGGACCATACTCTAGCACGCTGCATGTAGAGACCTTCATAAAATCTATTCAATGTCTGCACCCCTGAGGATGTAATTTGGGCACCTTTTAGCATCCGTATTATGGCTGCATGTTCCAGGCTGTCTGTGGGTTTTATGAATGATCAGTATCATGGGGATCTATGGTGCCGCTACTTCAGTGCAACAGACTCACAATCCAGTAGGGAATTGCGACCATAAGGCCCCGTTCCCACAATGAGCTTTTGATGAGTTTTTTACGCCGCACCATTCCTGCACCTATTATTTAAAATTTGGTTACTTGCGGTTTTACATTGCGTTTTTCTGTGTGTGTTTTTTTAACATTCGTTTTTATCAATTTTTTTGTCTCTTCTCGATGGGTCATGCTTAAATAAAGCTGTTTTGTTTTCAATACTTCCTGGTATTTGTCTTTGACAAAACTTTACTGACATATGTATGTGATGATTACATAAGTGTTTGATGCGTTTTCACGTGTAGATTTTCCACACCTAATGCAATTCTATGGGGAAAATCCGCACAGAAAACTCAGCGTTCCTGCAAGAGGAATTGACTTGTTGCGAATTTGATACAAGCACAGCAGGTCAGTTTCCGCAGATTAAATGATAGACACCGTAGGTATGAAATTTCTATTTCCACCGTATGCCGACTCCAACTCAAACGTATTTCCTGGAGCTGCACATTCCTTAACCAAGAATCTGCAAAAACTCTAGTCCATGCCCTCATCATCTCCAGCCTCCTGTTTTGTGGCCTCCCTTTTAACACTCTCGCATCCCTCCAATCTATCCTAACGTCCACTGCAAAACTAATTCACCTATCTTCCCCACTATTCCCCGGCCTCTCCCCTCTGTCAATTCCTGCACTGGCTCCCCATTACCTAACGACTCCAGTCCAAAACCCTAACCATGACATACAAAGCCATCCACAATCTGTCTCCTCCATAATAATAATAATAATAATAATAATAATAATTTTATTTATATAGCGCCAACATATTCCGCAGCGCTTTACAACTTATAGAGGGGACTTATACAGACAACAGACATTACAGCATAACAGAAATCACAGTTCAAAACAGATACCAGGAGGAATGAGGGCCCTGCTGCTCGCAAGCTTACAATCTATGAGGAAAAGGGGAGACCCGAGAGGTGGATGGTAACAATTGCTTTAGTTATTTGGACCAGCCATAGTGTAAGGCTCGGGTGTTCATGTAAAGCTGCATGAACCAGTTAACTGCCTAAGTATGTAACAGTACAGACACAGAGGCTATTAACTGCGTAAAGTGTATGAGAACATGATGGAGGAACGTGATTATGTTGTTGTTTTTTATTAATAGGCCACACAGGGATAATTAGGTTAATGCGTTGAGGCAGTAGGCCAATCTGAACAAATGAGTTTTTAGTGCACGCTTAAAACTGTGGGGATTGGGGATTAATTGTATTAACCTAGGTAATGCATTCCAAAGAATCGGCGCCGCACGTGTAAAGTCTTGGAGACGGGAGTGGGAGGTTCTGATTATTGAGGATGCTAACCTGAGGTCATTAGCAGAGCGGAGGGCACGGGTAGGTTGGTAGACTGAGACCAGAGAGGAGATGTAGGGTGGTGCTGAGCCATGGAGTGCTTTGTGGATGAGGGTAGTAGTTTTGTACTGGATTCTGGATTGGATGGGTAGCCAGTGTAATGACTGGCACAAGGTAGAGGCATCGGTGTAACGGTTGGCGAGGAATATGATCCTGGCAGCAGCATTCAGGACAGATTGGAGCGGGGAGAGTCTGGTAAAAGGTAGGCCAATTAGTAGAGAGTTACAATAGTCCAGACGAGAGTGAATAAGTGAGACAGTAAGAGTTTTTGCAGAGTCGAAAGTAAGAAAAGGGCGAATTCTGGAAATGTTTTTGAGATGCAGATAAGAAGAGCGAGCCAGTGATCGGATGTGGGGGGTGAAAGAAAGCTCGGAATCAAGGATGACTCCAAGGCAGCGGGCATGTTGCTTTGGAGTAATGGTGGAACCGCACACAGAGATGGCAATGTCCTGTACCAGTCGTGACTTGTATTGTTCAAGACTATTGTACTTGTTGTTTGTAATGTTTACCCATTTTCACATGGAAAGCGCCATGGAATAAATGGCACTATTATGATAATAATAATAATAATAATAAATCTTATCCAAGGTCAGCACGGTGGCGCAGTGGATAGCACAGCAGCCTTACAGCGCTGGAGTCCTGGGTTCAAGCCCCACGAAGGACAACATCTGCAAAGAGTTTGTATGTTCTCCCTGTGTTTGCGTGGGTTTCCTCCGGGTACTCCAGTTTCTTCCCACATTCCAAAGACATACTGATAGGGAATTTAGATTGTGAGCCCCAACGGGGGACAGCAACGATAATGTGTGCAAACTGTAAAGCACTGCGGAATATGTTAGCGCTATATAAAAATAAAGATTATTATTATTATCCAATTTGCTTGAACTGTAAGACGCTGCGTTGTTGACACAGCAAAAATGTGCATAGTCAAAAAGGCACCAAGGCTCATCGTGTGAACGTAGCCTTATCCAGATGCCAGAGCAGAACTAGAATGCCAACTGCAGTATATAGGGCTCCTTCTTCAGGCCACCTTAAGGTATTCACTTAATTCTTACCAATATGTAGAGATCCTTAGCTAAATTGGAATTTTTCTTATGTAATTATATGTATAATTTACTATATACTTGAGTATTTTTATCACATGACAGAAATGTACCTTATCAGTGGTTGTCGTACTACAAGCACCATCTTGCCTGACATGCAGCAGAGGTCGTTTAGGTCTAGATAAAAAAGTAAATGAATATCGCGTGACACAATGGAGACATACACAGGCGATACATCTCTGAAGTGTTTGATGTATGTTTAGTTGTCACTCAGTGATTTCTCCTTTTGGTGACACAATGTGGAGCCAGCTAATGGCATATCGTAGAAATATAAAACCTTCCTGAGGCTAAGCCATAAGCTAGCTATGGCTGACTGCACATACGTTTCAAGGGTCTCATATTACTATTTAACACAAGCAAGACCTTGTCAGCACCCTATCCTGACCCTGAGCAAAGCACTTCTGCGCTAGACAAATTCAACACCACCCTGACCCCGCAGTCTCCAGATACCGACACTCTCACTCAGCCTCTGAGTACCCCAGTCATGTACTTCACTATAACTAGGGGTTAGGACGTCACATGCAACAATCACACACAACAATATTACGTGCATCAGGCATGCTAATAGGCCAGGACATGTAAGATGCCATTCACATCATCCAACTTTTCTTTTGTTTAATTTTCTAAGCTTAAACCATGATTAGATAGAGGGTCAAACTCAGATGAGATCATTTTGGCACAGCCACAGGTGTTGAAGGGATTGCAATCATAACATGGACGTAATAGCAGGCCATACACATCAGCCAGGTTTTCCTGACAATTATCTTATCTGACCCATAAAAAGCATGCTTAAAGGAGACCTATCACCAGGTCAAAAGTTGCCAATTTTTGCTCATATTTTATTCCTGCTGTTCCATAAGTAATCTACTGTTATTGTTTTTTTTAATCTTCCATACGGTTCCAGAGATAAGAACCTTTTAATTTAGTGTTATTTTTTTATGCTCTTCACAAGGGGGCGTGTCTCACAGGGTAATTATGGAGAGCAGCCTTAAGACACGCCCCCTGAGAATATGCAAGCCACACCTCTCCTGGGAAAGATCATAAAAATTAGCGCTAAGTAAAAAGACTCATATCTCTGGAACCATAGGTTGGATTTAGATGAAAGAAAAAACAAAATTCTCAGCGGAACAGTAAGAAAAAAACAAATAGAAAGACCTGGCTACTTTTGATTTGATGACACATCCCCTTTTACTCATAAATACACTGTAATTGATCTATAATTGCAAAATGATATAATTTTATATGAAAGGCTCTCACTATTCATAAATGAGACATTAGTAGATCCTGGGTGATAGACTTGTGACCTGCAGCTTCAGGCTAGTCTCTGGTTCCACATGCTCCAATGAATCAGATAATGATTCAGTCACTGAGCCTAAGAGGACAAATGTCTGCTTCTTGATCAATTAGCAATCAAGCTGGTAAGGGCCCATTTGCAGATGACGCATCACCCTGTGTTCTGCCAGCTATGAAGAGAACATGACAGCAGAACTCTGAGCCCAAGAAAAGTCCTTACTTTGGGATTGCAGGGCTTTCCTTACACTACAAGAAGTTAGTAACCCCCAAGTGATTGTCCTAAAAAGCTGACCCCATCAGTCCAGCATTGGAACACAATACAATCTCCGCGGCTCAGACGGGAGACTGGTTTCCCACGTGTTGTTATTGTTATATGCCACGGGTAGGAAGTGGAAATGGGAAGTGACACATCATCCTGTATATGCAGCATTATATCTATTGTTTTTATGGTCACCGCATTTCAGGGCAATCTGCACGAAGATGGAGCAAGGGAATACTTTGACATGTTACCATTATCTTGAGATTTAGAAAACACTCACTTCCTAAGCTTGGACGGTTTCCTTGAGGTGTAAGTCACTGTCAGTATACAAAAATAGGCATCATCAATTCTGAGACATCCTATGCCTCACTCATATGTGTGTAGTTTTAGGTCACATATTTGTGCATACACATGGATATAAGGATATCTTGAATATAACAGCCATGTTGGAAATAACAGGATCAATAGACATGTTAATCATAAGAAAATTTTCAAGACATTTGAATTTATTCAGAATCGAGTATGCCATGCACTTACACGTACAACAGGCCATGGTAGCATTTAGGCCACGTAGAATGCTCACAGTGGCAGCAACATACAGCCTGGCATTGGTGTGTTGAGAACAGCTCCTGGGACACTTTGATAATTGGCAGTACCACTGGTTCCATCATAGATCCATTCTATGCTGCAAGTGAAACTGGGCATCGCATGCCAAACTTAAGATGTCAAATTGTCTATGCAAACCATCAGAAGGTGTTTGCATGATATGGAGTTAGGAGCCGGCTGTCCAGCTACAGATGTCACTAGCTCAGGCTACCGGTCTCAAATACTATCATGGTGCAGAGCAAGATGCAATCAATGTGGGAATGGAGTTTTATCTTCAGTGCTGAGTCCGCCTTTTGGATGCAATGATCCTTCTTGAGGGAACATCATACCGGTCCTATTCCTGGAATTATGGTGTGGGATAGCATAATGTACAGTAGCAGAACCCATCTAGCCTTCGTTTCAGGTACTCTGACAGCCCGAGGTTACACTGATTTGGTTGTGCCACCAGTGGTACAGCCATTTCTCCAAAGTGGCCCAGGAGCCGTTTTTTGACATGGCATGACCAGGCGCCATGTTGCCCATGCTACTTTAGACCCGTATGGCATAAACATGTTACTATCGCCTGCAGCGTCTCCGGACTTGTTTTCCATCGAACACATCTTGAATGTCATTGGTCAACAAACACATAGGGAGCTGCCAGCAGCGGATCTTGATGATTTACATATCCAAGTGCATTCAGCATGGCAGAACATTCCACAGACAACCATTAATAATCTCATCAATAGCAGCTAAGATGAGTGAGTAAGTGCGTGTATTTCTGCTTGAGGAGTTCATACTCGATACTGAATAAATCAGTAACATGTCTGTCAGTCCTGTGACATCCTGATGTATGTCCCCATTGTGCCTCTGTTCTTTCATGTATAGAAGAAAATAAACCATTAAACTCTCCAGGGGTGTACATAGACGTCATGGGGCCCCATAGCAGGAGTAAAATGCACCCCCCTATAGTCATCCATAAAGTATAATGCATCCCATAGCCCTCCATATAATATACTCAACAGGCCATAGTCATCCATGTAATATAATGCATGCCCCACAGATCTCCATACAGTATAATTCACAGCCCATACCCTTCATATAATATAATCTGCAGCCCACAGATCTTCATAAAGTATAATGCACTCCATAGTAATCCATTATGTATAATGCACCCCACAGTCATCCATAAAGTGTAATGCACCCCCATAGTCATCCATAAAGTATAATAGACCCCATAGTCATCCATAAAGCATAACAGACCGCAAAGTCATCCATAAAGTATAGTACACCCCATAGTCATCCATACAGTATAATAGACCCCATATTCATCCATAAAGTATAATGTACCCCCCACAGTCATCCATAAAGTATAATGCGACCCCACAGTCATCCATAAAGTATACTGCACCCCCAGTCATCCATGAAGTATAATGCACCCCCCACAGTCACCCATAAAGTATACTGCACCCCCACAGTCATCCATGAAGTATAATGCACCCCCCCCAGTCACCCATAAAGTATATTGCACCCCCATACTCATCCTTGTACTAGTGTGGCTACTATGCACGCATCCTCTTGTAAAGCCGGCAGCTGTTATCGGCATGCGATGGGAGAGCGTGATGTCACTGCTATGTGCCCCGTCTTGTGCACACCGACATCAGCTGCTGGCCTCTGATTGGTCGGCAGCATGTATTGTGGCGTGTGGACCCGATGTGTCGTGCGCTGTAATACACTTCAACTTAATGTGCATCCAAGGATGCACATCCAGTTGAAGTTTCTGCTGGTGTCGGCGGGACCATTCTGGTTGCTATCCATTTGAATGGCCAGTATGCAAATCTACATTTTTGAGCAAAGATAACAGCTGATCGCCTACTATTTTGAACAGTGGTTGTCCTCATGAGACACCTTTATAAGCAAAGAACAAAAGAGAATGGCTCAAATGGAACACAAAATTAAGCATCCTTCATTCAAATATTTCATAAACTAAGCAAACATTTCACAATCCAACATGAAAAACATTTTTTTTTGCTTTTTTTTGCTATGTTCTAGTAATATAGAACCTACAATGTGAACCATATGACAAAGCACTGCACTAATAATATTCCCACTGTCGTCTCGCCAGCTATCCCTGGGAAGTGTGCGGAGCATTTTAATTTGTCTTTTAATTCAATTAATTACCAATGTCTTTCTGAAATGACAGCACAGAAAGCAGACCCAGTTAGACACCAAAATACTAAAAAGTGCCACACTAAACAGCTCGCTCTGGGCAGCAGACCAGTCCAGAGATGCTGAGTCAAAAACAATGTCCTCCTTTATTCCTGTCCTCTTAAAGAAGAAAAATCTATTTCTAAACCTGATGTTTACACATGACTTAGTCTATTCTCATAAAGAAGGTAAAAAAGCGCCAAAAATTGAGATGGCAGGGAATACTGGACACCATGTTCTCCAATACAACATTCATGACTGTACTGTACTAATATTCATGAAGTAAATCACTAAATGTCCAAATATAGCATGGGGCACTTCACCAATATCAAACAACACAATCCCATAATAATCTTAATGGGGCCAAGAATAGATCCCACAAATATAATATAAAATCATATTTATTGATAAACAATTAAAAAATGAAACAATTGATCAATCCAAGATTACATCAGATACCATTTAAGGGACGCCACAACACAAAATAGGTATAGGTATAAAATATGTGTACAGCAACCTACTGCATGAAGCACATGCTAGAGGGTGACAAAAAGTACCTAAGCCAACAACATGCTGACACTATATCAACTTCCCGTGTGAGAAGCTAGGCGGCATTTGTATCCATACTTGAGATCCTAAAAATAAGGGTCTCTAACTACAATACTACAACCTCCCCAATACATCTCTATATGCCACAATAGGCCTGTATGCAGGGCAAAAACGGATGTGGGAGGATAACAGAGATATATGTAATATTACCTGCCGCACAGCTTCTCCTGGGCGTCCCTTCACCCCGACGCGCGTTTCGCCGCCAGCTTCTTCCGGGGGCGTGTCGGGGTGAAGGAAAGCCGAGCTTTTAAACTGGAGTTATCCAATTGCCGGTCCGCAGTGTGAGTCACACCGCCGATGACGTCGGCGCATCGCGCGTCTGCTCTCCTCCGACAAAATCACTTCCTGCCGCAGCTCAATGACACACAAGCCCAAAGGCTGCGTGTCAGTGTAAGAGCGTCATAGGAAGTGACGGAGGATCGGGACGGCGCGCGTGTGCACCATCAGCTGTGACACCACTGCAAGTTACAATCGGAAAGATTGTGGAGAAAATGAAGAACATAGCTATACGGCCCATAATATAATAAATACAAAGGGTGCATACATAGTACAAAAGGGAAAAAAAAGGGGCAAAAAAGGCAACATAGCAGTCTATATGAGTGGGAACAACATACATATACGTATTACTAAACCAAAATACAGTGACTAACAACATAATAAATATGATTATTAAAGTGCTAATTATACTAGACTACTAGTAACAAAAAGTGACAAGTTATGACCATTTATATATGTATATACATAAGGATAAAATACTGATGCACTTATACAAAACCAAAAATGCCTATTAAATGCATCCGATGGACTAGTGATAATTACATTGAGATGCAAGTGATAAATCTAAAAAATATATGTAAAAAATGTATATAAAATATAAATAAATATATGGTGCTCATAATAAATAAATAAATATAATAAATTACATATAAATCTGTGTATGATACTATATAAAGTGCCCAATACAGTAATAAAATATAAATTCCCTAAAGAACCCACTTACCCAACCACACAAAATACAATACATATGCTGCCAATATTCTAAAACATACCCCTGACTATAAATCTAAAATGTCATTAATAATCCCCCCACATCCGTTTTAGCAGTTTTTGCCCTGCATACAGGCCTATTGTGGCATATAGAGATGTATTGGGGAGGTTGTAGTATTGTAGTTAGAGACCCTTATTTTTAGGATCTCAAGTATGGATACAAATGCCGCCTAGCTTCTCACACGGGAAGTTGATATAGTGTCAGCATGTTGTTGGCTTAGGTACTTTTTGTCACCCTCTAGCATGTGCTTCATGCAGTAGGTTGCTGTACACATATTTTATACCTATACCTATTTTGTGTTGTGGCGTCCCTTAAATGGTATCTGATGTAATCTTGGATTGATCAATTGTTTCATTTTTTAATTGTTTATCAATAAATATGATTTTATATTATATTTGTGGGATCTCTTCTTGGCCCCATTAAGATTATTATGGGATTGTGTTGTTTAATATTCATGAAGACCTGCTGACCATGCAAGATTGAAGCATACTAGACACGTGCAGGAGATCAGACCGGCACTGGGTTAACAATAATTTTCTGGGAGAATTACTTCATTTTCTGGAAGAATTTCATGGGTGCCAACACTTTTGGCCATGACTGTATGAAATAAAACAGTCAGTCCTTGCTGATATTCTTGCAAAAGACTTTCCGCAGAATCTGTGGCTGTCATTTTCAACACTGTGGTTTACCACCGTTAGGAAAGCGAAAATTCTAGATAAGAAACTTGTGAACAGATGTCAATGTACGTAGCGCAACCATCTTATTCATAAGTCCAAATTTATGTTTTATGACGATGCTTAATTGACGGTCAATGTTAACTCCCGCATAGAAATCCAAACATAGAACAATTCTACACTTTCAATACTAATGAGAATGGATGTTACATGACATGCTTAGATTTCCCATGCTTTACTTTAGGCTGGCCATATACATCTCTTCCAACCTGATGTGGAGAGAACAGGGGGGCTCTAAATCCACAAATGTGACGGTTGCTGCAGAACTGTCAACCAGCCGGTTTGTTAACCTTCATTAACTGAACAATCAAAGGCAGAATACTCAGCTCCTTTGTTTCCAGGCAATTGCTGAACTGTAGTTTGCAGAATCACTTAGCCCCCATATTACACTTTCATCCACTGCAGTTGACTTCTACAAAGAGTCCGTCCAATTGTATACCGAGACAAAATAATCAGTGTTTTCCTTTCGGGAAAAGATTTGCCTAGAAACTCTTTTCTACAAGTTCTTTGATATTAGGGCTTGCTTAACAATGATTTGACTTCATAAAACCACAGTCA
This sequence comes from Ranitomeya variabilis, assembly GCF_051348905.1. Taxonomy (NCBI): domain Eukaryota; kingdom Metazoa; phylum Chordata; class Amphibia; order Anura; family Dendrobatidae; genus Ranitomeya; species Ranitomeya variabilis. Next base: position 670,941,302 of record NC_135233.1, on the reverse strand, counting down.
TCAGCCAATAACCAGTTGTTAATATATGAAATGTTCTTTTACCTATGAGAACAAACTACAACACATGGTCACATTGTCTTCATAGGTGAATTGGAGGTAGTTCTTTCACTAATTAAACCAAGCCGGATTATGACTTTGTTGATTAAACCTTGACACTGGTATTGTCGATGTTTCCGGTGGGATGACCCAACTTATTATTATCCCAATTAATTAATAACACCGCCCCCTTAATACCCACTAAAATAAAATGAAAACACCATAACTTCTTTGGATAATTATGGCCACAGCAGCCTTTATTTAAAACAAACATACAATGATAATAAATATATAACACTCTGAGAGGGGTCCTTGATCTCCAAAATCTGGTGATTATCAAACATAACAAAAGTGAACATAAAATATACCATAAATTACTCCCAGCCATTACCCCACTGGCTCGGGAGCACCATAACCACAAGGGTTCCATTGTTCACATAACTTTCTGGGCATCCAACAAACCCTTGCCGAAACTCCCCCCAAAAAAATTCCCCACATCCAAAACCATATTTAAATTCCAAATAGAGGAATCCATATCCGATGGATCCCCCAGACTAATTTATAACCAACTTCAAGGATTCCCCCATTAAAGACACCCGAAAATTGCCCCCCAAAATTCCACAACATCCCAAGTATCAAAAAAGGGGAGGGCGGGCAGGACTATTCTTGACCCCTGTGAGCAGGAACTGAGTGGGCCCCACCCCTGACCTACCCTCCCCTAATATGATGCCCCCTCCAACCCATTGTCATGTCGGCCTGCGCCCACGCCGTGGGTGGGGGGTGGGTGGCTCTGCTCCGGCCTTTACTTTAAGGTGAGTGCAAATTAACATGATGGACTCTGACTCTGCACCAAAAATACAATATGGGTCATTGATATCCTCTGCAAAATATGATCTAAAATTGAATCCTCGATTGATTCAAATATTATAATTTTTTATTTATATAGCACCATTAATTCCATGGTGCTGTACATGAGAAAGGAGTTACATACAGAGTTATAGATATCGTTTACAGTAAACAAATTTACAGTGACAGACTGGTACAGAGGGGAGAGGACCCTGTCCTTGCGAATAGAAAAAGGTTCCCTTCTCTCTAAGTGGTGGACAGATGCACCATCCAACACATTCCTAGTCAGAAATGTACCAACGTCTATAGAAATCACGATACAATACAAGATACAATGGAAATAAGAACTCCTACTCCTTAAACGGGTTGTCCGGCCATAAGCTACAAGTCTGTAGTTATCCTATGTGACTGAACACTTGTGAAGCCTCATATCGCGTGCACTGTGAGCTGTGAGAATTCTTCGATGCTGGTGTCGGGAGCGGACGGTCATGTGACCGAAAGTATGTGATTTTCATACTTCCATCTATAGTCCAACTAGACTTGTCCAGCCTCGCTCAATACACTGACACGTGACAGCATGTATGCAAGTCACATACTTGCAGTCACGTGGCCATTGCTACCATAGTGTGGTACTCACATAGAGTAACTACAGACTTGTAGCCTCAGACTTTAATGCCAAAATCCACGAGAAAGTTTGGGATTGGCTTCTCTTCATTTTGACATCAGACTTAAGGCCCCATACACATTAGACTAAAGTTGGCCCGAATGCACCGATACACAGAGACTATTGTATATGGGAACCTCCTCACTCTTCCTTAGCAGACGATCAGGGCACAGAAGTGTCCAACCACTGAGATTTCAAATGCCAATTCTTCTGTTCCGTGACGAGATAAGCTTCTGCCAAAGGAGTTTAGCAGCGGCTTTTTGAGAGAGCACATGATCTCCACACATACATGTTGAGTACAGCTGTGTGCATGCCCAACATTCAAACTCAGCATAAAAGTAGGTCAATGAGATCTGCTGGGGCCAAAATATCTTGCAAGTAATTTGCTCATCTACTGATTGAACCTCTTAATTTTTACTGTGGGATTAAAAAAGCGTAGTTCACCACCCTATGCTATATTATTCTTTGGCGGCCTGCTTATGTGTACCGAACAAATAGAAGCCAATATGACATTTTGGCTTCTGTCTAACAACAGAGCCCTATGGACATGTTAGTGTCTATGTAAGGAGCTTTCCCAGCATAACTAAACAAAGACAAAAACACCATACGAACATAGCCTAACTCGGTCAATAATCCTGCCACTCGGCACAAGTGTACAACAAGACAATAAGGAAAAAATACTGCAATTGCTTAGTTATGCTCCAGCGCTCAACATGTTTGCTGATCACCTTCCTCTGTGATACTCCTTTATTCCTTTTATGCTCAGAAGTTAAAACCTAGAGGGAAATCTTAATCCCTTCAAACGCTTCATCAGCTCAATCTTGTCAACGGCACAAAGCCTACAAAACATCACTGAGGGGGACGGGATCCAAGATTGTTAAGGAGATAAATTATCAAGCAAAATGATTTTGGTGCCTGGACTCTCCTACTAGAAAGATTCATCATAACAGTGATACCATGGAGGCTGTGGTAGAGGTGAAGCCAGGTTAGGTCTCCTAAAGTATAAATAATGTAATGCAGGATTGCAATTCCAACCACATAAATGGTAGGATGGTTATGGGCTGCTGTTATGTGCATGAAAGCTGAATTTTCTAAGGAAAATATAAAAAGTCTGATGAAAATAGGAGAAAACTGTTGTCCCCATTGTCCACCACTACGAGGCGGCCGTGCTGACTTCTCAGTATTTGTAATGGTACTGTAGGTCAGTGGTCCCCAACCATTCTTACCTTGAGAGCCACATTCAGCCTCGAGAGAGGGTCGCGCTAGCCATAGCCACAGCCTCCTCCCCTGAGGAGTAATATTAAGATCCCGCTCCTATCCCCTTCCCCCACAGTAGTGACATCCAGACATCTACCATTACTGGTATTGTGACAGTCAAAGCTTCCCAATAGCTATCCCACCAAGGCATCATACTCACAACCAGGGGTTCCCACCTTACTGCCATTTGGTAATCTCGGATCCAGCACTCGAACAACACTCGCATCCAGTGTCAAGCACCCCTCTAACTGACAGGATCATCCTACCTCCATCTTACCATACTTAATTCATCTTTCCAACCTTTAAGCCTTTATATTTGCATCTAGATATGCTCTTCTCTGCAGTGTTCCTCTCAGAGGTCAACATCTGGAGATCTCCTCCTTATAGCTGTTTGTTCGACCTGGTGCTAATGCACCAAGCTGACAGTCATGAGCCACACATCATGGTCCCACAAGCTATAAGTGGCTCCTGAGCCACAGGTTGGAGACCACTGCTGTAGACGTAGACTGTCAATAAGACAGTTTGATTTTTATTCCTAGGTGGAACAATCTAAAAGTGTACGTGACTCCTTTGTCCAGTTTTGCAATATACTATATGATTTATGGGTTTCTAGCTGATTATGAGTCATATAATGTGCAAAAGAAATCAGGAAGCTTTTTTTTATCCTCCATATACTGATATATAGGAACGCCTACTCATATATGCATGAGAAATATCCAAACCCCATAACAATTGTGCCGCGTAACAGTTTCACATTTTCTACAGATTTCTTTAGTATTCTAGGGTTTAAGGCACATAACAATGCTAGAAGCTGACTAACCCCATCAGCATGTCATGGGCTGTGCATTCTCCATAGGATGAATGCCCGGTGCCTGTCCTGTGACTCAGTGGCACTGAGAACCATGTCCCCAGAGGCATTCATCTCCCAGCCTATGCTTTGTTTCTTTCTATGCTATTATCAGCTCTTTTCAGGGCTCATGCTTAGTTATGACGTTTTTTCTTTTTTTCTTAATCCTTCCCAGCACAGACAACAAAAGCCGCAGCTTGCGCCGTCCTGCTGAGTTTCTACACAAGTCCAGCTGCGCCTTCCCTCCGCTGACACCCATCTGCTGTCAATACCAATGCCAGGTCTGGGTGGCAAAAGGCTAAGCAGATGCTAGGCTGAAGTGGCAAAATGTCCTAGCCAAAGGGGAATAATGAATGATTGGACACTTAACAACACCAGAGATGAATTTGTTATTTTACCACTTCTCTTGTGAATAATTACACACAATCTGCAGGGATATCTCCATGCGACGTGCCAATTGCCAAAGTATGTGTGTGTATAAGAATATATATACAGCTCTGGCAAAAATTAACAGACCACTGCAAAATGTTCAGTTTGTCTGATTTTTCTCTTTATAGGTATATTTTTGAGTAAAATGTAAATTGTTCTTTTATTCTATAAACTACTGACAACATGTCTCTGACGTTCCAAGCAATAAATTTTGTATTTATTTTCTGAAAATGAAATGGTCAAAATAACAAAAAATGCATTGCTTGCAGACCTCAAATAATGCAAAAAAACAACCCAAGTTCATAATCATTTAGAAACAACAATACTAATGTTTTAACTCAGGAAGAGTTCAGAAATCAATATTTTGTGGAATAACCATGATTTTTAATCACAGCTTTCATGCGTCTTGGCATGCTTTCCACCAGTCTTTCACACTGCTTTTAGGTGACCTTATGCCACTCCTGGTACATTTGTTTGATGGCTTGTGACTATCTATCATCCTCTTGATTACATTCCAGAGGTTTTCAATGGGGTTCAGGTCTTGAGATTGGGCTGCCCATGACAGGGATTTGATGTGGTGGTCCTTCATCCACACCTTGATTGACCTAGCTGTGTGGCATGGCGCATTGTCCTGGTGGAAAAACCAGTCCTCACAGTTGGGGAACATTCCCTGAGCAGAAGGGATCAACTGGTTTTCTAGGATAACCTTGTATGCAGCTTTATTCATATGATTAACCTGCCCAATTACAGCCTTGCTGAAGCATCCCCAGATCAACACCTGGTCGTCTAATGGTTAGACGGAGACCTGGAGAGGCGTACAAGCCACAGTGTCTTGCACCCACTGTGAAATTTGGTGGAGGATCAGTGATGATCTGGGGATGCTTCAGAAAGGCTGGGATTGGGCAGGTTGTTCTTTGCGAAGGACGTATGAATCAAGCTGCATACAAGGTTATCCTGGAATAACAGTTGATTCCTTTTATTCAGTAACATAGAAGAAACACAAACAGGATCCATTTGATTCAGGTGATCTGTGGGAATAAACCATGTCACCAGAATGAATTCTACAAATTGTTACTTGCTATGAATGCCATCCTACCCCACCATGAGAACCAAGGTTACCAGCAATCCCACAACATTCTTCTGGAGAACATTCAGCAGAGAGAGAGATAATGTAACAAACCGTGAAATAGGGAGAAAATGAAGACTTCAAAGTCAGTATGTTTTCGTTATCTGTTCATATATATATACTTATTTTATATTGATAAAATCTTTTTCTTTCTTTTTTTTACCTGTTTTAGTGCACAATAGTGATGAGCGAAGGTGCCCGGGTAAGGGTGTTATCCGACCATGCTTGGAGGCTAACCAAGTTTCTTCGGCGTGCTTGAAAAATATGTTCGAGTCTGGTGCCTGCATGTCTGTTTGACATCCGTTACAGTTGTCGAAAAGCCGCGAGACATGAAGCCACGGGGACTCGAACATATTGATTAGCACCCGAGCATGGTCGGATAACACCTTCTCCCAGCACGTTCGCTCATCACTGGTGCAAAATCATCATCAACCAGCAAAGCCCCAATAACAATTTGCTAAGGACACCAAGACAAACCTTATGGCCCATTTAGGCATCACAATGCGTGACTTCTCCATTTAATATTTCATCTGATATTGATTTCTGGCAAATCCTATGGTGTACAAAATGGGACTTACCCCAAGTTAATGGAGTGTGTCCTTAATATAGGTTTACATAGATGTCATGGGCGTGTTATATATGCTGGTGTGAAGGGACCATGAGGTCAATGTCTGTATGTTTACCATGCTAGTAGTAATGTGAGAGTTATGCTCGTTACGTGAATGACTATAGTAATGTCAGCCGCAATTATGCTGACGGCTAAAATATGTCCAATGTTTTTCTTCAGAAACCTCCTACTGCAAACAATCAACCATGCCGTGTACTTGTTTATTCTTGTCAACAGGTTGCACATTTATAACCTGGAGTCAGTTGTCAGAAGCAATATTTTAAGATATTATCATGGCATATTTCCATCTCATAGGACATGCCGGTCTTAGCATAGGAGACTCCGATGGCATGAATCCATAATTTTATCATTATTTGTATCCATAGAATGCGCTTGTACACTGGCAACTTCTCAGAAAAAAGCTGTATGCAAATGAATTTTCAGCTTGGTATTATCCCTAGTCATTTGGTAAGTCTTCATCTTTCTTCAGAGACTCAGCACTGGACTTGGGGAGGGTGAGTAACGCACAGTTTCTATTCAAAGTAAACTGGGCCTAAGGACAAGGGTTTTCTGAAACCGGAAAACCCCTTTGAGCATTAGTTACATGAAATGAAACCACTGTAATCCCTGTAAGTGCTATTTATATGTTCCCAGAAAATCCCTTTAAGTCTCTATTTCAGACATGTCGTCTAGTAGAAGCATAAAATAAAATCTATCATATCAATGAGCCAGATAAACTATGTCGAGTTAATTTAAGTTTTCTGCAGTTTACATTTCATTGTAAACCCATTGATTATACCATTCAGCTCTTAGGCTACATATAGTACTGTGGGGCTGTAACTAACCATGATATATATACTGTGGAATGACATTAATAATAAAATCCCCTTTAATAAAGCAGGATGTGTTCGGGAGCGCTGCTCTATAAACAAAGTCAAGGAAATTAACCAACCGGAAGCAACTGATGAACAAAACTTGAGCCAGATCCTTTCAATTCCATGATGCATGCCCCTACAGAACGCAATAAACCTTTGCCCCTTTCCTGCTCCACGGGGCTCATTTCATCTACACAGAAGTAATAGAACAAGCTCCAAATTAGTTATTTCCTTCTTTAGGAGTCGTGGGCAAACAGAAACTAAGCCAGGAACAACAACTCTTCCCACGTTGTAAAAAACAATTTTTGATTTTTTTAGAACATTTATAGATTTTAACAATAGAACATCCATCCTGTGATATATTAGAACAATAGCACATATATCTAATGATATACAGGGGTATCAAAACCTTAATTAGTTTGTGTCAGCTGGCATGATAATGTGTATGGGGGCTGCCCGACTCTACACTGACAAATTATGTCTCAAAATAGAAGGATCAGATTACCAATCCTTTTGTCCCTTTGGATATAGGCCGCCACCAGAGACGTTAACACAAACTTGACAGGTGATACAGGCTGCCCAAATCGTGGGCAACATGTATCAGGAACTGGCTTTATTAACTCTGTCATGCATGTTTGACTCTGAAACACTGTGCTGTTTTCTTTAAAAGCCGCTGTCACTTGTGGTAGAGGCGCTGGTCTCCGCATACACTGACAGTGCGCTCAGTTGCTGGTTTGTTACTACTGACCTGAGCGAGTGCACTGCCATTGTGCACATTAGACAGTGCACTGCGCGCGGTGACTAACTAGCACAGCCCTTGGATCGAAAGTCACCGATGATGCTTCATTTCTGGGAGGGGGCAGTGACTGAAGTTTCTACCCCCTGATGGCGCTTTGTTTCAGGGAGGGGGCAGTGACTGCAGTTTCTACCTTCTGATGGCGCTTCGTTTCAGTATCCAATTGTCAATTAGGATTCTCAAATAAAGCGTTATCAAAAAGGAAGTTGTAAAATAAAAGCACCTAGATAGTCTAATTAGAGTAGAATACGGAATTTTTAATTAAAGTATGTTAGAAAATAGATTAGATTATGGCATCAAATAGAAATGGATTTAGGACGAAAATTAGAAAATGAATTTGTATTTCAGATCACCCCTTTAAGTTTTCATTAGTTGTGTAAGCTGAAGACAATCTTGTTAATTCACAAACAAGAACACTTTTTTGTGATTGCAGCCTGGATAGTATTTCATGGGTTTATTTTGGGACTTGTCATACCCCAGTGATGTGGAGCGGATGCCACTAAGCAGCTTGTAGCGGTCGAATAAAGTGGTAAACTGACACATTCTCAGATCCCCTATTACAATCACACATGGACGGCATGGGATCCTAGCACTCCTGCACGCTCCAAGGTCACGGAGCAGCTGTTAGCACCTGGATATTTCATTCCCTCTCTTAGTACAGGAACAGACATCTGCTGCAGGCGACCATCGCTTCCAAGCACTTCTCATGTCAACAACCAAGCTCCGCAACACGGCACAAGGTTTTTAGTTAATTTAATTTCTAAGGAACGTGTCAAATCCAATACACCTTCCTTTGGAACTATTCATTATAAAACCAGAAGGCTGATATATAAATATTGCATACATTTCATATCTTCTCATGGAGCCAAGTAAGGCTACGTTCACATTTGCGTTGTGCGCCGCAGCGTCGGCGCCGCAGCGCACAACGCAAACAAAAACGCGGCAAAACGCACGCTAAAACGCTGCGTTTTGCGCCGCATGTGTCCTTTTTGGCCGAAAGTTGGACGCAAAAAAAATGCAACTTGATGCGTTTCTTGCGTCCAACGCTTGCGGCCATGCGGCGCAAAACGCAGCACAACGCATGTCCATGCGCCCCCATGTAAAATATAGGGGCGCATGACGCATGCGGCGACGCTGCGGCGCCCGACGCTGCGGCGCTGACCGCAAATGTGAACGTAGCCTAAGTCTCCAGACCTATCAGAACGCTTTTCTGGAGAGCCATGGAAGGATCCAGCAGATGGACCAGGTAGTTTAGACTGTCACTGACCTCTGAAATCTAAAGACATTTGTATTTTTCAATAATTAAAGTCATTGTAGGCGTTGTGACATAAATCGCTTTACTTTCCATGTTGTGATGTGTGATTCTAACCTGCAACTTATCATTATTTCAAATAGTCTGGAAATTACGTGGAAAATTTGGTAGAGCTGCATATAATTTGCTGAATAACATGCATTACATACGGAGAGATGGTATGTGCAATGGAGATAAGGCTCCCAATGGCTAGGTCAGTGGACACAAAGTTTTCATGCTGGACTTAAGGATATTATATTGTTATACATGAATCAGGGAGCAAAACCAGCTCACCCTTAGAGAAACTGAACGGACAAGACGTGGCATTCCATATAGCTTGTAGCACAAGACAAGTAGGTCCAGCACTCTTCTGAAGATAATATATTGAGGACTTTATTGTCCACAAATTAAGATCCAGTTTAGACTACCATAAATCTGACGCGTTTCGAACAAGCAAATATTGTTAATCATAGTCAATGAATAAGAACATTTGTTTGCTCGAAACGCGTCGGTTTATCTGTCGCTGGTCTGGGTTGGATTTTAATTTGTGAGTGGATAAAGCTAAAATATTATATTCAGAAGAATGCTGGACCGGACCTCATTTTCTTCTGCTACAAAATGTTATACATGAAACACACAACACAACACAACAAGGGCTAGGATTTCCTGTAATATAGTGATGATAAATAGATATAGAATAGATAGATAGAAAATTACAAGATAGATGGGTGGACAGATAGCTAGATAGATAGAAGGAATTAGATAGATAGATAGATAGATAGATACAATAGATAGATAGAAGGATAGATAGATGATAGATACAGTAGATAGATAGATATGAAACATAGATAGATACAATAGATAGATGGACAGATAGATGATAGATAGATAGATAGATAGATAGATAGATAGATAGATAGATAGATAGATAGATATGGATATATTATAATGTTCTAATACAAAAGCTACCCTAAATAACAGATACAAAACACATTTGGTGCTTGGCCGTTAGAGACTTGTGTGTAAATCTAGACAGAACCGACATGTGAAATGTTTCTTTTTTCTTAATTTCCACAAGAAATCAGGTTAAGTCATCACGGTTCAATTGTCCTGTAGAAGGATGGAAGTGACCGTTGAGGTCACAGATGGTACAAGGTCCAGACTGTAGAGAGCTGACAAAAACAACAAAGAGACCAATTATTAGGTGATTGTTCCAAAGGCACAGAGGTGACCATGGGTAAACATTTGCCGGGATGGACATTTCAGCTGCTCCAATAAATCAATGAACCTACAACAACTGAAGCTCCTCATTATACAGCAATGCAGAAGAGACTGATATATTCAATAGAATTTGCAACATTTTAACAAGTTCTACATTTTTGTAAATATACAAATTGCGTCTTCTGTAAATACATGTGGCAAAATCAGGTTCGCCCATGAGTAAAATTGCTCTTTGTCATTTTATGGGACACTGGAAAACACAAGAAAGATACGTAATAGGTAGATGATGTAGCCACAGAAAGGATCACTATGACACAGACATTCTCCCATAGAGTAAATAAGTTTCCATTTTGGCCATAAACATTAGACTATGATCAGTTGTTTGTCAGGATTTCACATGCTGATCCTTTATTACCAAGGTACAGTACAGACCAAAAGTTTGAACACACCTTCTCATTTAAAGATTTTTCTGTAATTTCATGACTTTGAAAATTGTACATTCACACTGAAAGCATCAAAACTATGAATTAACACATGTGGAATTATGTAAGGTACTTAACAAAAAAGTGTGAAACAACTGAAAATATGTCTTATATTCTAGGTTCTTCAAAGTAGCCACCTTTTGCTTTGATGACTGCTTTGCACACTCTTGGCATTCTCTTGATGAGCTTCAAGAGGTAGTCACCGGGATTGGTCTTCCAACAATCTTGAAGGAGTTCCCAGAGATGCTTAGCACTTGTTGGCCCTTTTGCCTTCACTGTGCGGTCCAGCTCACCCCAAACCATCTCGATTGGGTTCAGGTCTGGTTACTGTGGAAGCCAGGTCATCTGGCGTAGCACACCATCACTCTCCTTCTTGGTCAAATAGCCCTTACACAGCCTGGAGGTGTGTTTGGGGTCATTGTCCTGTTGAAAAATAAGTGATGGTCCAACTAAAGGCAAACCGGATGGAATAGCATGCCGCTGCAAGATGCTGTTTTAGACATGCTGGTTCAGTATGCCTTCAATTTCGAATAAAACCTCAACAGTGTCACCAGCAAAGCACCCCCACACCATCACACGTCCTCCTCCATGCTTCACGGTGGGAACCAGGCATGTAGAGCCCATCCGTTCACCTTTTCTGTGTCGCACAAAGACACGGTGGTTGGAACCAAAGATCTCAAATTTGGACTCATCAGACCAAAGCACAGATTTCTACTGGTTTAATGTCCATTCCTTGTGTTCTTTAGCCCAAGCAATTCTCTTCTGCTTGTTGCCTGTCCTTAGCAGTGGTTTCCTAGCAGCTATTTTACCATGAAGGCCTGCTGCACAACGTCTCCTCTTAACAGTTGTTGTAGAGATGTGTCTGCTGCTAGTACTCTGTGTGGCAGTGACCTGGTCTCTAATCTGACCTGTTGTTAACCTGCGATTTCTGAGGCTGGTGACTCGGATAAACTTATCCTCAGAAGCAGAGGTGACTCTTGGTCTTCCTTTCCTGGGGCGGTCCTCATGTGAGCCAGTTTCTTTGTAGCGCTTGATGTTTTTGCCACTGCACTTGGGGACACTTTCAAAGTTTTCCCAATTTTTCGGACTGACTGACCTTCATTATTTAAAGTAATGATGGCCACTCGTTTTTCTTTACTTAGCTGCTATTTTCTTGCCATAATACAAATTCTAACAGTCTATTCAGTAGGACTATCAGCTGTGTATCCACCAGACTTCTGCACAACACAACTGATGGTCCCAACCCCATTTATAAGGCAAGAAATCCCACTTATTAAACCTGACAGGGCACACCTGTGAAGTGAAAACCATTTCCGGTGACTACCTCTTGAAGCTCATCAAGAGAATGCCAAGAGTGTGCAAAGTAGTCATCAAAGCAAAAGGTGGCTACTTTGAAGAATCTAAAATATAAGACATATTTTCAGTTGTTTTACACTTTTTTGTTAAGTATATAATTCCACATGTGTTAATTCATAGTTTTGATGCCTTCAGGGTGAATGTACAATTTTCATAGTCATGAAAATACAGAAAAATCTTTAAATGAGAAGGTGTGTCCAAACTTTTGGTCTGTACTGTAGGTAAGCTGCTACAAAGCATGTCTGGAAACAGCTTATTCGCCTTTATCCATGGGAAAGACATGTATGCTCGGCGAAACTAAACATACCTGTATACGGTACTGGGGTAGGGAGAAAGAGCTGTCGCATGAACCACCATCTACCCCCATAGCTTTGGAGATATTTGGCCACCTTACAGAAATTGAGCTCTCTCACTGTAGATAATCGATAAATCTATACAACCTGATATTTTCTTGTATCTAGAGTAACACATTTAGGCTATGTTCACATGTCCAGTAATAATCCATTAGAACGGATCCAGCAGCAATCCATATGAATAACTGAATTCAACTGGATCTAGTTAAAAAAAAAACAACCAAAAAACGAGATTCGGCATATGTGCCTAAGGGGCCATAGACTATAATGGCACCTAGAGAGTGCACGTGTACTGTATAAATGGTTCCTCTAAAGCCTGAGATATTATGGCATTGGTTTAAGTCCAAGCCAGTTGGTCCAAACTGCCCCCTTAGGACGGGGAGCAATGCCTTCATGGATCTCATGGGCTGAATGGTGCAATGCAGGGGATCCGTTGTATCAGGCAGAAGAATGCTGGGCACCTATGCAGGTAAGTGACATCTTGTTGCGTTGCCATACCAGAAGCAGTTGACCATACATTTGCTATCACAAAGGCATTAAACCTCACCATCCAACGTACAAATCAAAACTTAATAATATACAATACCCCAAAATCATATTAGTAGATGAGTTGCGGTATAAATCTGGGCATAGAATAAAAGTCCATCATAGGGAACTTATACAGCACCGGAAGCCCCACTGGAGATGGGTCCATTTGGGATGACTACACCATCTGCATAGCTTTATAGAATATGTCAGAGAACAAACAATGATGGAAACATATTTCTTGCGATTTTACAGCAGAGACATGTGAATCTCCGCTGGAATATTCTTGTTGGCCGGTGAGGGGTAACATAAAACCGCTCTTTCCCAGCCCACAAAACAACACACTACATTGACTTTGCATTACAGGGCCATTTAGAAGTTAATTTGGCTGATAGTTCTGTTACTTCTGTTTGATGTGGTTAATAGACTTTAACTTCTAAGATTCAAAGAACTATAATTAATCTGTGCATGATTAATACGTGTAGACCATGTTCTCCTCTACCGAGAAGTCTGTCCTCTAAGCCCAGCCAGGCACATCCTGGTGGGGATAATACAAAACATGCATATTCCATGGTTAGGGTTTATTTTTCTAATACACATGCTGAGGATATTTATCTGCCGTTCTTTCATTGCTACATTCTTCATGTGTTATGAGGGTAAAGGACTCCAAATCCCAATCTTTATGGAGCTGGGATAATTTCCTGCACCTGTGAAAATACATTCATAGAAATCCTAGACTTTCTATAAGAGGGGTCCTGTGGTCAAGGTATGCTGGCTAAGCCTTCTGCCAGGGGCTCCCATGATCAGACACTAGGAGAGAGAATTGTGGTGTCAGCTGCTCTCCACACGTGACCGCCCCTTGCTTTATGTTGAGCTCAATGACAATGCACCAGTCGGATTCACCCTTATCGGCTTTGAACATTTACAAGTTAAAGGGACACACGGGATTGTCCCGGAATGGGTTAACATGGGATGGGAAGTTGTGATCAAGTTAAGGACATCTACCAAAAAAATACACATGAATTATAATTCAGATATCATGACGTGATCACTTCTGGGCAAATTCTTGATTATTTATAGCGGACATCCTGCAGTCAGCTATACTTTACCGCATGGTTACCATGTTGTGACTGGTAAGATCCCAATCCTCCATCTTAGGCAACAATTCTGTACATTCTTGAACATTTTAATAATCTGATAATCATTTACAGACAAGATCAGACATGTAAGGAGTTCTTCTATCAAGTCCATGATCACAACTTTTAATAAGAATACTTCATTAATGGTGACAGATGTACCAGTGTTGATAACAGGGTGTTGGACAGGGGCGAGTGATCAGAATACTGTATGCACACAAACTACCGCTGCAGCTGATCAATATACAATATATGTGATAAAAGAGGAATTTAGGAATATATAAAACAATAAGTCAAAAGTTTGGTTGAGATCCAATTCTTGGCATCCTTCATTATTTACAATGCTGTGTTTACCAGCAAGCCTTAGATATAGAAGTGGCTGTGTTGGGTATTGCCACCTAGTCCCCTTCACTTACAGTAGCACTGTGTTTGTTATCTTCTCCTTTAGCCATAGGTAATACATGTAGAAGGCTACATTACAGTACTTACCTATTGCTGCCTTCTCCCATTTCCAGCGCTACTCTGGCCCTATTCTGCACTATGTGACTGCAACTCCGGCTAGCTCACTCACAAATCAGGCCACGTAATTGCAACTCCGGCTAGCTGGTTCACAAAGCAGACCACATAACTGCAACTCCGGCTAGCCGGTTCACAAAGCAGGCCATGTGACTGCAACTCCGGCTAGCTCACTCACAAATCAGGTCACGTAATTGCAACTCCGGCCAGCTGGTTCACAAAGCAGACCACATAACTGCAACTCCGGCCAGCTGGTTCACAAAGCAGACCACATAACTGCAACTCCGCTAGCTGGTTCACAAAGCAGACCACATAACTGCAACTCCGCTAGCTGGTTCACAAAGCAGACCACATAACTGCAACTCCGCTAGCTGGTTCAGAAAGCAGGCCATGTGACTGCTACTCCGGCCAGCTGGTTCACAAAGCAGACCACATAACTGCAACTCCGGCCAGCTGGTTCACATAGCAGAACAAGTGACTGCACCTCCGGCCAGCTGGTTCACATAGCAGACCACATAACTGCAACTCCGCTAGCTGGTTCACAAAGCAGGCCACATAACTGCAACTCCGCTAGCTGGTTCACACAGCAGACCACATAACTGCAACTCCGGCTAGCTGGTTCACAAAGCAGACCACATAACTGCAACTCCGCTAGCTGGTTCACAAAGCAGACCACATAACTGCAACTCCGGCCAGCTGGTTCACAAAGCAGACCAAGTGACTGCAACTCCGGCCAGCTGGTTCACATAGCAGACCATTAGTTTATTTAGAAATGTAATAAATGAAAGCATTAATTTGAGTCTCATAGACTTGCATAGAGACACCGTGTGAACAGGCAAGCCAGAATAGAGATTGCATGGTGCTGATGAGGGACAGAGCTGTGTTGGAAACGGGAGAAGGCAGCAATGGCTAAGTATTTTATTGCATACGCTCACCACCACAGTGCCTTCAAACAGCTGATGCCAATAAAAATGCGCAATATTTAAAAGGTTAGATGTCAATTTGCAGCAATTTGGACTGATTTAACCTACATTACATGAATGCATTTATGGTGTAAAACTAGCACAATGTGTTGCGTAATACATCTTAGCGGGGTTTCACATTAGAAAAGTGGATCCCAAATGATCAGATACTAGTAAAAAAAAAATCACAATCTCCTAGATGAGCATGAGCTCCTCACCGATACACCCCACTCTGTGCTTTCGATTCAACAATACTGCCACATCACCGCTGCAGCCAATCACTGAGCTGAGGGCATCTACACCGGCAGATCCGCTGCGCTCAATGGTTGACTGGAGAAGTGATGTGCAATGTCAACGTGATGACACCGCTACAGCCAAAACACAAAAAATGAGCAGCAGAATGAAGAAGGCACTGGACCTGGTAAGGGTGAATACTATCTCATTAGTTTTTTTTACTAGTATCTGATCATTTGGGAACTACTTTTTTAAAAACCCTTTTAAATTACGGATATTTAACAAAATATTTAGACGTGAGAGTCCTCAGAGGTTGATGCCTTTTAATGGCTAACTGAAAAGATGGTAACAAATTGCAAGCTTTCGAGACTACTCAGGTCCCTTCATCAGGCGTAGACACTGGCTAACACGGTACAAAGATATATATCTTTCCTGTATCAAAATGGATATTTACCAGTAATATGAGGCAAAACTATGCAATTTCTTGATATATGTGGTGGTTTTCCATAGTAAAAATATGAATGCATATGCCCTACAGTCAAGTGTATAACTCTACTGAAAAGTATGTGCCTTATATTACTCAGCTATGTCAAAAATGTATCTAAGAACAAAATATTAGGGAAACAGGCTACCAAAACATGATCCTGCTATTTCAGCTATTACTGGCATGTAGCTGAGTTTCTATCACTACGCTGGCAGGTTCATTTAGTTTTCCTTTTAAACATGTTAATTTGTGTATTTTTCAAAAGATAATGATTTGCAGATTTCCGGAGAACCTCACCCGATCCCAGGGTGAAAATGTCACAACACGGCTGCATAGTGTAACTTCACCTTTAGATAACCTATAAGAATATTTATTATTTCTATATTATGCTTGCTTACATAGAACCAACATATTCCGCAGTGCTTTAAATTAATTAAAAAAAATGCATGAACAGCAATTCAGTTTTATTACAATTATTGCACCCAATAATCGTGGTAAAAACAAATCTGAGAGTCAGAAAAACAGATACAAATTCACAGCAAATTAGCAAATGCAGTGTCCCAAAACAATAACTTTATATTAGGGAAGTGCCATGTAAGCATTTTACTAATCTAACCACATCAACTCATCACGTGTATCCAAAAAGACAAGTACATGTATTGTATTCCAAACTTATGGCCGACCTTGACATCAATTACAATGTTGAGTGATTACATAAGGTTTGTAACATTTGTACTATTCCCAAAGCAATGCCAAAAACAATAATAATACCACATGCCAGATTAGATCTAGTTGGTGAAATGAAATATTGCAAAAATCCGGACAAGCTGTTTTTCCAAAAAAAAGCCAAGGTAAAGCTTAAAGTTACAGCTTACCTCCTAGCCAAGGTAAAGCTTAAAGTTACAGCTTACCTCGTAGTCAAGCTATAGTTTAAAGTTACAGCTTACCTCGTAGCCAAAGTATAGCTTAAAGTTACAGCTTACCTCGTAGTCAAGCTATGGCTTAAAGTTACTGCTTACCTAGTAGCCAAGGTATAGCTTAATGTTACAGCTTACCTAGTAGCCAAGATATATCTTCAAGTTCCCTGACTCTGGTGCTAAACCTATACATAACCCCCCACCCATATTGCCAAGGATGACTTTATACTATAAACACTAATATTTTTCGACAGGTATCCCTTATATCCCTCTAAGCTTAGGCGACGGAATACCCTGTGGCCAGAAAAGATTGAGCTTGACTAGAGTTGAGCGAATATGTTCGGAATCAGTCACCGAATCTGAATTTGCCATATTCGCGCCATCGGTTCCGAACATATTCATTTCTACTCCCATTAACTCCAATGAAGTTAGGCTGTGTTCGGACAATATTGCAAAAACAATATTCGCCACTAATCATAATCAGAACCGAATTTTGAAAAAATTTGCTCAACTCTAATCTTGACTACAAATGCCCTTAATAACCCAGCCCTTGGTGTTTTGACCTGACAGGTTTTTTTAGGCCAGCCCAACTATATGAATCATCAAAGAACTGGACTTTTTATGGCCATGTCTACATATAGATGGAGACATAGATATGTCATATGCTGTAATCTAGGTGAACACTTTAATTAACAGGTGACAGAGATGTAAACCTTATATAGGTAGTAAGGTAAGCAATAATTAAAAATAGTCTATAACTGGGTGTGCTTGCAGATGGGTGTGTATCTACTGGATGAGGTACAGAAGGACATAATAATATGATTGACAGTATTGGCAGGGATGGGCTGAGCAAGAATAAGTCTTCTAATAGGAGAATTGTGCTTGCAAATTTAATAAGAATGATAATTATATGAGCAATAATGAGACTAATAACAATAGCTGTGCCAATATTATAGCCATATTATGTAACAATGCACTATTGTCAATGATTCATCCCATACAGAAAGAAATACAAACATTGCACCTAAGTAACCTGAGCTGAGGAGGTGAAAGGGACAAAGGAAAGGTTTACTTACGGACTGGCACCTTCCTGTGGTCCAGGTTGGAAACTGTCTGGTGAAGGGATGCCAAGCGGCGCTGCAGGCGGGCACTGCGCTGACCCAGGGTAATTGCTTGACCTTGGATGTTGGTAAAGATGTCCTCAGCATGGCGAGAGAGATTAGAAAGCTGGTGGATAATTTGCACCATAGAATGAACATTGACTTCTTGTAGTGAGGTGAAGACAGAAATTGATGCATCTCTGGGTATTTGCCCATCACTTGTACCCACTCTGCACAGCTTAGTGGGCTGTACTGTCCTCAGATGAAAGGGCATCACACAAGCTGAGGAATACCAGTTACTATGAAAAGAATTTCAGGAGCCCAAGTAAATCCAAGTAACCTGAGTCTTCCACCTTCAGATCCTACCACCTGGCATGAGAAGCAAATGAAGATCAGCTATAGTGTAAAATAAGGTTATATGGCTATTATTAAGATGTGAGACATCCACAGCACAAGCTGGCACAGTGGGTCACCAGTACCCTATTGTGACTGTTAGGAAAACATCCATTTGCATTCTTGGCACATATTGTTGAGGTATCCTGCTTAATAAAAAGAGGCAGCGATCATCAGAGGGACATAAATCCAAAGCCTGATTTCCAGATCCAAAGCAACACAAAGAAAGTCAGATAAATCCAGTGCAGAATAGATGCACCTTGTAGTATAAACTCAGCTCTATATCCATGCAGCAACTTCTAGTGTCCTCTCTAATTCCAGTGATGCATCAAAGTGTTCCAGGGATCAGGCACACAATGTTATAGGGGGTCTTCACAGTACGGCAGAGACCACAGTCCTAGTTTCTCCCTGGAGACTGGTTTGAAAGATACAGTAGACAAGCAGACAATATCCCTGAGGTTCCCTTAAGTCCCAGGGATGCAGCATAGACCTGGGTCCCTCCAGTCCTAGGGATGCAGTAGAAACCTGGTTCCCCTCTAGTTCCAGAGATGCAACAAAGCCCTGGTTCCCCTCTAGTCGAGGTATGAAAAGGAGTTCTTGGTCCTCTCTATCCCCGGGGATACAGAATGGTCCTGGTCCACTTTGGTCCCAGAGATGCAACAGTCAGGTGTGACGTCTAGTCCCAGAGATGCAGCAAAGTCCTGGTTACCCTCCAGCCCAGGTATGAAAAGGAGTCCTTAGTCCTCTCTAACCCTAGGGATACAAAATAGTCCTGGGTTCACTTAAGGTTCTGGGGATGCAGGAGAATCCTAGGTCCCATCTAGCCCCAGAGATGGAGAAGAGTCTTGGGTCCCAGGGATAAAAAATAGTCTTGGGTTCACTTAAGGTTCTGGGGATGCAGGAGAATCCTAGGTCTCATCTAGTCCCAGAGATGGAGAAGAGTCTTGGGTCCCCTCCAGTCCCAGGGAAGAAGCAGACTCCTGGACCCCCTTTAGTCCAGGGATGCAGAGAAGTCCTAGGTCCCCTCCAGCCCCAAGGATGCAGAAGAGTCCTGGATTCCCCCTAGTCCCAGAGATGCAGCAGACAAGACAGTCTATCCAGGCAGCTGCATGGTGCAAGCAGGGAGATAGAAGAGTGAAGAAGTCAGTGCATCTTCAGAGTGGCTTGAACTTTCACGATCTGCTAAGAAAAAGACAGCAGCAGTGAGGGAACTTGGCAGCCCAGCCGGTAAGGCACAGCCTTGTGTTTCAAACGAAACAGGAAAAGAGCCTCTTTGGATCCCTCCTCCTCCTCCTTCTCCTCCTCCTGTGTGTACAGTCTGCAGCCTCCTAGGGAGGGGAGGCAGGAGGAGTGCTCAGACAGTCCAGGCTACAGCACAAAGGAGACCTCACCAGACACCTGTGGATCCCTCAAGTGTTTGCACAGCAAACTGCAAGGTCCTGACAGCAGTGAACTATGAATCAGCAATGTTCTGCTGCCAGAGACATGTTCATTACATTACTCTAACCAAGATGGCAACGTCACACACATATTGGGGGAACTAGCCACATAAATGAGGCTGTAATGATTGGGCTCCCCTCTGTAAATGCTGCTAATAAGGTCGCCAATACAATCCATGTAATGATGTAAATAAACAAAGTAGGTTATTGGCTGCTACCTGCTAAAATCTATTGTTCACCCAAGATTTTTTTATCTTGTAAATGTTATGTAAATAGCTGCATGTTTATTTCTATTTTACCAAGATCAGAATTATTTTGCTGATGAAATTCTATGTGCACAGAACGATCGTAATCATTTTGTGCTCACAGGGTTCCGGTCAACCTGTCTAGGCCATCAAACGAAACATCGATGGGATTGTAAGGAGCCGATTGTCAATCATTTAATGGCTACAGTTGGCAGGTGTAAACGCACCTTTATTTCTTGTTCATTAGGTTTTTGTTATTGTTTAATTGCCATTACAGTCAAAACAGGGTACTTAGAAAACACTGTGCTTGATAAAAAAAAAAGCATAAAAAACTTCATCTTGTTTCAGAACAAGGTAAGATTGACGTCGTCAGATACAAGGACAGGTTGAGATCGTCAGACACAAGGTAAGATTGAGGTTGTCAGATACAAGGTCAGGTTTAGATCTTCAGACACAAAGTAAGTTTTAGGTTGTCGGTTACAAGGTCAGGTTGAGATCGTCAGACACAAGGTAAGATTGAGGTTGTCAGATACAAGGTCAGGTTTAGATCTTCAGACACAAAGTAAGTTTTAGGTTGTCGGTTACAAGGTCAGGTTGAGATCATCAGACACACGGTAAGATTGAGGTCGTCAGACACACAGTAAGATTGAGGTCGTAAGACCCAAGTTTAGATGAGGTCGTCTCACACAAGGTAAGGTTGAGGTAGTCAGACCCAAGTTTAGGTGAGGTTGAGGTCGTCTGACACAAGGTAGGGCTGAGGTTGTCAGACCCAAGTTTAGGTGGGGTTGAGGTCGTCTGACACAAGGTTAAGGTCATCAGACTGAAGGTTAGGTGAAGATGAGGTCGTCTGACACAGGGTGAGGTTTTTTATATTAGAGGTTAGGACCCTTCCAATGGGGGTACGTCTTGTTGAGGTGGGATAAGCTTTTTTGATTAAAAACAGAGTAATTACCCTATGTTATTTACAAGCACTATTACTAATTACTTACTGCAGGGTATATACTCATTTTGTTTCTATGTTTTTTGTCTGTTAAATGGCCACAATGTGAATGTGTTTATACTGTCTTATGCTCCAGCTCATTTCTCTGGTGTTGCCAGAATAGTGTAGCAAGCTGCATCACTCTACACAACTAAAACAGGAACTTGTCTGACTCTTAACCAGGGAATTTATTTCGAAGAGCCATAACTTTTTATTTTTCCATTGAAATAGACCCATGAGAATATTTTTTTTTTACGGAACAAGCAGTAGTTTTTAATTACACAATACATTTAATTATACACAGTGCTGAAAAACTGAAAACAAAATCCAAGTTGGATGAAATGGCTAAAAAAAAATTATTCCACTATTGTTTTATGGAGGGTTGTTTTTACAGTTTTCATTTTGCAGAAAAAAAGAAATGATCAGAATTTTGTAAAAAAAAAAAAAATTGGTTGCTTTGTGTTGCCAGCCATAGGGGCTTTCAGCTGGCCCTTGGGTGCCATGGTAATCCATCAGTACCCCATGATTGCTATGCGAGCTTAAGATACGCATAATTGGCAGAATTCGCTAGTGAAAATGTACTTTCTATGGCCAGCCAAAAACCAGATATAGTCAAGGGCGGACATACCACATGTGTAACCGATGCGGCTGCATCGGGGCCTGGAGGTGGAGGGGGCCCCTGCAGGGCGGCTGACAGATTGCCCTCATGTGCGACGGGCAGGGAGCGATCCCTGCAGCTCCGCTGCCTACAAAATGGCAGTGGAGCGAAGCTGCATGGATTCATCCTGCTTCCTGCCCACGCTTCCTGTTATGATCTGGTGGCCTAAGAGCAGCATGAGAAGTACTCTGGAGAAGGTGGTACCTGTACTGACCGCAGACCCTGAACTGAACACCGCAACTAGAAGTAGCCGTGGAATGTACCTAGCGCTCCCTAGACATCTCGACACAGCCGGAGGACTAATTACCCCTAGAGATAGAAAAGGGAAAACTATCTTGCCTCAGAGAAAATCCCCAAAGGATAGACAGCCCCCCACAAATATTGACTGTGAGAGGAGAGGGAAAAAACATACACAGACTGAAATGAGAATTTAGCAAAGGAGGCCACTTCTAGCTAAATAGAAAGGATAGGACAGAGTACTATGCAGTCAGTATTAAAACACTAGAAAATATCCACCACAGAAAATACAAAATCTCCACAGCTAACTAAAGATATGGAGGGTATATCTGCATCTCCAGAGATACCAGCTTGGCTAAACAAATCCTTATACAGACCAAGCTGGACGAGACAAAAACATGGAAAGGAACTGAACAATAAGGCCACAGCATGTGGAGAGCAAAAATCAAGGCCAGAACTTATCTTTGTTGAAATGAACTGCAAAGCAGAAGAGACCAGGCAGGGATGTGAATCCTCCAGGAACAATGGACAACTGGCACTGACTAAAGGGTGAAGCAAGACTAAATAGCCCAGTCAAAATTGCAAAAAGTGAACACACCTGATAAATGCTGCGATTCAGAGGCAGCAGCGCTACCACTTACAACCACCGGAGGGAGCCCAAGAGCAGAATTCACAACAGTACCCCCCCCTTGAGGAGGGGTCACCGAACCCTCACCAGAGCCCCTAGGCCAATCCGGACGAGCCAAATGAAAGGCACGAACCAAATCATCAGCATGAACATCGGAGGCAACAACCCAAGAATTATCCTCCTGGCCATAACCCTTCCATTTGACAAGATACTGAAGCTTCCGCCTCGAAAAACGAGAATCCAAAATCTTCTCAACCACATACTCCAACTCCCCATCAATCAACACCAGGGCAGGAGGATCAACAGAGGGAACAACGGGCACCACATATTTCCGCAACAAAGATCTATGAAAAACATTATGGATGGAAAAAGAGGCTGGAAGGGCCAAACGAAAAGACACTGGATTGATAATCTCAGAAATCCTATAAGGGCCAATAAACCGAGGCTTAAACTTAGGGGAAGAAACCTTCATAGGGACATGACGGGAAGACAACCAGACCAAATCCCCAACCCGAAGCCGGGAACCAACACACCGACGACGGTTAGCAAAACGCTGAGCCCCCTCCTGAGACAACACCAAATTGTCAACAACATGAGCCCAAATTTGCTGCAACCTGTCAACCACAGAGTCCACCCCAGGACAATCAGAAGGCTCAACCTGCCCCGAGGAAAAACGAGGATGAAAACCAGAGTTACAAAAGAAGGGTGAAACCAAGGTAGCAGAACTAGCCCGATTATTAAGGGCAAACTCGGCCAATGGCAAGAAAGCCACCCAATCATCCTGATCAGCAGACACAAAGCATCTCAAATAAGTTTCCAAAGTCTGATTAATTCGTTCGGTTTGGCCATTTGTCTGAGGATGAAATGCGGAAGAAAAAGACAAATCAATGCCCAGCCTAGCACAAAAGGCCCGCCAAAACCTAGAAACAAACTGGGAACCTCTATCAGACACAATATTCTCCAGAATGCCATGCAAACGAACCACATGCTGAAAAAACAACGGAACCAAATCAGAAGAGGAAGGCTACTTAGGCAAAGGTACCAAATGAACCATCTTAGAAAACCGGTCACAAACCACCCAGATAACTGACATCCTCTGGGAAACCGGAAGATCCGAAATAAAATCCATAGAAATATGCGTCCAAGGCCTCTCAGGGACCGGCAAAGGCAAAAGCAACCCACTAGCGCGGGAACAGCAAGGCTTGGCCCGCGCACAAGTCCCACAGGACTGCACAAAAGAACGCACATCCCGTGACAAAGAAGGCCACCAAAAGGACCTACCAACCAAATCTCTGGTACCAAAAATCCCAGGATGACCAGCTAACACAGAACAATGAACCTCCGAAATCACTTTACTAGTCCATCTGTCAGGAACAAACAATTTCCCCACTGGACAGCGGTCAGGTTTATCAGCCTGAAATTCCTGAAGAACCCGTTGTAAATCAGGGGAGATGGCAGAAAGAATCACCCCTTCCTTCAGAATACCGACCGGCTCAAGGACCCCAGGAGAATCAGGCAAAAAGCTCCTAGAGAGGGCATCAGCCTTAACATTCTTAGAACCTGGAAGACCACAAAATCAAAACGGGAGAAAAACAGGGACCATCGGGCCTGTCTAGGATTCAGCCGTTTGGCAGACTCGAGATAAATCAGATTCTTATGATCGGTGAAGACCACAATACGGTGCTTGGCCCCCTCAAGCCAATGTCGTCACTCCTCAAATGCCCACTTCATAGCCAACAACTCACGATTGCCGACATCATAATTGCGTTCCGCAGGCGAAAACTTTCGAGAAAAGAAGGCACACGGTTTCATCAAGGAACCATCAGAATTCCTCTGAGACAAAACGGCCCCTGCCCCAATCTCAGAAGCGTCAACCTCAACCTGAAAAGGAAGAGAAACATCCGGCTGACGCAACACAGGGGCAGAAGTAAATCTGCGTTTAAGCTCCTGAAAGGCAGAAACAGCCGCAGAGGACCAATTCGTCACATCAGCGCCTTTCTTCATCAAATCGGTCAGGGGTTTAACCACACTGGAGAAGTTGGCAATGAAACGGCGATAAAAATTAGCAAAGCCCAAAAATTTCTGAAGGCTTTTCACGGATGTGGGCTGGATCCAATCATGAATGGCCTGAACCTTAACCGGATCCATTTCTATAGATGAGGGAGAAAAAAATGAAGCCCAAAAAAGAAATCTTCTGTACTCCAAAGAGGCACTTAGACCCCTTCACAAACAAGGCATTATCACGAAGGATCTGAAATACCATCCTGACTTGTTTCACATGAGACTCCCAATCATCTGAAACAATCAAAATATCATCCAAATATACAATCATGAATTTATCAAGATAATTCCGAAATATATTATGCATGAAGGACTGAAACACAGATGGAGCATTAGAGAGTCCGAATGGCATCACAAGGTATTCAAAATGGCCTTCGGGCGTATTAAACGCAGTTTTCCATTCGTCACCCTGCTTAATACGAACAAGATTATATGCCCCTCGAAGGTCAATCTTAGTAAACCAACTAGCCCCCTTAATCCTAGCAAACAGATCAGAAAGCAAAGGCAAAGGGTATTGGAATTTGACCGTGATCTTATTCAAGAGGCGATAATCAATACAGGCTCTCAAGGAGCCATCTTTTTTGGCAACAAAAAAAAAACCTGCTCCCAATGGTGAAGAAGATGGCCGAATATGCCCCTTCTCCAAGGACTCCTTAACATAGCTCCGCATGGCGGTATGTTCTGGCACAGACAGGTTGAAAAGTCGGCCCTTAGGGAAGCTACAGCCTGGAATCAAGTCAATAGCACAATCACAGTCCCTATGCGGTGGAAGGGAACTGGACTTGGGCTCATTGAATACATCCTGGAAATCTGACAAAAACTCAGGAATTTCAGAAGAGGGGGAGGAGGCAATTGACATCAAAGGAACGTCACCATGAACCCCCTGACAACCCCAACTAGTCACAGACATAGATTTCCAATCTAATACCGGATTATGCACCTGTAACCATGGGAAAACCAGCACAATAGTGCAGCGCTCCAGAGTCCTGGTCGTTGCAGTACTGTTGCCCCGCCACTAAGGGGGGCTATGGTACGTCTGATGGCACTGAAGGAGTTCCTCTGAACAGGTATCACAGACACCAATACATTTCACAGTCTGGCCTCCAGGGTCCTGACAGAGGCCTAGCAACCAGAGAGAACGCTACGGGACCGCGCCTGCACGATATAGCGGCGGTACCCCAAGAAAGGACAAGAAGCGAGGTTTATTGTGCTGAGTGAGAAACGAGATCAACGCAACAAGGAGAATACCAGTAGGAGTCGTGCTGTAAGACGAGGCAACATCCTACTGAGGCGCGTAACCGGTGGCCGGAACGCCGAGGAAGTATAGAGCTCCAGGCCAAACTTCAAACCTACGGCAGGACAGTCAGTTATAGGCAGGCTGTCTCACCCAATTGACCTAGGAAGACACAGGGGGGTAACAACAGGAGTGGGGCGACGCTAGAGTCCCGGAAGAGCTCCGAGCCTCCCCGTCATACGGGTGCGTCCTAACCGTAAGATCTGGGGGACGTGGAAGAACATCAGAATCGAGTTGTGAGGGAACACGAGAAACAGACACAACAGTTGTGGGGACTATCCCGTAAGCACAGCAGGGGAGGACCACAACACACAAGCGCTAGAAGGTAGGCACAGATTTCCACCTGCAAAGGGAGCTCTGGATGTGCCATCGGTTCGGCCAGGCTTGCGCGGCCCGGTTAACCGTATTCCGGATTGAGGATCCCGAAGCCTTCAGTAAAGAGGTAAAGAGACTGCAACCTGGTGTCCTCGTTATTTACCGCGACCGGCACTTCACCGCACCATAACGACATCATCCCATACCTCCACCTTCATTGCACGCCCCTCAGCAGGGTCACGGACCGGGTCTAGCCACCGTGACAATCCCAGAGCAGAGACTCAGAGGCCCGATACCGGGTACCCCTCGGCCCTGCGGCAGTGGGGGCGCTGCAAACTTGGCGTCACGAACAGGATCTACTTAAGCCTGAAGAATCAGGTCATGTGTGCCTTGGAACTGTGATTTATTATACTTGGACTGTGACTTATTGCAAAGACTGTGTATTGCCAAAAGTTCCCGCCAAAACTAGCCGTCATTACAGCGCTAAGGAGAGCGCAGGAGAAGAAGAGGGGCGTGGAGTAGGCGTGGACCAGCTGAAGAGCGCGAAAGACAATGGCCGCCCAGTCTAAACATTTTTGCATCCTGAGGACGTGTCCGTCAGCAGCAGAGGTCCGCCTCCTCATCCTCTTTGGAGGGTGGAGACCATGGAGACGGGGCCGCCCACAGAAGAGACCGCGGGAAGAAGACACTGGAGAGGAAGTAAAGATGGCGACGCCGGGAGCACCGCGTGGGGACGACCCGACCCAGCATGAGTCTGCGCCCCCCGATATAGCCCCAGAGGCGCCATCGTTGCAGGGACTGGCCCTTACGGAGCTACCAATGGGCAGACCCAACTGGCCGCCGTCGGAGGAGTGTGTGGCCGCAGCCGAGGCCCGGCAGATAGCACGTCGCCTTGAGGCCGACGCACGTGTGACCACTCGATTGGGCCAGCCTACGGAGGTCCGCCTAACTCCGGTGTCCCCTGCTTCCTCCATCCCGGCTGCGGCAGAGTGTGAGCTGCAGGCACAGGGCCTGAGGATCCTGCCGGAGGCAGAACACCTGCGGGGCCTGATGGCGGCATGGCGGAACAGACCCCAGCCTGCAGCCCAGGTCGATCTGATGAGCGTCGAAGAGACCCCGCCGTCACACTGGGGTGTTGTGGTGTCCTTCAACTCCCGGAAAGGAAGGGGAGTTATTCAAGAGATCGGGGAGCCACTTCAGGTTCGTGTTGACCGAGAAGAAGTGGAGCCCTGCGGCGGAAGGTACGATTGCGACCTGGATTCTGGTGACACAGTGACCTATACCCGGTGGAGGAGGGAAACTGGCGAAACTGGCTGGATGGCTCGGGGCGTCCAGCGGTGCGTAGCACTCCAGGCTGCTGCCGGAACGTCCGGGGATGAGTCTCCTGCAGGGAAGGTGATGGAACCCGCCCTCACGGAACCTCGGGAGGTCCGGGCCCACCGCGTGCCTCTGGGTCGCGCTCGCCCGCGAGCAAGGAGGGCATCCCGACGAGGGATCCTGTCGTTGCTGGAGCCGGAACCGGTCCTTGTTACACCAACGCGACCCGTTGGCCTGGTGAGACCCGGAAGGAGACCGCCCCCTGCGCTGCCAGAAACTGAGTAAGCAAGAATGCTTTATCACTTGTATATAGTTAACTGTTTGTCCTTCTGATGTTTTTGCTGCTACAACCCGATCAGGGTTAACTCTTAAAGGGATCCCTTTGTTTACCCGGGATCCCTTCTTCTGCTTTTTGTTTTGTTTCCTGTTTATTCATCATTGAAAGAACTGCTGAATCATGAACAATGCATGATTACAAACTTTTTGTACATAGTTTGCACCTTCTTAAAGGTGCTCTCTACTGGTTTTACACAAGGAAAGGACTCTTTGCGAAGACACTGGTCCAGCACCGGAGTCCTTACTGTGAACAGACTTGCAGCTTGAGAAGTTGCACTACCTCATAGAGACTTGGTCCCCTCTTCAAGGGGATGTTCACATATTGCACTTATGAACAGTGTTGCCTTAAGATGTTTAAATGGCAATAATGTCTTGAAAGAAGTTAAATGTAGCTAACTAGTTGATTGTGAGAAATGTTTAATGATGTTGATAGAAGAATGAGGACAGAAAGTGAACCCGTACGGGGTTAGTCAGTGAGTCCTCCTAGGAGCCATACAGAGATGGCTCAGTAATCCTGAACTGAAAGATGGATGATAAGTTCTATACCGTGTATAGTAGTAGAAAGGCAGTAGGCCCGGGCAGAAAGGGGCGGTCCTGTAACAGAAAGGAGAGGCAGTAGGCCTGGAGCAGATAGGACAGGCGGTCCTGCAGATGTAAAGAAGGAGAATGCAGAAAAGTTGATTAGCCTTATAATGTTTTATAAGAAGGTCTTTAGTGGATTCAGCGAGTACGTCCTTAAAGGCAAAGTTAAATTATTGTTCACAAATTTGCACTTAGTAGAATACCCGGTTGGGTAAAAGAAGTTATTTATAGTATGTTACTTAAATATTTAACCATGTTTGTAACGTTTAAGTGTCCTCACCTCCCATAAAGGGAAGCTTTGTTAAAGTTTACTTGTATTGCATTTCAAAAATTGTATGTCTTTTTGCTGACATGTATTGTTGTTTTCTTCCCAGTCCAGGAGTACTGGATTTAACCGGGGGGGAGTGCAGCGCCCCAGAGTCCTGGTCGTTGCAGTACTGTTGCCCCGCCACTAAAGGGGGCTATGGTACGTCTGATGGCACTGAAGGAGTTCCTCTTACCAGGTATCACAGACACCAATACATTTCACAGTCTGGCCTCCAGCAGGGAGAGCTAAGGGCACTATGCATTAGGCCACTCCTCACAGTCTGGTAAAACTGGGGGTTGGATAGGAAGTTAGATCAGAAATCTGACTGGGTTGGAACCAGGCAACACCTTGTGGCAGAGGGTGTTGTAGGGGAAGATTCAGAGGGGTCCCTGTCAGGGGTGGGATCCTGACAGAGGCCTAGCAACCAGAGAGAACGCTACGGGGCCGCGCCTGCACGATATAGCAGCGGTACCCCAAGAAAGGACAAGAAGCGAGGTTTATTGTGCTGAGTGAGAAACGAGATCAACGCAACAAGGAGAATACCAGAATACCAGTAGGAGTCGTGCTGTAAGACGAGGCAACATCCTACTGAGGCGCGTAACCGGTGGCCGGAACGCCAAGGAAGTATAGAGCTCCAGGCCAAACTTCAAACCTACGGCAGGACAGTCAGTTATAGGCGTGCTGTCTCACCCAATTGACCTAGGAAGACACAGGGGGGTAACAACAGGAGTGGGGCGACGCTAGAGTCCCGGAAGAGCTCCGAGCCTCCCCGTCATACGGGTGCGTCCTAACCGTAAGATCTGGGGGACGTGGAAGAACATCAGAATCGAGTTGTGAGGGAACACGAGAAACAGACACAACAGTTGTGGGGACTATCCCGTAAGCACAGCAGGGGAGGACCACAACACACAAGCGCTAGAAGGTAGGCACAGATTTCCACCTGCAAAGGGAGCTCTGGATGTGTGTTATGACCCCAATGGCGAGGGTCTCAGAGGAACAAGTAAGTCTGCGACGTACAAAAATCCAGCTCATAGGGCAGTGGTAACTGGGTTGACCATATAACTACTCCTAACGCCAACACTAGAAGTAGCCGGGGAACATGCCTACGTTGGTCGCTAGATGTCTCGCGCCAGCCGGAGGACTAACTACCCCTAGAAGAGGAAAACAAAGACCTCTCTTGCCTCCAGAGAATAGACCCCAAAAGTCGGATACAAGCCCCCCACAAATAATAACGGTGAGGTAAGAGGAAATGACAAACACAGAGATGAACTAGGTTTAGCAAAGAGAGGCCCACTTACTAATAGCAGAATGTAGTAAGATAACTTATATGGTCAACAAAAACCCTAACAAAATTCCACACTGGAGATACAAGAACCCCCGAACCGTCTAACGGCCCGGGGGGAGAACTCCAGCCTCCCTAGAGCTTCCAGCAAGGTTAGGATACAGATTATGTACAAGCTGGACAAAAATGCAAACAAAAACAAATAGCAAAAAGCAAGAAAGCAGACTTAGCTTAATTTAGCAGGAACCAGGATCAGTAGACAAGAGCACAACAGATTAGCTCTGATTACAACGTTGCCAGGCATTGAACTGAAGGTCCAGGGAGCTTATATAGCAACACCCCTGACCTAACGACCCAGGTGAGCATACAAGGGATGAATGACATACCCAGAGTCAAATCACTAGTAACCACTAGAGGGAGCCAAAAGGTAATCTCACAACAGTACCCCCCCCTTAGTGAGGGGTCACCGAACCCTCACCAAGACCACCAGGGCGATCAGGATGAGCGGCGTGAAAGGCACGAACTAAATCGGCCGCATGTACATCAGAGGCGACCACCCAGGAATTATCCTCCTGACCATAGCCCTTCCACTTGACCAGGTACTGAAGCCTCCGCCTGGAGAGACGAGAATCTAAGATCTTCTCCACCACGTACTCCAACTCGCCCTCAACCAACACCGGAGCAGGAGGCTCAGCAGAAGGAACCACAGGCACAACGTACCGCCGCAACAAGGACCTATGAAATACGTTGTGAATGGCAAACGACACCGGAAGATCCAGGCGAAAGGATACAGGATTAATGATTTCCAATATCTTGTAAGGACCAATGAAGCGAGGCTTAAATTTGGGAGAGGAGACCTTCATAGGAACAAATCGAGAAGACAGCCATACCAAATCCCCAACGCGAAGTCGGGGACCCACACCGCGGCGGCGGTTGGCAAAACGCTGAGCCTTCTCCTGTGACAACTTCAAGTTGTCCACCACATGACTCCAGATCCGCTGCAACCTATCCACCACGGAATCCACCCCAGGACAGTCAGAAGGCTCCACATGTCCCGAGGAAAAACGAGGATGGAAACCAGAGTTGCAGAAAAATGGCGAAACCAAGGTGGCAGAACTAGCCCGATTATTAAGGGCAAATTCAGCCAACGGCAAGAAGGTCACCCAATCATCCTGATCAGAAGAGACAAAACACCTCAAATAAGCCTCCAGAGTCTGATTAGTTCGCTCCGTTTGTCCGTTAGTCTGGGGATGGAAAGCGGACGAAAACGACAAATCAATGCCCATCCTACCACAAAAGGATCGCCAGAACCTGGAAACAAACTGGGATCCTCTGTCCGACACAATATTCTCAGGAATGCCGTGCAAACGAACCACGTTCTGGAAGAACACAGGAACCAGATCAGAAGAGGAAGGCAGCTTAGGCAAAGGAACCAGATGGACCATCTTGGAGAAACGATCACATATCACCCAGATGACAGACATGCCCTGAGACACCGGAAGATCCGAAATGAAATCCATAGAGATGTGTGTCCAAGGTCTCTTCGGGACAGGCAAGGGCAAGAGCAACCCGCTGGCACGAGAGCAACAAGGCTTAGCTCGGGCACAAGTACCACAGGACTGCACAAATGACCGCACATCCCTAGACAAGGAAGGCCACCAAAAGGACCTGGCCACCAGATCTCTGGTGCCAAAAATTCCCGGTGCCCTGCCAACACCGAGGAATGAACCTCGGAAATGACTCTGCTGGTCCATCTAGCAGGCACAAACAATCTGTCAGGTGGACAAGAGTCAGGCCTACCAGCCTGAAATCTCTGCAACACACGTCGCAGATCTGGAGAAATAGCAGACACGATAACTCCTTCCTTAAGAATACCCACAGGTTCAGCGACTCCAGGAGCATCAGGCACAAAGCTCCTAGACAGAGCATCGGCCTTCACATTCTTATAACCTGGTAAATACGAGACCACAAAGTCAAAACGGGAGAAAAACAATGACCAGCGGGCCTGTCTAGGATTCAGGCGTTTAGCAGACTCGAGATACATCAGATTTTTGTGATCAGTCAAGACCACCACACGATGCTTAGCACCCTCGAGCCAATGACGCCACTCCTCAAATGCCCACTTCATGGCCAACAACTCCCGATTGCCCACATCATAATTTCGCTCTGCCGGCGAAAACTTCCTAGAGAAAAAGGCACAAGGCCTCATAGTAGAGCAACCAGGGCCTCTCTGCGACAAAACGGCCCCTGCCCCAATCTCCGAAGCATCCACCTCAACCTGAAAGGGAAGTGAGACGTCAGGCTGGCACAAAACAGGCGCCGAAGTAAATCGGCGTTTCAACTCCTGGAAAGCCTCCACGGCAGCAGGAGCCCAGTTAGCTACATCAGAGCCTTTCTTGGTCATATCCGTCAGCGGTTTAACAACGCTAGAGAAATTTGCGATAAAACGACGGTAGAAGTTAGCAAAACCCAAGAACTTCTGAAGACTCTTAACTGACGAGGGTTGAGTCCAATCATGAATAGCTCGGACCTTGACTGGATCCATCTCCATAGCAGAAGGGGAAAAAATGAACCCCAAAAAGGGAACCTTCTGTACACCAAAGAGACACTTTGAGCCTTTTACAAACAAAGAATTTTCACGCAGAATCTCAAAAACCATCCTGACCTGCTCCACATGCGAGTCCCAATCATCAGAAAAAAACAGAATATCATCCAGATAAACAATCAAAAATTTATCCAGATACTTCCGGAAAATGTCATGCATGAAGGACTGAAAAACTGAAGGGGCATTAGAGAGCCCAAATGGCATCACCAAGTACTCAAAATGACCTTCGGGCGTATTGAATGCGGTTTTCCATTCATCGCCCTGCCTAATGCGCACAAGGTTGTACGCACCACGAAGGTCTATCTTGGTGAACCACTTGGCACCTTTAATCCGGGCAAACAAATCTGACAACAGCGGCAAAGGATACTGAAATTTGACAGTGATCTTATTTAAAAGCCGATAGTCAATACAAGGCCTCAAAGATCCGTCCTTTTTGGCCACAAAAAAGAATCCCGCACCAAGAGGGGAAGAAGAAGGACGGATATGCCCCTTCTCAAGAGACTCCTTGATATATGAACGCATCGCGGTATGTTCAGGTACCGACAGATTAAACAGTCTCCCCTTAGGAAACTTACTGCCAGGAATCAAATCTATTGCACAGTCACATTCCCTATGAGGAGGCAGTGCACTGGACTTAGACTCGCTGAAGACATCCTGATAATCAGACAAATACGCCGGAACTTCCGAAGGCGTAGAAGAAGCAATAGACAAGGGCAGGGAATCTCCATGAATTCCATGGCAGCCCCAACTTGACACTGACATAGCCTTCCAGTCCAAGACTGGGTTATGGGTCTGTAACCATGGCAAACCCAAAACAACCAAATCATGCATTTTATGCAGAACAAGAAAACGTATTACCTCCCGATGTTCGGGAGTCATGCACATGGTAACCTGTGTCCAAAACTGCGGTTTATTTTTTGCCAATGGCGTAGAATCAATACCCCTAAGAGGGATAGGATTTTCCAATGGCTCAAGAACAAATCCGCAGCGCTTGGCAAATGACAGATCCATAAGGCTCAGGGCAGCACCTGAGTCCACAAACGCCATGACAGGATACGATGACAGTGAGCAAATCAAAGTTACAGATAGAATAAACTTAGGATGCAAATTACCAATGGCGACCGGACTAACAACCTTAGTAAGACGTTTAGAGCATGCTGAGATAACATGTGTAGAATCACCACAGTAGTAACACAAGCCATTCTGGCGTCTATGAATTTTCCGCTCATTTCTAGTCAGGATTCTATCACATTGCATTAAATCAGGTGCCTGTTCAGACAACACCATGAGGGAATTTGCGGTCTTGCGCTCCCGCAACTGCCGGTCGATTTGAATAGCCAGGGCCATAGAATCATTCAGACCTGTGGGAATGGGAAAACCCACCATCACATTCTTAATGGCTTCAGAAAGGCCATTTCTAAAATTTGCAGCCAATGCACACTCGTTCCACTGGGTCAGCACGGACCATTTCCGAAATTTTTGGCAATACACTTCAGCCTCGTCCTGGCCCTGAGACATCGCCAGCAAGGCTTTTTCTGCCTGAATCTCAAGATTGGGTTCCTCATAAAGCAAACCAAGCGCCAGAAAAAACGCATCAATGTCAGCCAATGCCGGATCTCCTGGCGCCAGCAAGAAAGCCCAATCCTGAGGGTCGCCCCGTAAAAAAGAAATAACAATTTTTACTTGCTGAGCGGAGTCTCCAGATGAACAGGGTTTCAGGGACAAAAACAATTTACAATTATTCCTGAAATTTCTAAATTTAAATCGGTCTCCGGAAAACGGTTCAGGAATCGGTATCTTAGGTTCTGACATAGGATTTCTGATAACATAATCTTGTATGCCCTGCACACGAGCAGCAAGCTGATCCACACTTGTAATCAAGGTCTGGACATTCATGTCTGCAGCAAACACAAGCCACTCAGAGGTAAAGGGGACAAGAAAAAAAAAATGAGAGAGAGAAAAAAAAACCTCAGAACTTTCTTTCTTATAATCCCGCTTCTGCAATGCATTTAACATTTAATACTGGCCTGGCAAACTGTTATGACCCCAATGGCGAGGGTCTCAGAGGAACAAGTAAGTCTGCGACGTACAAAAATCCAGCTCATAGGGCAGTGGTAACTGGGTTGACCATATAACTACTCCTAACGCCAACACTAGAAGTAGCCGGGGAACATGCCTACGTTGGTCGCTAGATGTCTCGCGCCAGCCGGAGGACTAACTACCCCTAGAAGAGGAAAACAAAGACCTCTCTTGCCTCCAGAGAATAGACCCCAAAAGTCGGATACAAGCCCCCCACAAATAATAACGGTGAGGTAAGAGGAAATGACAAACACAGAGATGAACTAGGTTTAGCAAAGAGAGGCCCACTTACTAATAGCAGAATGTAGTAAGATAACTTATATGGTCAACAAAAACCCTAACAAAATTCCACACTGGAGATACAAGAACCCCCGAACCGTCTAACGGCCCGGGGGGAGAACTCCAGCCTCCCTAGAGCTTCCAGCAAGGTTAGGATACAGATTATGTACAAGCTGGACAAAAATGCAAACAAAAACAAATAGCAAAAAGCAAGAAAGCAGACTTAGCTTAATTTAGCAGGAACCAGGATCAGTAGACAAGAGCACAACAGATTAGCTCTGATTACAACGTTGCCAGGCATTGAACTGAAGGTCCAGGGAGCTTATATAGCAACACCCCTGACCTAACGACCCAGGTGAGCATACAAGGGATGAATGACATACCCAGAGTCAAATCACTAGTAACCACTAGAGGGAGCCAAAAGGTAAATTCACAACAGATGTGCCATCGGACCGGCCAGGCTTGCGCGGCCCGGTTAACCGTATTCCGGATTGAGGATCCCGAAGCCTTCAGTAAAGAGGTAAAGAGACTGCAACCTGGTGTCCTCGTTATTTACCGCGACCGGCACTTCACCGCACCATAACGACATCATCCCATACCTCCACCTTCATTGCACGCCCCTCAGCAGGGTCACGGACCGGGTCTAGCCACCGTGACAATCCCAGAGCAGAGACTCAGAGGCTCGGTACCGGGTACCCCTCGGCCCTGCGGCAGTGGGGGCGCTGCAATAGCATCATGCAAATTATGCAACACCAGAAAACGACAATCTTCCTGATGGGCTGGCGCCATGCACATGGTCAGCTGTGTCCAAAACTGAGGTTTATTTTTAGCCAATGGTGTAGCATCAATACCCCTCAAAGGAATAGGACTCTGCAAAGGCTGCAAGGGGAAACCACAACGTCTGGCAAATTCTAAGTCCATTAAGTTTAGAGCGGCGCCTGAATCCACAAATGCCATGACAGAAAATGACGATAATGAGCAGATCAGGGTCACAGATAACAGAAATTTAGGTTGTACAGTACTGATCGTAAAAGAACTAGCGATTCTCTTGGTACGCTTAGGGCAATCAGAAATAACATGAGCAGAATCGCCGCAGTAAAAACACAACCTATTCTGACGTCTGAATCCTTGTCGTTCAGCTCTAGACACAATCCTATCACACTGCATAGGCTCAGGACTCCGCTCGGAAGACAATGCCATAGTGTGCACAACTCTGCGCTCGCGCAAGCGCCGATCAATCTGAATGGCCAGAGACATAGAATCACTCAGACCAGCAGGCGTGGGGAACCCCACCATAACATCTTTAAGGGATTCAGAAAGACCCTTTCTGAAGATTGCCGCCAAGGCATCCTCATTCCATTTAGTCAGTACAGACCATTTTCTAAACTTCTGGCAATATGATTTTGCCGCTTCTTGACTCTGAGACAGGGCCAACAAGGTCTTCTCAGCATGTGCCACTGAATTAGGTTCGTCATACAATAACCCAAGCGCCTGAAAAAAGGTGTCTTCATTAAGCAACGCCGGATTCCCAGGTTCCAGGGCAAATGCCCAATCCTGGGGGTCACCACGCAGCAGAGATATAACAATTTTAACCTGCTGGATGGGATTACCAGAGGAACGGGGTTTCAGAGCAAAAAACAGTTTACAGTTATTTTTAAAGCTCAGAAATTTGGACCTATCCCCAAAAAACAAATCAGGAGTTGGAATTCTAGGCTCTAAAACCGGAGTCTGAACGATATAATCGGAAATACCCTGTACTCTAGCAGCAAGTTGATCCACACGAGAAGCCAATCCCTGAACATCCATACCAGCGCCGAACTCCTGAGCCACCCAGAGGTAAAGAGGGAAGAAAAAAAAAAAACACAACAGACTACAGAAAAAAAAATGGCTCAGCACTTTCCTTCCCTTCTTCTGAGATGCGGTTAACTCATTGTTGGCCAGTTGTACTGTTTTGATCTGGTGGCCTAAGAGCAGCATGAGAAGTACTCTGGAGAAGGTGGTACCTGTACTGACCGCAGAACCTGAACTTAACACCGCAACTAGAAGTAGCCGTGGAATGTACCTAGCGCTCCCTAGACATCTCGACACAGCCGGAGGACTAATTACCCCTAGAGATAGAAAAGGGAAAACTATCTTGCCTCAGAGAAAATCCCCAAAGGATAGACAGCCCCCCACAAATATTGACTGTGAGAGGAGAGGGAAAAAACATACACAGACTGAAATGAGAATTTAGCAAAGGAGGCCACTTCTAGCTAAATAGAAAGGATAGGACAGAGTACTATGCGGTCAGTATTAAAACACTAGAAAATATCCACCACAGAAAATACAAAATCTCCACAGCTAACTAAAGATATGGAGGGTATATCTGCATCTCCAGAGATACCAGCTTGGCTAAACAAATCCTTATACAGACCAAGCTGGACAAGAGAAAAACATAGAAAGGAACTGAACAATAAGGCCGCAGCATGTGGACAGCAAAAATCAAGGCCAGAACTTATCTTTGTTGAAATGAACTGCAAAGCAGAAGAGACCAGGCAGGGATGTGAATCCTCCAGGAACAATGGACAACTGGCACTGACTAAAGGGTGAAGCAAGACTAAATAGCCCAGTCAAAATTGCAAAAAGTGAACACACCTGATAAATGCTGTGATTCAGAGACAGCAGCGCTACCACTTACAACCACCGGAGGGAGCCCAAGAGCAGAATTCACAACAGCTTCCTGTCTGATACAGCAGCATGGTTGGATGACATCAGGATTCAGTGCGTGGCTGTGCCAGAGAGAAAGCTGCCGGCAATGAAGATGCTGCAGCTGCCGGGGAATGTGCAGAGAGTTGAGTGGTGCTGTGTGTGTCTGTGTGTCTATGTGTGTGGCTGCAGGAAACGTGCAAAGAGGTGACTGGTGTGTGTGTGTGGTGTGTGTAAAGGGCGATGGGGTGATGGAAAGTAGGCAATGATGATGGTGGTGGTGGAAAGGACAATGATGGGGTGGTGGGGGAGGAAGCAATGAAAGAGGTGGTGGAAAGGGCAATAAAGGGGTGGTGGGGAGGAAACATTGATGGAGGTGGTGGAAAGGGCAATGATGTGGGACATGGGGAGAAGGCAATGATGGAGGTGGTTGAAAGGGCAAGGATGTGGGTGGTGGGGGAGAAGGCAATGATGGAGGTGGTGGAAACGGCAATGATGGGGTTGGTGGGGAGAAGGCAATGATGGAGGTGGCTGAAAGGGCAATGATGGGGTTGTGGGGGAGGAGTCATGATGATGGTGATGGAAAGGACAATGATGAGGGTTGTGGGGGAGAAGGCAATGATGGAGGTGGTTGGCGTGAGAGAGCAATAATGGAGGTGATGGAGAGGGCAATGATTGGGGTGGTGCAGAGGGCAATGATGAGGTGGTGGAGAGGATAATAATGGGAGCGGTGGAAAAGGCAATGATGGAGGTGATGGAGAGGGCAAAGATGGAGGTGGAGAGGACAATGATGGGATGCAGGGGGGAGGACAATGAGGTGTGTGGGGGATTGGGATGGGAGGAAGGGGGACTTATAATGGACTTATGAACAGGGAGAGGTGGAGGAATAATAATAATAATCTTTATATAGCACTAACACATTCCGCAGCGCTTTATAGTTTGCACACATTATCATTACTGTCCCCATTGGGACTCACAATCTAAATTCCCTATCTGTATGTCTTTGGAATGTGGGAGGAAACCCACACAAACACGGGGAGAACATACAAACTCCTTGCAGATGTTGTCCTTGGTGGGATTTGAACGCAGGACTCCAGCGCTGCAAGGTTGCAGTGTAACCACTGAGCCACCGTGCCGCCCGGAAGGAAGGAAGGAAGGAGGAAGATATGGATGTAAAATGAATTGGGTGGTGGAGGAGGGTGCTAAGCCCCTGATAGCATCCTCCTCCATCTCACAATTCATTGTGATGCAATCGGGGACTTCAAATTTATTGGAGAGTGGGAGAAGAGGCAATAAGGTGCATAGGGCACTTTATAATTAACTGAAAGGTGGGAGAAAACGCTGTCAGGGACTTGTAATGAATTGGGAAATGGCAGAGGATGCTTAGTACCTGATGGCATCTTCTCCCACTTCCAAAATCATTATGATGCTATCAAGTACTTATAATGACTAATGGGGACACATGACAGGGACTAAGGCTTTGTGAACATGTTCAGGATTTGCAGGAGAAAATTCTTCTGCATATCTTTATGTGTTGGCAGGGAGAAAGTTGCGTAAAATACATTTATTTTTTTTCCACATTTTGCCATTGTTTTGTTACGTATTTTTCCTCATTAGTACGGGTGAAATACGCTGCAAGAATTGAGATTATGCAGATTTTAATCTGCTGCAAATCTGCAAGGAAAAAATAAGTAACGTGTTCATGAGACTTCAGGGATCTCATTCACATTTCCTGTACTGTAAAACATTGCATATATTCCGTGTGCACATAGCCTTACAGGTAATTGGGGAGAGTTACAGACTGAATGATTTATATTATTGGGAGTCAGAGATTATAGTTAATGGGGGACACAGTGCTGCTTATCACGTTATATTTTTAATGGTGCGTGGCTAATAGTATATTAATGGTGGGGTGCATATCTGTATTCAGGGGTGAGACTCGTGTATGTATACAATGTATGTGACCTTGTTATTTTCAGGGCTGCAAAGATCATCGTGGCAAGACGTGTCGTGGCTGGGAGATGTCGACATGAAGGTCTGACCAGATGGAGGCGAAACAGGAGAAAGTGGTTCTAATCAGACAAGACATCAGCGGTTAGTTCCTGGATGTAGATATTATTCTGTATCTGCACTGTGTGACGTGGAGTGATAATGTTACCTGTAAAATCCCTTATTCTACATTCTCACATTGGAGTGAAATATCTGTGTGCTTTCAGGTTTTTTTATCGGATGGCACACAGGCTTGTAGAGTTTTATAGGTTTATTCACCCATACATGAAAATCACGGATCTGAGAATGATATCAGTGAGGGTCAGAGAATGTCTTCTTCTGATC
Source organism: Ranitomeya variabilis (assembly GCF_051348905.1). Lineage (NCBI taxonomy): Eukaryota > Metazoa > Chordata > Amphibia > Anura > Dendrobatidae > Ranitomeya > Ranitomeya variabilis. The sequence continues at coordinate 670,901,187 of NC_135233.1, read as the reverse complement.
CGATTTTAAAGATCAGAATGGGACATGCTCAATGCGTCTGCAAAAGCGGGAAGCACACCAACACTGCACAAAGTTACAGGGATGTAGCCTTATTATATAATAGCACAGTCCCTTAGTATATAGTTCACTCACTTATTATGTATAGCACAGTCCCTTAGTATATAGCGTACTCACTTATTATGTATAACACAGTCCCTTAGTATATAGTGTACTCACAGTCCCTTAGTATACAGTATATCATTTATTATGTATAACACTGTCCTTAGTTACATAGTTTCCTCTTTTATCATGTATAACACTGTCCCTTATTGCGTTCCATCCTCTCTAGTTATATATGGTGCCGTCCCTTATTACATAGCTTCCTCTGCTGTTATGTACAGTGCTCTCTTACATAGTTTATTCTTACATTTGTTAATCACAGCTCCCTCTCTTATTGCATAGTCCCCTCTCTTGTTATCTATAAAATGACTGCTGATGGAGCAGTCGGTGACCAGACGACCAGTCCTACAGCCGCTTCATTAGAAAATAAGTTTTCCCATGCTCCATCAGCCGTCATTGTATTATACACCTATCGAAACAGGACATTTTGCAATAAAGACAGGGTGCTCTGTAATCCGATATGTAAGGGACTGTACATAACAAGAGGGGGCACTGTGTAATAAGGGATGGCAATATACATAATAAAGCAGACTATGTAATATATATGCATGTACTGTATGTGTGTGTGGATATATATATGCAGTACAGAACAAAAGTTTGGACACACCTCATTTAAAGATTTTTCGGTATTTTCATGACTATGAAAATTGTACATTCACACTGAAGGCATCAAAACTATGAATTAACACATGTGGAATTATATACTTAACAAAAAAGTGTGAAACAACTGAAATTATGTCTTATATTCTAGGTTCTTCAAAGTAGCCACCTTTTGCTTTGATGACTGCTTTGCACATTCTTGGCATTCTCTTGATGAGCTTCAAGAGGTAGTCATCGGAAATGGTTTTCATTTCACAGGTGTGCCCTGTTAGGTTTAATAAGTGGGATTTCTTGCCTTATAAATGGGGTTGGGACCATCAGTTGTGTTGTGCCGAAGTCTGGTGGATACACAGCTGATAGTCCTACTGAATAGACTGTTAGAATTTGTATTATGGCAAGAAAAAAGCAGCTAAGTAAATAAAAACGAGTGGCCATCATTAATTTAAGAAATGAAGGTCAGTCAGTTTGAAAGTGTCCCCAAGTGCAGTGGCAAAAACCATCAAGCGCTACAAAGAAACTGGCTCACATGAGGACCGCCCCAGGAAAGGAAGACCAAGAGTCACCTCTGCTTCTGAGGATAAGTTTATCCGAGTCACCAGCCTCAGAAATCGCAGGTTAACAGCAGCTCAGATTAGAGACCAGGTCAATGCCACACAGAGTTCTAGCAGCAGACACATCTCTACAACAACTTCATGGTAAAATAGCTGCTAGGAAACCACTGCTAAGGACAGGCAACAAGCAGAAGAGACTTGTATGGGCTAAACAACACAAGGAATGGACTTTAGGCCAGTGGAAATTTCTGCTTTGATCTGATGAGTTCAAATTTGAGATCTTTGGTTCCAACCAACGTGTCTTTGTGCGACGCAGAAAAGGTGAACGGATGGACTCTACATGCCTGGTTCCCACCGTGAAGCATGGAGGAGGAGGTGTGATAGTGTGGGGGTGCTTTGCTGGTGACACTGTTGGGGATTTATTCAAAATTGAAGGCATACTGAACCAGCATGGCTACCACAGCATCTTGCAGCGGCATGCTATTCCATCCGGTTTGCCTTTAGTTGGACCATCATTTATTTTTCAACAGGACAATGACCCCAAACACACCTCCAGGATGTGTAAGGGCTATTTGACCAAGAAGGAGAGTGATGGGGTGCTACGCCAGATGACCTGGCCTCCACAGTCACCAGACCTGAACCCAATCGAGATGGTTTGGGGTGAGCTGGACCGCAGAGTGAAGGCAAAAGGGCCAACAAGTGCTAAGCATCTCTTAGAACTCTGTTGTGATCCGCTTTTTGGGCTCCCCTAGTGGTGGCTGGTGGTACTGGAGACTTGTGTGTTCTTTTCTGCCTCAGCTCACCTGCTTCCATCAGTTTTGGGAGTTCCCTATTTAGCCTTGCTCTCCAGTCACTTCCTTGCCAGTCATCATTGTAACCTGAGTCTTTCAGTTGCATGTTCCTGCTACCAGTCTGCTGATCAGCTAAGTGGACTCTTGTCCTTTTTGTTTTGTATTTTTTGTCCAGTTTACAGTTTGTCATTTCCTGTTACTGGAAGCTCTTGTGGACTGAAATTGCCACTCCTGTGTCATGAGTTGACACAGGAGTCTTAAAGTAATTTCAGGATGGGTTTTTGAAAGGGTTTTTCAGCTGACCGTGAAGTCCTCTTTTGTATCCTTCCTCTATCTAGTAAGTGGACCTCGCTTTGCTAAATCTACCTTCATACTGTGTATGTCTTTTCCTCTGAACTCACCGTTAATATATGTGGGGGCTACTATCATCTTTGGGGAATTTCACTAGAGGTAAGCCAGGTCTGTTCCTTCCTCTTCCAGGCGTAGTTAGTTCTCCGGCTGGCGCATGGCATCTAGGCAGCCGTAGGAATGCTTCCTGGCTACTGTTAGTTGTGTGGTAGATTTAGGTCACGGTCAGCTTGAGTTTCCATCACCCGAGGGCTAGTCTGTTATTTTGTGTTTCTGATGTTCCCATGCCATTGGGGAATCATGACAGTATGACCGGCCACTGTTAAAGTAATTGGCAGAAGAAAGGAGAGTAATAGAAGTCTGTAGATTTTTTTTTTTTTTTCCTCACATGTTTGCTACTTAGTTGGCTCAGTTGTATTTCTGCTCTATTTACAGCCTTGCCTTTCTCTCCTTCTAATCCTTGAATGGCTCTGATCTCTCCGGTTTAAGGATGGACTCTCAGAGTTTGGCTGCAGGTTTAAATAATCTTGCTACGAAGGTTCAGAATTTACAAGATTATGTTATACGTACTCCTATTTCTGAACCTAAGATTCCTACACCAGAGGTATTTTCCGGAGATAGATCTCGGTTTCTGAATTTCAAATGTAATTGTAAATTATTCCTTTCTCTCAGACCTCACTCCTCTGGAGATCCTGTTCAGCAGGTTAAGATTGTGATTTCTTTGCTGCGAGGTGACCCTCAAAATTGGGCATTTTCATTGACGCCAGGGGATCCTGCGTTGCTCAATGTGGATGCGTTTTTTCTGGCTTTAGGGTTGCTGTATGAGGAACCTAATTTGGAGATTCAAGCTGAAAAAGCTTTAATAGCCCTGTCTCAAGGGCAAGATGAAGCTGAGATATACTGCCAAAAATTTCGTAAATGGTCTGTGCTTACTCAGTGGAATGAGTGTGCCCTAGCGGCAATTTTCAGAGAAGGCCTTTCTGATGCCGTTAAGGATGTCATGGTGGGGTTTCCTACGCCCACAGGTCTGAATGAGTCCATCACAATGGCGATTCAGATTGATCGGCGTTTGCGGGAGCGCAAACCCGTGCACCATTTGGCGGTATCTTCTGAAGGGACGCCAGAGAAAATGCAATGTGACAGAATTCTGTCAAGAAGCGAGCGGCAGAATTATAGGCGCAAAAATGGCTTGTGCTTCTACTGTGGTGATTCCGCGCATGTTATATCAGCATGCTCTAAACGTACTAGGAAGGTTGACAAGTCTGTTTCTATTGGCACTTTACAGTCTAAATTTCTTCTGTCTGTAACTCTGATTTGTTCATTATCAGTTATTACCGTGGATGCCTATGTGGACTCTGGCGCCGCTCTGAGTCTCATGGATTGGTCCTTCGCCAGGCGCTGTGGGTTTGATTTGGAGCCTCTGGAAGTTCCTATACCTCTGAAGGGTATTGATTCTACACCTCTGGCTTGTAATAGACCACAGTTCTGGACGCAAGTGACTATGCGTATGACTCCAGACCATCAGGAGATGATTCGCTTCCTCGTGTTGCATAATTTACATGATGTGTTAGTGCTTGGATTACCATGGTTGCAATCTCATAACCCAGTACTGGACTGGAAAACTATGTCTGTGGTAAGCTGGGGATGTCGGGGGGCTCATGGGGACATACCTTTGGTTTCTATCTCATCATCTATTCCCTCTGAGGTTCTGGCATTTTTGTCGGATTTTGGGGATATTTTTGAAGAGCCTAAAATTGGTTCTCTCCCTCCCCACAGAGAGTGTGATTGCGCCATAGATCTGATTCCAGGCAGTAAATTTCCAAAGGGTCGTTTGTTTAACCTATCTGTACCTGAGCATGCTGCCATGCGAGAGTATGTTAAGGAGTCCCTGGAAAAGGGACATATTCGTCCTTCTTCATCACCTTTAGGAGCTGGGTTTTTCTTTGTCTCTAAAAAGGATGGCTCGCTGAGGCCTTGTATTGATTATCGACTCCTGAATAAAATTACTGTCAAATATCAGTATCCGTTGCCGCTGCTTACTGATTTGTTTGCTCGCATAAGGGGGGCTAAGTGGTTCTCCAAGATTGATCTCCGTGAGGCGTATAATTTGGTGCGAATTAAGCAAGGGGATGAGTGGAAAACCGCATTTAATACGCCTGAGGGCCACTTTGAGTATTTAGTAATGCCTTTCGGTCTTTCTAATGCACCTTCAGTTTTTCAGTCCTTTATGCATGATATTTTCCGTGAATATCTGGATAAATTTATGATTGTGTATTTGGACGATATTTTGATTTTTTCTGAGGACTGGGAGTCTCATGTTCAGCAGGTCAGGTGGGTTTTTCAGGTCTTGCGGGAGAATTCTCTGTGTGTAAAGGGTTCTAAGTGTGTTTTTGGGGTTCAAAAGATTTCCTTTTTGGGGTACATTTTTTCCCCTTCTTCTGTTGAGATGGACCCTGTCAAGGTTCGGGCTATTTGTGACTGGACGCAGCCTACTTCTCTAAAGCGTCTTCAGAAGTTCTTGGGCTTTGCTAATTTTTATCGTCGATTTATAACTGGTTTTTCTGGTGTTGCTAAGCCTCTTACGGATTTGACTAAGAAGGGTGCTGATGTTGCCAATTGGTCCTCTGCCGCTGTGGAGGCCTTTCGGGAACTTAAGCGCCGCTTTTCGTCTGCCCCTGTGTTGCGCCAGCCTGATGTCTCTCTCCCCTTTCAGGTTGAGGTCGATGCTTCCGAGATCGGAGCGGGGGCGGTTTTGTCGCAGAAAAGTTCCGATTGCTCAGTGATGAGACCTTGTGCGTTCTTTTCTCGAAAATTTTCTGCCGCCGAAAGAAATTATGATGTCGGTAATCGGGAGCTTTTGGCCATGAAGTGGGCATTTGAGGAGTGGCGTCATTGGCTTGAGGGTGCTAGACATCAGGTGGTGGTTTTGACTGATCACAAGAATCTGATTTATCTTGAGTCTGCCAGGCGCCTGAATCCTAGACAGGCGCGCTGGTCGTTGTTTTTCTCTCGGTTTAATTTTGTGGTCTCATATCTACCAGGTTCTAAGAATGTGAAGGCAGATGCCCTTTCTAGGAGTTTTGAGCCTGATTCCCCTGGTGATTCGGAACCTACAGGTATCCTTAAGGATGGGGTGATATTATCCGCTATTTCCCCAGATCTGCGACGTGCTTTGCAAGAGTTTCAGGCGGATAGACCTGATCGCTGTCCACCTGGTAGACTGTTTGTTCCTGATGATTGGACCAGTAGAGTCATCTCGGAGGTTCATTCTTCTACGCTGGCGGGTCATCCTGGAATTTTTGGTACCAGGGATTTGGTGGCTAGATCCTTCTGGTGGCCATCTCTGTCTCGAGATGTGCGTGTTTTTGTGCAGTCTTGTGATGTGTGTGCTCGGGCCAAGCCTTGTTGTTCTAGGGCTAGCGGGTTGTTGTTGCCCTTGCCTATTCCGAAGAGGCCTTGGACGCACATCTCAATGGACTTTATTTCTGATCTTCCTGTCTCTCAGAGGATGTCTGTTATCTGGGTGGTGTGTGACCGTTTTTCTAAGATGGTTCATTTGGTGCCATTGCCGAAGTTGCCTTCCTCGTCTGAGTTGGTTCCTTTGTTTTTTCAAAATGTGGTTCGCTTGCATGGTATTCCTGAAAATATCGTTTCTGATAGGGGTACCCAGTTCGTTTCTAGATTTTGGCGGGCATTCTGTGCCAGGTTGGGCATTGATTTGTCTTTTTCGTCTGCCTTCCATCCTCAGACTAATGGCCAGACGGAGCGAACTAATCAGACTTTGGAGACGTATTTGAGGTGTTTTGTGTCTGCGGATCAGGATGATTGGGTTGCCTTTTTGCCGTTGGCGGAGTTTGCTCTTAATAATCGGGCTAGTTCGGCCACTTTGGTTTCCCCTTTCTTTTGCAATTCGGGGTTTCATCCCCGTTTTTCTTCTGGTCAGGCGGAGTCTTCGGATTGTCCTGGAGTAGATGCTGTGGTGGATCGGTTGTATCGGATTTGGGAACAAGTGGTGGACAATTTGAATTTGTCCCAGGAGAGGACTCAGCGGTTTGCTAACCGCCAGCGTCGGGTTGGTCCTCGCCTTCGTGTTGGGGACTTGGTGTGGTTGTCTTCCCGTTTTGTCCCAATGAGGGTTTCTTCTCCTAAATTTAAGCCTCGGTTCATCGGTCCCTATAGGATTTTGGAGATTATTAACCCTGTTTCCTTTCGTTTGGACCTCCCGGCATCTTTCGCTATCCATAATGTGTTCCATCGGTCGTTGTTGCGGAGATACGAGGTGCCGGTGGTTCCTTCTGCTGAGCCTCCTGCTCCTGTGCTGGTTGAGGGTGAATTGGAGTACGTTATAGAGAAGATCTTGGACTCCCGTATTTCCAGGCGGAGACTCCAGTATCTGGTTAAATGGAAGGGCTATGGTCAGGAAGATAATTCTTGGGTAACTGCCTCTGATGTTCATGCCTCGGATTTGGTTCGTGCCTTTCATAGGGCTCATCCAGGTCGCCCTGGCGGTTCTTGTGAGGGTTCGGTGCCCCCTCCTTAAGGGGGGGGTACTGTTGTGATCCGCTTTTTGGGCTCCCCTAGTGGTGGCTGGTGGTACTGGAGACTTGTGTGTTCTTTTCTGCCTCAGCTCACCTGCTTCCATCAGTTTTGGGAGTTCCCTATTTAGCCTTGCTCTCCAGTCACTTCCTTGCCGGTCATCATTGTAACCTGAGTCTTTCAGTTGCATGTTCCTGCTACCAGTCTGCTGATCAGCTAAGTGGACTCTTGTCCTTTTTGTTTTGTATTTTTTGTCCAGTTTACAGTTTGTCATTTCCTGTTACTGGAAGCTCTTGTGGACTGAAATTGCCACTCCTGTGTCATGAGTTGACACAGGAGTCTTAAAGTAATTTCAGGATGGGTTTTTGAAAGGGTTTTTCAGCTGACCGTGAAGTCCTCTTTTGTATCCTTCCTCTATCTAGTAAGTGGACCTCGCTTTGCTAAATCTACCTTCATACTGTGTATGTCTTTTCCTCTGAACTCACCGTTAATATATGTGGGGGCTACTATCATCTTTGGGGAATTTCACTAGAGGTAAGCCAGGTCTGTTCCTTCCTTTTCCAGGCGTAGTTAGTTCTCCGGCTGGCGCATGGCATCTAGGCAGCCGTAGGAATGCTTCCTGGCTACTGTTAGTTGTGTGGTAGATTTAGGTCACGGTCAGCTTGAGTTTCCATCACCCGAGGGCTAGTCTGTTATTTTGTGTTTCTGATGTTCCCATGCCATTGGGGAATCATGACAGAACTCCTTCAAGATTGTTGGAAGACCATTCCCGGTGACTACCTCTTGAAGCTCATCAAGAGAATGCCAAGAGTGTGCAAAGCAGTCATCAAAGCAAAAGGTGGCTTCTTTGAAGAACCTAGAATAGAAGACATAATTTCAATTGTTTCACACTTTTTTGTTAAGTATATAATTCCACATGTGTTAATTCATAGTTTTGATGCCTTCAGTGTGAATGTACAATTTTCATAGTCATGAAAATACCGAAAAATCTTTAAATGAGAAGGTGTGTCCAAGCTTTTGGTCTGTACCGTATAAATATATAGCTTTGTCGCCATAAAAGGGGGGGAGGCAGACACATTTCTTGCACGGGGCCCCAAGCTGTCAGTGTCCGCCTTTGGACATAGTAATAGGATTATATAGTTAAAGTTATATAGGACTCAATGTTTCATTTCAACGAGGGCTACAGAAAATCTACTAATATATGAACATTTATGATATTTATCTAGAATTATTGTCTCTTTTTTCCTCCTAATGTGCATGAATATTCAGTTGGGAATTTTGCAGTTTCATTCAGTAGGGCACTATGCTGGTAGCATCTCCAATAACATCCGGCCACCAGAGAATTCAGCACATCACTTATCGCATGAAATTTAGGCTGATGTCACTGTTGTTCATATGGAAGGATGCAAATTTATTTCAGGTATAAAAACTAGCACAAAGGAAATGAATGGCAACGTCCTACCTTGAATATTTACTAATTAAATTTTTCAATTAAAAAAATAATTACAACCACCAGATATGTCAGTAAGGCTAGGGTCACTTTGCGTTATGTGACCGCGTTTAACGGACTACGTTACACCGCGGCACAACGCGGTGTAACGTAGTCCGTTAACGCCGCCATTGCCTGTAATGGCGAACGCATCGCTAGCGCACGCCCACATTGGGCATGCGCTAGCGATGTGCCGTCATTTGAGTGACGGCCCGCGAACGCTGCAAGCAGCGTTCGCGGTCCGTTCCTTGCTAGCGCAGATCGGGGATCTGCGCTAGCGGGATCGGCTAACGCGATCCCTTTTGGGACATTGCGTTAGCGCAGTCCGTAGCGCTATGCGCTAAACGGACTGCCCTAACGCAATGTGACCCTAGCCTAAGTGTTGATGCACGGCACAGCCTATACAGATGGCAAGGCCAGTGATATCCAAAGAGATAGTAAGAATAGTAAAATAAATCTACATTGGAAAAATATCTAATTAATCCCAACGGTAATAGTAAAAATAACAGAAAACCAAAGAGCACTTGCAATCCTCACCTGTTAGTGGAGCGCCCCCAGTACGGCCGTGGGGTACTCGGCACCGGGTCCTTTGGTTCGGTAGGGATGTCACGGTGGCTGACCCGGTCCGTGGCCCTAGGGGGGGTCCGTATTAAAAGGGGATAGTTCGTGACGCCACCTGTGGTATTCGGTCAGGGTGACCGACGCTGCGGTGAGGGGTCCGCTGGGGTGATGTACCTTCCCACAGGTGAAGTGTATCCCCAGGGCTTCCCAGAAATGTAGATGGTGATGGTGGACGATGTAAGGCGCAGGGAATAACGAGGACACAAGGTTGCAGTCTCTTTACCTTTTACTGAAGACTTCAGCATCCACAGTCCAGGGTACAGACCACAGTGTAGGCAGAGTCTGGCCGGTCCGAAGGCACATCCAGAGTCCCCTTATCCAGGTGGAAATCAGTAGCCTTCCTACTAGCGCCTGTGTGTTGTAGTCCCTCCCTGCTGAGCAACTCGGTCCTCACAACTCTTGTAGATGTTCTAGATGTTATTTCTTCCTCTCTGTCCCCCAGATGGTATGGATAGGACAAACCCGTATGACTGATGGCCTGAGGCTTGTTTATAGGGACCCTAGATACGCCCCGACCCCCACAATTTGCTACTGTGTCTTCTTAGGTATTAAGGTCGGGCAGCCAACTTGGAATTGACTGTCCTGCCGGTCTCTGAGGTAATGCGTAGAGTCAATTACTCCCTCGGTGATCCGGCCACCGGCTATGCGCCTCAAAAGGAGGCAGCCTATTTCAGGGCAGAACTCCTGCCGGTGTTTTCTCCTTGTGCTGTGACTTCGTTTCTCACTCTCTACAATTGTCCTTTCTTAGGATGCTGCCACACGTGGGGCAGGCGCAGCTCCGTAGCTTTCTGTCCCACCCCTGACAGGGACCCACTGTCTGCAGCTCAGATGTTCCTCCTTTCCCCCTGTCTGCCTGACAGGTGTTGCCTGGGCAAAGCCCAGCCAGCGTCTCTCTAACTTTCTATCCAGCCCACCAGTTTTACCCTTCTGTGAGGAGTGCCCTAGTAGATAGGAGCAAGGCTCCCCCTGGTGGTCTGGAGTGTGAAGTGTAGTGTATGGTTTGTGATACCTGGTAGGAAGATCTCCTTTATTACCTTCAGACGTAATATCACTCCCCCTGGTGGAGGAATGACATTACTGCAATGACCAGGACTCTGGGGCGCTGCATTAGAATCCATTTTCTTGTGGAGTTCTGGCTGCTGGTCTTTTTCCTCTGGTGCTGGGTTTGTCTTGGGTCAGGTATTTGTGTCAATCTTTATTAACCAGCACCTGCCTCCCAGTCCTTGCTGGACAACAGTGTTTATCTGCTTGAGCTCTAGCTTGGTGCTTTGCTTTGTCTTCTGTGTGTGTTATTTGTGCAGTGCTGGTACCTCTGGTTCCGCTAGCCTCAGTTTCTGTTTTCTATTGGTTTCTGCAGCCTTTTCTTTGTTTTCTATTAGGAGGTGAAACGTAGCTAGGGGTTCAGCCCAGGGGGGGCGAGACATCTGAGTGGGCCCCTAACCTTTGATTACAACTATGGTGATGCACCCTAATAGTGGACGTAGGAGAACCTCATCAGATGATCCTGCTTCAACAAAAAAATAAACATCTCCACAAGACCAATACTGATATTACCACCATATTGTGACCATATAGGGGTAGATACCAGTCCTACAAAGCATACAAGTGATTACAGCACAGTTACAGATGGTGTCTTACCACTGACGTTCTTTCTGATGGAATCGTTCACTTTTCCCGTCTTTTCCATCTGGCCCAGACCGACATGGCGACTTCTTCCACCCAGGACTCAGCTGCAGAGAATACAACAAAGACACATTTCACTTCTCATATTCCAGCCCCATCACTATCTATCCCCAACCTGCACAACCTCCTCATCCTGCTGATACCCCAATACTGAGCTGCTGCCGTATGTGTCCCTATTATTGCTCCTGCTGTGTGATACAAATGCAATGCTCCTCATACTGCATCACATAGTAATGCCACCACTGTGCCCTTACATAGTACAATGTCTCCTTTGTGCTCTCATGGTAGCCCCAAACTCTTTACAGGCCCCCACACTGTATGATGGCCCTACACTGTATGATGGCCCGACAGCAGCCTTCAAACTGTATAGTGACCCCGGCGTTAGCTTCCACACTGTATAATGACTCCTGCCTTAGGTACCACGCTGTGTAACGGCCCCCACATTATCTACCACACTTTATAAAGACCCCTCCATTAGCTTCCACACAGTATAATGACCCCCGCATTAGTGTCCACGCTGTATAATGACCTCCGCATTAGCTTCCACGCTGTATAATGGAACCCACTGTAGCTCCCACTCCTTGGATTCTGGTCACTGTCTGTCCCTCTCTGTGGGCTGATACTTGCACAGCCCTGAAATAAATGACAAAGACCTAAATAGAAGAAACTGCCAGTGGGTGTGTATAGAGGCCATCATATGGGTATAGCTCCCTGAATGTGTCCAGGTATCCCTAAAGGAATACTCTTGTCTGGACAAGACCCCAAAGAGGGAAACGGAAATGAGGGAACCAGAAAAAAGAGGGGGAGGTAGAATATTACCAATCTAAAGAAAAAAGTACACCCCCTGGCTCTTCTGTTCCTCTTTCCTCTTCTCCCCCTTGGGGATCTTGTGGTCTAGACTGAGTATATGTAAATGGACCCGCACCCATTTACCCATACACACACTGTATACGCCGTACGCACCACACACCCACTGTATACACCGTACGCACCACACACACCGTATACACCGTACGCACCACACACACTGTATAAACCGTACGCACCACACATCCACACACACTGTATACGCCGTACGCACCACACACACAAACACACTGTATACACCGTACTCACCACACATCCACACTGTATATGCGGTACGCACCACACACACAAACACACTGTATACACCGTACACACCACACACACAGTATACGCCATACGCAACACACACACTGTATACACCGTACGCACCACACACAGACACACTTTATACACCGTACACACCACACACACAGTATACGCCATACGCAACACACACTGTATACACCGTACGCACTACACACACACACTGTAAACGCCGTACACACCACACACACAAACACAAACTGTATATGCCGTACGCACCACACACACACACACAGTATACGCCATACGCACCACACCCACACACACTGTATACGCCGTACGCACCACACACAAACACACTGTATACACCGTACTCACCACACACACAGTATACGCCATACACAACACACACACTGTATACACCGTACGCACCACACACACAGTATAAGCCATATGCACCACACACACTGTATACGCCGTTCACACTACACACACTGTAAACGCCATACACACCACACACACAAACACAAACTGTATACGCTGTACGCACCACATACACACACAGTATAAGCCATACGCACCACACCGACACACACTGTATACGCCGTAGGCAGCACACACACACACACACTTTATACTCATCCTCTTGCGCGGTACCACCAGCGGAACACTGTTGCAAACATGCCACTGCCGGGATCAGCCAAATGACTCACTGACCGCCACCATCTTTGTACAAGAGGAGCGCATAGCACATGGGGTAGACAGGTCAAAGAAGAGAGCACAGACGGGGGAAAGAGAGAGTGGATAGGTGGGTGAGCACATAGGGGGGAGAGATTCTCAACTCTACAAAGCCTGCCCCCATTGTGACATTACTGCCCTCCCGAAGCGATAGCATCTGGTCTCCATATAGTAAATATATATTCATCCTCAACTTTTTTAATAAAAGGTTTTACCTTTTATTTTTCATATTTCGTGATTTTATTTTTCATGTTTACCACCTTAGATTTACTGATATGAAATCCTGCAGACACTGGTCTGATGGGATCCTGACCCAGGCTACAGGATAGAACATATAAATCAGACCAGTGTCTTTGTGGATGCGTATATACAGTATATATATTGTCATGATCTCAATGGCAAGAGATCATAGCATCAGCATATATAGGAACTAGCTCTTGGAAGATGGAAACTGAGCTGACCATGAACTAAACCTAACGCACAACTAGCAGTGGCCGGGTAGCATGCCTACGTTGATTCTAGATGCCCAGCACCAGCCGGAGGACTAAATAAAACTAGCAGAGGAAAATATTAGTCCTAGCTCACCTCTAGAGAAATACCCCGAAAGGAGACAGAGGCCCCCCACATGTATTGGCGGTGAATCAAGATGAAATAACAAACGTAGTATGAAAATAGGTTTAGCAAATTTGAGGTCCACTTACTACATAGCAGAAGACAGAAAGGACACTTTCATGGTCAGCTTAAAACCCTATCAAAAACACCATCCAGAAATTACTTTAAAACTCTGGCATTAACTCATAACACCAGAGTGGCAATTCCTGTTCACAAGAGCTTTCCAGACACAGTAACGAAACTACAGCTGTGAACTGGAACAAAAATGCAAAAACAAACATGGACAAGAGTCCAACTTATCTAGTAGTTGTCTAGGAGCAGGAACAAGCACAGAGAGGCTTCTGATAACATTGTTGACCGGCAAGCAACTAACAGAGCAGCAAGGTTATATAGCGACTCCCACATCTTGATGGGAACAGGTGAACAGAGAAGATGAAGACACCAGTTCAATTCCACCAGTAGCCACCGGGGGAGCCCAGAATCCAAATTCACAACAGTACCCCCCCCTCAAGGAGGGGGCACCGAACCCTCACCAGAACCACCAGGGCGATCAGGATGGGCTCTATGAAAGGCACGAACCAGATCAGAGGCATGAACATCAGATGCATTCACCCAAGAATTATCCTCCTGGCCGTATCCCTTCCACTTGACCAGATACTGGAGTCTCCGTCTGGAAACACGAGAGTCTAAGATTTTCTCCACAACGTACTCCAACTCACCCTCAACCAACACAGGAGCAGGAGGCTCAGCGGAAGGCACAACCGGTACCTCATACCTGCGCAATAATGACCGATGAAAAACGTTATGAATAGAAAAGGATGCAGGAAGGTCCAAACGGAAGGAAACAGGGTTAAGAATCTCCAATATCTTATACGGGCCGATGAACCGAGGCTTAAACTTAGGAGAAGAGACCCTCATAGGGACAAAACGAGAAGACAACCACACCAAGTCCCCAACACGAAGACGAGGACCAACACGACGACGGCGGTTAGCAAAAAGCTGAGTCTTCTCCTGGGACAACCTCAAATTGTCCACCACCTGCCCCCAGATCTGATGCAATCTCTCCACCACAGCATCCACTCCAGGACAATCCGAAGATTCCACCTGACCAGAGGAAAATCGAGGATGAAACCCCGAATTACAGAAAAACGGGGACACCAAAGTGGCAGAGCTGGCCCGATTATTGAGAGCGAACTCCGCCAATGGCAAAAAAGCAACCCAATCATCCTGGTCAGCAGACACAAAACACCTCAGATATGTCTCCAGGGTCTGATTAATCCGCTCAGTCTGGCCATTCGTCTGAGGATGGAAAGCGGACGAAAAAGATAAATCTATGCCCATCCTAGCACAGAATGCCCGCCAAAATCTAGACACGAATTGGGTCCCTCTGTCAGAAACGATATTCTCAGGAATACCATGCAAACGAACAACATTTTGAAAAAACAGAGGAACCAACTCGGAAGAAGAAGGCAACTTGGGCAGAGGAACCAAATGGACCATCTTAGAGAAACGGTCACACACCACCCAGATGACAGACATCTTCTGAGAAACAGGCAGATCTGAAATAAAATCCATCGAGATGTGCGTCCAAGGCCTCTTAGGAATAGGCAAGGGCAACAACAATCCACTAGCCCGAGAACAACAAGGCTTGGCCCGAGCACAAACGTCACAAGACTGCACAAAGCCACGCACATCTCGTGACAGGGAAGGCCACCAGAAGGACCTTGCCACCAAATCCCTGGTACCAAAAATGCCAGGATGACCTGCCAACGCAGAAGAATGAACCTCAGAGATGACTCTACTGGTCCAATCATCAGGAACAAACAGTTTATCAGGTGGGCAACGATCAGGTCTATCCGCCTGAAACTCCTGCAAGGCCCGCCGCAGGTCTGGAGAAACGGCTGACAATACCACTCCATCCTTAAGGATACCTGTGGGCTCAGAGTTACCAGGCGAGTCAGGCTCAAAACTCCTAGAAAGGGCATCCGCCTTAACATTCTTAGAACCCGGTAGGTATGACACCACAAAATTAAACCGAGAGAAAAATAATGACCAGCGCGCCTGTCTAGGATTCAGGCGCCTGGCGGTCTCAAGATAAACCAAATTTTTGTGGTCAGTCAATACCACCACCTGATGTCTGGCCCCCTCAAGCCAATGGCGCCACTCCTCAAAAGCCCACTTCATGGCCAAAAGCTCCCGATTCCCAACATCATAATTCCGCTCAGCGGGCGAAAATTTACGGGAAAAGAAGGCACAAGGCCTCATCACGGAGCAGTCAGAACTTTTCTGCGACAACACTGCCCCAGCTCCGATCTCAGAAGCGTCGACCTCAACCTGAAAAGGTAGAGCAACATCAGGCTGACGCAACACAGGGGCAGAGGAAAAACGGCGCTTAAGCTCCCGAAAGGCCTCCACAGCATCAGGGGACCAATCAGCAACATCAGCACCCTTCTTAGTCAAATCGGTCAATGGCTTAGCAATATCCGAAAAACCAGCAATAAATCGACGATAAAAGTTAGCAAAGCCCAAAAATTTCTGAAGACTCTTAAGAGAAGAGGGCTGCGTCCAATCACAAATAGCTTGAACCTTGACAGGATCCATTTCAATGGAAGAGGGGGAAAAAATATATCCCAAAAAGGAAATCCTCTGTACCCCAAAAACACACTTAGAACCCTTCACACACAAAGAATTAGACCGCAAAACCTGAAAAACCCTCCTGACTTGCTGGACATGAGAGTCCCAGTCATCCGAAAAAATCAGAATATCATCAAGATACACAATCATAAATTTATCCAAATAATCGCGAAAAATATCATGCATAAAGGACTGGAAAACTGACGGAGCATTTGAAAGACCAAAAGGCATCACTAAATACTCAAAGTGGCCCTCGGGCGTATTAAATGCGGTTTTCCACTCATCCCCCTGCCTGATTCGCACCAAATTATACGCCCCACGAAGGTCAATCTTAGAGAACCACTTGGCCCCCTTTATGCGAGCAAACAAATCAGTCAGCAACGGCAATGGGTATTGATATTTAACAGTGATTTTATTCAAAAGCCGATAATCAATACATGGTCTCAAAGAGCCGTCTTTTTTTGACACAAAGAAAAAACCGGCTCCTAAGGGAGATGACGATGGACGAATATGTCCCTTTTCCAAGGACTCCTTTATATATTCACGCATAGCAGCATGTTCAGGCACAGACAGATTAAATAAACGACCCTTTGGGTATTTACTACCCGGGATTAAATCTATGGCACAATCGCACTCTCGGTGCGGAGGTAACGAACCAAGCTTGGATTCTTCAAAGACGTCACGATAGTCAGACAGGAACTCAGGAATTTCAGAGGGAATAGATGATGAAATGGAAACCACAGGTACATCCCCATGAGCCCCCTTACATCCCCAGCTCAACACAGACATAGCTTTCCAGTCGAGGACTGGGTTGTGAGATTGCAGCCAAGGCAATCCTAGCACCAAATCATCATGTAGATTATACAGCACCAGAAAGCGAACAATCTCCTGGTGATCCGGATTAATACGCATAGTTACTTGTGTCCAGTATTGTGGTTTATTATTAGCCAATGGGGTGGAGTCAATCCCCTTCAGAGGAATAGGAGTCTCCAAAGGCTCTAAATCATACCCACAGCGTTTGGCAAAGGACCAATCCATAAGACTCAAAGCGGCGCCAGAGTCGACATAGGCGTCCGTGGTAATAGATGACAAAGAGCAAATCAGGGTCACAGATAGAATAAACTTAGACGGTAAGGTGCAAATGGAAACAGATTTACCAAGCTTTTTAGTGCGCTTAGAGCATGCTGATATAACATGAGTAGAATCACCACAATAGAAACACAACCCATTTTTCCGTCTAAAATTCTGCCGCTCGCTTCGGGACAGAATTCTATCACACTGCATACTCTCTGGCGATTTCTCAGTGGACACCGCCAGATGGTGCACTGGTTTGCGCTCCCGCAAACGCCTATCGATCTGAATAGCCATTGTCATGGACTCATTCAGACCCGCAGGCACAGGGAACCCCACCATAACATCCTTAATGGCATCAGAGAGACCCTCTCTGAAAGTCGCCGCCAGGGCGCACTCATTCCACTGAGTAAGCACAGACCATTTACGGAATCTTTGGCAGTAAATTTCCGCTTCATCTTGCCCCTGAGATAGGGACATCAAAGTTTTTTCTGCCTGAAGCTCCAAATGAGGTTCGTCATAAAGCAACCCCAAGGCCAGAAAAAACGCATCCACATTGAGCAACGCAGGATCCCCTGGTGTCAATGAAAAAGCCCAGTCTTGAGGGTCGCCCCGGAGCAAGGAAATCACAATCCTGACCTGCTGTGCAGGATCTCCGGCAGAGCGAGATTTCAGGGACAAAAATAATTTGCAATTATTTCGAAAATTCTGAAACCCAGATCTATTCCCCGAGAAAAATTCCGGCAAAGGAATTCTCGGCTCAGATACAGGTGCATGACAAACAAAATCTTGCAAATTTTGTACCTTCGTGGCGAGATTATTCAAACCTGCAGTTACACTCTGAAGATCCATTGCAAACAGGTGAACACAGAGCCATTCAAAGGAGAGAAAAAAAAAAAAAAAAAAAATTTCAGCAGACTACTTATTTCTCTCCTTTCTCAGCCAAGGATTTTAACCCTTTAGTGGGCCGGTCAAACTGTCATGATCTCAATGGCAAGAGATCATAGCATCAGCATATATAGGAACTAGCTCTTGGAAGATGGAAACTGAGCTGACCATGAACTAAACCTAACGCACAACTAGCAGTGGCCGGGTAGCATGCCTACGTTGATTCTAGATGCCCAGCACCAGCCGGAGGACTAAATAAAACTAGCAGAGGAAAATATTAGTCCTAGCTCACCTCTAGAGAAATACCCCGAAAGGAGACAGAGGCCCCCCACATGTATTGGCGGTGAATCAAGATGAAATAACAAACGTAGTATGAAAATAGGTTTAGCAAATTTGAGGTCCACTTACTACATAGCAGAAGACAGAAAGGACACTTTCATGGTCAGCTTAAAACCCTATCAAAAACACCATCCAGAAATTACTTTAAAACTCTGGCATTAACTCATAACACCAGAGTGGCAATTCCTGTTCACAAGAGCTTTCCAGACACAGTAACGAAACTACAGCTGTGAACTGGAACAAAAATGCAAAAACAAACATGGACAAGAGTCCAACTTATCTAGTAGTTGTCTAGGAGCAGGAACAAGCACAGAGAGGCTTCTGATAACATTGTTGACCGGCAAGCAACTAACAGAGCAGCAAGGTTATATAGCGACTCCCACATCTTGATGGGAACAGGTGAACAGAGAAGATGAAGACACCAGTTCAATTCCACCAGTAGCCACCGGGGGAGCCCAGAATCCAAATTCACAACAATATATATATATATATATATATATATATATATATATATATATATATATATATATACAGTGCCTACAAGTAGTATTCAACCCCCTGCAGATTTAGCAGGTTTACACATTTGGAATTAACTTGGCATTGTGACATATGGACTGTAGATCAGCCTGGAAGTGTGAAATGCACTGCAGCAAAAAAGAATGTTATTTCTTTGTTTATTTTTTTTTTTAAATTGGGAAAAGTTTTTTCAGAGGGTCACTTATTATTCAACCCCTCAACCCACCAGAATTCTGTTTGGTTCCCCTAAAGTATTAAGAAGTAGTTCAGGCACAAAGAACAATGAGCTTCACATGTTTGGATTAATTATCTCTTTTTCCAGCCTTTTCTGACTATTTAAGACCCTCCCCAAACTTGTGAACAGCACTCAAACATGGTCAACATGGGAAAGACAAAGGAGCATTCCAAGGCCATCAGAGACAAGATCGTGGAGGGTCACAATGCTGGCAAGGGGTACAAAAACCTTTCCAAGGAGTTGGGCCTACCTGTCTCCACTGTTGGGAGCATCATCCGGAAGTGGAAGGCTTATGGAACTACTGTTAGCCTTCCACGGCCTGGACAGCCTTTGAAAGTTTCCTCCCGTGCCGAGGCCAGGCTTGTCCGAAGAGTCAAGGCTACCCCAAGGACAACAAGGAAGGAGCTCCGGGAAGATCTCATGGCAGTGGGGACATTGGTTTCAGTCAACACCATAAGTAACGTACTCCACCGCAATGGTCTCTGTTCCAGACGAGCCCGTAAGGTACCTTTACTTTCAAAGCGTCATGTCAAGGCTCGTCTACAGTTTGCTCATGATCACTTGGAGGACTCTGAGACTGACTGGTTAAAGGTTCTCTGGTCTGATGAGACCAAGATCGAGATCTTTGGTGCCAACCACACACGTGACATTTGGAGACTGGATGTCACTGCATACGACCCCAAGAATACCATCCCTACAGTCAAGCATGGTGGTGGCAGCATCATGCTGTGGGGCTGTTTCTCAGCCAAGGGGCCTGGCCATCTGGTCCGCATCCATGGGAAGATGGATAGCACGGCCTACCTGGAGATTTTGGCCAAGAACCTCCGCTCCTCCATCAAGGATCTTAAGATGGGTCGTCATTTCATCTTCCAACAAGACAACGACCCAAAGCACACAGCCAAGAAAACCAAGGCCTGGTTCAAGAGGCAAAAAATCAAGGTGTTGCAGTGGCCTAGTCAGTCTCCTGACCTTAACCCAATTGAAAACTTGTGGAAGGAGCTCAAGATTAAAGTCCACATGAGACACCCAAAGAACCTAGATAACTTGGAGAAGATCTGCATGGAGGAGTGGGCCAAGATAACTCCAGAGACCTGTGCCGGCCTGATCAGGTCTTATAAAAGACGATTATTAGCTGTAATTGCAAACAAAGGTTATTCCACAAAATATTAAACCTAGGGGTTGAATAATAATTGACCCACACTTTTATGTTTAAAATTTATAAAAATTTAACTGAGCAACAAAACTTTTTGGTTTGTAAGATTTATGCATCTGTTAATAAATCCTGCTCTTGTTTGAAGTTTGAAGGCTCTAACTTATTTGCATCTTATTAAACCTGCTAAATCTGCAGGGGGTTGAATACTACTTGTAGGCACTGTATATATATATATATATATATATATATACACACTGACAATGACAAGACTGGTCAGTAATGTGCACTCATGGACGTGACCCTGGCTGCAGGACCCCACACATGAGGATATTTGACTCTTTCCCATATAAGGTATATATAGGAAAGAGACACACCGTATATCCTCCTCTGTGGGTCCTGCAGCCAGGGTGAGTGCACATCACATTACTGACCAGCCCCCATAAATCTGCAGTGCCTTAAAAACTGCAGATACAGTGCAGGAATCCTGCTGGGTCTTATCAGGAGAGCAGCAGAGTAGAGTCGAAGTGGGAGCTGTACTTACACCTGTGTCCTGCTCCTCTCTCACTGGAAAAAGATGCTCCTTCTTCCTGTCTGCTCTGCAGCACTCAGCGTGCAATGTGGGCGTGTCCTCAGTATACTGGAGGCAGGCAGCTGTCAGGTCAGGTACAGTGCTGGCATTGCATGGGGGGGGGGGTGCTTTGGGGAATATGTTCCTCTCTCTTCAGCCACTGCCCGCTGTAGTGCAGGGAGATTATGTCTCCCTCTTCTCTACCATGGAGCTTACAGTAACTATATCAGCAGGCTGTGCACGCAGATATAATTAAGTGTAGCATAGCTCCGGGTGGGCCCCTGTGAGTGGTGGGCCCGGGGCGACCGCATCCTCTGCCCCCCTGCTAGCTACGCTACTGGTACCCAGTCCTTAGTTCTTTTAGGGAACCCATTCCCATCTATAGGTCTTCGCTTGAGATTAACCTAGGATCGTCGGTGGGTCTATTCGCAAGGAATGGGTCGCCCACTCCATCGTAGGGTTTCAGCCTAGTCATAGTGCAGGGTCAGTTTTCCCCCTTCTACCTTAGTCCTGTGTTGCAGATCCGTAACATCACCCTCCTTCAATAAAATAAAGCAAACCAATCCACGCCTGTAATATGGATAAAGGAGTGGCAGGGCACAGAGAATTATATATATGTGTCCTATGCCATATTAAAACATATTATTTGGTTGGCATCCAGTATACTAATAAAACGAGGTGGATACTATACAGTATATTATGTTTATGTGAAAGGCAATTACAAGTTCTGAAAAATTCTGGGCTAAGAATGACAGACATATGAAATACTAGGTTCAGATTGTCTCCACTGTCCCCACATTGGGCCTACACTTTGCAGACAACCATGTATTCCATTCTCTCATCCTTAAGGCCATGTGCACACGTTAAGTATTTTTCGCGTTTTTTTCACATTTTTTCGCTATAAAAACGTGATAAAAACGCAAAAAAACCGCTTACATATGCCTCCCATTATTTTAAGTGTATTCCGCATTTTTTGTGGAAATGTAGCCTTTTTTTCCGCGAAAAAATCGCATCGCGGAAAAAAAAGCAACATGTTCATTAAAATGCGGAATTGCAGGGGATTCCGCACACCTAGGGGTCCATTGATCTGCTTACTTCCCGCACGGGGCTGTGCACACCATGCGGGAAGTAAGCAGATTATGTGCGGTTGGTACCCAGGGTGGAGGAGAGGAGACTCTCCTCCACGCACTGGGCACCATATAAGTGGTCAAAAAATAAGAATTAAAATAAAAAATAGCGATATACTCACCCTCGATGTCTTCCCGCCTCCACTGCATGCTGCCGCTTCGGTTCCTGTAGCTGATGTGCGGCGAAGGACCTTGCCGATGACGTCACTGTCCTGTGATTGGTCGTGAGCGGTCATGTGACCGCTCACGTGACCGTGACGTCACGGAAGGTCCTGTGCGCACAGACCAGCTATAGGAAGACGAACGGACGCCGCTGATGAGATGTCTGGGTGAGTATAAGCATTTTTTTATTTTTTTTATTATTTTTAAACATTCTATCTTTTACTATAGATGCTGCATAAGCTGCATCTATAGTAAAAAGTTGGTCACACTTGTCAAACAGTATGTTTGACAAGTGTGACCAACTTGTCAGTCAGTTTTCCAAGCGATGCTACAGATCGCTTGGAAAACTTTAGCATTCTGCAAGCTAATTACGCTTGCAGAATGCTAAAAAAACGCGAAAAAAACGGAAAAAAAACGCAAAAAAAAAAATGCGGATTTCTTGCAGAAAATTTCCGGTTTTCTTCAGGAAATTTCTGCAAGAAATCCGCAACGTGTGCACATACCCTAACTGTAAAGTCATCCATGGTGCTGGACCCATATTCTAAAAAATTCTGGAAGCCTATACGTGAAAAATTTCAAGGCCACCTCAAGAAATCTGAACCTCCCTTAGCTCTCACTCAATGTCACCTTACAAATTATGTCCTTTTTGACATTTTATAGGGAATATTAGATTGAATACACCCCCAAAAGATTTAGATGTGAAACTGGGACATCTTAAACCCACGTGGTAGACTACCAAAGATGCACACCTGATGAGCTAACTCGATCTTTTGTCACAATGCCATAAGTCCAACACATATGTCTAACAAATACTGTGAAATTCTCATTTGATCCTTACAATATTTACTCATATTTAGAAAAAAATCTAGAAAAAATACTATATATATAAGGAAATTCATCTTTGGAATGTAAAGACACGGTACTAAAACTACAGAGATAGCTTAATTATTAACCATAGTGTGTATTTTTCACAATGTAATTGGATGACAATTATTGGGCTCGGCTCATCTCAGGGGAATTTCGTCATATATGGTTAATAAAGCTTTATGCGAATTACATGGTCTAGTAAAACCAGTTACCATAAAGAAACATGCCCAAACCGGAGATAATTCAGCTCATTTTTATGGGATTTTAAAAGTTAAAAAAAGTAATAATTAAGTTAGTAGACATGCAGGAGCATGATAAACCACTGGATTGTTGGGATGAGCACAAACATAATAACACAACACCCTGTTCTTTTGGTAATGGGCCCTCTATAGCTAAAGTACTTGTACAAAAGCTTTTGCTCTATATTAGCATATTGAATAGGCAGTGGATCTTGTTCTACAAACACAATAACAAGAGTGTTTTATAGCACTTTTACATTTAACTACCTCTGGACGAGAAATAGGAGAGTAAAAGTCAGTACAGTTGAAAAGTCAAACTTTCAGAAATTAAAATATACCTTCATCCTGTGTTTCCATATCTGCATGGATGACACCTCTTGAACTGAGGTCGGAAGTGAGTTTGGCTACTGTGACTACACAGCATTTTATCTTAATTAACCAGATGTCTATTTTCAGTAAAGGCCCCGTCACACATAGCGAGATCGCTAGCGAGATCGCTGCTGAGTCACAAGTTTTGTGACGCAACAGCGACCTCAGTAGCGATCTCGCTATGTGTGACACGTACCAGCGACCAGGCCCCTGCTGCGAGATCGCTGGTCGTGTCGGAATGGCCTGGACCTTTTTTTGGTCGTTGAGGTCCCGCTGACATCGCTGAATCGGTGTGTGTGACACCGATCCAGCGATGTCTTCACTGGTAACCAGGGTAAACATCGGGTTGCTAAGCGCAGGGCCGCGCTTAGTAACCCGATGTTTACCCTGGTTACCAGCGTAAATGTAAAAAAAAAAAAACAGTACATACTCACCATCTGATGTCCGTCAGGTCCCTTGCCGTCTGCTTCCTGCTCTGACTGAGTGCCGCCGTACAGTGAGAGCACAGCACAGCGGTGACGTTACCGCTGCGCTCTGCTCTCACTGTACGGCGGCACTCAGTCAGAGCAGGAAGCAGACGGCAAGGGACCTGACGGACATCAGATGGTGAGTATGTACTGTTTGTTTTTTTTGGTAACCAGGGTAAACATCGGGTTACTAAGCGCGGCCCTGCGCTTAGTAACCCGATGTTTACTCTGGTTACCCGGGTGCTGCAGGGGGACTTCGGCATCGTTGAAGACAGTTTCAACGATGCCGAAGTCGTTCCCCTGATCGTTGGTCGCTGGAGAGAGCTGTCTGTGTGACAGCTCCCCAGCGACCACACAGCGACAAAACAGCGACGCTGCAGCGATCAGCATCGTTGTCTGTATCGCTGCAGCGTTGCTGTGTGTGACGGGGCCTTAAGACACGAGGAATAGACTGTTATCTGTATGTTGACTTTTGAATTTATGTGTTTCTTTCTGGTTGGTCAAGAAAACAAAGACTTTTGTTTGTATAAGCCTGTAATATTGACTTCTAAGTTGACGTTTGTTGTAACATATTGTGCTGTTATCTTGGATGACAAAAATGCAGAGCAATTGAACAATGATGGTTGCTGATATGTTGATTACACATTGTCCAGGCCAGCTAGTTTGTTGACTTGCAAAACAGAGGAGGAAAACTATGCAAGTAGATTAAATAATCAAATAATGCAAGTTGATCTTATCACCTTTCTTCCCTTTTACCTCTGGATGCTGACTTGAAGAACAGTTGGTGACTATAAAAAGCGGATATATTTCTATGTGACAGTATAACCAAACATCCAGACAACAGAGACATCCAGACATCCAAACAACCATAGAACCAGAGACTCTTTACAAGACAGCAGCCAAGACATCACGGCTCTATCACGAGGGACACAGAATTGATATTCTACAGGATGTCAGCTTAGGGGACCACGGCCAGGGGTCCAGCTGAAAGAATACAGATCTCCACTGACCATCATAGAACCATAGATACATTTTTGGTATTCAGGATTTGAACCAACCGGTTACCTGAGCCCCATGGATATGCTTGGGAAAGCCATGGATGGGACCAACCAGTCACCTGGCTCCATGGACATGTTCGGAGAAGCCAGAATATGACCCTCTGGTCACCTGGTCTTGTACCTCAATGGACTGTAAGCTTCCTAAGCTTGTCGTTACCTCCTCTCTGTGTGTGCAACAAGTTGGGTAGTCAGCCCTCAAAGCTCTGATGTCACAGCTAATCTTATTCCGGTGAGTCAGCGGAAAGGTGAGACTGTAATTTTGCACCATATCGAGTATTTTGCTGGGACTGTTCTACGTGTTGTTTGCCTGTTTTGTGGTTCAATAAAGTATTGCCACACTGTTTTGCCCTCACCTGTGTTGTTTGAGTAGTATTACGCCCACGGTAAAAGAGAGTGGATGTTCGGTGGGATGATCCCTGGTCCATGCGTTTTTGGCTAGTGGACTAGAGCACCCACTGACCCTCATATCTCCACAGTAACATATAGAGAACTTTTAAAAGTTGCAAGTGCCATATAATTTCAGATGGATTCAGTGAAAAAGTTAAGTCTGAGGAACCAGGAGAAAGTATTGGAGTATGTGGCATCATAAAGAAACATACCTGGGGAAATCTATTTTTGGTAGGAAAATGTAACTCGTGTTTGGCTAGCCTATTAAATCCGACAGGTTTATGACACTTTTCTATGTCTTTACACATTAAAGGGGTTTTTCAGCTGAAAGAAAATGTAGTTAAAGCTGCCTAAACTAGTCAAGACCTGGTTACACTGGCTGACTTGTGCCAATATAGAAGCCAATCGGCAGTTGTTTACTAGCTTTTTTACACAGGCAAACCACACTTCGAATTTGCACAGAACAATCGTTAAAAGATAATTCAATGCACATAGGCTGTCATTGTTCTCGGCAGCACAATTCCCATTCCCAGGATGATGTGCTGCCAAAAAAGATATTTTTTAAACAAAAAATATAATTTCACCCAATGAACTAGCATTTTTCTCGTTTGTTGGGTGATTGGCAGTCTGTTTACTCTGGCCGTTTATGGGAAACGAATGTTCCTAGATAGTTGTGCAACTTACTTTTTGTCTGAAAGTGCCCTCATGTTCAGCCACAAGCTCTGATACTGCTTAGTGATGAGCAAACGTGCGCAGATAAGGTGTTATCCAAGCATGCTTGGGTGCTATCCGAGTATCTTGGGCGTGCTTGAAAATATATTCGAAACTCCATGGCTGCATGTTTTGCGGCTGTTTGACAGGTGCAACAACACGCATGGATTGCCTGTTTTGGAGCATGCCCAAGACACCCAGTTAGCACCCAAGCATGCTCTGATAATACCTTTTTCAAACATGTTTGCCAATCAATAGTACTGACAGATCCACTTCTGGCATGTGTTTGACACAAGAAAGTACTTTTTTTGTTTTCACGTCATCATTGCATGTGAAGGAGGTTGGATGACTGCTCATGTCAATAACTAAGCCAGCTTCCTTTTTTGTCACAGCCCATGTATAAACAGAAAAGGGGTCTGACTTAGCTATTAAAATGAGAATTCATTCAACCCCCTTCACAGCAACAATAACATGCTGACCAAGAACACTCCCTGTGTGGATCTGCTATGAATCTGAACCGGAGCTTGAAGGTGAAGATTTGGGCATCATTAGAGTTGCATAATTTAATAATTTAGGCTGATTTAAAAACATTTATGCAAAAGTTTCATAAACATAATATGCTGTCAATGTGTGACAGGGGCGAACACTGACAGTTTGGGTCCCTGTGCAAGAAATGTGTCTGGGTCCCCCTTCTTTTATGATGACAAAGCTACATATATATGTATGTATAGACAAACACACATACTGTACATGTATATATATAAATTACATAGTCTCCTTTGCTATGTATATTGCCGTCCCTTATTACACAGGTCCCTCTCTTGTTATGTACAGCACCGTCTCTTACGTATCGGATTATATAGAGCCCTGTCTTTATTACATACCATCCTCTCTTGTTAGGTGTATAATGCAATGATGGCTGATGGAGCATGGGAAAGCTTATTTTTTAAGGGAGTAGCTGATGAACGGGTCGTCTGGTAACTGGCTGCTCTATCAGCAGTCATTTTATATCTAACAAGAAGGGGACTAAGTAATAACAAAGGCCACTGTGAATAACAAAAATAAGAATAAACTATGTAAGAGACAGCACTGTACATAACAGCAGAGGAAGCTATATAATAAGGGATGGCACCATGTATAACTAAAGAGGATGGTACGCAATAAGGGACGGTGTTATAGGAATCTATGTAAATATGGACGGGGTTATAGATAATAAGTGAGTACACTATATACTAAGGGACTGTACTATACAGATTTAGGCTACGTTCACATTTGCGTTGTGCGCTGCAGCGTCGGCGCCGCAGCGCACAACGCAAACAAAAACGCGGCAAAACGCACGCTAAAACGCTGCGTTTTGCGCCGCATGCGTCGTTTTTGCCCGCAAGTTGGACGCAAAAAAAATGCAACTTGAAGCGTTTCTTGCGTCCAACGCTTGCGGCCATGCGGCGCAAAACGCAGCACAACGCATGTCCATGCGCCCCCATGTTAAGTATAGGGGCGCATGACGCATGCGGCGCCGCTGCGGCGCCCGACGCTGCGGCGCTGACCGCAAATGTGAACGTAGCCTAAGTGAGTACACTGTATACTAAGGGACTGTGCTATACACAATAAGTGAGTACACGGTATAGTAAGGGACTGTGCCATACATAATAAGGCTACATCCCTGTATCTGTGTGCAGTGTTGGTGTGCTGCCCGCTTTTACAGATGCATTGAGCGTGTCCTATTCTGATCCTCAAAATTGGATCAGAACAGAACATTCTCTGACCCTCACGAATCTTATTCTGAGATCCGTGATTTTCATGTATGTGTGAATGGACCTATAAAAGTCTATGAGCCCGTGTGCCATCCAATAAAAAAATCTGGCAGCGCACAGACATTTCACACAAATGTGGTAGTGTAAGATAAGGGATTTTACCAAAAAAATTATCACTCCACGTCACGCAGTGCAAATACAGAATAATATCTACATCCAAGCCCTTACTGCTGATGTTTCGTCTGATTAGAGCCGCTTTCTCCTGTTTCGTCTCCATCTGGTCAGACCTTCATGTCGACATCTCCCAGCCACGACTCGTCTTGTCACGATGATCTTCGCAGCCCTAAAAATAACAAGGTCACATATATTGTATACATACATCTCCCCCATAGTACAGATATGTACCCCACCATTAATATGCTATTAGTCACGCAACATTAGAAATATAAGGTGATAAGCAGCACTGTGTCCCCCATTAACTGTAATCTCTGACTCCCAATTATATAAATTATTCAGTCTGTAACTCTCCCCAATTACCTGTAAGGCTATGTGCACACGGAATATATGCAATGTTTTACAGTACAGGAAAAGTGAATGAGATCCCTGAAGTCTCATGCACACGTTGCTTATTTTTTCCATGCAGATTTGCAGCAGATTAAAATCTGTATAATGTTAATTCTTGCAGCGTATTTCACCCGTACTAATGAGGAAAAATATGTAACAAAACAATGGCAAAATGTGGAAAAAAAATAAATGTATTTTACGCAACTTTACGCGACCAACGATGCCGAGGTCCCCGGGTAACCAGGGTAAACATCGGGTTGCTAAGCGCAGGGCCGCGCTTAGTAACCCGATGTTTACCCTGGTTACCAGCGTAAACAGCACATACTTACATTCGCGTCCCCCGGCATCCGCTTCCTGCACTGACTGACTGACTGAGCGCCGGCAGTAGCAGGGCACAGCGGTGACGTCACCGCTGTGCTGTGCTTTCACTTTCACTTTGCGGCGCTCAGTCAGTGTGGGAAGCAGACGGCGGGGGATGCGAATGTAAGTATGTACTGTTTGTTTTTTTTACATTTTACACTGGTAACCAGGGTAAACATCGGGTTACTAAGCACGGCCCTGCGCTTAGTAACCCGATGTTTACCCTGGTTACCAGTGTAAAATATCGCTGGTATCGTTGCTTTTGCTGTCAAACACAACGATACACGGCGATCGGACGACCAAATAAAGTTCTGAACTTTATTCAGCGACCAGCGACATCACAGCAGGATCCTGATCGCTGCTGCGTGTCACACTCAACGATATCGCTAGCCAGGACGCTGCAACGTCACGGATCGCTAGCGATATCGTTACAAAGTCGTTTCGTGTGAAGGTACCTTTAGGATATGCAGAAGAATTTTCTCCTGCAAATCCTGAACGTGTGCACAAAGCCTTAGTCACTGTCCTGTGTTCCTTCCCCCCATTCATTATAAGTCCTTGATAGCATCAAAATGCCTTTGGGGGTGGGAGAAGATGTTATTAGGTATTGAGCATCCTTCGCCACCTCCCAATTCATTGCAAGTCCCTGACAGCGTCTTCTCCCGCCTTTCAGTTCATTATAAAGGGTCCTTTGCACCTTTGCGGTGTAGATCTTGAGAAATTCATTTATAATGTTATATGCTAATGATTTCTCCCAGGCTTCGGGGCATGCGGTAACTGAAAGAAATCCCTGCCTCCTGAATTAATTATAATGGTACCACCCTCGATTTAGCGTCACACTGACCTGTTCGGCGCTGTATTCCCGCGCATGCGCCATGCACATCTACGCAAACCCTGTCCACCTTTCTATGGGCAGTGTCTGCATTGATCTTCTGAAGGTGCGATGAGTCACATTAAAGTGGAAAAATGTTCTGCAATGATTTTTCTTGGTATGATTGTTTTACATGACAAAAATCTGGCATTTTTACTAGGCTGCGTAGACTTCTTACAGCCACCGGAGGCCACATCTATGGGACAGCACACTTACACAAGCTCTGTAGAAATTTTGGATGATGATTTTTCTGATCACATCACTGTAAATAGGCACTGTTCTGCCCAATATGATCTACTGGGAGGCACTTTGATATTTAGAGTAACATTTATTATAATAAAAGCCTACATACTGACTGTTTGTTGTCAGCTGTACTATAATACTATTGCCGGTTCTCTGAAATGGGGGAACATGCCAAATTATTTCCAGATGCCTTAATTATAGTGTCTGGATCCTGAACGCTTTATATTGCATTGATAATGTATTGCATGCTGCGCTACTTGTTAAATCGTTTGTGTCAAAAG
The DNA here is from genome assembly GCF_051348905.1 of Ranitomeya variabilis. Classification (NCBI taxonomy): domain Eukaryota; kingdom Metazoa; phylum Chordata; class Amphibia; order Anura; family Dendrobatidae; genus Ranitomeya; species Ranitomeya variabilis. The sequence continues at coordinate 670,871,088 of NC_135233.1, read as the reverse complement.
TACATTGCAAATTACATTCAGTCCAAAGTGAACTCTACGCAGATGAGTTTCGGTTACTGGCTGACGGAAAGACAAGCTCTCCTGATCACATGTACTGGCTTATGGTACATAATAAATAATGGAGACTGAAGCATTTCTCTTTCCTCATTCAGACGTCCGTTTTTCATCACTGTGCTTGATCCGATTTTAGCAATTTATTGTATGCAAAAAATAAGTGTTCAAAATTATCCGAGCCATTGGACAGTAAAAAATGGACAGCATTTGAAAGATGGGGTGCAATCCATTTTTCTGATGGACTGATTCACTTGAATAGGTGAGCCTCATCCCCAAATCGGATCAAAAACATGGACATGTCTCCGTTTTTATCTTCAAAATACATGGATATTTGATATGTAGCAAATATATTTGCGCAAATCTCAATCCTGGAAAGCTTGTAATTGCTCGGAAAATATACATGGGGAGAGGAGAGAAAGAACACCACTGACCATAATTACTTACACTTTATAGGCGAGAGAGTCCCTGCTGCCAAAAGAGCTTGCACTCTGTATGAGAAAGAGGGAACACCACTAAGAGCTTACAATCTATAGAACAGAGAAAGAGGCCCCCGGTGACCATAAAAACTTTCCCTATACAGAAGAGAGGACCCCACTGATCATAAAAGCTTACAATCTATAGTAAAAAGAGAGAGTGGATCCTGCTGACCTTACGATTTTACACTCTATAGAAGAGAGAGGACCCTGCTGACCAGTGGCATAACTGGAGTCCAATGGGCCCTGATGTAAAATTTTGACCTGGGCCCCCACTTGCATTTTGGACAGATTTATGGGTAGCATTCTAGATCCTATAAAGACATAGGTGTTCATCCCCCATGTAAAAATGTTCACCATCCTTGCAATAATCTCCCCCATCCTGGGCCCCTTCCAGTAATAATGCCCACCGTTCTGGCCCAAAACCAATAGTATTTTCTTCCATCCTGGACCCCTTCCTGATATAATGCCCCCCATTCTGGTATAATGTCTCCCATGATATTATAATGTCTCCCATCCTTGTATAATATCCCTCATTCTGGTATAAAGTCCCCCATTCTGGTATAAAGCCCCCCATTCTGGCATAATGTACCCATTTTGGTGTAATGTCCCTCTTTCGGGTATAATGTCATACATCATGCTATAATATCCTCCATCCTGGCATAATGTCCCCATTCTGTTACAATGTACCCCATCCTAGTATAAGGTCTCCCATCCTGGTATGATATCCCCATTCTGGTATAATGTCCTCCATTCTAGTATAATATCTCCCACCAGCCAACACAGACAGAAGAGGGCCCATGTAGAACAACAATATATGAGCCCCTTTCAGTCCAATAGTTTGTCATAATGCACAATTATCCCTGCTTTGAAGGCGAAAATGGCATCACTGCCATGCGTAGCACGTTACTGGCAAGGTGCTGGCCTTTGATAGGCCGGCGGCGTGTTTTGCTGTGCAGAGAGCCGGCTTATGTGCCCCAATACATTTTGCCTGATTGTGCATCCAAGGAGGCCTCTATACCACACAGGCCCCCTCACAGTCGCACCCTCTGTGATCGACATTGTTTGGCCCCTGCTGCTTACACTACTCTTCAGGAAAAAGGACCCTTCTGACAATAAGAGCTTACATTCTATAGGAGAGAAAAAAAAAGAGAGGACTTCGCTGACCGTAAGAACTTCATCTCTACAGGAGAGAGAGGACCCTGCTGACCAGTGGAATAACTAGAGTCCAATGGGCTCCAATGCAAAATTTTGACCTAGGTTCCCACTTGAATTTTGGTCAGATGGATGGGACTTTGCAGCATGACAAAATTTTGCCCATGACAAGGCTCCAACCTGCAAAGCTGATCTGGCATCAGCAATCAGAGAAAGTTGGAGGCAGATTGATGAAGAGTACGGTTTGACACTCATTAAGTCCATGCCTCAGAGACTGCAAGCTGTTATAAAAGCCAGAGTTGGTGCGACAAAATACTAGTGATGTTTTGGAGTGTTTTTTTGTTTGTTTGTTTTTCATAATACCATAATTTTTTACCTCAGAATTGAGTGACTCCATAATTTTTCCCCTATGCTTGGTTAAAAAAAGTAACCATTACTGACTACCACATTTTTTGTTCTTGATTTCTTTTAGTGTTTCTTACAGCCAGAAAGTTGCCATTTGAAATGACTTTAGTTTTGTGCCATATCTGTGATCTGCTTTTCTTCTACAAAATTAAACAACTGAATGAACATCCTCCAAGGCCGGCAATTCCATAATTTTTGCCTGGGCTTGTAGTACTTCCGCATGCACAGCGATGCTAGTAAGTGCTGATAAAGAGACTGACCGCTATGTGCACTGACTACCTCAATTTGTGGCCAAATATATGGTCTGAACTCTGAACATCCCACGTCTGGTAAATGTGCACTATACTATACTTCAGTAAGTCAACATTTCAGTATATCCTAAATAACAAAGAAGGGTGCCTTGCTGTGCTCTCTGGTATAGGGACTGAAACAATGGTGCATACATGCCCACCAAACTGGATTACTGCTGGTGGACCTTACCTACAACAACAGAATTCCTACCCAAAGGTGACACATCGAGGAGATGTAAGTTCCTGTTCTTTGAACCATAATACAATCATAAATATATTTTTTGATCATGCATCAACTTAGCAATATTTCCCTTAATGGGAACATCCCTGTAATGGAAAATACCATGTAAACTAAGTATTTGTAATTTCTGCGAGGAGAAACAAAGCAAGAAAGCAGAAAGAGACATTGGGAAAGTTCTAGCTTCCATACAGCACCATCTAGTGGTTTTAGGTATTTTATTGTTTTCCCTGGCTTCTCCTTGCTCTATAGAACAGTGAAAGAGAGAACCCCACTGATGGTAAAAGCTTACACTCTACAGGAGATAGAGTGGACCCTGCTGACCATAAGTGACCATAAGTGACACTCGCCACATGGAGAAACCTTACCCCTTAGATCTCGATTGTTTTTACTGAACACTTTGGAAGTATAATATTTTGTTAATTGATAATATGTGGATATATACCCAGTAAATGGAGTTAATATATAGGAATAAGTGGGGTGAGGGGGATGCCCATCGAATTGCAAAGCAGCAGAAGGTATGGTACACACCTGTCAATTGTGTACTACAGAAAGGATTGCAACCAATAAAGAATAATTCCCCGCACAGTAATTTGTATGAAGCACAATTATATATAGGGATCAGCTGTAGTGCTGGGGTATTATTCTTTATTGGTTGGAATGTTTTGCTTATTATTTGTGGAAAATGAGAAAAACCAGTGCCAAACATCTTAAAACATACATTTTCAAGCTTACTCTGAGGACCAGCAACACCTGAAACGTCAGCGTCGTACAAAGTCCAGGCCAAAGAGGAAAATAGGTGGCACTCTGTGATGCAGTAAATCAATCCTTTCTGTTTTCAATGCAACTAGTACATGGATGCAGGGGAGCAGGTGCAGCGAAGGACGACGGCCGTTTCGCATCGATCAGACTCTTCAACAGGTCCTGTTGCAACAACATACTTAGTAGCGCTGTATATAGATTGTCATGACTAACAATTACATTCAGTGTTAATGTAAGGATATATTAAAGGGGTATTCTAATTACAAGAAGATAACATGTATCCTTGAACTGTCCAGCATGTCCATTCTGATGGAGGAGCAAGTCTCCCATTCTGGTATTGGAAATCTCATCGGTTGGACCCCAACCGATCTAGAAGGATAGTTCATAACGTCTACATGAAGGGGGTTTTGACCCCTGAGACCTGTCAATGATCGCCAGAAAGGTACACTTCACCTCACAATTAGGATGGAGCATTTGTGCCCATGCAAAGGATAGGTGGTAACTTCTAGATTAGTGCGGTCCAACTGCTGAGACCTGCAATGATCGCTAGAATGGGACACTTTGCGCCCTTTGGACTGGTCATACACAGGATGGGTGATAACTTGTGGATTGGTGATAACGTCTAGATTGGCGAAGTCTGACTGCTGAGAGCCCCAGTGATCGCCAGAAAAGAACTCGTTGGTCCCCCATCAGAATAGGGAAATGGAAAAGTAGGTATCATTTTGTTATACAGTTCATGTGGCACTTACTACTGATTTATTTCATTATTTAAAAGGGTTGTTTTTCACAGTAAAATCTCTATAGACCAGCACCAGAAAAAATAACGTAGATGTAATTATTATGCTTTGCCTAATTAGTGCCATCATATTCCACAGTGCTTTATAGACATTGTCATCACTGTACCCATTGGGGGCTCACAATCTAGATTCCCCATCAGTATGTCTTTGGAGTGTGGGAGGAAACTGGAGTATCTGGAGGAAACCCACACAAACACGGAGAACATACAAAGTTCTTGCAGATGTTATCCTTGGTTGGGTTTGAACCCAGGACCCCAGTGCTGCAAAGGTACCTTGTAATAATCTAATAATAATATAATAATTTCCTAACAAATCTGTTTCAGAAATTCTAAAACTAAAATGTTAGTAGTATCCTTCTAAAGGGGTTTGACAACAGGAAATACAAAACCAGGAAGCGCTGAAAGCTTTTAGACCATATGACAATGAGTACACAATATGTATACGTGCTTCCGAGTTCTGCTCTTTACTTATTTACTTATGACTAGTGTTGAGCATTCCGATACCGCAAGTATCGGGTATCGGCCGATACTTGCGGTATCGGAATTCCGATACCGGGATTCCGATACTTGCCGCGTATCGGATACCGGAATCGGAAGTTCAAAGATTCAAAATGCAGAAATTCAGCCAATGAGAATGATTCCAAGTGTGGGCACATCCTGTTTAGCATGGAGGGCATGAAACTACTGGCAAGGCTGTGATTGGCTGCTGAAATGATGTCATGCTGCAGTTTAAAAGTCGCTGGCGCCATTTTGCGATCACTCTGCTGTGAATTCAGTTAGTGACAGGACGCTGTTTGCTGACTGAGGGACAGTTTAGAGATAGCGATTTGCTTCTTTGTGCTTTCCAAAGGCTAATTTAGCAACCGCTGTGTTCACCTACTATTCACCTTGCTTTTGCCTTGTAGCGCTGTTTTCACAGCGATCTGCAAGGTCTGTGTGTGTGTGTGTGTGTGAGTGCAGCCCACTCTCTAGTCTGAGTGCAGCCACATAGGCCATCCATAGCTGGTGGTATTCAGTTCAGGGAGGGTGGTTCATTGCCTCATACTGTTCTTTTTTTTTTTTTTCAAGTAGTGTAGTCTGCTGCTAATTTATTCAAAAAAATCCTATTAGTGTCTTTCCACCCGTCTCCAGCTAATTTGTGGAAAAACACTACATAGGATAAAGTAGAGGAGGGTTTTTGGGCCTTGCAGCGCCGTTTACGGCTGTCTGCACGGTCTCCGTGTGACTGCAGCTCGCCCTGTAGTCTGTGAGCAGCCATAGCCTGGTTGTCTCCAGCTCAGGGTTGTTCACTGCGTCATACCGCCAAATCAATTTTAATTTTTTTTCAAGTAGTGTAGTCTGCTGCTAATTTATTTAAAAAAATCCTATTAGTGTCTTTCCACCCGTCTCCAGCTAATTTGTGGAAAAACACTACATAGGATAAAGTAGAGGAGGGTTTTTGGGCCTTGCAGCGCCGTTTACGGCTGTCTGCACGGTCTCCGTGTGATTGCAGCTCGCCCTGTAGTCTGTGAGCAGCCATAGCCTGGTTGTCTCCAGCTCAGGGTTGTTCACTGCGTCATACCGCCAAATCAATTTTAATTTTTTTTCAAGTAGTGTAGTCTGCTGCTAATTTATTTAAAAAAATCCTATTAGTGTCTTTCCACCCGTCTCCAGCTAATTTGTGGAAAAACACTACATAGGATAAAGTAGAGGAGGGTTTTTGGGCCTTGCAGCGCCGTTTACGGCTGTCTGCACGGTCTCCGTGTGATTGCAGCTCGCCCTGTAGTCTGTGAGCAGCCATAGCCTGGTTGTCTCCAGCTCAGGGTTGTTCACTGCGTCATACCGCCAAATCAATTTTCTTTTTTTTTCAAGTAGTGTAGGTTGCTGCTAATTTATTTAAAAAAATCCTATTAGTGTCTTTCCACCCGTCTCCAGCTAACTTGTGGAAAAACACTACATAGGATAAAGTAGAGGAGGGTTTTTGGGCCTTGCAGCGCCGTTTACGTCTGTCTGCACGGTCTCCGTGTGACTGCAGCTCTATCTGTTGTCAGTTCAGCCCCCAAAAAAGAAATAAATAATAAAGTTCACCAAACACACCAGTTACACCACTTTACATTTGTGTAGGCCACATTAGCTCATATTAAAGTCTAGTCCACACTTTAGAAAATTAGTGTTTCTTATACCTGTTAGGAGGAGTTGCTCAGGAATAAGCACACAAATCCGTTAACCTAATTATCCCTGTGTGGCCTATTAATAAAAAACAACAACATAATCACGTTCCTCCATCATGTTCTCATACACTTTATGCAGTTAATAGCCTCTGTGTCTGTACTGTTACATACTTAGGCAGTTAACTGGTTCATGCAGCTTTACATGATCACCCGAGCCTTACACTATGGCTGGTCCAAATAACTAAAGCAATTGTTACCATCCACCTCTCGTGTCTCCCCTTTTCCTCATAGATTGTAAGCTTGCGAGCAGCAGGGCCCTCATTCCTCCTGGTATCTGTTTTGAACTGTGATTTCTGTTATGCTGTAATGTCTGTTGTCTGTATAAGTCCCCTCTATAAGTTGTAAAGCGCTGCGGAATATGTTGGCGCTATATAAATAAAATTATTATTATTATTATTATTATTATAGTACTTTTCTGCTTATCTTTATCAGTCAACCAAGATGAAGAAGGCAGTGAGTAAGGCACGTGGGCGTGGGCGTGGGCGCGGAGCAGGGAGGGGACGTGGGGATTCTGTGCCTGCTGCGGGCACCGGTGACTCATCAGCACCCACTTTCACCAGGCAACAGTCGTTCATGCGCAGCTTTGTGTCAGAGCGCCGTACACCGCTGCTGCGTCAAGAACAAATTGAAGCTGTTGTCGGATGGATGGCAGCTAATGCATCAACTTCCATTAGTGCCACATCCTCTCAGACACAGAGCACTGGAGAGCAGCCATCTGTCTCTTCACCACCTGCCAAATTGCCCAGGCAGACAGAGAGCCCAGGACAGGAGCCGTCTCTACTTCTGTTCTCTGAATCTCTTGGCTTGGAAACAGGGGGCCAGCCAAGCAGCATTGGAGAAATGGAAGAAGAGGCAGGGTGCAGTGATGCCCAACAGCTTTTTCTGTCTTCCTCTGAAGAGGCGGGTGGGCCAGTGGCTCCGGTCACCACATCGCAGGCCGCATCAGCTGATGATGACACTCAGGTGCCACTTACTGGTGCGTGCTCTGCTGCTGAGACTACCCAGGAGGAGCAGTTGGGGGCAGAGGGTAGTGTAGATGATGAGGTCCTCGACCCATCTTGGCGTGAGGGACAGGAAGGTGGTGGGAGCAGCTCTGAGGAAGAGATTCCCCGTACGGCCCAAAGAGGGAGAGGGAGGGGGAAGACTGCGGATCCTGCAGCCTCCGCTTTGGCACCCGTTAGGAGCATGTCTCTTCCAAAAGCCAAAAAGGGCGCTCCCAAGACTTGCAGTGCCTGGTCCTTTTTTGACACAGTTGCAGATGACATTTGCTATGTCAGATGCAACGTGTGTCATCAAAAAGTCAAAAGAGGGAAAAATGTCAGCAACCTCAATACCTCCAACATGTGGAAACATGTGCGCAACAGGCACCCAGCGGAGTTAGAAAAACACACTGAAGAGGTAGGCCAACCAACAGCGGCAGCTACCACCTCTTCAGCTCGTGTTGCCTCTTCCTCTAGCTCACACGCAGCTGGTTCGGCTTCCTCCCAGGATCGCCGTGGAAGAAACTCTGGCCCTGTTGTCCAGAGACCCGCTGTAATTCCACCCGCAGCACCACTTTCCCAGTCATCCACACACTCCCAGCCCAGTCTACAGCCATCGGTAGTACAGGCATGGGAGAAAAGGCGGCCTTTCTCGTCAAACCACCCACGAGCACAGGCTCTGACTGCAGGCATTGCCAAACTTCTGTCACTGGAAATGCTGTCATTCAGGCTGGTGGAGACTGACAGCTTCCGTGACTTGATGTCATTGGCAGTCCCACAGTACAATGTGCCCAGCCGCTTTTACTTCAGCAGGCAAGCCGTCCCTGCCCTGCACAAGCATGTGGAGGGACACATAAAACACGCGCTACTGAACGCCGTCAGTAGCAAGGTCCACCTCACCACCGATGCGTGGACCAGTCAACATGGACAGGGGCGATACCTTTCCCTCACTGCCCATTGGGTTAATGTCGTTGAGCCGGGTACAGACCGTGCGAGTGGCGCAGGACGTGTCCTGCCCACTCCAAGGATTGCAGGAATCCATTCTGTACGCATTGACTCCTCCTCTTACACCAGTTCCTCAGAATCATCGCTGCAGGAGCCGTCACAGTCCACCTCCACATGGACCCGTGATGAACGTGTACCTGTTATGACCAACATGAGCACAGCCGTGGCCAAACGTCAACAGGCCGTGTTGAAATTAATTTTTTTGGGGAATCGTAGCCACACAGCGCAGGAGCTCTGGAATGCCATCAAGCAGGAGAGCGATGTGTGGTTTGTGCCAGCGAATCTCCAGCCAGGCATGGTAGTGTGTGATAATGGCCGAAATCTGGTGGCAGCTCTGGGCCTCGGCAACCTCACTCACATCCCATGTCTGGCACATGTGCTCAATTTGGTCGTGCAGAGCTTTTTGAGGGACTATCCGGATCTTGATGCACTGCTGCACAAGGTCCGCCTAGAGTGTGCTCACTTGCGGCGTTCCAGCACGGCAAAAGCGCGCATTGCGGCTCTGCAGCGCCGACACCGCCTGCCGGAACATCGCATCATATGTGACCTACCTACCAGGTGGAATTCCACGTTACATATGTTGGAGCGGTTGTGTGAGCAGCAGCAAGCTGTAATGGAGTACCAGCTGCTTCAGGCGCAAAAAAGTCGCAGTCAGCGCCGTACAGACTTCACAACCACAGAGTGGGCCACTATGAATGACGTCTGCCAGGTTTTGCGTCCCTTTGATTATTCCACGCGGATGGCGAGTGCAGATGATGCACTAGTCAGCATGACTGTCCCCCTTATCTGCCTGCTTGAAAAATCACTGCAAGCGCTAAGGGATGATGTTGTGGAAGAGGTGGAGGATGAGGATTCACCATTTCCATCATCTTCTGGACAGTCAGCGCCACGTGGTTCCTCACAAACGCGTAGGCAGGGGACAGTTTGTGAGGAGGATGAGGAGGAGTCAATGGAGGAGGAAGACGTCCGTCCAGAGGAGGGAGTTACCGAATTGTCCAGTACTCAGTGTGTACAGCGAGGGTGGGGTGATGACGAGCGGGCAGAGATCACGCCTCCAGCAGGGGACAGTGTTTCTTGGGCAGTTGGCAGTCTGCAGCACATGGTGGATTACATGCTGCAGTGCCTGAGAAACGACCGCCGCATCGCCCACATTCTCAACATGTCTGATTATTGGGTGTTCACCCTCCTCGATCCTCGCTACCGGGACAACGTAGAAAGCCTCATCACACCGTTGAACCGGGAGCGAAAAATGCGGGAGTACCAAGACACACTGGTCAATTCCATCATCTTCTCCATTCCAACTGAGAGAAGTGCTGCTAGTGCATTCCAAAGCAGCTCAGTGCGTCCAGGCAGTGGTGGAGGCTCTGCACAAAGAGGGAGCAGAAGCAGTGCCTCTGCCCAAGGCAAGACCAGTATGGCCCAACTGTGGCACAGTTTTCTGTGCCCCCCACAAAAGTCTACACCATCACAGACGGCTCCAGTCAGCAGGAGGCAACGGTTCCGTCAGATGGTGACAGACTACATGTCTTGCCCTCTTGCTGTACTCCCAGACGGCTCTTCCCCTTTCAAGTTTTGGGTCTCAAAGCTGGATACATGGCCAGAGCTAAGCCAGTATGCATTGGAGGTGCTGTCTTGCCCTGCGGCCAGTGTATTATCGGAACGTGTCTTTAGTGCTGCAGGTGGTGTACTAACTGACCGTCGCATGCGACTATCCTCCGATAACGTTGACCGGCTTACTTTCCTGAAAATGAACAAGGCCTGGATCTCGCAGGAATTTGCCACTCCTCCTCCTGATTAAATAATTAGGTCACTGTATACGTTATCCAGGTCTCCTGTTGTGTTCATCTTTCTACCACCTGAACTTAAATTCCTGGGCTCCAACACCGCCAGTTGAGGCTCAGAAGTGCCGTCTGCACAGTCAAAACATACGACCCTGTGTTATTGGGTTTCAGTAACGTCAGCTGATCCCCAGCTGTGTAGCCGGCAATGTGTCATGCGACCGCCACGCTGACACAACAACTGAAATGTAAGGGAATCTGTCCCCCCCCCCAAGGCGTTTGTTACTGAAAGAGCCTCCTTGTGCAGCAGTAATGCTGCACAAGGAAAAGGTAGCTATTTTTGTTTAGCACCTTGCACACGCAGAACTTAACACTTATAAAATGTGTCCACTGATACCGTAACACCGTCCCGGAGGTGGGACTTTCCTTCGTAATGTGACGCAGCACAGCCGTCATTCCTACCCCCCCGGCGCCGCGCACCCGCTCCTCAGCGTTGTTTGATTCCGTCCCGGAGCCTGCGCTGTTATGTTATCCCGTGGCCAGGCACACTTAGCGCTGCCCGTCTTCTGGCATCATTTGGTGTCAGGATGGCTGCGCCTGTGCGGCCGCGCTGGCAGAGAGCCCGCCTCGCAGTGTCTTCTGATTTAATCCCACTGGGGGCCTGGGATCCATGGACATGCGCAGTGCATATCTGAACCTCCACCTCTCACTTATCTCCCTATGGCTTCTTCAGACTGTTCGGTGTCAGCTGGTCCCTAATAGCATGCCACGGCCGTGACACCGCACAGTCTTAAGAAGCCGTAGGGAGGGGAGTGAGAGGCGAGGATATGCACTGCGCATGTCCATGGATCCCAGGCCCGCGGTGGGATTAAATCAGAAGACACTGCGAGGCGGGCTCTCTGCCAGCGCGGCCGCACAGGCGCAGCCATCCTGACACCAAATGATGCCAGAAGACGGGAAGCGCTAAGTGTGCCTGGCCACGGGATAACATAACAGCGCAGGCTCCGGGACAGAATCAAACATCGCTGAGGAGCCAGTGCGCGTCGCCGGGGGGGGGTAGGAATGACGGCTGTGCTGCGTCACATTACGAAGGAAAGTCCCACCTCCAGGACGGTTTTACGGTTGCAGGGGACACATTTTATAAGTGTTTATAGAGAAAAACACCAGCCAATGTGTCAGTGGGGTTCAGCACCGCCAGCTGTTCCCCTGCTGTGCAGCCGGCATCGTGTCCTGCAAAAACCACGCAGACACAAGAACTGAAATTGAAGGGAACCTGTCCCCCCTCCCCCAGGCGTTTGTACGTTTTAAAGGCCACCTTGTACAGCGGTAATGCTGCATGTGTGCAAGGTGGCTCATAAACGTATTCTCCTCGCACAGGTGGAACTGAAAACACGTCTAAAATGTGTCCTCTGTGTGACCATTTAACCGTCCCGGTGGTGTGACTCTCCTTTGTAATGACACGCTGCAACCCCCTTGGTAGCGCTGCCCGTCTTCTGGCATCATTGTTTGGCTGCCTGCGCCTCCGCGGCCGCCCTGACCCACACAACGCCCCTCGTTGTCTTATTTATTGGGACTGCGAGGGTGTGATTGACGGGCATGATCAGTGCATCAGTTCGCCTGTCCCTCATCTCCTTCCGCCTTCTGCGGACTGTGCGGCTTCATGGCCGTGGCATGCGATAAGGGATCAGATGACGCCGCACAGTCTGAAGCGGGTGTAAGGACCCGAGTGTCAGAGGCGAACATATGTGCTGCGCCAGGCCCTGAATCCCAGCCCCGCAGTGTTTTAACAATGTTAAGACACTGCGGGGCTGGGATTCATGGTCATCGCGAACCGCACCGGCCGACATTAAATGATGCCAGAATATGGGCAGCGCTAACAGCGCTAGGCCAGGGGATCACACGACAGCGCAGACTCCTGTACAGCAAATAACAACGCTCAGGAGGCTGCACCCAGCACCAAGGTGGGATTCTTGACATCTGTGCTGCGTCTCATTACAAAGGGAACTCGCGCCTCCAACACAGTTTGACTGTTTAAAGGGCTAAATGTTATACGTGTTTCATTCAGCGTGTGCAAGGAGCGAAATTAAAAGAGCAACCTTTGACTTGTGCAGCACTACTGCTGCATAAGCTGTGGCTCTTCTACTTTGTAACCCCTGAGGGGGGGTTAAAGGTTACCTTTGAAATTGGTTCAATTAGGCTTCGGCCTACACTCTGCTCCCCCTGCAGAGCCCTGGGCTCCAACACCGCCAGTTGGGGCCCGGTACTGCTAGCTGCACAGAGAAAAACACCAGCCAATGTGTCAGTGGGGTTCAGCACCGCCAGCTGTTCCCCTGCTGTGCAGCCGGCAACGTGTCCTGCAACTGCCACGCAGGCACAACAGACCCAAAAGCTGCCGCCAGTGCAGGCTTCGGCCTACACTCTGCTCCATCTCCTCCTCCTGCTGACCCCGGGCTCCAACACCGCCAGTTGGGGCCCGGTACTGCTAGCTGCACAGAGAAAAACACCAGCCAATGTGTCAGTGGGGTTCAGCACCGCCAGCTGTTCCCCTGCTGTGCAGCCGGCATCGTGTCCTGCAAAAGCCACGCAGACACAAGAACTGAAATTGAAGGGAACCTGTCCCCCCTCCCCCAGGCGTTTGTACGTTTTAAAGGCCACCTTGTACAGCGGTAATGCTGCATGTGTGCAAGGTGGCTCATAAACGTATTCTCCTCGCACAGGTGGAACTGAAAACACATCTAAAATGTGTCCTCTGTGTGACCATTTAACCGTCCCGGTGGTGTGACTTTCCTTTGTAATGACACGCTGCAACCCCCTTGGTAGCGCTGCCCGTCTTCTGGCATCATTGTTTGGCTGCCTGCGCCTCCGCGGCCGCCCTGACCCACACAACGCCCCTCGTTGTCTTATTTATTGGGACTGCGAGGGTGTGATTGACGGGCATGATCAGTGCATCAGTTCGCCTGTCCCTCATCTCCTTCCGCCTTCTGCGGACTGTGCGGCTTCATGGCCGTGGCATGCGATAAGGGATCAGATGACGCCGCACAGTCTGAAGCGGGTGTAAGGACCCGAGTGTCAGAGGCGAACATATGTGCTGCGCCAGGCCCTGAATCCCAGCCCCGCAGTGTTTTAACAATGTTAAGACACTGCGGGGCTGGGATTCATGGTCATCGCGAACCGCACCGGCCGACATTAAATGATGCCAGAACATGGGCAGCGCTAACAGCGCTAGGCCAGGGGATCACACGACAGCGCAGACTCCTGTACAGCAAATAACAACGCTCAGGAGGCTGCACCCAGCACCAAGGTGGGATTCTTGACATCTGTGCTGCGTCTCATTACAAAGGGAACTCGCGCCTCCAACACAGTTTGACTGTTTAAAGGGCTAAATGTTATACGTGTTTCATTCAGCGTGTGCAAGGAGCGAAATTAAAAGAGCAACCTTTGACTTGTGCAGCACTACTGCTGCATAAGCTGTGGCTCTTCTACTTTGTAACCCCTGAGGGGGGGTTAAAGGTTACCTTTGAAATTGGTTCAATTAGGCTTCGGCCTACACTCTGCTCCCCCTGCAGAGCCCTGGGCTCCAACACCGCCAGTTGGGGCCCGGTACTGCTAGCTGCACAGAGAAAAACACCAGCCAATGTGTCAGTGGGGTTCAGCACCGCCAGCTGTTCCCCTGCTGTGCAGCCGGCAACGTGTCCTGCAACTGCCACGCAGGCACAACAGACCCAAAAGCTGCCGCCAGTGCAGGCTACGGCCTACACTCTGCTCCATCTCCTCCTCCTGCTGACCCCGGGCTCCAACACCGCCAGTTGGGGCCCGGTACTGCTAGCTGCACAGAGAAAAACACCAGCCAATGTGTCAGTGGGGTTCAGCACCGCCAGCTGTTCCCCTGCTGTGCAGCCGGCATCGTGTCCTGCAAAAACCACGCAGACACAAGAACTGAAATTGAAGGGAACCTGTCCCCCCTCCCCCAGGCGTTTGTACGTTTTAAAGGCCACCTTGTACAGCGGTAATGCTGCATGTGTGCAAGGTGGCTCATAAACGTATTCTCCTCGCACAGGTGGAACTGAAAACACGTCTAAAATGTGTCCTCTGTGTGACCATTTAACCGTCCCGGTGGTGTGACTTTCCTTTGTAATGACACGCTGCAACCCCCTTGGTAGCGCTGCCCGTCTTCTGGCATCATTGTTTGGCTGCCTGCGCCTCCGCGGCCGCCCTGACCCACACAACGCCCCTCGTTGTCTTATTTATTGGGACTGCGAGGGTGTGATTGACGGGCATGATCAGTGCATCAGTTCGCCTGTCCCTCATCTCCTTCCGCCTTCTGCGGACTGTGCGGCTTCATGGCCGTGGCATGCAATAAGGGATCAGATGACGCCGCACAGTCTGAAGCGGGTGTAAGGACCCGAGTGTCAGAGGCGAACATATGTGCTGCGCCACGCCCTGAATCCCAGCCCCGCAGTGTTTTAACAATGTTAAGACACTGCGGGGCTGGGATTCATGGTCATCGCGAACCGCACCGGCCGACATTAAATGATGCCAGAATATGGGCAGCGCTAACAGCGCTAGGCCAGGGGATCACACGACAGCGCAGACTCCTGTACAGCAAATAACAACGCTCAGGAGGCTGCACCCAGCACCAAGGTGGGATTCTTGACATCTGTGCTGCGTCTCATTACAAAGGGAACTCGCGCCTCCAACACAGTTTGACTGTATAAAGGGCTAAATGTTATACGTGTTTCATTCAGCGTGTGCAAGGAGCGAAATTAAAAGAGCAACCTTTGACTTGTGCAGCACTACTGCTGCATAAGCTGTGGCTCTTCTACTTTGTAACCCCTGAGGGGGGGTTAAAGGTTACCTTTGAAATTGGTTCAATTAGGCTTCGGCCTACACTCTGCTCCCCCTGCAGAGCCCTGGGCTCCAACACCGCCAGTTGGGGCCCGGTACTGCTAGCTGCACAGAGAAAAACACCAGCCAATGTGTCAGTGGGGTTCAGCACCGCCAGCTGTTCCCCTGCTGTGCAGCCGGCAACGTGTCCTGCAACTGCCACGCAGGCACAACAGACCCAAAAGCTGCCGCCAGTGCAGGCTTCGGCCTACACTCTGCTCCATCTCCTCCTCCTGCTGACCCCGGGCTCCAACACCGCCAGTTGGGGCCCGGTACTGCTAGCTGCACAGAGAAAAACACCAGCCAATGTGTCAGTGGGGTTCAGCACCGCCAGCTGTTCCCCTGCTGTGCAGCCGGCATCGTGTCCTGCAAAAGCCACGCAGACACAAGAACTGAAATTGAAGGGAACCTGTCCCCCCTCCCCCAGGCGTTTGTACGTTTTAAAGGCCACCTTGTACAGCGGTAATGCTGCATGTGTGCAAGGTGGCTCATAAACGTATTCTCCTCGCACAGGTGGAACTGAAAACACGTCTAAAATGTGTCCTCTGTGTGACCATTTAACCGTCCCGGTGGTGTGACTTTCCTTTGTAATGACACGCTGCAACCCCCTTGGTAGCGCTGCCCGTCTTCTGGCATCATTGTTTGGCTGCCTGCGCCTCCGCGGCCGCCCTGACCCACACAACGCCCCTCGTTGTCTTATTTATTGGGACTGCAAGGGTGTGATTGACGGGCATGATCAGTGCATCAGTTCGCCTGTCCCTCATCTCCTTCCGCCTTCTGCGGACTGTGCGGCTTCATGGCCGTGGCATGCGATAAGGGATCAGATGACGCCGCACAGTCTGAAGCGGGTGTAAGGACCCGAGTGTCAGAGGCGAACATATGTGCTGCGCCAGGCCCTGAATCCCAGCCCCGCAGTGTTTTAACAATGTTAAGACACTGCGGGGCTGGGATTCATGGTCATCGCGAACCGCACCGGCCGACATTAAATGATGCCAGAACATGGGCAGCGCTAACAGCGCTAGGCCAGGGGATCACACGACAGCGCAGACTCCTGTACAGCAAATAACAACGCTCAGGAGGCTGCACCCAGCACCAAGGTGGGATTCTTGACATCTGTGCTGCGTCTCATTACAAAGGGAACTCGCGCCTCCAACACAGTTTGACTGTTTAAAGGGCTAAATGTTATACGTGTTTCATTCAGCGTGTGCAAGGAGCGAAATTAAAAGAGCAACCTTTGACTTGTGCAGCACTACTGCTGCATAAGCTGTGGCTCTTCTACTTTGTAACCCCTGAGGGGGGGTTAAAGGTTACCTTTGAAATTGGTTCAATTAGGCTTCGGCCTACACTCTGCTCCCCCTGCAGAGCCCTGGGCTCCAACACCGCCAGTTGGGGCCCGGTACTGCTAGCTGCACAGAGAAAAACACCAGCCAATGTGTCAGTGGGGTTCAGCACCGCCAGCTGTTCCTCTGCTGTGCAGCCGGCAACGTGTCCTGCAACTGCCACGCAGGCACAACAGACCCAAAAGCTGCCGCCAGTGCAGGCTTCGGCCTACACTCTGCTCCATCTCCTCCTCCTGCTGACCCCGGGCTCCAACACCGCCAGTTGGGGCCCGGTACTGCTAGCTGCACAGAGAAAAACACCAGCCAATGTGTCAGTGGGGTTCAGCACCGCCAGCTGTTCCCCTGCTGTGCAGCCGGCATCGTGTCCTGCAAAAGCCACGCAGACACAAGAACTGAAATTGAAGGGAACCTGTCCCCCCTCCCCCAGGCGTTTGTACGTTTTAAAGGCCACCTTGTACAGCGGTAATGCTGCATGTGTGCAAGGTGGCTCATAAACGTATTCTCCTCGCACAGGTGGAACTGAAAACACGTCTAAAATGTGTCCTCTGTGTGACCATTTAACCGTCCCGGTGGTGTGACTTTCCTTTGTAATGACACGCTGCAACCCCCTTGGTAGCGCTGCCCGTCTTCTGGCATCATTGTTTGGCTGCCTGCGCCTCCGCGGCCGCCCTGACCCACACAACGCCCCTCGTTGTCTTATTTATTGGGACTGCGAGGGTGTGATTGACGGGCATGATCAGTGCATCAGTTCGCCTGTCCCTCATCTCCTTCCGCCTTCTGCGGACTGTGCGGCTTCATGGCCGTGGCATGCGATAAGGGATCAGATGACGCCGCACAGTCTGAAGCGGGTGTAAGGACCCGAGTGTCAGAGGCGAACATATGTGCTGCGCCAGGCCCTGAATCCCAGCCCCGCAGTGTTTTAACAATGTTAAGACACTGCGGGGCTGGGATTCATGGTCATCGCGAACCGCACCGGCCGACATTAAATGATGCCAGAATATGGGCAGCGCTAACAGCGCTAGGCCAGGGGATCACACGACAGCGCAGACTCCTGTACAGCAAATAACAACGCTCAGGAGGCTGCACCCAGCACCAAGGTGGGATTCTTGACATCTGTGCTGCGTCTCATTACAAAGGGAACTCGCGCCTCCAACACAGTTTGACTGTTTAAAGGGCTAAATGTTATACGTGTTTCATTCAGCGTGTGCAAGGAGCGAAATTAAAAGAGCAACCTTTGACTTGTGCAGCACTACTGCTGCATAAGCTGTGGCTCTTCTACTTTGTAACCCCTGAGGGGGGGTTAAAGGTTACCTTTGAAATTGGTTCAATTAGGCTTCGGCCTACACTCTGCTCCCCCTGCAGAGCCCTGGGCTCCAACACCGCCAGTTGGGGCCCGGTACTGCTAGCTGCACAGAGAAAAACACCAGCCAATGTGTCAGTGGGGTTCAGCACCGCCAGCTGTTCCCCTGCTGTGCAGCCGGCAACGTGTCCTGCAACTGCCACGCAGGCACAACAGACCCAAAAGCTGCCGCCAGTGCAGGCTTCGGCCTACACTCTGCTCCATCTCCTCCTCCTGCTGACCCCGGGCTCCAACACCGCCAGTTGGGGCCCGGTACTGCTAGCTGCACAGAGAAAAACACCAGCCAATGTGTCAGTGGGGTTCAGCACCGCCAGCTGTTCCCCTGCTGTGCAGCCGGCATCGTGTCCTGCAAAAGCCACGCAGACACAAGAACTGAAATTGAAGGGAACCTGTCCCCCCTCCCCCAGGCGTTTGTACGTTTTAAAGGCCACCTTGTACAGCGGTAATGCTGCATGTGTGCAAGGTGGCTCATAAACGTATTCTCCTCGCACAGGTGGAACTGAAAACACATCTAAAATGTGTCCTCTGTGTGACCATTTAACCGTCCCGGTGGTGTGACTTTCCTTTGTAATGACACGCTGCAACCCCCTTGGTAGCGCTGCCCGTCTTCTGGCATCATTGTTTGGCTGCCTGCGCCTCCGCGGCCGCCCTGACCCACACAACGCCCCTCGTTGTCTTATTTATTGGGACTGCGAGGGTGTGATTGACGGGCATGATCAGTGCATCAGTTCGCCTGTCCCTCATCTCCTTCCGCCTTCTGCGGACTGTGCGGCTTCATGGCCGTGGCATGCGATAAGGGATCAGATGACGCCGCACAGTCTGAAGCGGGTGTAAGGACCCGAGTGTCAGAGGCGAACATATGTGCTGCGCCAGGCCCTGAATCCCAGCCCCGCAGTGTTTTAACAATGTTAAGACACTGCGGGGCTGGGATTCATGGTCATCGCGAACCGCACCGGCCGACATTAAATGATGCCAGAACATGGGCAGCGCTAACAGCGCTAGGCCAGGGGATCACACGACAGCGCAGACTCCTGTACAGCAAATAACAACGCTCAGGAGGCTGCACCCAGCACCAAGGTGGGATTCTTGACATCTGTGCTGCGTCTCATTACAAAGGGAACTCGCGTCTCCAACACAGTTTGACTGTTTAAAGGGCTAAATGTTATACGTGTTTCATTCAGCGTGTGCAAGGAGCGAAATTAAAAGAGCAACCTTTGACTTGTGCAGCACTACTGCTGCATAAGCTGTGGCTCTTCTACTTTGTAACCCCTGAGGGGGGGTTAAAGGTTACCTTTGAAATTGGTTCAATTAGGCTTCGGCCTACACTCTGCTCCCCCTGCAGAGCCCTGGGCTCCAACACCGCCAGTTGGGGCCCGGTACTGCTAGCTGCACAGAGAAAAACACCAGCCAATGTGTCAGTGGGGTTCAGCACCGCCAGCTGTTCCCCTGCTGTGCAGCCGGCAACGTGTCCTGCAACTGCCACGCAGGCACAACAGACCCAAAAGCTGCCGCCAGTGCAGGCTTCGGCCTACACTCTGCTCCATCTCCTCCTCCTGCTGACCCCGGGCTCCAACACCGCCAGTTGGGGCCCGGTACTGCTAGCTGCACAGAGAAAAACACCAGCCAATGTGTCAGTGGGGTTCAGCACCGCCAGCTGTTCCCCTGCTGTGCAGCCGGCATCGTGTCCTGCAAAAGCCACGCAGACACAAGAACTGAAATTGAAGGGAACCTGTCCCCCCTCCCCCAGGCGTTTGTACGTTTTAAAGGCCACCTTGTACAGCGGTAATGCTGCATGTGTGCAAGGTGGCTCATAAACGTATTCTCCTCGCACAGGTGGAACTGAAAACACGTCTAAAATGTGTCCTCTGTGTGACCATTTAACCGTCCCGGTGGTGTGACTTTCCTTTGTAATGACACGCTGCAACCCCCTTGGTAGCGCTGCCCGTCTTCTGGCATCATTGTTTGGCTGCCTGCGCCTCCGCGGCCGCCCTGACCCACACAACGCCCCTCGTTGTCTTATTTATTGGGACTGCGAGGGTGTGATTGACGGGCATGATCAGTGCATCAGTTCGCCTGTCCCTCATCTCCTTCCGCCTTCTGCGGACTGTGCGGCTTCATGGCCGTGGCATGCGATAAGGGATCAGATGACGCCGCACAGTCTGAAGCGGGTGTAAGGACCCGAGTGTCAGAGGCGAACATATGTGCTGCGCCAGGCCCTGAATCCCAGCCCCGCAGTGTTTTAACAATGTTAAGACACTGCGGGGCTGGGATTCATGGTCATCGCGAACCGCACCGGCCGACATTAAATGATGCCAGAACATGGGCAGCGCTAACAGCGCTAGGCCAGGGGATCACACGACAGCGCAGACTCCTGTACAGCAAATAACAACGCTCAGGAGG
The DNA here is from genome assembly GCF_051348905.1 of Ranitomeya variabilis. Taxonomy (NCBI): domain Eukaryota; kingdom Metazoa; phylum Chordata; class Amphibia; order Anura; family Dendrobatidae; genus Ranitomeya; species Ranitomeya variabilis. The sequence goes on along the minus strand of NC_135233.1, from coordinate 670,850,958 downwards.
CTGCACCCAGCACCAAGGTGGGATTCTTGACATCTGTGCTGCGTCTCATTACAAAGGGAACTCGCGCCTCCAACACAGTTTGACTGTTTAAAGGGCTAAATGTTATACGTGTTTCATTCAGCGTGTGCAAGGAGCGAAATTAAAAGAGCAACCTTTGACTTGTGCAGCACTACTGCTGCATAAGCTGTGGCTCTTCTACTTTGTAACCCCTGAGGGGGGGTTAAAGGTTACCTTTGAAATTGGTTCAATTAGGCTTCGGCCTACACTCTGCTCCCCCTGCAGAGCCCTGGGCTCCAACACCGCCAGTTGGGGCCCGGTACTGCTAGCTGCACAGAGAAAAACACCAGCCAATGTGTCAGTGGGGTTCAGCACCGCCAGCTGTTCCCCTGCTGTGCAGCCGGCAACGTGTCCTGCAACTGCCACGCAGGCACAACAGACCCAAAAGCTGCCGCCAGTGCAGGCTACGGCCTACACTCTGCTCCATCTCCTCCTCCTGCTGACCCCGGGCTCCAACACCGCCAGTTGGGGCCCGGTACTGCTAGCTGCACAGAGAAAAACACCAGCCAATGTGTCAGTGGGGTTCAGCACCGCCAGCTGTTCCCCTGCTGTGCAGCCGGCATCGTGTCCTGCAAAAACCACGCAGACACAAGAACTGAAATTGAAGGGAACCTGTCCCCCCTCCCCCAGGCGTTTGTACGTTTTAAAGGCCACCTTGTACAGCGGTAATGCTGCATGTGTGCAAGGTGGCTCATAAACGTATTCTCCTCGCACAGGTGGAACTGAAAACACGTCTAAAATGTGTCCTCTGTGTGACCATTTAACCGTCCCGGTGGTGTGACTTTCCTTTGTAATGACACGCTGCAACCCCCTTGGTAGCGCTGCCCGTCTTCTGGCATCATTGTTTGGCTGCCTGCGCCTCCGCGGCCGCCCTGACCCACACAACGCCCCTCGTTGTCTTATTTATTGGGACTGCGAGGGTGTGATTGACGGGCATGATCAGTGCATCAGTTCGCCTGTCCCTCATCTCCTTCCGCCTTCTGCGGACTGTGCGGCTTCATGGCCGTGGCATGCAATAAGGGATCAGATGACGCCGCACAGTCTGAAGCGGGTGTAAGGACCCGAGTGTCAGAGGCGAACATATGTGCTGCGCCACGCCCTGAATCCCAGCCCCGCAGTGTTTTAACAATGTTAAGACACTGCGGGGCTGGGATTCATGGTCATCGCGAACCGCACCGGCCGACATTAAATGATGCCAGAATATGGGCAGCGCTAACAGCGCTAGGCCAGGGGATCACACGACAGCGCAGACTCCTGTACAGCAAATAACAACGCTCAGGAGGCTGCACCCAGCACCAAGGTGGGATTCTTGACATCTGTGCTGCGTCTCATTACAAAGGGAACTCGCGCCTCCAACACAGTTTGACTGTATAAAGGGCTAAATGTTATACGTGTTTCATTCAGCGTGTGCAAGGAGCGAAATTAAAAGAGCAACCTTTGACTTGTGCAGCACTACTGCTGCATAAGCTGTGGCTCTTCTACTTTGTAACCCCTGAGGGGGGGTTAAAGGTTACCTTTGAAATTGGTTCAATTAGGCTTCGGCCTACACTCTGCTCCCCCTGCAGAGCCCTGGGCTCCAACACCGCCAGTTGGGGCCCGGTACTGCTAGCTGCACAGAGAAAAACACCAGCCAATGTGTCAGTGGGGTTCAGCACCGCCAGCTGTTCCCCTGCTGTGCAGCCGGCAACGTGTCCTGCAACTGCCACGCAGGCACAACAGACCCAAAAGCTGCCGCCAGTGCAGGCTTCGGCCTACACTCTGCTCCATCTCCTCCTCCTGCTGACCCCGGGCTCCAACACCGCCAGTTGGGGCCCGGTACTGCTAGCTGCACAGAGAAAAACACCAGCCAATGTGTCAGTGGGGTTCAGCACCGCCAGCTGTTCCCCTGCTGTGCAGCCGGCATCGTGTCCTGCAAAAGCCACGCAGACACAAGAACTGAAATTGAAGGGAACCTGTCCCCCCTCCCCCAGGCGTTTGTACGTTTTAAAGGCCACCTTGTACAGCGGTAATGCTGCATGTGTGCAAGGTGGCTCATAAACGTATTCTCCTCGCACAGGTGGAACTGAAAACACGTCTAAAATGTGTCCTCTGTGTGACCATTTAACCGTCCCGGTGGTGTGACTTTCCTTTGTAATGACACGCTGCAACCCCCTTGGTAGCGCTGCCCGTCTTCTGGCATCATTGTTTGGCTGCCTGCGCCTCCGCGGCCGCCCTGACCCACACAACGCCCCTCGTTGTCTTATTTATTGGGACTGCAAGGGTGTGATTGACGGGCATGATCAGTGCATCAGTTCGCCTGTCCCTCATCTCCTTCCGCCTTCTGCGGACTGTGCGGCTTCATGGCCGTGGCATGCGATAAGGGATCAGATGACGCCGCACAGTCTGAAGCGGGTGTAAGGACCCGAGTGTCAGAGGCGAACATATGTGCTGCGCCAGGCCCTGAATCCCAGCCCCGCAGTGTTTTAACAATGTTAAGACACTGCGGGGCTGGGATTCATGGTCATCGCGAACCGCACCGGCCGACATTAAATGATGCCAGAACATGGGCAGCGCTAACAGCGCTAGGCCAGGGGATCACACGACAGCGCAGACTCCTGTACAGCAAATAACAACGCTCAGGAGGCTGCACCCAGCACCAAGGTGGGATTCTTGACATCTGTGCTGCGTCTCATTACAAAGGGAACTCGCGCCTCCAACACAGTTTGACTGTTTAAAGGGCTAAATGTTATACGTGTTTCATTCAGCGTGTGCAAGGAGCGAAATTAAAAGAGCAACCTTTGACTTGTGCAGCACTACTGCTGCATAAGCTGTGGCTCTTCTACTTTGTAACCCCTGAGGGGGGGTTAAAGGTTACCTTTGAAATTGGTTCAATTAGGCTTCGGCCTACACTCTGCTCCCCCTGCAGAGCCCTGGGCTCCAACACCGCCAGTTGGGGCCCGGTACTGCTAGCTGCACAGAGAAAAACACCAGCCAATGTGTCAGTGGGGTTCAGCACCGCCAGCTGTTCCCCTGCTGTGCAGCCGGCAACGTGTCCTGCAACTGCCACGCAGGCACAACAGACCCAAAAGCTGCCGCCAGTGCAGGCTTCGGCCTACACTCTGCTCCATCTCCTCCTCCTGCTGACCCCGGGCTCCAACACCGCCAGTTGGGGCCCGGTACTGCTAGCTGCACAGAGAAAAACACCAGCCAATGTGTCAGTGGGGTTCAGCACCGCCAGCTGTTCCCCTGCTGTGCAGCCGGCATCGTGTCCTGCAAAAGCCACGCAGACACAAGAACTGAAATTGAAGGGAACCTGTCCCCCCTCCCCCAGGCGTTTGTACGTTTTAAAGGCCACCTTGTACAGCGGTAATGCTGCATGTGTGCAAGGTGGCTCATAAACGTATTCTCCTCGCACAGGTGGAACTGAAAACACATCTAAAATGTGTCCTCTGTGTGACCATTTAACCGTCCCGGTGGTGTGACTTTCCTTTGTAATGACACGCTGCAACCCCCTTGGTAGCGCTGCCCGTCTTCTGGCATCATTGTTTGGCTGCCTGCGCCTCCGCGGCCGCCCTGACCCACACAACGCCCCTCGTTGTCTTATTTATTGGGACTGCGAGGGTGTGATTGACGGGCATGATCAGTGCATCAGTTCGCCTGTCCCTCATCTCCTTCCGCCTTCTGCGGACTGTGCGGCTTCATGGCCGTGGCATGCGATAAGGGATCAGATGACGCCGCACAGTCTGAAGCGGGTGTAAGGACCCGAGTGTCAGAGGCGAACATATGTGCTGCGCCAGGCCCTGAATCCCAGCCCCGCAGTGTTTTAACAATGTTAAGACACTGCGGGGCTGGGATTCATGGTCATCGCGAACCGCACCGGCCGACATTAAATGATGCCAGAACATGGGCAGCGCTAACAGCGCTAGGCCAGGGGATCACACGACAGCGCAGACTCCTGTACAGCAAATAACAACGCTCAGGAGGCTGCACCCAGCACCAAGGTGGGATTCTTGACATCTGTGCTGCGTCTCATTACAAAGGGAACTCGCGTCTCCAACACAGTTTGACTGTTTAAAGGGCTAAATGTTATACGTGTTTCATTCAGCGTGTGCAAGGAGCGAAATTAAAAGAGCAACCTTTGACTTGTGCAGCACTACTGCTGCATAAGCTGTGGCTCTTCTACTTTGTAACCCCTGAGGGGGGGTTAAAGGTTACCTTTGAAATTGGTTCAATTAGGCTTCGGCCTACACTCTGCTCCCCCTGCAGAGCCCTGGGCTCCAACACCGCCAGTTGGGGCCCGGTACTGCTAGCTGCACAGAGAAAAACACCAGCCAATGTGTCAGTGGGGTTCAGCACCGCCAGCTGTTCCCCTGCTGTGCAGCCGGCAACGTGTCCTGCAACTGCCACGCAGGCACAACAGACCCAAAAGCTGCCGCCAGTGCAGGCTTCGGCCTACACTCTGCTCCATCTCCTCCTCCTGCTGACCCCGGGCTCCAACACCGCCAGTTGGGGCCCGGTACTGCTAGCTGCACAGAGAAAAACACCAGCCAATGTGTCAGTGGGGTTCAGCACCGCCAGCTGTTCCCCTGCTGTGCAGCCGGCATCGTGTCCTGCAAAAGCCACGCAGACACAAGAACTGAAATTGAAGGGAACCTGTCCCCCCTCCCCCAGGCGTTTGTACGTTTTAAAGGCCACCTTGTACAGCGGTAATGCTGCATGTGTGCAAGGTGGCTCATAAACGTATTCTCCTCGCACAGGTGGAACTGAAAACACGTCTAAAATGTGTCCTCTGTGTGACCATTTAACCGTCCCGGTGGTGTGACTTTCCTTTGTAATGACACGCTGCAACCCCCTTGGTAGCGCTGCCCGTCTTCTGGCATCATTGTTTGGCTGCCTGCGCCTCCGCGGCCGCCCTGACCCACACAACGCCCCTCGTTGTCTTATTTATTGGGACTGCGAGGGTGTGATTGACGGGCATGATCAGTGCATCAGTTCGCCTGTCCCTCATCTCCTTCCGCCTTCTGCGGACTGTGCGGCTTCATGGCCGTGGCATGCGATAAGGGATCAGATGACGCCGCACAGTCTGAAGCGGGTGTAAGGACCCGAGTGTCAGAGGCGAACATATGTGCTGCGCCAGGCCCTGAATCCCAGCCCCGCAGTGTTTTAACAATGTTAAGACACTGCGGGGCTGGGATTCATGGTCATCGCGAACCGCACCGGCCGACATTAAATGATGCCAGAACATGGGCAGCGCTAACAGCGCTAGGCCAGGGGATCACACGACAGCGCAGACTCCTGTACAGCAAATAACAACGCTCAGGAGGCTGCACCCAGCACCAAGGTGGGATTCTTGACATCTGTGCTGCGTCTCATTACAAAGGGAACTCGCGCCTCCAACACAGTTTGACTGTTTAAAGGGCTAAATGTTATACGTGTTTCATTCAGCGTGTGCAAGGAGCGAAATTAAAAGAGCAACCTTTGACTTGTGCAGCACTACTGCTGCATAAGCTGTGGCTCTTCTACTTTGTAACCCCTGAGGGGGGGTTAAAGGTTACCTTTGAAATTGGTTCAATTAGGCTTCGGCCTACACTCTGCTCCCCCTGCAGAGCCCTGGGCTCCAACACCGCCAGTTGGGGCCCGGTACTGCTAGCTGCACAGAGAAAAACACCAGCCAATGTGTCAGTGGGGTTCAGCACCGCCAGCTGTTCCCCTGCTGTGCAGCCGGCAACGTGTCCTGCAACTGCCACGCAGGCACAACAGACCCAAAAGCTGCCGCCAGTGCAGGCTTCGGCCTACACTCTGCTCCATCTCCTCCTCCTGCTGACCCCGGGCTCCAACACCGCCAGTTGGGGCCCGGTACTGCTAGCTGCACAGAGAAAAACACCAGCCAATGTGTCAGTGGGGTTCAGCACCGCCAGCTGTTCCCCTGCTGTGCAGCCGGCATCGTGTCCTGCAAAAGCCACGCAGACACAAGAACTGAAATTGAAGGGAACCTGTCCCCCCTCCCCCAGGCGTTTGTACGTTTTAAAGGCCACCTTGTACAGCGGTAATGCTGCATGTGTGCAAGGTGGCTCATAAACGTATTCTCCTCGCACAGGTGGAACTGAAAACACGTCTAAAATGTGTCCTCTGTGTGACCATTTAACCGTCCCGGTGGTGTGACTTTCCTTTGTAATGACACGCTGCAACCCCCTTGGTAGCGCTGCCCGTCTTCTGGCATCATTGTTTGGCTGCCTGCGCCTCCGCGGCCGCCCTGACCCACACAACGCCCCTCGTTGTCTTATTTATTGGGACTGCGAGGGTGTGATTGACGGGCATGATCAGTGCATCAGTTCGCCTGTCCCTCATCTCCTTCCGCCTTCTGCGGACTGTGCGGCTTCATGGCCGTGGCATGCGATAAGGGATCAGATGACGCCGCACAGTCTGAAGCGGGTGTAAGGACCCGAGTGTCAGAGGCGAACATATGTGCTGCGCCAGGCCCTGAATCCCAGCCCCGCAGTGTTTTAACAATGTTAAGACACTGCGGGGCTGGGATTCATGGTCATCGCGAACCGCACCGGCCGACATTAAATGATGCCAGAATATGGGCAGCGCTAACAGCGCTAGGCCAGGGGATCACACGACAGCGCAGACTCCTGTACAGCAAATAACAACGCTCAGGAGGCTGCACCCAGCACCAAGGTGGGATTCTTGACATCTGTGCTGCGTCTCATTACAAAGGGAACTCGCGCCTCCAACACAGTTTGACTGTTTAAAGGGCTAAATGTTATACGTGTTTCATTCAGCGTGTGCAAGGAGCGAAATTAAAAGAGCAACCTTTGACTTGTGCAGCACTACTGCTGCATAAGCTGTGGCTCTTCTACTTTGTAACCCCTGAGGGGGGGTTAAAGGTTACCTTTGAAATTGGTTCAATTAGGCTTCGGCCTACACTCTGCTCCCCCTGCAGAGCCCTGGGCTCCAACACCGCCAGTTGGGGCCCGGTACTGCTAGCTGCACAGAGAAAAACACCAGCCAATGTGTCAGTGGGGTTCAGCACCGCCAGCTGTTCCCCTGCTGTGCAGCCGGCAACGTGTCCTGCAACTGCCACGCAGGCACAACAGACCCAAAAGCTGCCGCCAGTGCAGGCTTCGGCCTACACTCTGCTCCATCTCCTCCTCCTGCTGACCCCGGGCTCCAACACCGCCAGTTGGGGCCCGGTACTGCTAGCTGCACAGAGAAAAACACCAGCCAATGTGTCAGTGGGGTTCAGCACCGCCAGCTGTTCCCCTGCTGTGCAGCCGGCATCGTGTCCTGCAAAAGCCACGCAGACACTTGCTCTTGTACCTTCTGCTCCCCATCCTGGTTCCAGTACCGTCAGCTGGTTCCGGGCAGAGCCTTTGGCTTAGGTGCCTCCCTCTGGGTATCCGAGTTCCACCAACGTCAGGTGGTCCTTGGTAGTGCTTTCAGGCACGGGTACCTCCTGCTTAGTAACCGGGTTCCAGTAACGTCAGCTGGTCCTCGGTAGTTCCATTGGCTCTTGGACCTTCGGCTACCCATCCGGGTTCCAGCACCGTCAGCTGGTTCTCGGCAGTGTCTTTTGCTCTTGTATCTTCTGCTCCCCATCCTGGTTCCAGTACCGTCAGCTGGTTCCGGGCAGAGCCTTTGGCTTAGGTGCCTCCCTCTGGGTATCCGAGTTCCACCAACGTCAGGTGGTCCTTGGTAGTGCTTTCAGGCACGGGTACCTCCTGCTTAGTAACCGGGTTCCAGTAACGTCAGCTGGTCCTCGGTAGTTCCATTGGCTCTTGGACCTTCGGGTAGCCATCCGAGTTCCAGTTCCATCAGCTGGTTCTCGGCATTTTCTCAGCCTTCTTGTACCTTCTGCTACATTTCCAAGTTCAAGAGACTAAACACGATGACCCGGAAGACCACCCCTAAGATGACGACGACACCAGAGACGACAACCACTGTGATGACGACGACCCTGGAGACGATGACCCCGAAGACCACCCCGATGACGACGACCCCGGAGACGACGACCCTGAAGACCACCCCGATGACGACGACCCCGGAGACGACGACCCTGGAGACGACGACGACCTGGAAGACCGAGAAGCAGAAGAACAAGAGGCTGCAGAACAAAGAGCAGAAGAACATTAAGCATAACACTAAATATCAGAGCAAAAAATATTATCTAAATTATAAGCAGAAGAAGACTAAGCAGTGTATGGGGGTGAGTCCGTTCCTCCTCGTGGTGCCCCTGGATAAAGCCTGATGCTGCAGGCCAAACTGAACGCGGACAAATGTAACTGTTTTGTGACAGGCAGAACGGAAGGTGTAATCTTCAAACTTTTATAGATAACAACTACGGGAATGCCTGTCACAAATAAGAATATGATGAAGAAGTAGAATATGATGAAGATAATAGTAAAATAAAAAGAATATGAACAATGTAACCAAAAAAATAATAGGTAGAAGATGAAGAAGATGAATAAGGTGAAGAAGTTGATGTCAAAGAAGCTGATGATGAGGATAATGAAGAAGAAAGTGTGGGAGAAGTAAAAAAGAAGGTGAAGGGCGTGGAAGTAGTGAAACATCAATATCTGACAAAATAAAAAAAAAAATTAACATAGTCAAAATCTTTCTACCGCCGAACGTCATAAAAAACCCCCAAAATCCTGCTATTCTATTACATTGGGCTAAACCTCTGTGCCTTTAATGTCTCCGCCACGTCCCCCAATACATCCTACATTATTCTTAGTTGTTTTCCTTCATGTAGAATGAACCTACAAGTTTATAAAGGGTTTATTTTAATTCCGATATTTTCGTCCCATTGACTTGCATTGGGATCGGGTATCGGTATCGGATTGGATCCGATATTTTGACGGTATCGGCCGATACTTTCCGATACCGATACTTTCCGATATCGGAAAGTATCGCTCAACACTACTTATGACTAAGACTTCTTCTAAAACCTCATGATTCATTTTAACTATTCACATGGACTAATATAACACGTGTACACTACACTCAACATTGAAATTGTAACACCAAGAAGGAAAAGTCGTAGATTTATGGAAATCACAAAATGGATAGACATGTTAATTATATGTAAATGACGAATAGATGGAAAGAAAATTTTCAAAACATTTCAAGTATGAGCTCCATGTACAGAAATAACTTACATGCCTTGGCTATTATGAATGAGGTCATTAATGGCCGTCTGAGGAATGTTCTGCCACTCTGAATGAATTGGGCTTGCAAATCATCGAGATCCACTAGTGGCCGCTCCCTATGTGATTGTCAACCAATGATGTGCCAGATGTACTTGATGGGAGACAAGTCCAGAGAGGTTTAAGGCCATGTTACCATGTTTAGGCCATGTAGGTTGCTCATAGTAGAACCAGCAGCATGCGGCCTGGCGTTGTCTTGTTGACATATTGCTCCTTGGACATTTGGCTCCTTGGAAATACCCTATCACTGCTTCGATTACCAAATCAATGTAACGTAGAGTTGTTAGCGTGTAAGGAGTTAAAAGCACTAGAAGAGTCTGGGGGCGGTTACCTTCTCGGCTCTGTGCCCGGAACCTTTGAGCTGTGCCGCAGGTTCCCTAGGGGAGAGACTTGTAGACTGGGACAGGAGGGAAGCAGCCAGAGAGCGGGAAAGGGACGCATGCAGGAGAGAGAGCAGCTTGCAGAGCAGCGTGCAGAGCCGGGTGCAGCTGCGCTCCAGAAGAGAGAGAGAAAGAGACTGCCCAGAAAGACTGCATCTTGTAGAGACTGCCCAGAAAGACTGCATCTTGTAGAGACTGCCCAGAAAGACTGCATCCAGTGAGTACTTAAAGCGGACTCTGCTGTGACTTTAGGGGGGCGCTTTGAGACCCGTTGAGAGACTACTACACCCTGGCCCCTGACTCCTGGTACAGAGACTTAACAGTGCAGAGCCCCTGTTTTCCTGGTACAGAGACTTAACAGTGCAGAGCCCCTGTTTTCCTGGTACTGAGACAACCGTGTGGAGCCCTGATTTTCTGGCTGTGCTATAAAAGTTAAAGACTCAGAGCCTGTGCATACCACATTAACTCCTGAAACCCCAGGCAGCAGGCTCTCAGAGACTACTCTGCTCACGGACCACAGAGGGACGACAAGTGCCGCTGATTCTCGGCGCCTACGTTGGAGAAGACGACCCTCCAAGCAAGTCCTCATGAGACTGATAAGTGTTCTTTTCTCAAGAAATCCTGCTTAATTCTGTTTTATTGTTTAACTCCCGTATTTTTGCATTGTTTTATTGCTAGTTATTTTCCATTGCTTCCTCCCTGCGAGGAGAACCTAATTCCTGTTATTAAACCCCTTAACTGTTGGTCTGCCTGCTCCGTGGTGACATACTCAGTACCTGCACGCTATTACAAGCGTACCTTGATTAAGCTGTCAGGCTGCTATACATTACGCCACCTCTCACCATAATCCAGGGAGTAGGACAGATGTGGTGTTTGATCTCTAGATCAATTTCCAGCAATCATGGCATCCAAGAAAAAAAGTGGGATTCGTAGCTGAAGAGGAAAAGCCTCCATTCTAGTCTCCATTGTCATTTTTCTCCGTGCCATGATAGTATTTGAGATAAAAAGAAAAAAAACACAAGGCGCCCCCAATGTGTCACACTGTATATAGATAAATACAGACTTGGTAGGGAATATGCTCACCTATTGCAGTTGTGAAAATGGGTCACAACTCACATGCGGGTGTAACCATAGCAGCAGGTCTCCACAGAAATCCAGGAGGATGTTGGGAGTAGTAGTCTTAGGCAAAATGAAGACCGCGCTCACGGGATATATTTAAAATGGTTTATTTTAGCCTACGCGTTTCAAGAGCGTTCCTGCTCTCTTCCTCAGGGCATGTCGCATATGATAGTATTTGAGAGTAGAGGAGTGAGGTCAATGCAACACCTGTAGCTGGACACTTCGCTCCTAGCCCATTGTCGTGCAAACACCTTCTTATGGCTTGTTTAGAGACTGTTTGACGCCTTACGGTTGTGGCATGTGATGATCCATTTCACATGCAGTAAAGAATGGATTAATTGTGGAATCAATGGTACAGCAATTTCTCCAAAATGTCTCAGGAGCCGTTTTTAATACAACAAAGCAAGGCCGCAAGTTGCTCGTACACCTGTGAGCAACAAAATAAAAACAACTAATAATGTTGTGCACCTTATCTATTTAGCTATCCACAGGCAGGTATAAAACAGTCAGGCCCATGTCTTTCTTTGACCTGCCTTTCTATTTTGAGGCCTGCTGTCACATAGCAAGGTGAGTTACTAGAGTAAGGGACCATCATGATTGGGTACACCTTGTCGCATTCGGGTAGCTTTTACTCTTTAATTAAGTACCCTATGCTATTTACTACTTTTTATTTTCTTACTGCCGTGCACATATATCAATTGCTTTTACTCTAGGTTGTGTTTATCTGTTAGTGACCACAGTGTGAATGTGCATCTACACATTGCACTTATATGAACATTAGTTCTTATAAATCACTTATATGAGCTTTAGTTCTTTGTACATTTGGGGGGTGTCTTCCCACTTTCCCCTTTGGGCTATGCTTTCAATGGGCAGATGTAAAACATAGTCAGGCCCAATTCCTTCTCTGCCCCCTGCCTATTTTGAGGCCTTCTGCCACATAGTGATGTGAGTTACTAGAGTAAGAGACGATAAGTACACCTTATCACAGTGGGACGGCTTTTACACTTTTTTTATAAAAAAAAAATGTCAACTAAGTACCCTAAGCTTTTATTCTAGGTTATGTTCGGCTATTAATGGCCACAGTGTGAATGTGCACCTACATATCACACTTAGGCCGGCCTCACACTGGCGAGTTTTACGGACGTATGAGCGCATAAACTACGTCCGTAAAACTCGCAAAATAAACGGCACAATTATTCTCAATGGGGCTGCTCCTATTAGCCGTATATTACGGTTCAGTATTATACGGCTTTCTACGGCCGTACAAAATCGCAGCATGCTGCGTTTGTCACCGTATTGCGCAAAACAATCGCCAATGAAAGTCTATGGGGGCGAGAAAAATACGGATTCCACACTGACCAGCAGTGTGACTTGCGAGAAATACGCAGCGCTGTTAGTGAAAAGTCGGTAATTCAATTGCCGGCTTTTCATTTCTCCTGCACAAACCCGACAGGATATGAGACATGGTTTACATACAGTAAACCATCTCATATCCCCTTTTTTTTTGCATATTCCACACTACTAATGTTAGTAGTGTGTATGTGCAAAATTTCAGCGCTGTAGCTGCTGAAATAAAGGGTTAAATGGCGGAAAAAATTGGCGTGGGCTCCCGCACAATTTTCTCCGCCAGAATGGTAAAGCCAGTGACTGAGGGCAGATATTAATAGCCAGGAGAGGGTCCATGGTTATTGGCCCCCCCGTGGCTAAAAACATCTGCCCCCAGCCACCCCAGAAAAGGCACATCTGGAAGATGCGCCTATTCTGGCACTTGGCCACTCTCTTCCCACTCCCTGTAGTGGTGGGATATGGGGTAATGAAGGGTTAATGCCACCTTGCTATTGTAAGGTGACATTAAGCCAGATTAATAATGGAGAGGCGTCAATTATGACACCTATCCATTATTAATCCAATTGTTGGAAAGGGTTAAAAAACACACACACACATGATTAAAAAGTATTTTAATGAAATAAACACAGCGGTTGTTGTAATAATTTATTGTTCTCTCAATCCATCAGGAACACCCTCGCTTGGAAAAATAATAAACGCACAAGATACATACCTTCTGGTGAACCGTCTCGTCCCACGAAGTAATCCATCTGAAGGGGTTAACTAATATTACAGGCAGGAGCCCTGCTAAATGCAGCTGTGCTCCGTGCTTGTAATTCCCCAGCGAATGAATGAAATGTAGGTCATTGACCTACATTTCCTTCAGTCGCGGTGAGGCGCCCTCTGGTGGATGTTCTCATGAACTGCAGCCTGGGAACTTTTTCCCACGCTCCAGGTCATATGAGGACATCCACCAGGGGGCGCCTCACCGCGACTGAAGGAAATGTAGGTCAATGACCTACATTTCATTCATTCGCTGGGGAATTACAAGCACGGAGCACAGCTGCATTTAGCAGGGCTCCTGCCTGTAATATTAGTTAACCCCTTCAGATGGATTACTTCGTGGGACGAGACGGTTCACCATCTTGTGCGTTTATTATTTTTCCAAGCGAGGGTGTTCCTGATGGATTGAGAGAACAATAAATTATTACAACAACCGCTGTGTTTATTTCATTAAAATACTTTTAAATCATGTGTGTGTGTGTTTTTTAACCCTTTCGTACTATTGGATTAATAATGGATAGGTGACATAATTGACGCCTCTCCATTATTAATCTGGCTTAATGTCACCTTCCAATAGCAAGGTGGCATTAACCCTTCATTACCCCATATCCCACCGCTACAGGGAGTGGGAAGAGAGTGGCCAAGTGCCAGAATAGGCGCATCTTCCAGATGTGCCTTTTCTGGGGTGGCTGGGGGCAGATGTTTTTAGCCACGGGGGGGCCAATAACCATGGACCCTCTCCTGGCTATTAATATCTGCCCTCGGTCACTGGCTTTACCATTCTGGCGGAGAAAATTGCGCGGGAGCCCACGCCAATTTTTTCCGCCATTTAACCCTTTATTTCAGCAGCTACAGCGCTGAAATTTTGCACATACACACTACTAACATTAGTAGTGTGGAATATGCAAAAAAAAAGGGGATATGAGATGGTTTATTGTATGTAAACCATGTCTCATATCCTGTCGGGTTTGTGCAGGAGAAATGAGAAGCCGGCAATTGAATTACCGGCTTTTAACACATATCGCGCTGAATGAAATCTAAATACAGAATATATATATATGTGTCTCAATGACATATATATATATATACTGTATATATGTTTTCCCGAACATTTGAGCACATAAATCCATTAGATGTCGGTTTTGCAAGCCTGCGCGAAAATCTCGCAGTACGGATGCCATACGGATTACATACGGAGGATGCCATGCGCAAAATACGCTGACACACCCTGACTACGGATCAATATTTTGGGAACATTTCTCCGTATTACGGCCGTAGTACGGACGTATAATACGTGGCGTATTGTCTTACGCCCAGTGTGAGGCCGGCCTTATACCAACAAGTGTGCTGGCCCATGTTTTCAGTTTTTCGATATATCAATAGTTGATACAGACTTGCCACAGACATGACATGTTCATCAGCACAGAATACACTTTTGGGCCGACTATTTGAAATGACTCTGAAATCACCCTCTCTACCATGCAGATCGTACAGTAGTGACTAGTGTTGAGCGATACCGTCCGATACTTGAAAGTATCGGTATCGGAAAGTATCGGCCGATACCGGCAAAGTATCGGATCCAATCCGATACCGATACCCGATACCAATACAAGTCAATGGGACTCAAGTATCGGACGGTATTCCTGATGGTTCCCAGGGTCTGAAGGAGAGGAAACTCTCCTTCAGGCCCTGGGATCCATATAAATGTGTAAAAGAAAGAATTAAAATAAAAAATATCGCTATACTCACCTGTCCGACGCAGCCTGGACCTCAGCGAGGGAACCGGCAGCGTTGTTTGTTTAAAATTCGCGCTTTTACTTGGTTACGTGAAGTCCCGGCTTGTGATTGGTCAGGGCGGCCATGTTGCCGGGACGCGGACCAATCACAGCAAGCCGTGACGAAATTACGTCACGGCTTGCTGTGATTGGTCCGCGTCCCGGCAACATGGCCGCCATTAACCAATCACAAGCCGTGACGTCACGGGAGGCTGGACACGCGCGCATTTTAAAATGGGCGCGTGTCCAGCCTCCCGTGACATCCCGGCTTGTGATTGGTTGATCGCGGCGCAACCAATCACAAGCCGGGACGTCACGGGAGGCTGGACACGCGCCCATTTTAAAATGCGCGCGTGTCCAGCCTCCCGTGACGTCACGGCTTGTGATTGGTTGCGTCTCCCATGTGACTGCGACGCAACCAATCACAAAGCCGGGACGTAATTTTAAAATCCTTAAGGACCTGAAATTACGTCACGGCTTGCTGTGATTGGTTGCGTCCCGGTCACATGGGCGGCACGCAACCAATCACAAGCCGGGACTCACGTAAAGGAAAGAAAAGCGCGAATTTTAAACAAAGAACGCTGCCGCTTCCCTCGGTAAGGTGCAGGCTGCGTCGGAGAGGTGAGTATAGCAATATTTTTTATTTTAATTCTCTCTTTTACACATTTTTACATTAATGTTGTTTCGATACCGATACCCGATATCACAAAAATATCGGATCTCGGTATCGGAATTCCGATACAGCAAGTATCGGCCGATACCCGATACTTGCAGTATCGGAATGCTCAACACTAGTAGTGACCAAAAGTTTTGCATTTTTTTCAAAGTGTGATTACGTCTGTCTTGTGATGCCATTTTCCTGGTGATTTTAGTAAACTGGAAGCAAATGGTTGTCAGCTAAAAGGATGAAAATTGTGTTTGACATTGCTTTATCCCTTTATATGTTAGTTTTCAATATTTGCTGGGACAAATGTTTTGCATATTTTGTCATGGATAGTCAAGTTTTGCCTACAATTTTTTTTCTTTTTTAGTCAAAACATAGCAAAGACAAAGCCAAATATATCACCAGATGTCAGGAAGCTTATTATTCTGAGAGTGAAGTCAGGCAAAAGCCAAAAAAGAGGTAGTTATGGAATTCAACTGCTCTCAGAGGCAAGTGTCACGAATAATATAGAAAGAAAGGTTATGGAGCAGCTGACAAACCTTGAAGTGGACGACCACAGAAAACTTCCTCCAAAGTTGATCACAATATTAAGAAAAAGTCAGTATCTGATGTCCATAAAAGTGCTGTACAGGTTTTGCACAAAATTAATCTAGAATATGGTGTCAAAGTGAGTCGCCAAACTGTGGTGGGACGGCTAAGAGTAGTAGGATTGAATGCACAAGTTCCAGTGAAGAAGCCTTTCATCTCTGCAAGGAACCGGAAGGTCCGACTTGAGTTTGCCAAAGAACACAGCCAAAGTAAAGAGGCAGATTGGTCTAAGATGTTGTGGTTGTTGTGAATACAAGTTCAATCTGTTTGGTAGTGATGGCAAGCACTATATATTCTGCCCATTTGGAAAGTATAATGATTAGTGTTAAGCGATACCTTCCTATATCGGAAAGTATCGGTATCGGATTGGATCGGCCGATATTAAAAAAATATCGGATATCACCGATACCGATACCCGATACCAATGCAAGTCAATGGGACCAAAATATCGGAATTAAAATAAACCCTTTCTTTCCTTGTAGGTTCATTCTACATGAAGGAAAAAAAACTAAGAATAATGTAGGATGTATTGGGGGAGGTGGCGGAGACATTAAAGGCATATAGGTTTAGCCCAATCAAATAGAATAGCAGGAATTTTATTTTATTTTTTTTAATACGTTCAGCGTTACAAAGATATTGACTATGTTAAGATTTTTTTTATTTTGTCAGATATTGATGTTTCACTACTTCCATGCCCTTCACCTTCTTTTTTACTTCTCCCGCACTTTCTTCTTCATCATCCTCAGCAGCAGCATCTTTGACATCAACTTCTTCTTCACCTTATTCATCTTCTTCTTCATCTTCTACCTATTATTTTTTTTGTTACATTCTTCATATTCTTTTTATTAAACTATTATTCTTCTTCATATTCTACTTCTTCATCATATTCTTATTTGTGACAGGCATTCCTGTAGTTGTTATCTATAAAAGTTTGAAGATTTCACCTTACGTTCTGCCTGTCACAAAAGAGTTACAACAGGATTTGTCCGCGTTCAGTTAGACCTGCAGCAGCAGGCTTTTTCCAGGGGCACCACGAGGAGGAACGGACTCATCCCCATACACTGCTTAGTCTTCTTCTGCTTATAATTTAGATAATATCTTTTTCTCTGATGTTTAGTCTTATGCTTAATGTTCTTCTGCTCTTTGTTCTGCAGCCTCTTGTTCTTCTGCTTCTCGGTCTTCCGGGTCGTCGTCTTTAGGGTCTTGAACTTGGAAATGTAGCAGAAGGTACAAGAAGGCTGAGAAAATGCCAAGAACAAGCTGATGGAACTGGAACTCGGATGGCTACCCGAAGGTCCAAGAGCCAATGGAACTACCGAGGACCAGCTGACGTTACTGGAACCCGGTTACTAAGCAGGAGGGACCCGTGCCAGAAAGCACTACCAAGGACCACCTGACGTTGGTGGAACTCGGATACCCAGAAGGAGGCACCTAAGTCAAAGGCTCTGCCCGGAACCAGCTGACAGTACAGGAACCAGGATGGGGAGCAGAAGGTACAAGAGCAAAAGACACTGCCGAGAACCAGCTGACGGTACTGGAACCCGCATGGGTAGCCGAAGGTCCAAGAGCCAATGGAACTACCGAGGACCAGCTGACGTTACTGGAACCCGGTTACTAAGCAGGAGGTGCCCGTGCCAGAAAGCACTACCAAGGACCACCTGACGTTGGTGGAACTTGGATACCCAGAAGGAGGTGTAACGCCCGGGAGACCGAGGTACCCAGCACCAGATCAATGAGGTCCGTCTCTTGAGGGGGATGTCACTAGTGGCTTGACCCGGTGCTGTGGCCTCAGGCGATGCACAATGTAAGGGATATCATGAAGGAACAGACACTTACTTGATCAGCAGCAGGTCCTCTCAGCTGTGATGACCCCGATCCTGGATCGATGGCTATTGTCCAAATGAAAGACTGAGGCGCTGAAACGTTTAACCAGTTTACTTCAACAAAAAGGGATTTGCAACCAATACTGTCACCGGAGTCTGTTTAAGAACTCTGAATTACTTTGACCCTGTCAGGATTTCCACCTCTTATTATGCGCAGTTTCTGTATGGCCCTGCTGCTGTATGTGAACTGGCTGCCGACCCAATCTGTCTCTTCTGTGCTCTGGTTCGACGGGCAACCCGAGTCGTTTTTTTGTCGGCTTACCCCCTCTGGGAGTACCGCTGAACTCTGTGTCTGTTGCTGCGTCTTACCCTGGTGAAGCTGATATCACCTCACTTCCTTCCGGTTGCTGTATTATATATAATGAATATAGCCACGGATCCGCTATCCGTCTCTGCGCCTATTCTGGGTAGAGGTTACTGCTACCCGGTTCTCACAATGTCCTTTTTCTCTATTCCTCTTTTCCTACTATGGGTATCACGGGCCTATAATCCGTCATAGGGCTGTTAGGAGTTCAGTTATACGACCTCTCACTTTCAACTCCTCAACCCAACTGCCAGTCCTTTTCTCAGACCAGAATAGATCAAGGGGAGTCTCTGGAGCTCCCCCTTCTGGCCGGAGATGGTAGTGCAGTCTTGCTATTTTAATATTTGTATTTGGTGTCAATAACTATTTTTGTGGCAAATACCCCTAGGGGCGCCACATTCCCCCTTAGTTAAGAACAGTACTCTGGGACTATGGGATGATAACATTTTGAAATAACAATTGATATGTACAGAGTCTTAAAAATGAAAAGTTACAAAAACCACTCAAAGAAACAAAAAAAAATGGAATTCTGTAAAAAGTCACTTCAAATAGCGTCCATTAATACAGTTCTATCCTTGAAGGTACTAGGAAGCAAAGTTCACAAAGCAGTCTTTCCGGAGCTTTGATTTAGTGTTTCCGGGCTGATAAAAAGTTCAAGAATATGCAAAAAGTTCATACAGGTAAGTCTCTGTAGGTACTGGGCTTAAACGTTACAGAACGATAACAATGACTATAGTCTTATAGTTGGTAATCCGTATACCTGGCCGGTAATTGACCCTGGGTACTACACTGGGATCTACGTAATAGCGGTGTCTCTTTATGTGGTGTACTTCTGTCTACTGTGGATATAGTATCTGCCCTCTCTGCTAAAGATAATTCCACCACTAAGGGATTGGCAAGTCCACCGTGAATGGGATCACTCTGATCAGGAATCTGTTCTTCCTGACCTGGAACCTCTTGTAGTACGGGGTCAACCTCTTCCTGTCTTGGGACTTCTAATATTGGATTCGGTGTTGGATAAAAGGCCACCATGGGAACCACTACTGCACCATGGTATGTTAGTAGGGTTTTGGGAAAGTCTCCTATACAGGTGTGATACATTTCCTCCTCTTTTTCCTTTACTGGTTGAACCTGTATAGGTTGAATAACTTCTGATTCTGGCTGGACAACTTCTGGCTCTTTCAGCGTTTCCGGACATAATTTAAGATTGTCTCTTGACACTAGTACAGATGTTAAACCTCCGTTTTTGCTAATGAGACACATTTTAGGATTATCCATTCTTGTTGGTAAAACTGTGTAGGGTACGGCTTCTCATTGATTATCCAGTTTATTGGTTCGACGATTCCTCTTGAGTACTTGGTCACCCGGTCTTAATGGAGTTGCTAGAGCATTCTGGTTGAAAATTCGCTCTTGTCTTTCTCTGGTTTGCTGGAGGCTTCTTTCCACACTCTCTTGCACTTGGCGATACTGCTTTTGCCGTACGACATCCCAATTGGAGTCTTGAACTTCTGCGTCTGGTTTCAGAATTCCTATTTCTAGATCGATTGGCAATTGTCTTGCACGCATAAGATAAGCTGGGGTGCAGTTGGTAGAGCTCACCGGGACATGATTATACAGATCCACCAAGTCAGGCAATTTCTCTGGCCATTGATTCCTTTCCGTTTCAGGTAAAGTCTTTAGTAGGTCTATCACAATATGGTTCATCTTCTCACATAAGCCGTTTGTTTGCGGATGATAGGCCGTCGTCCGGATCTTTTTGCAACCATACATATTACAGAATTCTCTGAAGATCTCTGATTCAAAGGCTGTACCCTGGTCAGTGAGAACCTGTTCCGGATATCCATGGGGTCTACAAAAGTACGTTTGGAACGCTTTGGCTGCTGTTTTTGCAGTCAGATCTTTTACAGGTACTACTACTTAGAAGCGCGAATAATGATCCACGATGGTCAAGGCATAGACGTAACCGGACCGGCTCGGTGTCAACTTCACGTGGTCCATGGCTACCAGTTCAAGTGGTTGTTTGGTGATTATGGGCTGCAGTGGTGCTCTTTGGCTCTTTTGATCGTTCCTTCTGAGGTTGCACGGGCCACAGTTTCTACACCACTGTTCAATTGATTTTCTCATCCCGACCCAATAAAATCTTTCTCTCAGAAGTACTTCTAGCTTTTTCCAACCAAAGTGACCAGCACCATTGTGGTAAGCCTCGAGGACCATCCTCACATCTTGTTTAGGCACAATAATCTGCCAAACCAATTCATGTGTTTTCAGATTGGTGTATCTTCTACAGAGTTTCCCTTGATACAGGAACATTTTGCCTCTCTCTTTCCAGAGTTGATGCGTCTCTTCTGGGGCATCCTCATCGGGATATGCAGTTTGCTCAGTCAATAGTTCCTTCACTAGCTTCACAGCCGGATTGCTATCTTGGGTGTCAGCCCATCTATGGTGTGCTAACGGATTAAAATTCACTTCTTGTTGTTTCTGATAGGTATTTGACTGATGATGTTTTACCTTGGGCTGATGAAAGGCTGGTAGTTCAATTTCTTCAAGCTCCCCCGTTTCTTCTTCTACATCTCTCAAGTGTGGCATCCGGGATAGGGCATCGGCATTTCCATTCTTGCGACCTGCTCGATACTTGATCACGAAGTTGTAATTAGATAACCGGGCTATCCATCGCTGTTCTAACGCACCTATATTTAGCCGTGTCTAGGTGGGTCAATGGATTGTTGTCAGTATAGACAATAAATTCTGCACCGGTCAAATAGTGTTTGAACCGTTCAGTCACAGCCCAAACTACTGCCAGAAGCTCCAATTTGAAGGAGCTATAATTTTCAGAATTTCTTTCAGTAGGCCGGAGTTTTCTACTTGCAAAGGCGATGACTTTCTCCCGACCTTCTTGCTTTTGTGACAGCACCGCTCCCAATCCCACATTACTGGCATCGGTGTAGAGGATGAAAGGTTGATGGTAATCCGGGTATGCCAGAACTTCTTCTCCGGTTAGTGCCTTCTTTAGTTGTTCAAAGGAGTCTTCTCTTTCGTCGTTCCACTGAAAAGGAGGGTTTCGGTTTGAAGGTTTCTTCGTCTGCCCTATCAAAGCATCTTGCAAGGGCGCTGCCAATTTGGTAAATCCTTTTATAAATCTACGATAGTAACCCACTAATCCCAAGAATTGCCTCACTTCTTTTGCGTTGGTAGGTCTTGGCCAATCCATTATGGCAGTTATTTTCTCGGGATCCGGTGCTACTCCCTCCGAACTCACGATGTGCCCTAAGTATTGTACCTTTGGCTTGAGAAGGTGACATTTGGATGGTTTGATTTTCATACCATACTTGGATAAGGCTTCGAACACCTCTGCCAGGTCTGTTAAGTGCTGTTCGTAAGTCTTTGAGTAGACGATCACATCATCTAGGTACAGGAGGACGTTCTCGAAGTTCTTGTGTCTGAGGCAACATTCCATCAGTCGCTGGAAAGTACCAGATGCGTTGCAGAGTCCGAACGGCATGCGATTAAATGCAATTAAATTGGTGTGGTGAATGCCGTTTTTTCTTTATCTCTCTCAGCCACAGGGACTTGCCAATACCCGCTTGTTAAGTCTAAGGTGGAAAAATAATTAGCAGATTTCAAAGCAGTCAAGGACTCTTCTATCCTAGGCAAGGGATAGGCGTCTTTATGGGTGATGTTATTAATCCGCCGGTAGTCTACGCACATTCTCATGGTTTCGTCCTTTTTTTTGACAATGACCAGAGGGGCCGCCCAAGGGCTACAACTATCTCTTATTACCCCGGCCTGTTTCATCTCTCTCAGCATGTCCTTCGCGCATTGATAGTGAGCGGGCAGTATGGGTCTATATCTTTCTTTTATCGGGGGATGGTCACCGGTGGGGATTGTATGTTCCACCCCTTCTATCCGTCCGAAGTCCAATGGGTGTTTACTGAAGACCTGTTCATATTCCGTCACTAATCTATACACCCCTTGTCTTTGATGGGTAGGTGTTGAATCTACACCTACGTCTAGCTGTTGGCACCAATCCTCCAATTTTCCATCTGAGCCATTATTTTCCACCTGACAGGTCGATTCTAAGGGCTCAACGGTTGTGATGGCATTGTTGTCAACAGTATATAACTTTGCCACTGTAGCGTACCTTGGCAAAGTGACCTCTTCCTCTCCACAGTTCAAAAGTCGTACCGGCACCCGTCCCCGGTGTACCTCGACCACCCCTCGTGCCGTGAGTATAGTGGGCCTGCTGTCGGTGTACGCTGGTTCTATTAAGGCTTGATAGTCTCGTCCTTTAGTACCAATGGCCGCTCTACACCATACCAGCATTTCTGTTTTTGGTGGGATTACAATAGACGTTGTATCACTCACCCTCACACCGCCGATTTCTCCACCTGCAACTTCTATCTGTTGCCTTAACATTAATACTTTTATTTCCCTCCGGAGAACTCTCTGCTGGCAGGATCGGGCAGTTTCAGCAATTTGTTGTAAGACAGAAATAACTTCGGAAAAGCAGTTCTCTAACACATTCATTCCTATCAATACAGTTGGTTCACAGTTCTGTCGGTCAACATCAACGACAATTATACCCTGTTTCTTCAATTCTGCTTTACCAATCTTTATGGTCATCTCCCTGAATCCTAGTTTCGGTACCAACTTACCATTACTGGCCCATATATCTAGTTCAACATCAGAGGGTCCTTTATCAATATCTACCTCAGCCCAGTACCTCTTATAAAGGATATATGGTATAGATGAAATCTGGGAACCTGTATCCAGCAAAGCGTTGAGGGGAATTCCGTCCAGCACGATAGGGATGATGGGTCGTCCTCCAATGTACCTGTCGTGCCAGGGTTTTGGGCCTTGAAAATTCATTCCTGCGAAGCGGCCCGCATTCCCAGGGGATTCCCGTTTAAATCACAATTTCGTGCAAAGTGGCCTGGCTGCTGGCAACGGCGGCAAATGGGCTGTCCATCCGGTTGGTAGCGGTCACGGGGTCGTCCTCTCCATGTCGGGTATCTCCGGGACCTCATCCATGGAACATCCTCTCTACGGTTTGCCAACTCCATCTTGGGTTCTCTCATCTCCTGCATGGTTTTAGCCATTGAAGCAACAACATCAGTTAAAGAGTCAAGCTTTTGCTGAAGAGCCTCATTAGTAATGGGCCCCAGTGACTTAGCACTGGCACCGGACGTAGCTGATGTCACTGGCATTCCCCGTTGCTGAAGTGCATCTGCCATGGGTTGTGTGAGATCCTGATCCCGAGGTGCCTCTGCCAGCTGGAGATGTATAGCGCTCTCCTTTAATTGGGCAAATGTCAATTCAGGGTTCTTAAAAACAAGCATGCTCACATGCCCCCGGTGAGAAGGGGTGTAGAGTCCTTCAATAAATTGATCTCTTAGCAGTTTATCGGCTCCTGTGTTAAAAATGGGTTCAGCCAGTATAAGTGATTTAAGGGCTTCCTGCAGGTTTAAGGCAAAATCTCTCACGCCCTCATTAGCTTTTTGTTTGCAATTAAAGAATCGTACTTTAGCTTTGTTGCTGGCAGTGGTTTCAAATGTAGCTTTTAATCCAGCAAATATGCGTTCAACAGTACCTTTTAGATCAGTTGCCCATGCCGTGACTTCTCACTTAGCATGGCCACTTAACTGCATCATCAGGAGACTAACACGCTGAGCTTCACCCACAGGGAACATATCAAAATGAGCCAGCATCTTTTCCCTGAAACCGTCAAGGGTATTAGGTTCACCTTCATACATTGGAAGCCACGGGCCACCCGGGGTATATGGCATCAACACCGGCATGATGGGTGCCACTCCTTGCACTGCTGCGCTGCCAGGCTCTCTATCGACACTCTGTCTTTCAGCTGCATTAGCGTCGCCGGGTGCTGCGGCGTCTCCGTGCTGTGACATACTGTACCCCCTTAGTTAATCCAGATCCCCCAGCTTCCGTCTAGATAATGTAGATTCGTTCCTCTGTGCAGCAGGATGACAATGACACGCCCCCTGCTGCCTCTAACTGCCGCCCGCTCTGTGATGATGGATTTTGAAGTTTTTCAGTTAGACTGGAGCTTGGGTAATGACGTAGCTCGATTAACAGTTTTGTGCCTAACGGTTATGAGATGATTACACCAGGGGATGGTGGCCATTTTTACCCCATTATAACCAATGGAGAAAAGTCACTTTCAATAGTTTTCAATGGGGAACGGGATTTTCTTTAACAAAGTCAATCTCCAAGATTTTTCATCCAAATTTTCACAGTTTCAGACTCCAATTACGGCACACAATACCCGGTGTACGGGCTGGACCAATCCTGTTCGTGACGCCAGTTGTAACGCCCGGGAGACCGAGGTACCCAGCACCAGATCAATGAGGTCCGTCTCTTGAGGGGGATGTCACTAGTGGCTTGACCCAGTGCTGTGGCCTCAGGCGATGCACAATGTAAGGGATATCATGAAGGAGCAGACACTTACTTGATCAGCAGCAGGTCCTCTCAGCTGTGATGACCCCGATCCTGGATCGATGGCTATTGTCCAAATGAAAGACTGAGACGCTGAAACGTTTAACCAGTTTACTTCAACAAAAAGGGATTTGCAACCAATACTGTCACCGGAGTCTGTTTAAGAACTCTGAATTACTTTGACCCTGTCAGGATTTCCACCTCTTATTATGCGCAGTTTCTGTATGGCCCTGCTGCTGTATGTGAACTGGCTGCCGACCCAATCTGTCTCTTCTGTGCTCTGGTTCGATGGGCAACCCGAGTCCTTTTTTTGTCGGCTTACCCCCTCTGGGAGTACCGCTGAACTCTGTGTCTGTTGCTGCGTCTTACCCTGGTGAAGCTGATATCACCTCACTTCCTTCCGGTTGCTGTATTATATATAATGAATATAGCCACGGATCCGCTATCCGTCTCTGCGCCTATTCTGGGTAGAGGTTATTGCTACCCGGTTCTCACAATGTCCTTTTTCTCTATTCCTCTTTTCCTACTATGGGTATCACGGGCCAATAATCGGTCATAGGGCTGTTAGGAGTTCAGTTATACGACCTCTCACTTTCAACTCCTCAACCCAACTGCCAGTCCTTTTCTCAGACCAGAATAGATCAAGGGGAGTCTCTGGAGCTCCCCCTTCTGGCCGGAGATGGTAGTGCAGTCTTGCTATTTTAATATTTGTATTTGGTGTCAATAACTATTTTTGTGGCAAATACCCCTAGGGGTGCCACAGAGGCACCTAAGCCAAAGGCTCTGCCCGGAACCAGCTGACGTTACTGGAACCAGGGGTACCTATTAAAGATTGTCTTCCTAGAGCCCCAACTAGCAGTGTTGGAGCCAAGGGTCA
The DNA here is from genome assembly GCF_051348905.1 of Ranitomeya variabilis. Classification (NCBI taxonomy): domain Eukaryota; kingdom Metazoa; phylum Chordata; class Amphibia; order Anura; family Dendrobatidae; genus Ranitomeya; species Ranitomeya variabilis. The sequence continues at coordinate 670,825,564 of NC_135233.1, read as the reverse complement.
GCAGGGGGAGCAGAGTGTAGGCCGAAGCCTGCACTGGAGGCAGCTTATTGTCTGTTGTTTCTGCGTGGCGTTTGCAGGACACGTTGCCGGCTACACAGCAGGGGAACAGCTGGCGTTACTGAACCCCACTGACACAGTGGCGAGTGTTTTTCTCTGTGCAGCCAGCACTTCTGAGCACCAACTGGCGGTGTTAGATCCCAGGAAATCAAGGTGGAGCAGAGGAGCAGAGAGAAGGCCGAAGCCTGCACAGGAGGGAGGCAGCTTATTGTCTGTTGTGTCTGCGTGGCATTTGCAGGACACGTTGCTGGCTACACAGCAGGGAAACAGCTGGCATTACTGAACCCCACTGACACAGTGGCGAGTGTTTTTCTCTGTGCAGCCAGCACTTCCGAGCACCAACTGGCGGTGTTAGAGCCCAGGGAATCAAGGAGGAGCAGAGTGTAGGCCGAAGCCTGCACTGGAGGCAGCTTATTGTCTGTTATGTCTGCATGGCATTTGCAGGACACGTTGCCAGCTACACAGCAGGGGAACAGCTTGCGTTACTGAACCCCACTGACACAGTGGCAAGTGTTTTTCTCTGTGCAGCCAGCACTTCCGAGCACCAACTGGCGGTGTTAGAGCCCAGGGAATCAAGGAGGAGCAGAGTGTAGGCCGAAGCCTGCACTGGAGGGAGGCAGCTTATTGTCTGTTGTGTCTGCGTGGTGTTTGCAGGACACGTTGCCGACTACACAGCAGGGGAACAGCTGGCGTTACTGAACCCCACTGACACAGTGGCGAGTGTTTTTCTCTGTGCAGCCAGCACTTCGGAGCACCAACTGGCAGTGTTAGAGCCCAGGGAATCAAGGAGGAGCAGAGGAGCAGAGTGTAGGCCGAAGCCTGCACTGGCGGGAGGCAGCTTATTGTCTGTTGTGTCTGCGTGGTGTTTGCAGGACACGTTGCCGACTACACAGCAGGGGAACAGCTGGCGTTACTGAACCCCACTGACACAGTGGCGAGTGTTTTTCTCTGTGCAGCCAGCACTTCGGAGCACCAACTGGCAGTGTTAGAGCCCAGGGAATCAAGGAGGAGCAGAGGAGCAGAGTGTAGGCCGAAGCCTGCACTGGCGGGAGGCAGCTTATTGTCTGTTGTGTCTGCGTGGTGTTTGCAGGACACGTTGCCGGCTACACAGCAGGGGAACAGCTGGCGTTACTGAACCCCACTGACACTGTGGCGAGTGTTTTTCTCTGTGCAGCCAGCACTTCCGAGCACCAACTGGTGGTGTTAGAGCCCAGGGAATCAAGGAGGAGCAGAGGAGCAGAGTGTAGGCCGAAGCCTGCACTGGAGGGAGGCAGCTTATTGTCTGTTGCATACCTCCCAACCGTCCCGGATCCCGCGGGACTGTCCTGATTTTGACAGTCAGCCCCGCGATCCCGGGCAGGACATTAGTTGTCCCGCACTACGTGCCTAGGGCGGGGACAATGCAGGGGGCGGCACCTGAGCAAGGTTTGTGGCTGTTTTTTTTTTTTTTTATAAAAGCTGGGTCACCTCCTGACCGACATGAGCCATGCATACAGGAGGGGGGGGGGAATATGAGCCATGCATACGGGGGGGGGGGGGAATATGAGCCATGCATACAGGGGGGAATATGAGCCATGCATACAGGAGGGGGGGGAATATGAGCCATGCATACAGGGGGGGGGAAATATGAGCCATACATACAGGAGGGGGGGAATATGAGCCATGCATACAGGAGGGAGGTCATTATACAGTATTAAGCATCATGTGGGATCATTATACAGTATGGAGAACTGTGTGGCCATTATACAGTATACACTGTGTTCCAAATTATTATGCAAATTGGATTTAAGTGTCATAAAGATTTAATTGTTTTGTTTTTCAAATAAACTCGTGGATGGTATTGTGTCTCAGGGCTCAATGGATCACTGAAATCAATCTTAAACACATGTGATAATTGGTTTTCCAGGTGATTCTAATTAAAGGAAAACTACTTAAAAATGATGTTCCACACTATTAAGCAGGTCACAGTTTTCAAGTAACATGGGAAAGAAAAAGGATCTCTCTGCTGCTGAAAAGCATCAAATAGTGCAATGCCTTGGTGAAGGGATGAAAACATTAGAAATTTTCCAAAAACATAAGCGTGATCATCGTACTGTTAAGAGATTTGTGGCTGTATCTGAGCACAATTGTGTTTGTGCTGATAAAGGCATAATGAGGAAGATTTCTGCCAGGCAAGTTCATCGGATTAAGAGAGCAGCTGCTAAAAAGCCATTACAAAGCAGCAAACAGATATTTGAAGCTGCTGGTGCCTCTGGAGTCCCTCGAACCTCAAGGTGTAGGCTCCTTCAAAGGCTTGCTGTGGTGCATAAACCTACTATTTGGCCACCCTTAAACAGTGTTCACAAGCAGAAATGGTTGTATTGGGCCCACACATACATGAATACTAATTTCCAAACAGTCTTGTTTACTGATAAGTGTTGAGCCACCCTGGATGGTCCAGATGGATGGAGTAGTGGATGGTTGGTGGATGGCCACCATGTCCCAACAAGGCTGCAACGTCAGCGAGGAGGTGGAGGAGTCATGTTTTGGGCCAGAATCATGGGAAACAGCTGGTAATGCCCTTTAAGGTTCCTTAAGGTGTGAAAATGACCTCTGCAAAGTATATAGAGTTTCTGACTGACAACTTTCTTCTATGGTCTAAAAAGCAAAAACGTGCCTTCAGGAGCAAAATCATCTTCATGCTGACAATGCCCCTTCTCATGCTGCAAAGAATACCTCTGAGTCATTGGCTGCTATGGGCATAAAAGGAGATAAACTCATGGTGTGGCCACCATCTTCCCCTGACCTCAACCCTATAGAGAACCTTTAGAGGATCATCAAGCAAAAGATCTATGAGGGTGGGAGGCAGTTCACATCCAAACAGCAGCTCTGGGAGGCTATTCCAACTTCATGCAAAGAAATACAAGCAGAAACTCTCCAAAAACTCACAAGTTCAATGGATGCAAGAATTGTGAAGGTGACATCAAAGAAGGGTTCCTATGTTAACATGTAACTTGGCCTGTTGGGATGTCTTGGCATTAAATAGCTTTTTTGTTCAGTGGATGTGACCTCCTAATGCTGCAAATTCCAAAAATGAGCATTTTCAGTTCTTTAAAACATATCAAATGTATAAAAATTCTATTGTGCATAATAATTTGGAACAGTGCATTTTAAGTTTTTATTCATTTTGGAGATTATACTGTTATCATTGGGAGGTTTCTTCAATAAAATTTGATGTATAATCTAACTGGTGATGACTTTTATTAGACTGACTGTCATTTGCACCGACCATTTAAGAAAATCTGAGAAAAATGTAATTTGCATAATAATTTGGAACATAGTGTAGAGCATCATGTGCTGTCATTATACAGTATGGAGCATCATGTGCAGCCAGTATACAGTATGGAGCATCATGTGCAGTCATTATACAGTATGGAGCATCATGTGCGGCCATTATACAGTATGGAGCATCATGTGCGGTCATTATACAGTATGGAGCATCATGTGCGGTCATTATACAGTATGGAGCATCATGTGCGGTCATTATACAGTATGGAGCATCATGTGCGGTCATTATACAGTATGGAGCATCATGTGCAGTCATTATACAGTATGGAGCATCATGTGCGGTCATTATACAGTATGGAACATCATGTGCAGTCATTATACAGTATGGAGCATCATGTGCGGTCATTATACAGTATGGAGCATCATGTGCAGTCATTATACAGTATGGAGCATCATGTGCAGCCATTATACAGTATGGAGCATCATGTGCAGTCATTATACAGTATGGAGCATCATGTGCGGTCATTATACAGTATGGAGCATCATGTGTGTTAATTATACAGTAT